>NC_077229.1:252845568-253518068 GCF_027887165.1 Monodelphis domestica
ATCATGAGTTATTTTGTTTATTGTCTAGATTTATGAAAGTGATACAAAATATTAATAATGTATATTAAACTTAAAAGCATGTTGAGTTTTTGGAGAGCTGGTTATTAAATATTTACCAGTACAATCATGCATTGTTCCCATATCTTTTGCAACTGCAACTTATGACAAATTGAACCTCAAAACCCTACAATATGAACTCATCCCCAATGGCCTATGAAGAAATCACCTTTAAGGTGTTTTCTTAATTCTCATTTCTATTATGTCTTTTCAAGAAAAAAAAAATTTAAATCCACTGCCTTTGAAATATCAAGAGACCAATAGGTATTTGTGGATATGGAATGGTAATAATATTTTTAATATTCTAAAGTAAAAATAGAGCAACTCAAGAATAAAACATGTTTCATGGGATCTATTGATATTCATACATATTGTACTTTTACAAAGAAATCTCCATGAAGGCTTTTAGGACTGTGTTTTTGATAATGGGACTGTAAACTTAAATGAACATGTTCTTATATTTTGTATTTCTTATCCTTTTTTGAAGCTCATGCCTTATGCTGCTATGAGGGACAGAATATTGGTCTAGAATGGTTATGTGAATGTGTTAGATATCATTACTACTTTCATTTACTTTCCTAAATGAATAATTTCCTAAAGATCTCTTTTTGTCCAAAATGATGCAATAGATTGACAAATGTCCCTGTTTGAAAAATACTTTTTCCAGGCAAAAGAAGAGAGGAAGATAACAGAAAAATCAAGTAATATAGAGGTTAATGCACTGAGGTGAGCCATTTAGCTCAGTGGATTGAGAACCAAGCTTAGAGATGGGAAGTCCCAGGTTCAAATTTGGCCTCAGACCCTTCCTAGCTGTGTGACCCTGGGCAAATGATTCTAACACATAAAGTGTTAAAAAAAAAAGAAGCTATAATGCACTTTCCTGCTTTTGCTAGGACTGTGAATGGCCCCACCACTATTTGAATGGTAAAAGCATAAGCCATAAAATAGAAGGTAAATGGAGAAATAAAGTAAAACAGAAAAATACATGAAAATGTTCAAAATGCAATAAAGTCTCATTAAGAATAAATGTTATTAATAAGGTAAATATCATATTTTGTTTTTATGAGAACATCTTACTATGTTGTAAAATATTTCTGAAATCAAAATGAAGGTGAGTTTCCATTATAATGAAATTCCTTAAAACCTCTAGATGGTAGAAGACTGATAAAATGTGGGGCAGCAGTCAGGACTATTCTCAGATAGAGGTCTTTAAACTCTGTTGACAGGCAAAGAACTTTATATGGTCTTCAAAAATATTCAACTCACTAACAGTTTTAATCAAAAGACCATGAATGTAGAGTCCAATGAACTCCTTTTACAACTGAGAAAACTGAGAAGCCAAAGTCATACAAGTAGTAAATGACAGAGTCAGAATTTGAACACAGGGGGAGAGAGACAGACAGACAGACAGAGACAGACAGACAGACAGACAGACAGAGAGAGACAGAGAGAGAGAGAGAGAGAGTTTGATAGCTAGACAGATGAATAGATGAATAGATAGGTAGACTGGTAGACAGACAAATAAATTTAGAGAGAGATACACACATACATGTAGGTGTTTGAGATCTAGATAGATAGATAGATAGATAGATAGATAGATGTCTTCGCTATCAATCTGTGTTGCTAGTCAGATCAATAAGATATTGCTTATTTTTTATGTCCTATACCCATTGTTACACAGTGAAATTTATCTATGGGCATAAGCTTAGGGTATGAAGAAATATAATGGTCTCTCACTTTAATTAAAATTCATGTTTTTCTTCAACCTGACTATTTTTAGTTCCTGAGTCTTTAATTCCATAATTCTAAATATGCACGATTTTTTAACCTTATAAGTGACAGAGAAATATAGTAGACATAATGTTGGACTTGCAGGAAGTACAATTAGGATTTAAAATATTTCTGAAATTCTTTATCTATGTGAAAATGGGCAAGTCACTTAATCTCTCTGAGCCTCAGTTTCTTCATCTATAAAATGGAGATAATACCTGTAATAATTACTTGTCAATATTGTTGTTATGAGACTTAAATGAAACAATCTATGGCAAATTGCAATGCCATAAAATGTTATTTTTTATTATTGTGATGATCTGCCATGGACACATTTACAAATGTTATCATGCATATGCTAACATAGAGCAACACAGTTCAGATGAATAGTCAAGTCTCATCATTTCATTTCAGTCTGGCCATTGGAGATGCAGGAAGGGGAGTAGCCATTCCTTGAAGTAGCTGTCAGTTGGGACTCGCTGACTTGTGAGTTCACATTTTCATAACCCCCACAGTATGGATGATGCCCAATCAGTCAGGCATATGGTAAACATATAGAGATCCGCACCTAATTAATAGACATTTGAAGGCTTAAAAAAAAACTAAGTCCTTATAGTAGGAAGGGCAGTCTTGTGTCATGATGACATTTGTGCTGCTTGCTTGATAATTGTGCACCACTTGGAAGAGCACAGTAATTTTGTAATTAACTCTTGATACACATTACCTTTAATTACATAAGGCAGCCTTACTGCAAACGTGTGTGTGTGTGTGTTTCAGTATAGTCTATTTTCAGCTCCTAATGAGAAATGCACATGCAGTGTTCCCTGACAAACCAATTGGATGATCTCAGCTCAAACACAGTCGAGTAAAAAAGAAAGAAATGCAATAAAATGAAAGAAGGATTTAAGGAAGAAAGAAAGCAAAAAACAGACATAGCTTAAGTCAGGACGTATTTCTCTATACTTTTCTGGTAGCAAACATTTTATAGATAATTGCCACCAGAAACTGACACCTCTCTGAACTTTTGCCTGAAAAGCATTCTGCTTACTGCCAGATAAATAGTCTTATAAAAAGTAATTCCATAGAGGTATTTACTTTCAGTAAATGATCACTAAGCCTACTTCCAGGCAAGCATTTCTTGGTTTCTGGTCTGCACATTTTTTCCCAAGGTAAAATCAGCAAATACGGAAAGAAGAGAAGTTTTACCTTTTTCATTGTAGTTGTTAGTTCATCCTTTAGAATAGGCTTTCCAAAGGATCCAACCAAGCTCATCCCTAAGATCCCCTCCTCAGCATTCTCACCAGCAAACTTTTACCTCAAATATTTTAATGCCCTCAATCAGACCAAAGGTAAGCTCCTAGTCACACTTATCTAGCTAATTCCTTATTGAAGATGTCAGTTTCTGTTCATTATTTTTTTTCCATCCTTCCTTACTCTTAGCTTCACTTCCACACCAATCTTCTCTCCCTCCCATCAAAGCCATGAAAACTTATATAATTATCTATGGGTCCTACTTGAGTGGATTAAGTTGATTTAATGGCTGATTTGAACTAATGTTAAGAACTAATATTAGTTTGCTTTTTAACTTTCCCTAATATTTTATATTTTTGATGTGTCAATGGAATTGTGATCTCTTTCATTTGAATATTCCTTCCAATGGCGCAAAGTACAGTCTGGTCACATTTCCCCATCTTATATGATTTTGTGTCTTAATTTAAATCCTTCATAGTGAAACTATCTAATTCACTAGAAGTCTTCTTCTACACAATACCTGGCTCCTAGTAAGTGCTTACTAAATTTTTGTTGATTGAATGATTTGCTTATAATACCAGTACTGCACCTCATCTAATCCTGTCTTCACTACATGACTCTTGATGGAATAAAATAGATATATTTAATGAGGTCCTCAATGCCTGACACTGAAGACACACCAATAGGAAAGCTATGCTGGGGGCAAGAGAACTTTTAATATCTCTAATATTACATGGTATAGAGAGAGCTTTTATTTTTTTAATTTATTTTTAAATTTTTATTTTTAAATTTTAAATTTTTATTTATTAATTTTAATTTTTAAATTTAGTCATCTGACTACATGTTTTATTGCTTTAAATAAGGTAAAACTTTTGAATGGAGAGCCTCTTTAGACCACATGCCCTTCATTTTTGTATTCCCTGCTAGTCATCATTTAACCCCAGAGATAGTGGAATGAATGTTCATTTCTGAAAAGGAATTAGAGTGATTCTTTTGTCTTCCATAAAACCAAACAGTTCACATAAAGAGTGTTCTTACAAGCTGATAGTTTTAGGAAGCAGCTGAAGAAATATAATTTTAACTATGCTAGCTTGATAAACCAACTGATCAGTGTGCAGATTAGAATTATAAAGTGCCTTCGGTGACTTACATGAGACTTACAGGGCAAGAGATGTTTATTGAAGTAGAAGAGGATTAGGTGGAAATCAGTCACCTCATTCCTACTAGCCCTGAAGTGGCAGCAACCCCATGCTACATAGCTAGTTTAGTCTCAGCATACTTTGCTATGACGTGCTCCCTCCACTGATAAATCCAACATTTGTGGAAATATAGACAAGACACTACATCATTGATAAAAAAGCCAAATGTTCCAACCCAAAGAAGAGGTTACCTCAAAGGATGTCGGGATAAAGAGCTACTGGTAATTGTTACCCTCATGACTCATCCAGGAGTAATAGAGAAGCATAAAATAAAGAAGGATTTTATGATATAAGAACTGTGAGTTAAATTGTCTCATTTCTCAGAAGGACCTGTCATAGTTGAGACAAACACCCTTAATAAGACAAATGTAAGGAAAAGAAGGAAAAATCATGGCATGAGTAGTAGCTATCACATATCATAAGGTAATTAACCCAATAATATAATTGCAACACTTCACATAGAAAAATTCTTTCAAAATAACATTCACATTATAAAAATGTTTCAAAATTACTTTCTATATTTAGTAGTATGTTCAATCAGCATCATATCTCAATCTGATTTATAAAATCCATTATTCTTTTTTTTAACTCTTTCCTTTTGCTTAGAATCATTGCAAAGTATTATTTCCAGGGCAGAGGAGTGGTAAGGGATTTGGTTTAAGTAACTTGCCCAAAGTCACCCAGCTAGAAAGTTTCTGAAAATAGATTTGAACCCAAGTCCTTCCCAATTCCAGGCTGGTTCTCTCTCCAGTAAGCCCCTAAAAATCCATTATTCTTGTGGAAAATTGCAAAGCCACCATGCATACAGGACTACAAACAAAAATCATGTTCTAACAAGAGCACTATAATAGCTTTGGGATGTCACAAAAGATAAATAACTGAGATGATTTCCAAGAGACCCCCCAAATGGAAACATTCCTTCTAATGCTTATAACTCAATGTGGATAATGTAATTTGGGGCAGATTTGACTCTTATTATATGCCATCCACTCTATTCTGGAAAGAAGTATTAAACCTAGATGTATATATGGTCATATAACTGGCAAAAAGAAGCAATAAGGTAAAGGATAAATGGGAATGGACAAAGGTAGGAAAGGAGAGGATCTCACTGTACTAGTCGTCTTGGAAATGAGTCTGTAGCACATTTTGAACATAACTCCTCAATCAGAAAAAGTAAATGTAAATATGCTTCAAAAGACCTAGGCATTCTATTGTGCAAAAGGCTTCAGCCTACTATAATTAAATACATGGAGAAGATATACAGATATAATAATAGGAGCACATTCAATAAGAACCAGACAATAATTTCAGCATCACTTAGACTAAGAGGATTATTAAGTTTATTTAGAAAAGAATCATTAGAGTTCTTTCAGCCCAACCACCTCATTTTAGAGAAAAGGAAAATGAGAACCCAGCTCAAGATCACTCAGATGGTAAGGGAACAGAGTCATGACTTGGACCCATGTCTGCCGAGTTCATACACAGTGCTGCTTCTACCATTTCATACATTGGTCACATTTTCATTAGAATATTATAGCCTGTTTCAAAGTTTTCACAAAACATAGGAAAATGGGAGTAGGTTGAAAGAAAAGCATCAGTGTGGAACCAAAGATGGAATGGATCTCTTGCAGAAAAGGTTAAAGAACTAGGAGTCCTCATGTCTGAGAAATTTCATCATCTACAATTCACATATCATTAAAAGGCAAGACTTGATCATCAGCAACAAGGTCCTGGAATGGAGCCAGTGTACAAACATTGAAGTAGTCCTTATCTCAGCACCACCACTGTTGGGTAGGACAGGATTAGCAGTAAGAAACCCAGGCAACCACTGTGTGGTGAGCAGAACAGGATGACCACAAGCTGAGAGTCACAAAAAAAAAAAAAAAACATTTTGAGGATTCACTGAAGCCCATCTTCAAACAAAGAAGCATTGTCACAGACTGCTGGGAAATGACAGTTGCAGACAGACTAGCCTGGTGTGCAGCAGCCAGGGATGGAGCAGTTCATTTGAGAAAAGGTTTTAGTTTGAGTATGAGTCTTAGCGACAGAATCTCAAATAGCACCAGGCTCCCTAAATAGCTACTGCAGTTAGCTACAAAGCAAAAGACATGCTTCACATGTGGGAGATGAAAGGGTTGTACTATAGCACATTCTCATAATTAGACAAGTACAGACAGCAATCACCCCAAATACTGCCATTTGCAACTGTGAAGGACAATGGTATTATCTGTTTTATACAGATATCAAGGGGACAGAGGCACCTAGGCCATCGAGGCAGGAATATAGAACAAAGTATGCCAGAGCTGGCCTGTCTTCCAAGGGCCAGGAAAATCACCTTGAAGCTAAGATAAAACTCAGGGAGAAATTTAGCACTGAAATAGGGTGGGGACACCCAAAGTAAAAATTTACAGTTCTTGAAAATTATACCTGAGACACTGCTAGATTTTGTAAGCATTCATTAAGAGACAAAATATTTCCTTGATTTATGATTTGAATTCAATTCAGCAAAAAAAAAAATAAATAAATTAGTTGCATTTACATAGAACTTTAAAGGGTGCAGAGCACATTTTTCACAATATTCATGTGCAATGGTGGATTATATCATTTTACAAATGAAGAAACTGAAGCTCAAAAGACTGGACCCACAAACACAGGGCAAAAACATATTAGAATTCAAGAGTAGATTTTCTACTCTAGGCACAGTGCTATTTTCAGTGAATGACACTGCTTCTTATTGGGTACCTACTGTGTACAGACTATGAGGAGTTGTAGAGAGATGTGTGTGTGTGTGTGTGTGTGTATGTGTGTGTGTAACTGAGTTATCTAGCTTTATGAAGTTTAGAGCCATCAATACAAAAAGCTGGCCCACAGCACACAGAATGGGCTTTCTGTGGAATGTGAGAATGTTGGCCTAAAAAATAGGAAACCTTTGTTGTTCTAGGCTTACATCTAATTATCTGGATGACCTGGAACCACAATGAAAAATTATATTTATAACATGCTTTGGAGTATATGAAAATCTTTCCTCAAACTAATTGTGTGAGGAAGATAGTACATTTAACCCCATTTTCTGAAACTAAGAAAACTTAAGTGAATTTGCCCATTGTCAAGTGGTTCCCAGGATTCTGACCCAGGCCCTTTGATTATGTCTATCATTTTCCAGTTTGCTGTGGGCAAAGTTATTTATTATCTCTGAGTCTTAGCTTCATCATTTATAAATGAGGAAATTGAACATGAGCTACATTTCCCTCCAGCTCTGAAAATCCTGTGATTCTATGTACTTTCAAGTTCCATTTTTCCTGCTCTCTATACCTATAAAATAAGCAGCTGCTATTAGCAAGGTAGAATGGATGAGGATGGTAAGACTTCATTTTCTCTTTAAGGTGCAGCTTTTGAAGGCTCCTATGAAGCCTTAGAAGACTATAAATACTTCAGAGAAGTTTTTTATATGTGTAGGAAGAGCTCAAAGAAGAGATTGGGCTAGGAGGGGAAAGGGGGGAGACATAAAACAGGTCAAGATTCTAGGGTCCTTTTCCTCACTTTTGGGAGAACTTTTCTTTCTCGGTGATATGTCTCTTCTTAGAATAGGGATTCTTAACCTAGTATTCATAAACTTTAAAAAATATATTTCAATAACATTTCCTTTGTAATCCTATATATTTTATTGTATACACTTGAAAATAATGTTCTGAGAAGGACTCTCCAGAACTCATCAGATATTCAGAGGGGTCCATTACAAAAGAAAAAATAAATTACAAGAACACTGGTCTTAGAGAGTCAAGTAGATTTTGTATATGGCTTTGCACTAAGAAAATGAAAAAAAAAAAGACTTTACCACTGGTCCCCAACACCTCATAAGCACATAAAAATGATTTTGGTAAACAATCCCCAAAAATGTTTAATAAAAGCTGGAGAAGGTTAAGCCTTAATGTAGAAGTAGCATTGGTCTTCAAGATAGAATAGATAAGTAATTGTGTCAGTTCCTGGGAACTTTGATGAAAGAGATATGGAAAATGGTCTCTTTTCTCTGGGCTCTTATTTCAGGTGTTATTCTTGGAGACCTGAAAAAGATGAGAAATATTTTTTATGCTTCTTCAAATATAGGAGAATGGGAAAGGATTTTTGAAATTGAAAGACACTTCCATTGTTTATGAAACTTAGGAAATTGAAGGCAAAGAATCAAAACACTACTTGGAAAAACTGATAAAGAAACAACATGGGAGAGATACAGCATGGCAGAAAGGATTTGCCTTGGAATCAGGAAGTTCTAGGTCCAAGTCATACCTATGGCTTGTCTGTATGACTCTAAGCAAATATTTTGTTTCTTAAGTACCCTGAATAGCTCTCTAAGATTACAAATTTTACAGAACAGTCGATAAGTACTTTACACACACATGCACACATATCACTGAGGATATAAGGAATGGAAAAAATATGGCACTTTTCTTCACAAAAAATTCTAATATTGGGGATATATAAATAACTACTTATATATAAGATATATGCAATATATATGAATAGTCATTCGATAGAGAGGGCACTAGCAGCTGGGGGTGGGGGAGAGAAGGGGGACTAGGAAAGTCCAGCTACAGAAGGTAGGATTTGAGCTAACCCGTGAGAAAAGACTGAAAAGAAGACAAGAAGTAAAGGTGAGAAGGGAAAGTATTTCTGGTAAACGGATTAACAATTAACTTTGCTTTTTAATCTAATACATATTTTGGAAGCATAAGAAAATAAAAGCAATTAAGTCCTGGCAGAGGAATTTCCTCACTAGCAGCTCCTTAAACCTATAAAATTACAAAGAAAAGAAAGAGGAGGAGTAAGAAGAACAAGCAGGAGGAGGAGAGAGGAAAAGAAAAAAAGTGAAAAAGGAAGAGGAGGGAAGAAGAGGATGGGGAGAGAATGAGGGAAGAGGAAGAGGTGAAGGAGGAAGAAAAAGAGGAGGAGAAGGAAAGGAGAACAAGACAAGTTTGTGGCCATTCCTGTACCAAAAAGCACCAAGGCTCTGGACACAAGTAATGATACATTTTCTTTACCATTTTACATGATGAATGGTTCTTTCTTCCCAATATTCTGTAAGGTTGTGAATATAGGTATTATTATTCCTATGTTACAGGTGATCTGCACTAAATTTATATGAAGGATGCCACATGAGGGAATGGATAAAAGTGAAATGACTTGGCCAGACTCTGCCAATTCCTGCTGTGAGAGCAAATCTTCAAACCAAGGCTTTTCCTTTCCTGACTCTAAGTCCAGCATACTTTCTGTACTCACAAATTACTACTTCTTTCTCTGCTGATTCTCTACCTTTAACTTCCTGTTAAGCTAAGAAAAATAACGTTTCTCGGAAATGATACCAGAAATGAAACTATCATAGGTAAGAAATCAATAAAATAATTGATGTGAGGAGGTGAACCAAGATAATATAGGTAGGAAGCTGAAGTTTCTTTTCTCCCCATCACCTCCTTTTCTATTCTCATCCCCAGTTTCAGTCTCTGGGTCATCTCTTCTCATTTCTTCCAATCACATCAAAGAATGAGTTTTCACAAGCAAGGCTTCCTAGAGGGAAGAAGAAGCCTGAAGAAGAAACCAGAATAGAAATTCCTAAGAATCTGCAACAAAACACAAGTATTTTTCTTCCTAAAGGCAGACAACATGTTGGGTAGCACAAGGGAGACCTTTAGCCTGGCCCAATTTGAATATTCCCAAATTCTGAATAAAAAGATCTGAATAAAAAGAATATATATGTATATATATTCTTAGCTTAGGGGTTTATGGGGTGTTCAGGGAGAGAGTGGTACTGTCTCTGTGCAACGACTTTTCCACTTAAATCTCCTTCACCCACAAGTGTTTTTGTGCACACTCATCTATCATAGATGAAAATGCACAGACAATCGTCATCCTCGGTTACCGAGAGACTACTACTATTCTTAGCAGCAAGACTAGCTAAATCTAATTCTGGAGAAACTAGAAGGCAATGCCAAACTCACATGCTAGAGGTTGAAAATATTCTTATGCTCACAAGAAGTTGAGATTTCACAAGGTCCCTGGCTATCTGTGCTGAACTCACACTATTTCTGAACTTCCTAAAGCTTTGTTATTTTGCCTGGCCCAAGATCATAGGTGTTCCCTTCCTCTCTGAACTTAGGAGCTGACTCGTAGTTCTAGTCTGCTTCCTGTGTTTCACCACTGGTTCAGAGGCCCTTATAACTGGTGAATGACATCATAACCTATATTACTGGCTACTCCTTGAGTGAGAACAGAAAAGCTTTTGATTTGGGGATTGTTTGTTTTTTTCCAAATTCCCCACCTGGACCCTGAGGTAATGTAGTTCTCATCATCTTTTGCCCCAGTCAGGAGTTGTACTAGGAGGAATATTATACTTTTATAGATGTTAATATTTGAAACAGCTTTCTGTATATTGCATAGGAAAAAATTCAATAAAATATCTGGTAGAAGAAAAAAAATCTGAGTACTTATGAAGTTCAGAGGCAAGTCTGCCTTGGCTGAAGTTACTGGAGACCTTAAAATATTTAATGTCAAAGAATGGAAAAGGTGCTATCCTATTGTAATATCCCTTAGTCAGAAAACATAGAGTATTTTTTTTCTCATTCTAGGAATTGCATTGGAGGGGCAAGGTGGATAAACTGAATAGTGTGTAGAGAAAGGTGACCAGAGTAGTAAGGGAACTTGAATTCATTCCATCTGAGGACTGGTTAAAGGAAATGGGTTTTTTAAACTGAATAAGAGAAGGTTTAGAGGAAACATCATGAACTTTTTCAAGTTTTGAAAACCTGTGAAGAAGAAGAAAAAGGATTGTTCTAATTTTCCCCAAAGGAGTACAATTAGTAGAAATAGATGAAAGTAATGTAGAATCAAATTTAAGTATGATAACAGAGAAAAATGAAATCCTAAAATATATAGCTATGTGAAAGTAGAATTGCATTT
The DNA here is from genome assembly GCF_027887165.1 of Monodelphis domestica. NCBI lineage: Eukaryota > Metazoa > Chordata > Mammalia > Didelphimorphia > Didelphidae > Monodelphis > Monodelphis domestica. Next base: position 252,856,794 of record NC_077229.1, read on the forward strand.
CTTGAGAGTTAAAGGGTTACCCCTTACTCAACACCTATTTCACTATGTTGCACATCATAGAAACTTAAAAATGCTTTTTCAATGTCTAAGGTTGGTTTGGGCAGCCTAAGGTACAAATGAGATTATTATAGTAATAAACAGTTATATACTGCTTAATGTTCATTCTTTCAATTGATCTTCACAACAACTTGTGAAATTCTGATTACTCCACCCTACTTAGATCTTACTTTATGGAGAAGATGAAATTGTTATCTCCTGATTGAACAATGAAGGTAATTAGTTTTCACTTTATAGTGAAGCTAGAACCTTAAGCTAAGTCTATTGTAAGATCTTAATACAAAAAGATGTTAAGTAACTATAAAGGGTAAATTAATCACAAAAATGTTAAGTAACTAACAAAAGGTGAACTTAACAAAGAAGTGTTAAGTAACTCAAAAGATATAATCTAATCAAAGAAGATAAGAACTAAAGAATGGGCCATCCTAGAGAAAAAGCCTCTGATGTGACTGGTAGAAGTGAAAATTTAGAGGAGAGGACACAAGACTAAAAGATCTAAATATTTTTCATCAATTCCTCTCTCCGGTACCTTTTGGTGGTGGAGAGGTGGCTGGTGGCAGCATGCTGGGCCTTTTGGCATCTTGGTGTGGCTACAGCTATTGTCTGGTTAGGTGGTGAGTTTCTGGCTGAGTTTTTCCTCCTTTACTTTCCAAACATTATCCTCTTAGAAACCTCTAATCTCCTTCAGAGACCTAGCGGCAGAGATCTTGAACTCCCCTTGGCAGGGGCCAGTCAGGAGAAATTCTATACCCTCTTCCCTCTTTCTCCTTAAAATCCTTCCCTCTATATTAATTAAAATTACCATAAATTTCCAGACTGACTTGGGTATTGTATTTGGAAATTTTCCCTGGCAACCAATTAGTTTAGATTTTAAGTCACAACCCTAAAACTATCTTTACATAAACTTCATGAAGTAGTTAACATTATTTTCCCTATTTTTCAGATGGAAGAATTGAAGCTGTTGTGATTTAATTATACTTGCCCGAATTATATAGCCAGTAGGTTTCTGATGTGAAATTTGAACCTAGATCTTCCTGGCACTCAATCTGCTCCTCTGTTTATCCCTTCATGCTGACTAAAGATGAAGCCTAGCTGTGGGTTCACTTGTGAAGGGGAGAAGAGTTTAGTTTCATTGTGAGGTTTCCCAAATTGGAATCAGTATCTCCTACTACACTCTGTACAATATGACCAAATAATCATTCATCACTAATTAACCCTCCATATCTCAACAGATAGACAGAGCCCACTAAATCTACATCATCACAAAGACATCTAAAGAATTCATGAAACATGAGAAGCCAGGAAGCAAGTACCCAGCTTTTCTGAATAAAATCGAACTGCTTCCTTGACATCTAAGGTTTGATATCTTTCAGCAGAGATGACAGCCCTGAAACTGTTCTCAGGATGTCAGGTGCAATATAAACATGAATCTGAGGATCATTTACATATCACAGGGATTCCAGAAATGAAGCTAAAGCCTCTTATTGCTTAGTGAACAAAATACAATATGAATTCCCAAATAAAATTTAGCTGATGATAATGGGTCCGAGTTACCTAAGTGACCGCAACAAATGCCATTTGGCTAATTAAAGGGCATTATGAATTATAAGGGTTAAGAAAAGGAACATAGCTTAAAGAGTTGTTTTCCTTCTTTGTCACAGTTCTCTATTTATCACCTCTCACCATGAGACAATGCTCTGAACACCCAGGAACAATGATTGAGCAAATTATGTCCCTTCAAACATTCAGCTGGTGTTGAGTATAGAGGCTCAGGGAAGAAAAAAAAAAGATCAGAAACTTTGGATGTGTTTCTATGATGCTTTTTGATAAGCAAGGAAAATCAGCTATTAACAGCAACCCCAAATTTGTAAGTCAGAATTACCCAGCAAATCTAGATATTTTCCCCCTTTTCTTCATCTTATATGTTTTTTCAAGAGGGATACTCTTTTCTTTTTTTTTTCCTTACACTCTTTCACTGCCTGTATTTTTCCTCTCCATATATAGTACTTTGGAAATAAGAAGTAATCTGTTTGTAGGATGCCTCTCTCTTTCCTCCCCATAACACTGGGAAGTAGTACTATTATAATTGACATTTTACATATGAAGAAGCTTGGGCAAATAGAGGTGAAGCAACTTGTCCAGGGTCACCCTGCTAGTAGAAGCATGGGGCAAAGTTTAAAGTCAAACCTTCCTGACATCAGGCCCATGGCTATAGCCACTGCACTACCTAGCTGCCTCCTTTGGTTATAATTAAACTACTAACACCCTAGCCTACATCCTAAGTGTGGTTCTTTTTTATACAACTGCATAGGTCACGATGAATTATTTAAAAGTTTTATTTTTGTAAGCAGAAGGTCTGCGTTTTAGTCCTGGTTCGAACACTTAGTAAACTTGACAATTTAGGCAAACCATTCAATTTCTCTGAGCCACTGTTTTCTCGTGTGTCATATAGGAATATGAGGAAAGTTCAAAGAGATAAATGGCAAAGAGTTATACTAAAGTTTGATACAAATATCAGGACATGTCTAAGAAAAACTTGTGAGAATTAGGGTACTTCTTCCACTTTTGCCAGTCAGAGTCAATAAGCATTTATTAAGAGCCTACTCTATTCCAAGCATAATGTTAAGCATTGAAAATACAGAGAGATAAAAGACAATCTTTAAGAAAACCCAGAAAGACTTATATGAAGTCATGCAAAGTGAATTGAGCAGGACCAGGAAAACATTGTACACAGTAAGAGCAATAAAGGAGGATGATCAACTGTGAATGAATTGACTATTATCAGCAATGCAAGGATCTAGGATAACTCCAAGGGACTCATGATGAAAAAGGCTAACTACTGCTATAGAAGAAACTACTAGAATCTAAATGCAGATTGCAGAATGCCTTTATTTCCTCCATGAATTTTTTCTCTAGTGTAATTAATATGTATCTTCTATAACAATATGATGAAAATGGAAATATGTATTATATAATAACATGTCAACCTATAGCATATTACCTTAATTTCAAGGAGCTCACAGTTTAACGGAGGAGACAACATGAAAACAACTATGTGTATCAAGACATATTTATATATGCATGTGTATACATAATTATATGTGTATATGTTCTGTTTGTAGCATTTATATATCCATGTGCATATATTATATGTATTATATATATACATATATATACATATGTTTGTGTTTGTCTGTGATTACGTGTGTATAGGAGGGGACAGAATTATAAAAGGTTTTTGACAAAGAATAGGCTAAACAGGATTTTTTTTTTTTAGGAGATGACAGAAAGCCTCTGGAAGATATTGAATGAAGAGAGTGACATAGTCAAACCTGCGTTTTGGGGAAACCGATTTCACATTTAAGTGGAGGCAGAGATGACTCATTACAGACAAACTGACTGTTAAACATAGCATAAGGTGTTGATGGCCTGCACCAGGGTAATTAATGGCAGTGCCTAAAGAGAGGAAGACATATTCAAGAGATGTTGTGAAGGAAAAATGAAGAGATCATGGCAACAGATTTATTAAGGTAGGTAAGAAAGAATGAAAAGTTGAGGATCACTCAGAGATTATGAGCCTAGGTGACTGGGAAGGTGATGGAGTCCTTGACAGTAATATGGAGCTTCAGAAAGGGATGGAGGAAAGTTTTCAGAGAAAGATAACAAGTTTTGTATTGCCTTCTCTACAGGCACACAGTCAATCAACAAGTATTTATTAAATGTCCATCAATCCACTAAGTACCAAAAATATGAATATAGGTAAAAAGCAAGACAATCTCTGCCCTCAATGAATTTACATTCCAATGGGAAAAGGTAAATGGAAACTAAAAAACAAAAAGATGGGGGAAAGAGGAAGATATCCACCACAATGGGCACTAGAGAGAAGTCAGTAGTGCAGCCTGGTGAGAAATGAATAGATAGGTGTTCTGGCTGCCATCCTTAAATGATCTTCATTAGATGACTAAATGGCACTACTCTCTATCATTGTGTCCAGTGATTCAGAATTACCCTTTTCTCTTCTACCTTCTCCCATCAAAACTCCCATTTTCTCTGTCTCTAGAGATCCTAAAATTATCAGGAGGAAAACCATCAAATCTTACTATTTTACACTAATGTGTGAGACAGACAAATCAGTTCAATCCTTTTGAAAGTAGATTCTCATTAATCAAATGAATCACTAATTAGTAACTTGTCAGAGAGTCTGACATAATAAATTTTAGCAACAGTCCTTGTATACTCTCTCAAACCATACAAAATACTCTATATCCTAATTTTTGTACAGATAGTTTTAGGTGCTACAGATATAGCATCTAATTCATAATCCTGACTAGTGATTACCATCCTCATTGAAATGATTCAAAATCAATCAATATAGACTCACCTTCAAACTTTTCTCAGTGCTTAGAACATCTGTCTGTTCCTATGACCTCACCCTGAAACATCCTTCTTCCATGCCCACTCCTTCTTCCTCTGGTGATTTCCAAGCAAGTCCACCATTTAAAAGCCGAGGCTAACCTTCCTTCCCCTGCCACTTCTGTTTCTGACTTTTCAGACTTAAACTGTATGTCATCACAGGGAAGAAAGGGTAAACTTCTTTGCCTTCTAAACCCCAATCCCTAATTGCATACTTTGAACCTCCCTTTTGTTTGTTGTCTTCTTCTAAAAGAATGCAATTTTTTGAGGGCAAAGACTCTCTTGTTTCTGTCATTTGCATCTCCATTGCTTTATAAGGTGCCTAACACATAAAAATTGCTTGATAAATCTACTTCCTTGTGATAGGCAAACTGTTCTGGGTGCTAACAATACAAAAGGGGAGGTGGGGATGTAACAATCCCTGGCAATAAAGGGATATTACATGTTATTTCGGATTGTCTAAATATCTTGGCTGCCCCTAATTCTACTATAGATACAGAACTATTCATTGACTTTAGTTATTCTCTTAGAAAAATAATGATATTTGTTGGCAAATGACATCTTTATATTCTGGAATAATTAAATTGAAAGATATCAGAACAGCCTCTCATTTTAAAAATTAGAATTCTGAATTTAATATTCAATTTTAATTAATGAGATCTTGAATTTATACAATTTAGTTTACCATGTATCTGTTCACAGAAATAATCAAGTTACAAATATTTTATATATCTACATTTTAATACTCATGGTGGGCAAGATTTGCATTACATAACTAGAGAGAGAGAGAGAGAGAGGGAAGGAGGAAGAGAGAGAGAGAAAGAGAAAAACAGAGAGAGAGAGAGAGACACAGAGAGAGAGATTCAGCTGTTGTTGTTTTTTTCCTCATATCCCCTATTGAGGCCATAGAGAAGGGTCCATGTTTCCAATCACTGTCACCAGCAAATCATCAGGAGTGGCTGTGTCAGTGAAACAAGGCAAATGGTACACAGAAAAAGATCAGATTATATGAACAGCCCCAAAGATGATAACATATTCCAGTTGATCAAGGTTCCCCTGATCACCCCTACTATATTTGCATTTATCTTTTAATTATTCAATTCAATTTTTAATGAGATTTGAGGATGAGGAATACAGAATCTCAAAACCCCAGGATGTCAGTTGGAAGAAAATGCATGTCACCTAGTCTAATTTAAACAAAAAAAAAAAAATATATATACTCCCTCTACAATAAAATTGACAAGCTTTCATCTAGTTTTTTTTTTCTTAAAGGAAATATTCCTTCCCTAAGTAGAGGGAAATTCTGATTGCCCATTGCATTTTAGATGAGTTCATATGCTTACAATGTTCTACCTTACATGAACCACAAATTTTCCCCTTTTCAATTGCCTACCATTGCTCTTAGTTTTATATTTTGCAGTCAAAGAGAAATTTAATACTCTTATCCTTCAAATTCTTTGATAACTCTTATTTTCCCCAACAGTTTTCTCTATTTTCCAAGCTATCTATTCCAAATATCTTCAACTTATCACCATAAGTTATGAAATAGAGATCCTTCAACAGATTATCAACAGTTTATCAATATCCTCTCTAAAATGTGGAGGTCAGTACTGATTCAGCTGTTGTTTTCTAGAACAAAGACCAGCAAGCCTCTTACCTCTATATTCCTGAATGCAGCCAATGTTATATTCAGTTTCTTGCCTACCTTCTCATAAAGTTATCTTGTACTTCATAAAATAATCTACTAAACCATTTTCAGAGCTAATTACTTATACCTTCCCTGTCTTGTATCTTTGAAACTGAGTATTTTATCTGGAATGAAAACTTTGCGTTTATTTCTTTTGAATTTCATCTTTGCCAAATCAGTCCAATATGTTATTCTCTCAAGATCTTTTTCAATCCTGATCATATTCATTGTTCTAGATGTCACCTGTAAATTTTATAATCATTCTATCTATGCCTACATCTAATTGAATAATGAAAGTGTTAAGTAGCACAAGGAAAAATATAAATACCTGCTACACTCCATAAGACCTCCTTGCAAATCAAAATCTAATCATGAATGATTGTGCAACCAGCTAAGAAAACAACTAATTGTACTGTCTTTCGCTCACCTCACCATCTTTTCCATGATAAGTCTGAGAGCCTTTATTAAATATTTTGCTGAAATCTAGGTAAATTGACTCCTATAGCATTTCCTGGTCTACTCTGTCTAGTAACCTTGCAAATAAAATGAAACGAAGCTAATCTGGCATCACCTGTTCTTGATGAATGTATACTGGCTCTTTGTGATCATTGTTTCCTTTTCTAAGTTTGCACTGGTTAGCCCCTTAATGAAGTTATAGAATTGTATCAGGAATGTAAGCCTAACTCTCCTTGATTCCCTTCTTCAGTACTGTGGTAAATTTCCTATTCATTGTGAACTTAAAAAATTCAATGATAATGGCTCAGCAATTATATCCTCCACTTCGTTCAATCTACTGGCAGGCATGTAGTTCATCTAGGCCTTTGATGTAAATCATCAAGGGAAAACTAGATATCCTTTTACTTATCTAAGTTATTAAGTACCTATTGATGTGTTTTTTTTTTTTGCTCTGTCCATTCTAGTCCATAGGACATTCTCCTTTGCAGAGAAAACAGAATCAATATGAGTTGCATATCTCTATATCCTCTTTGTCCAAAGTTACCATATATGCTCATCACTCTGAATGTCAATTCTATTTCTTTTTGATTCCCTTTTCTCTATTTTAAGGGAGGGGGAAGAAAGAAACCCTTTTTAGCCCTTAATTTCTGTAATTAACCTCAGGTTATTCATAGACAGCATTTCTTACACTGCCTTAAATGAACTGTGCCACACTTTTGTATTAATCCCCTTTACCTGCCCTTGCTTACATCTACTCTATATATCTTTGAAAAATTTTAATTAGGTGGTAGGTTCCCATGGATGAATACATCACCTGGGTCTTCGTAGCCAATTCTTCTTTCCATTCATCCATTGAGTATTTTATCTTCATGTTTTCTCAATTTCATTCTTAAGAGCTTCCCATACATGCTGGACTGAGTCCTCTGGATGAATTTTAGTCAATCTATACTATTCAATCTTCTTCTCTAAAATCTGCCATCTCAAAATCAAAGTCACAATTCAGATTGTCCCTGGCCTTCTTCTCTACCACAAACTCAATAAGTGTTTCATTTTCTCCCAAAGTTTTCATTGCCTTTCCAGAAACCAGTTCTTCTTTACAGTTAATAATCTGACCCAGAAAAAAGTTGCCTTGGGTCATTCCTCCAGTCAATTAACCAGTATTTATTAAGCAGATACTATGTGTGCCAGGCCATGTGCTAAGCACTTTAGATACAAAGAGAGACAATAAAGAAAAAAACAAAATGGTATCTCCTTTAAAGAGCATATGGTCTAACGGTAGCAACAAAATGCAAACTATATGCAAACAAAATTTATAAAGGATCTTATAATCTCATCTCAGAAGAAAAACATTAAGATTAATAAGAACTGGAAAGGATTTCTTACTGACGGATTTTTTTCAATTTAATAAGCATTTATTGGATGTCTAAACTTATATGTTCAGGCACAGTTATTGATGGTTAGAGTTGAAAGAACTTGGAGAACTAATGCACAACCACCCTTACAGATCAAAATTCTAAGGGTCAGAGAATTAAGTGATGGGCCCACAGTCACAGTTAGTGGGAGAAGTAGGATTTCAAACCCAGGTTTCATGAGTCTTAACTCCAGTGATATTTCAAGTGTACCACATTGCCCCCTCCATAGTAGAGAATTACTACAAGGCCAAGTTTTACCAGGAAAGAGGGAACAACTGAACAGGTTTGCCTCCAGGGCTGTAAATGAAACATGAAAGAAACCAAGGAAGCAAATATGAGGAGGAAGAAAGTTCCAGGAATGAGGAATATCTTGTGAAAATTGCTTAGAGTCAAGAATTGGAATATAAAAAAAAATAAAGCAAGGAGGCCATTTTCACTGGATCTCAGAGTAAGTGGATGAAATTTTTATTAAGGCAAACTAAAAAATTATAAGTTGCTCTGTTTATGGCAGAAAGCTTACAAATAGGGTCTGTATAATTTAAGTTCCCTATCAGTACTACATTATAACTTTGTTCTAGATTTATTTATAGCTCACCTTTTTTGTATCCCTCAAAATCTACTACAAAGCACTGCCCATAGTAAGTTTCAAGTAAATGACTTGTGGATTTCCTAAAATGGGAACCCAAATTGAATTTCTAACATACTATACAAACTATGCAATCATATCAGTGAATGTTAACTAGGTATTGGTCATGTCTATTAGGTGTAGATGGGAAAATAGAAAAGAGATATTCTATCAAAAGGTTAAGGAAAGATAATATTGGTTTGAACTAGATGAAATAGTCATTCTTTCACTTGGTGTTCAATTTTTCCTTAAGGTAAAAATGTATAATACACAGGTAAATATGCAACTTCTGACATTTTTGCTGACCTAAGTTAGCACATATTGGAAAACAAATAAAAAGGGCAAGATCCAGGACACACATTAATGAGAACAGTGTGTTTTAAGCAGATTGAAGTAACCTACATGCTAGAAACTTCATGGTAATGAATAGTAAGATATGAAGATAGAAAGTTATGGCCCTGTCAGCTTACAAAGCATCTCAAGTCTAAGACAAAGCAGTTTAGATTTTACTTTGGAGACATTAATCAACAACTGAAATGTTTGTTTTGATTTTTGAATCTATGCTTAGGAATGAATACTCTAGCAGTGGTAAGAATGATGGACTAGAAAGAAAGGAGAAAGGAAGTAAAACAGATTGAAAGTAGCCAGAGGATTGGAGAAAAGAGATATAGTTATGAAAGAAGTGATAAAGAAGAAATTTGAAAAGACTTGGCAGAGGTCTGAAAAATAAATTTAAAAAAAATGTCTGATAACTAAAGACTGAACACGTCAGAAAATAACATGGAAAAAGTTCATACATTTGAATTTCTTTTGTTCTTTGATCATCAAGTTCAATTGACATGGGAAGGAGAAAAAAATACTCCATTCCTAGTTGAAGGTCTTGGATACACACCTTGTTTCTGCTTTCTACTGCTCATACAGTTATTTTCTGATCTCAAGGTCTTAGTCCTCATCTGTAAAATTAAAAAGTAAAGCTGACTGAATCCTAGTATCTCTTCCAGCTCTAAATCTTATGATCATTTATTTAGCTTAAGGTAGATTCTGCCTTGATTACAAATGTCAGTAGTTGATGAAAATGTTTGATTATGGGCACTTGCTTTGAAGTACTAGACTGGTGGAATATAAATAGACATACAAATTCAAACATTTTCATTTACTTGTGGGCACTAATGTTGTTAATCCATGATAAGCAATATTCTTAAAACAAAAAAATTAATGAGGCCATTGGAATTTTAACCTAACTTATAATTCATCAACTTAACTAAGTCACTTTTCCTAACTTATCATACTGTACTGATAAGAAAATAGAATGCCTGAGTATGAGTCTCCAATCTGAAACTGACTGGATATAGAACCCTTTGAAAAACATTTAACTTCTCAGCCTCAATTTCTTCATTATAAAAATTGGGTAATATTGCTGAAACCATTACTGTGTATACTTGGATGTATTGTGAAATACATTTTAAAATATATGTATATTATTGTACATGCAAAATTTATATCCAATTGTTTACCATTTTGGGGAGAGAGGAGAGGAGGGAGATAACTTGAAACTGAAAAACAACTTAAATAATTGCTAAAAGTTGTTTTTACATGTAACTGGGATAAAAATAAAATAGTATTTTATAAAATAAAATTTAAAATCAGGGGAAATGAAACTAATATATATGTCTTATAATTATACGTATATATGTATATTGAGAGAAATAGTGTTCAAAGCATTGGAAGCTTGTTGCTTTCTCTTGATAGAGATATAAAAATGTTGTTAGATGAATTTATATGTACTTAAAGAATTTCACCGGACTTTGTATGTATTGTTCAATTTTATCATCACAAAATGCCTTTGAAATGGATCCTATTGGTATTCTCAGTTTTATAGATGAGGAAAATGAAATTCAAAGATATGAATCCAAATCCTGTCTATGTGCTTCTGCAGGCTGTCACTTATTAATTAACAATTAAAACAAAAACAGAAATGAGAAAAAAAAAAGAAGGGATTAGGAGTCAAACTTTATCTTAAATAGAAGTTTTTATGTTCACTGAGATCCATTTGCATGACAAATCCCAAAGGATTGGGGAGGAGGGCAAGTCTGATGTAAAGTTCATTTCCTCAAAACCAAGGATATTGGATATATTGGAAGGTAGTCTCTAAAATGATTTGAAAGATATGCAAGTAGTGAACTAAGGACTAATGGTTGTCAAAAATGTATTTCCAATCTGAAGTCACATAGATTTTTGTGGCATATACACTGATCTTAAACCCAAAACATAAATTCTCAAGTCACCAATCTAAGGGATAGATGGAAAAGGCAGCAAAAAAAAAAATAGGAGCAAATTTAGGATGAAATATAATTAATTATTTGAGGATGTTTTGTTCAAAATACCAATAACATCTAGGAAAATCTGTTCCATTTGTTGTTGTAAATGTTGGTATGGAGACAAAGAAAGGTTAGCATTGAAGATTCAAATGTGGGAGAAATATGAATAAATAAATGTGAATTGATACAATTTGATAAAGGAACATTGTCAAGAATAAAAATGTAAAAAGAAAACATGGGCCTGTGAAAATCAAATATATTAAAGGATTTCAAGATTCCAGGCATTCAATGAAAGAGAGTAAGTGGAGGGAAAGGTGAGAGAAAAGACAAAGGAGTCAAAGGAGGTGGAAGAAGAAAAAAAGATAAAGGAAGAGAAGGAAAAGACCTAGGAGACTATGGAGTTCCTGAAGCAAAAGAAAGAAAGCATATCTTGTAGGTTAGCTGTTGGCAAAGCTGATGATCAATACAGATAAAAAATAAAACAGACAAAATGGTTATTAGTAAGTCACTGATGATCTCTGTGTAAATTTTTGTCTCATGTCTCTTGAGTTCAACTTTAATGAGTTTGAAAAAGGAATTCCTTTTTTAAAAAGGGATTAATTTAAGAAAGAGATCTTCTCTAGAGTTCATCAAAGATAGCATTCCTATTGTTTTATTTAACCAAAAAAAAAAAAAGATACAAAAAACTGAACTTTGTGCTTCTGTTTTATCCTCCTGAAGAAATGTTCTTTTTTGATGCTTGAACAGGAAAACGTCTAAGATGACATTGCTGGAGGCAGAGAGAATTCCAATTATCAGGGGAAATTGTTCCAATTTGTATTTCCCTCCAAGCAATGATGCTTATAAATATTAATCAATTATCTCTGACAAAAACATTCACTAAAATACAGAATACTGAGTTTTTGTTTGATAATAGGTATTGCTGAAGTGAAGACAATGAGTATAGGCAGCATTTTATTAGGGTAAAAAGTGAAGTAGAAGGGAGGACTACATGGTATTGAAGAGTTAAAGGATATATTCTTCAGACATCAGAAACTTAAACATTTTTAAAGGTAGAAGAGAAGATGCAATGGAAGATAGACTTAAAATATTTCAGCCTTATGTCATTCCACTACTATCTCTATGTTCTATTTTCCTGACAACCTGGGCTATTCTCTTCTATACTTAGATAAGTTATATATCCTCTCCTGTTTTTGTTTTATCATTTTTCTAATGCCTTTGACATCATCTTCCACTCCTCATTCCTTAAATTCTTTCCTGTCCTTTGAAATATAACTGAAATACCAAAAAGTGTTGCTGTTTATCCTTCATTTATGAAAAACAATGACATCTCAATGCCATTCATCATTCCTTAAAATTCCTTCCTAGGTTTTGAAAAATTATTTAAATACCAAGAAGTCAGCAATTGTAATCATCCACATGAGAGATAAACCTGAACTAGAGGAGAAGATGTGTGAGTGGAAATAGAGACATATGAAATATGAAGGTACAAAGGAAAGTTTTAGTAACATGTTAGATATGTTGAATAGATGAGATTGAGCATTAAAGAATGATTCTAAGTTTGTAACCATGGGTAACTGAGAGGATTTTGATGATCTCAACAATAATATGGAAGCTCAGGAAAAAAAAAGAAACATTTTTTTTGAGAAAAAAAAAAACTAGTGAGTTCTGTTTTATACATTTTTAGTTTGAAATGCATATGAGATATCTAGTTTGAGTTTTCCAACCAGCAGAAAGAAAATAGGACTAGATATATAGATTTGTAATTAAAATAATTGAATACATGGGAGCTGATGTGATCTCATTCTGAATTCCTTGAGAGCAAGGACTGTTTTTTGTTTTCTTTTGTATCCCTAGCACTTGGCACATTGTGGTATGGCACCTAATAAATACCTAATAAATGTTTATTAATGATTTCTTAGAAGAGAACCAAGGTCATAACTTTGGGGGACAACCCAAGTTAGTAGGCATGAGATGAATGAAAAATAACAACATAAAAAAGCTGAAGATAGTTGGATAACTAGGAGACATAAGTGTCACAAATATTGAGAAGGGCCAGATCATCCAGAAAGAAAAGATTATAAATAAAATCAAATGCTTCACAGAGGCAAAAAAGGATCAGGAGAGAAAAAAAAGCTATTAGATTTTATAATTTAGAGTCTTTATATTTTATTCCTTTCAAGAATTTAATGTCATAAAGGATAGGAATTCTGCCTTTTTAAAACTTTGTATTGTCATAGAGCTAAACACTGTCTTATAACACACTTAATAAAATTTTTAATGAAGGAATAAGTAAAGAAAATTATGGTACAAGGTCCTGGAAGAAACAATAAAATCAGAGGCATTTGATTTAGTGAGGTAGGAAGGTTATTTCTATAATCAAAAGGAGAGGAGTGAATTGTGATGGTGGCAATGTTTTAAGGCATTGAGAGAGAGTTGAGGGAACTATCATTGGGTGCCTTAATTTTTTCAGTAAAATAAGGAATAATTTCTTTGTTAAATGTAGATTCTGAAAATGAGGTGAAACAAGATGAAAGAAGAAAAACAGATACTATAGAGAATGAGATGGGTAGTCAATAATGGTAAGAAAGTATTGTTAATTAGAAGCAAGAACATAGTTGAGGTTATGCAATGTAAATTTTTAGAATGTAGAATTAATATTTTTTCTTACCCAAATTAGGCTTATAAAACCTGAAATAGAAAAATTCAAATAATATAGGTATTGAGAAATAATGGATTTTGGTCAGGAATAGCAGAAGGGAGAGTAAGGAATCTATAATATTAAAGTGGCCAATAAGGATAGTTATAGGGACAAATATGCACAAGAGAATCCCAATAACAAGATGTAAGTAGATATACAAAAAGTTCAGGAAAGGAATGCCCTAATGAAGGTGAAAAACAGAATAGATCCATGGTTTTAAATCTGGAAGCAACACAACAAATAATATGTTCCAAACTCCTCCTTTTAAAAATTAGAGAAATTCAGGCTCAGAGAGATTAAGTGATTTAGTCTGTTGACTAAGCATCAACGAAGTAAGTGATGAAGCTTAAATTCAAACCCAGTTCTCTTGCATCCAAATTTATTACTCTTTAAACGAGTATAAAAGATGATTGTCAGGAAGTGGAATGTTGAAGTTTCACATCTTAGAAATAAAGCATGTCAAGAAATTGTTTAGATTTAAGGAGGTTTAGCAATCATCAGGTCAGGTTGCTGAAAGAACTGTCAGGTAAAGGCACAAGATGATATAGAGAGGGAAACTATAAACCAGATCTATTGGCTGCTATGACTGTTGACAAAGTGACACAAAGGTTGGCAGATGAGGAAAAGGAAGGGAACAAATATTTACTATGCATCTACTATGTTCCAGGAGCTTTACAAATATTGTTTCCATAGAATGTACTTGTGGAAATCTTTATATTAGTAGAAATGGGTTCTTCTTTTCTGAGCATGAAGATGGGAGAGCTGGGACAGATTGTTGACCAGATGGGGACTATGGAAAGTCATATCCCCAGGTGGGGATGTGTATAATTTGTGTATATACATATACATAAAGCATATGTCTTTCTATATATATGCATATATATATAGTATATATATATATATATATATATATATACACACACACACATATGGAAGCATCATGATATAGTAGAAAAAATAGTGGGCTCCATGTGAAAAAGATCTGTGTTCTAATCAGTGATCTCAGGCATGCATGTATTTACTGTGTAACCATGGGCAAGTCATGTAAAAGACTTCAAGATTTAATTTCCTTATCTATAAAATGGGGTTAATGCCATTTGTATTGTCCACCTCGTAGAGTTATTATGAGGAGCAAATTAAATAATGCATGTATAAGAACTTTATAAAAGTTATTATTCATTCAATTAACCTAGTATATTAACTATCTGCTACATGCTAGGTCCTAAGGACATTTCATTGTGTGATTTCATCAATATTGGAACTTCCAGACAGGAATTACTTTCTCCCAATTCAACTCCGCACTTTCACTGCACCTAAAGATCAGTCTTGGGCACTGAGGGGTTTGAGGAGTTGTCTCAGTTCACATAGCCAAGATGAATCAGAATTAGAATTTGAACTCAAGTCTTCCTGTTTGGCTCTCTATTCTTCATAATTTGTTTCCTCAGATGTGGGGAAGAGGGGATAAAACATGAACTCAGAAAAATGAATACATACATAATAGCTACGTGAGGGAGTAGACACTAATAACAGATAATAAGTGTCACCTGAGTTGTGCTGTGAGAGAAAGAAGTGATTCTAAAGCAGGGAGATGAGGAGATATCATGGGGATCAGCCTATGTAAAGGCAAAGAAAAGAGACTATTTTAATCAGCAGACCTGTGGAACTAAAAAACAGACCCTGAGGAGGGATATATGTTAAAGAAAGAGCAGAAAGAGAGGAAACTATATTACTGGGAGATTTAAATGCCAAACTAAAATGTACATATACAAATATTAATAAATGAGATATTGTAAACATAGTCCTTTTTTGTTTTAAAGGGCTATGTAAATGTCACTTATTATTATTGTACATACTTGTCAAGGTATCCTCTAAGTGATCAGAATGTTCACTCACAATTTGTGTTTCTATAAACAATCCCATTATGCAAAATAGTTTGGTTATTGACAATTTTTTAAGGTAAGTTTCTCTAGGCCTAGAAGAAAAATAGCTAATCTATTCATTCATATTATAATTTCCATTTCAAAGATGCAGGAATCCCCTGTCTGTGCTAAAAATATAAATTCCAATTTTGTAGAATTCTAGTGAATTTTTGGCCTCCTAAACTTCAACCTTCTTCCCAAGAACAGAGGCTTTTCCAAAGCTGAATAAGATAAACATGCCATTTCTGAAGGACTGGAAGTATTATTGATCATACAACAGTCTAGAGAAAAGTTTCAGCCCTCAGTAATATATAATAAACCAAAGGACTTTAAGCTGACAAGATGAAAGTTAAAAGAAATTTTACAACTCACAGTGAAGTCTTGCAGAACTGACAGATCCAGTTGGTAGTCAGTCAATAAGCCTTTATTATGCACTTTCTCTGTGCCAAACACTGTGCTAAATGCTGAAAATTTGTAAAGACGCAAAATGCATTCCCTACATTCAAGAAACTCACAGCAAGAAAATAAATAATATACAATTAAGCTTTGCCCATTATAAATCAGAAATAAATAAGAAAAAGTTGGCACTAGATTTAAAGAAGGTAAGGAAAGATTCTTAAAGTCTTAAAGGTATACAGGGAAGCCAGTAGTCAAAGAGGGAAGAACATTCTTGGCATAGAAGACAACCAGAGAAAATTCCCAACTCAGTAGACAAAGTGTCTTATTCATGGGGCAGCAAGGTCTTCATCACTATGTACAGTTCTCCATTGTTCTTAACAAGAATGTTACAAGCTATAACTGCAAGGAATACTGATGATACACTTTTGAAATCAGCGGTGGGTTTTAAGCAATTTGGGTTTTATTTGATTATGATGATATATATGAATGTAAAGTTATTGGATAGGGATACTAGTGGAAGGAAGCTGAGTTCAAATAGCTTCAAAATAGAAATCACTGTCATGTGTCTTCTTCAAAAGCAAGTGATATATAGGCCATCTCCCACATTCATGAGGATTGTGATCCAAAAGTTCACTTCTATTTCAAAACACAGAAACCCTTTTCTCAAAAAAAAGAAAAGAAATGCTATTCAAAGTGTTTAGGTATACATATCAGATTCCAAAGTTGTTCACTCATCATATAACTAAAAGGTAAACTTCTATTAATATAAACATGTCCCATTTATTTCTATACTATTCAATGTTATTTTGTATATATATATATATATATATATGCACTTATATAACAAAGATATAACAACATATTTACTTATATATTGATATTATATATTTATATATCATATATCTATTTTTTTGTCATTGAGTCCTTTTCAGGTAAACAATTCTTTGTGACTTCATTAGGGATTTTCTGCAGAGATATTGGAGTGGCTTGCTCATTTCACAAATGAAAAACTGAGGAACACTCTGGAAGATGAGTCATAGCTAGCCAGCTAGACAGAGAGACAGATACATAGATACATAGACAGATAGATAGTTTGTACACTAATTTAAATACCCATACTTAGAACCTCACTAGACTGAAGACAGGATTAACTCTCCTTTGTCTTCTTTTAAATTGAATCAACAAAAGATTGAACATCCTACTTATACTGGGTGAGAAGCTAGTAAGGTGCTTAGAAAAATTCACCCTTAGCTGTGAATCTTTTTTGATAAGAACTTAACCTTCAGAAGGTGAGAAATTGATCCCACTGCTTCTGACTTATCCCACTTCTGAAGATAGTCTTTTGACTGGGGAGTGTCTTCCAGTGAGTTTCACTGGAGACTACAGCTTGGATTGTGGACTTGAACCTTGCCTTCAACTTAGACTTTGACTCCTGGACTACTTCTTTGGGTGAGTGTAAGGCTGACTCCTTTCCTAATTTCCTAAGAGACTAGCTTCCCTCTTGGAGGAGGCAGAGTGGTTACTCACTACCAGTCTTCCTGATTGAAAGCTAATTAAGATCTGCTTGGATTAAGCAGACCCAAAGTAAATATTTAAGTTGATAGGATAGATAACCTCTCTAACCTCTTCACATTTCTCTACTTTATTGTTCCCTCTCCATTTTTAAATATTTGTAAATAAATTTCTGACTCGAGATATAATAAATATTGGTGACCAAATAATTTCATAAAATTATTGTCCAAACATTAAATTTAACTCTTACAACACTTTACAAATATTGTTTCATTTGATCCTCAAAACAATCCTGGGAAGTAGGTGCTAATATTATTCCATTTACAGTTGAGAAAACTGAGGGAGACAGAGATTAAGTGATTTAGATTCACAAATAGTAAGAGTCTTAGGGTTGATTTAAATTCAGATTTCCTTGAATTCAGGACCAAAACTCTATGTACTGTGCTGCCTAGTGGGTATCATACTATAGTAAGATGAGGTGTTGTGTGGTATAATGTGATTTAATGCAATGTAATGTATTGTATTATATTGGCATAGCACCATGTTATTTAACCCGGGAATAATATAACCTTTTAATTCATTGGAACTTTCTTGGCAAAGATAATGATTTGGTTTGCCATTTATTCTAAGGTTCATTTTGCAGATGAGGAAACTGAGGCAAATAGAGTTAAGAGACTTGACCAGAATCACATAGCTACAAGGTGTCTGAGACCAGATTTGAAATCAAGAAGATGAGTCTTCCTGATCCCAAGCCTGGCATTCAATCTAGTGGGCAACCTAGCCTCCATAGGGATATTACAGGATCTTTTCTCTTTTTCTTATGTCCTTTAATTACATAGCATTTGTTTTGAGCCAGTATTTACCTTTGACTGTTTGGTAAAACTGATCACATCAGTGAAGATTCATAATCTTTGCCAAGAAAGTCCCAATGAATTAACAAAGAATCAGTCACAGCTTAAACATGTTCCTTTAGGATACACTCTCCCATAATTGGCCACATCATCACTAAGAAGAGCAAAACAATCTAGAGAGTAAAAAGGAGCAAAGAAAATATATAGATCTTATGAAAATGGAACATATATGGAAGGATGTGAACAGGGAGTATATATGATTAAGATATCTCACTCCTGAGATCCCACAAAGCTGCTGATAAATTATAGTAATTCTTTGTTATTCTTTAGGTAGCATTGACTCTGTACATCATTTTCACTAGAGGTAGCATCTTCATTGTCTGCTGGGTTGTGGCTGCTGGATTCCTGGTGCCTGTCATAAAAAAGTATTGAAACCTAGCAAGAATATAAAATCACAGGTTAAAAAAATAACTTGATTGTTTATAATTTTAAATGGAAAAAATGGAAACAACAATAACCACCACCACCACAGTAATGACCTTCATTGTAGAGTGATTTAAAGTGTATAGAGCAAGTACCTACAAGACTCCCTTATTTATAGATACATCTCTGAGACATGAATGTGGTACATGAACAGGATGGTAGTTTGTGTGGTATTGACAAGCATCAAAATTCAAGTAATTGTGGTAGTAAGGAAAAAGCGATTGTACTAAAAAGTGAATCATTCATGCAATTCCAAATTGAAGTGTTTTTTTTTTAATTTTTTTTAACTTTAAGAAAACTACTTCTTTAACAAAAAGTAAATAAATTCATAGATCAGAAAAAAGATTCCTTGTCAGAGCACGTTTCAATGTTTCAAGTAGAAAATACATTCCTCTCACTTGGGAAAATACAGAATTCAGAGACTACTTGTGATCTTCTTCCCTATATCCTATTTGTATGACCTGGCCTTTTATTACCCCATAAGTTCTGAACCAGGTAAGAGAAAACAATTTTCAGCCCATCATATGACAAATTAAACAAAGACATAGTGGTACAGTTAGCATTATTGGAGAAAGTCAAAATTGTTTTCCTTTTTCTATAGTAGAACATTACAATGACCTAATTTCTTTGTAGAAATAAATGTTCATTTTTTAATGTGTGAGTGAGTTTATTTAGTGGCCAATCATTGGCTAAGATTTAGCACGAAGCCATTTAACTTGGCCTGCATGATTACACCACTTTTTGGCTCACTTATGCCATAAGACAGATGAAATAATGACTTTCCCAGTCATTGTCTTTTCTCCATTACCCCTTCCTTATCTATATAACAAGGTTGCTTCTAGAGTCCTAATTTGAGGAATAGAGTACAAAAGAGAGACAAGAAGAAATATTTAATAAGAATCTCCTATGCTCCAGACACTCTAGTAAGTGTTTTACAATTATTATCTCATTTTATTCTCAAAATAAGCCTTGGAGATAAATACTATCATTATCTCAATTGTACATTTGAGGAAATTGAAGCAAACTGAGGTTAATGACTTGCCTAAGGCCACTCAACTAGCAATTGTCTGAGGATATATTTGAACTTAGGCTTCTTCTGCCTCCAAGACCAGAACTCAACCAGTGTATTTCCAATTGGCTCTAATAGAAGGAAATTCCTGTATTTCTAGAAGAAAGATATGTAAAAGAGGGCAGCAAAATGGGAAGGATAAAAAAAGTCAATTCAGAACTTCTATTCCTTTCAGTTCTAATATATTTGAAGATATGTTCTACATCATCTTAATTCCTTGAATTTAGATATATACCAAAATGTGGTCATAAAACATGATACAATCTAACCAAAATACTTCCTCAGCTTCTAGAGAAATTTGTTAACCTTTCTGGGGGAAATTATGAACCATTTTGGTAGTCATCTATTAGACCCTCTCAGAATAATATTTTCAAATGTATAATAAATGCATAGGATCACAAAGGGAGCCAGTTACAATGAAATAAGGTTATCATTATTTGAGTTAATGGGTCCTAGGTTATGAAGCTCTGCCCTAGAGTTCTTATGATTAGGTATATAGTCATGATCTCCATCTAGTTCATTTTAACTCCCAGATATTTCTTATAAAGCAAGAGGAAAAAAAACTTATTTAAACACTAATAGGTTATCTTCATGAAAATACAAAAATAAAAATCAGTTCATGAGTAATAGTATAGGAGTAAAGTTGGAAAGGATCTTGGAGGTCATCTAGTTCAATCTACTAATTTTACAGATGAAGAAACTGAAGCCTAGAGAGGTTAAATAGAGTGCCCAAGGAAAGATAGGTAGTAAAAATGAAGCAGAATTTGAACCCAGGTCTTGGTCTCCAGAGATGGAGTTCTTTTCTACATATTAATTTATGATTATTCATTAAATAATGAAAGTGAGTTATAGAGAGAAAAGGCATATAATCACATGACCAGTCACATAGCTAATCTGAGGCTACCACTCACCTCATATTTGTTCACCAGAAAAGAAAGGGCTGCTTCCTAGGAAAGATAGCACCAGTTACCTTGCCAGGAAAGAGAGAAAGCATGCTGCTTCCTTTTCCCTAACATAACAGTGATGTCACTTTTTCTGGTTCTCCCTGATAAGACAGACTTGATCTCAATCCAGATAAGACATCAGTCTTCAGGACACCAGGAGTCATGTGGGACAAGAAGCAAGCATCTTGCTATATTCCAGAGAGCCAAAAATGGGGCATCCTTATACAGATAAGTCTTGGACCTTGTTCTTAACCCAATCAAATGGTGGAAAATAAGACAGAAATGGATTTTCAAAACTTTCCATTTAAAAAATAAAGAGGGATGAGCTCAAATTATAATTTGAGTTTATACACTTGTCAAACAATTTGAGTTCTTAGAATAAACAACTTTGAAAAGCAGTGATGTCAGTAGATAATTTAGATACACTTTGCTGGTATTCAGGCAACTAGAATAAGGGTTAACATGAAATTATTTCCAGTTCTATGAGGAAAAATACCTACTATACTGTCCTCAAATCAGCTTTAGTACCATCAACCACAAACATAATTTGTTGGCAATAAAATGTACTCTTTGTGCAACATTCAGATGCTCTAATAGTATATTTTATAGGTACTCATTGATTAGTTTTTGAGAATGTCTTTCAAAGGTTCTCTCATTGTCTTTCTGTTTGTTCTCTCTTCATTCCCTCTATCTTTTCTTCTTTCTACTCTCTTTTCTTTCCACTTTCTCTTATTATGTGGTCTTCTTTCTTTTCTTCTTCTCTCCTCTTCCTTATTATTTCTTCTCTCCCACTTCCCTTTGCTTTTCTTCAAAGCTATGAGAGAGTCTTAGGATTGCTCAAGGATTGTGAAATTATGGGAAAGAGGGATTGAGAAAACAATTGCAGAGAGTTAATGAAGGCTTTAAATATCCTGTCATAGAAATAGCTTTAAGCCAATGACTTTTCCCCCAGGTTCCCATTCATGTCCCACATAGAACCAGTACTCCTTAGATTTAGTTCCAGTGAATTCTCTACAGGGAAAATGTTTTAAAACAAATACTTCTCTAGATTCTATTTATATGGAACCTGTTAGAGTTAAGTATGGAAACCAGACCTAATGTCAGTCAAGAGAGAAGAAACAGAACTATTAGAAGAGCCCTTAATTAAGGTTATGTTTACATTTCAGTTGCCACAAAATATATCCTTGGTTAAGTGAATTCTACTTGCTATTAGAGAAATATGTTGTAATTTTACTTTCCATCTTACATTTCTTTGCTTGAACTCAGCAGTCAATATTGTCACCAAATGGACAGGATTGCACTTAAGCAAATGATCTTTCACAATGGGACCCTAAGTAATACAGATGTCATTGGATACTCTGTTTGTGGGTTTCAGCTCTCATTTGGAGCCATGGATATACACTGAAAAATTCATTTTAATACTGTACTGTGGATGCAGAAAGCTTATTTCATTAGCATTTATAAAGTATTTTGAGAGGCTCCCTAGGAGAGCTATTAGGAGGATTAATTGATGACTGTGAAGTGTTTATAGTAACACACAAATGCTAAATAGTAACTCCAAGAAAGCAACACAGAGGTAGAAATTTATTGCAGCCATAATGATGAGCTATAGTTACGCAGCTCCGTGGCTTAGTTAAGGATGACTGGAACATAACCTCAATATCCATGTGATAATAAGCAAAACTCGGAATTTGAGGCACGGTTTCTGACTAGGCCATGGATTTACTATATAATTATTAATCGTTAGATTTTTCTCTAGATAAAATCATGAAGGATAAAAAGTGTGTCTTTGTCACCTTCAAATAGCCTTTTTTAGTCACCCTACTCAGAAAATGTTGCCAGAAACCTCCTATTGTCAATCTCTCTCAGCTACCCAGGGACCCCCCACTCCACTGCTTATTAAATCCCAAGATCTATATTCTGCACCTTCTACATTCAAGAATTACCTTTACTGTGTCCTGTTTATTGAAACTTTATTTTTATTTCAGCACTTTATGGGTCTTTGATTTATTCTGCATTATTGTTCCCCCCATAATAAGAGATAACCTCTTCTCCATGAATCAATATTTTCCCTTTCCTTCCATACATCCACCATAAATGATCTGGATTATAGGCAGGGATCCTTCACCTAGGGACCATTGTGGGTACTTCATTGGTACTAGTTCAGCATGTGGATTTCTCATCTGATATCTAATTCTTGAGATATTTGACCTATATATCCCTCTTCAGTTACACATTTCCTCAAACCCATATCTTAATTATAAACAAATAAAAATTACATCTTATTCCTTGTGTATTGCTTAGTTCAGAACTAACACAAAGAATTCAATGAAAAAAATTTAAAAGCAAAGAGACCAGAAGTGGATGGTATGAATGGCAGGATGAAGCATTACTCTCTGAGAAGGTTCCAATAAAAAGACAAAGACCAGAAAATATGCATCTATCTATCTATCTATCTATCTATCTATCTATCTATCTATCTATCCATTCATCGATCCATCTATCTATCTCTATGTAGGCTAACAAAGTAAAGAATTTTTACCTTTATTTGAATCTTTACTCATTATACAAAGGGGATTCATATTATTTTAGAAAAGATAATGTTTATGAGGCAGTCATCAGTATAATCTCTTTTCTTTAACTTGTCTTCCTTCTTTTCTTCCCTTCCTTCTTTTTTCTTTATATATTTTTGATATTCACAACAATCCTGAGAGATAAATACTATTATTATCCCCATTTTACAGATGATGAATTTGAGGTGTAGGGAAGTTAAGTGATTTGCCAAGAATCACATAACTAGTAAGTAAAGTAGAATTTGAACTCATTTCAGCCAGTATTTTATCTCCTTCATCATCTAGATTCCTATAAAATGCCCATAATATGATAAAATTTGATTTTCTGATTATTTACTAATAAAAACATTTCCTGAAAAAATAATCAAGAAATTATTGAAGAGTAGTTTTTATAGATATATTTATCATGGAAACTTGATTGAGCTTTACATTTGAATAAATGACTTTATGGATGAAATTACTTTAATGATTATATTTTGCCCCACTGACTTGAATACTTTTCTAAAAATTCACCAGATAATAAAGACAGAGGAATAGTGGATCCTTTTACACTTTTTTGGAAAATAGTGAAAATAAAGATGTGGTCATCCACAGAAAATCATTTACAAAAGCCTGAATATACTCATTACATTTTCATCAAGTTTAATCTTGATATGTAGATGATTTTTATAATACTTTTATAAAGATCAAAAGGTAAGCATAAGGGGCATGAATTATTGCTATCCTCTCAATTGCCTTTTAAGGCTAACAATATCAGCTATGATTTTTTCCCCTTTTCTATTATTATTTTCCCTTTTCTGAGATATCTTACAAAATTATCCCTCAATTCTTTCAAAATTGTGTTGCCTCAAGCACAGATTTCTTCACTGTATAATAGGTCTGTTCAAGCTAAAGTCATCTAAAGTGTCATTTCAGCTTCTTTAGCAAGAACACTGGGAATTGGCATATGTGAAAGAGGCATGAAGAAAGAGAGGATTTTCAGGACAAGCCAGACATGTAGACCAAGCTGGGAACTTGATCTGCAAAATCAAGGTGAAGATTCCAAATAGAATGTTCCCAGGTGGAGGCAGTTGAAACTGGCCAGGGGGAAGAACTGAGATTTTCTCTTTCTGGGGGTGACTGACCAAGAGAGAAATCTCTTCTCTGGATTCCTGATAAAGAGAGACTGGCTTTTTCTGGCTTAGGCAGAAAGAGAGACCTTTGGGGTTTTGACAGAGTTTGAACTTGAATTACTCAAGCAGAGATTTTCTGACTGAAGAATGAAGAAGATTTAACAGTTGTCTTCCATCTCTCTGGCTATCTCTGTCTCACAATTGTGACTAGACTGACATTTCCCACACCCTCCCAATTCTCCTTGTAGACTAGGGACAAACCTCATCTCACTCACCTTCAATTCCCATTCTGCCCTATCTTTCCCAATAAACCTCCTTACCTGAGGAAGAGAACAAGAGTATCTTCTCTAAATCTCACAGTTCACCTTTGAGTTACATAGAAAGGTGGCTGACCAACAGGGGAAGGGGAAAAGGGGCAGGAAGGCATGGGTGGAAAGCTGGGAGTTGAAGGGTGGCATTGAGGGAGGAAGGGTAGAAAATATCTTGATTAGCCATTAGTAATCAATAGGCAGCCCAGAGCAACCCCTCTAGCAGCATCTCTCTATATCTCTCCATCTCTCAGAAGTACATCTATCTCCATTATAACTAGGCAGCCTCAGGTGTCCTCTAGTAGCAGCTCTCTAGTCACTACCAGAGTATCCATTTACCACAACCAGATATAGTTCCCTACAGATTATCAAATTTATTACACATTCAAGGATTCAAATGTGATAGTGTTATTAGTATTGATCATAAAAATAAATCATTATGAAAAGCTTCTCAAATGAATTATATTTCCAAGATATATTGTTACCAACATTCCAATTAAACTATGGATTCTCTATAGTCTTGTGCTTTACTCTGAATATTTACTTTTCTGACATTTAATTTTTGTTGTTCTAGGAATGGGAATTATTTCTCGTATTCTTCCTCCATCCTAATGTAGGGGGTGTATATCCATGCCTTGGCAATGCTTGAAAACAAGAAACAGCATCACACATTGAGATAAAGTCTCTGGAGAGAATTACCAGAACTCTGTGTTAAGCTCTGCTATTTGGCATTTCCTTGTAAGCATAATTAAATGGGATCCTTCCTAGTTGAACAGTTTAAAAGCTGGTCAGGGCATTGCAGAGGTTTGGTGAGATGCATATTGTGATAGAAAATGAGCATAGGTGCAGCCAAAGGAATAGTGATGGACAGAAATAGTAGTCCTGTATAATTCCCCTTTAGGTTACAAACATGGACTTAATAAGCTAACCTGGTTAAAGGAGAGATAAAAGGGAGAACGTTATGACAGTAACATTCTATATTTAGAGTTATATAACATGAGACAGTCAAATGGCCCAAATATCCTCAATTTCTGAAGAGGTCTACACTCCATGGTGATATGCTGAGATGAAAAGGAAACTGACTTCACAGAGAATATTTTAGCTTTTGGTGTTTAACAACTGTGTTGTGAGTTGGAAGTAATGTGAAAATGACCCCCCCTTATCAAGAAGTAGAAGATATAATTAAAAAATGTTTACAACTAAGCTCAATTACTTGTTATTTACTTGGTATTATTTCACTTAAATGTGTTTTAAATGCTTGGTTCATTTATTTAATTAATTAATTTATAATATTTTCCCATGGTTACATGATTCATGTTCTTTCCCTTACCTACTCCCTGCCCCCTCCCAGAGCCAACAAATAATTCCAAGGAGTTGTGCATGTATCATTATTCAAAATCTATTACCATATTATTAATATTTGCAATACTAATCATCCCTAATCAAGTCAACATCTCCAATCATATCTCCCAGTGAACCATGTGATGAATCATATGTTTTTCATCTGCATTTCTACTCCCACAGTTCTTCCTCTGGATGTGGATAGCATTCTTTCCCATAAGTCCCTCAGAGTTGTCCTGGATCATTGTATTGATGCTAATAGCGAATTACATTCGATTGTGCCACAGTATATCCATCTCTGTGTACAATGCTCTTCTGCTTCTTCTCCTTTCTTTCTGCATCAATTCCTAGAGGTGTTTCCAGTTCACATGGAATTCCTTCAATTAATTATTCCTTACAGCATAATAGCATTCCTTCAACATCAGATACCACAAGTTGTCCAGCCATTCCTCAATTGATGGACACTCCTCATTTTCAACTTTATTGTCACTACAAAGAGTGTGGCTATAAATATTTTTGTGGACATATTTTCCTTATTATCTCTTTGGGGTACAAACCCAACAGTGGTATGGCTATATAAAAGTAAACCCTTACTTTCTGTCAATAATAATTCTAAAACATAAGGGTAAAGGACTAGGCAAATGGGGTTAAGTGACTTGCCCAGGGTCAGAGAGCTAGGAAGTATATGAAGGCAGATTTGAACCACAGTTCTCTCAAATTCAAGTGTGGCTCTCTATCCTCTGTGCCACCAAGCTGCTCCCACTTAAATGTGTTTTATTATTTTATGCACCAAATGCTTGTGAAAAAGATTCATAAGATGGGAGTCACAGCTACATATTTCACTAGATTTAGACCCAAAACAGGACACCAAGCTTCCGAATAACAAGATGTCCTAATGCCTTTTAGGAACTTAGTTGGAGACATGATATATTGATGGGGAAACAAAAAAGTTGTGTTTCATTTGTTTTGGGAGCAGATTAAATTGTGCTATTTTAAATAGTGAATCAACTTAGGAATCCTTGCCCTAGCATTACATGGATCTTGGAAAACAGTAATTCTATTAAATTTTTTTTTCCATTTTTCCCTCCTCCCCATTAAACTATAATTTTACAACAAAGTTTCTCAGTGAAACCTTTAGAATTCAGGTTACTATGTATGGTATTGGGTCCTAAAGTGACATTTTTAATTTTTTTTTAATTCTGGAAATGACATTGTAAAAATAATTTATACTACACCTACTAGTATTGGACAAAAGAGTCATCAGGACAATTAAAGTTATTAGAGTAACTGTTCTTAAAACTTTTTTAGTATCATAGGACTCTTTGAAAATCTGGTAATGCCTATGGACCAC
This sequence comes from Monodelphis domestica, assembly GCF_027887165.1. Lineage (NCBI taxonomy): Eukaryota > Metazoa > Chordata > Mammalia > Didelphimorphia > Didelphidae > Monodelphis > Monodelphis domestica. The sequence continues at coordinate 252,884,325 of NC_077229.1, forward strand.
TTTTCAGAATAATATTTATAAATACAAAAATAGATACATATGATTCCATAGTAAACCAAACGTTGATATTTTTTGTCTTGTTCAACTTCACATTCCTTCCTTCCTCTATCCTCCAAATTGATTTTTGTGTCTCACTCAGACTTTACCAAAATTAGGTTTAGAATTTTTATATTAGAGAGTTGGTCTTTCAACTCCACCTCACTAACTCTGATTTGAACATTTTGCCAAAGTAAAAGCAATATGAAAAGAGACTGATGTAGAACAAATATTAATGTGAATGCTGTGTTGCCTCAAGTGATTTCCTTTTGATCTAATAGTTCCCTGAAAATTCTATATCCCAAATTTATTGTGCTTAAGAGGCCAGATGGACAGTTAGTTGGGTTATAGAGCAAAAAGGACATCAATATCTAGAAGAAAAGGCCTATATCTTTGTGTTAAATTAATAAAGATTGCTCCAGAGATTAATAATCAAAGAAATATGATTGCCAAAGTATATTAGAATTACCCAAACTTTATAGATACATCGATCTGGGAGGGAATAACAAGCGAATCCCAAAGTTATGTTTGATATGGTTGTCCAACATAATAGAAAGAAAGATTATTTACAGAGAGGACTCTAAAACAAACACAACTGACCCCGGTTGGGTATCTGATATCTCTTTAGAAATAAACCAAAAGAAAGGTAGATTCTCATGAATCCCACTTAAGAAATCAATGAAACCACCCTAAAGAATCTTGAGAGCAAGTCTTCTGAAAGATGGAACCATGTACAGAGTTGCTGTTCTTTCTTGTGGGAGGAGAAGCAGCAGAGATTGGGGATAAAAGGCGGGTCATCACATAATAAGGGGGAAAATATTCAGAGGTCATTCCAGAAGATGCTTAATTTTATCTTTTAATAATAACTATATACATTTTGGATATAGTTAATGTTACTCTGGTTGGTCAGAAACTGAGTGACAATGTACTGGCATCAGAAAATGGAGACAGGATAAGAAACAGAGCATGACTTGAACCCTGGAAACAAAGTTCATATCCTATCAAATTTTCCTCATGCAGAAGGGTGAGTTAGATCTCAAGATAGAAGTTATCCTATTGTGCTGGACAACAGATTCCAAATGGTAGTTGTAGCATATTCATTTTATGATAGATATTTGAAGTACCCTTATGACCTCTGAAGATATGAAGACTCTGTAAAGTGAATAAGGGCTAAATAGTTGAATGTTGTTGTTCTAGTATGTACAGATTAAAGCATTAGGGTTGATCAGGACTGACTCCTGCCTCTTCAAAGTACTGAGAGGATATTATGAGCAGAGAGAAAGGGCTTAATACCTGAAATCCAAATAAGAATACTTATGATAAGAGAAAAATAGAGAGCATCAAAGAAACTATCATTTGAGAAGTTAGTGTTATACAACTCTCTGGTACGTGAGGTTTGGAGATAATATGGGGGGGGGGGGATAACTACTAGAGCTGATGTGTTCCCACTACATATCTAGGATATACCTGACATGCCTGAAAAGCAAGGCGCACATGACCACTGATCCATCTCAGCAGACTGAAATAGAAGATCTCCACTATTACTTGAAGGAACCGTATATAGTTACCAAGTCTCATGTTACAAATGCCTTATCCACCTCAGAGTTACATAAATTATCTTGAGAACTATTTTCATATCTTAAAGTTGACCTTCTTTATGTGGAGATGATGTACAAGACTGATTCTATTTACCTGGGATTCTGAGTGATTTGAAGAAATCAATTATTTTTGAAAACTACAACCTAGCTGGACAGTCACTGGCTCATTCCAATCAGCCATATTTCATGGTCTCATTCTGAGATGAAATAACCAAAGTCTTTGTGCCCAGGTTTTATATCTCTGGTTTCTAGTCCCAGACTCTGTCTCTAACTGAATTTATTACTTAGCCTTCACTATGGGACAAGTTGCCTTAAGAATCAGTGGGGTCATTGTACTACTGAAAACTTGAGACTAAATCACTTCAAACTTTTATCTTGCTGTCTTAGGCTAAAAATATGTACCAGAGACATCTTTATTAACCCTTTTAAGAGGAAATCCACCATCTCAACACTGGGAACTCTCCACCCTTCCAGCCCTATTCCCACCTCCCTTCACTAGAAATAACAAAAGTATCTGCCATTCCACTATATACTTTAAAGTCTTTATTGGTATTAGACCAATTTACTCCCATATGAATTATGTTCTCACTTAATAAAGATTTTAAGGCTTATTTCTCAATGGACCAGAGGTCTCTAAGGGGTCTCATTACCCCAGGGTGTTTTCTCCCTCTTAGAGAAAAGAGAGACCTAAGTTCTATAGAGTCCATACTTCAATTTACTGGGTATAGAAGAAGATGGGAAACATCTGGATATGTCAGAATTAGCAGACTTTGAATGTGAGAACTAGGTCAAATCAGATCAGGACATGATTTCAGAATGCTATGGAGTATCTGAAATGAAGACTACTTTTCAGTCTTGAAATAACATAGTAATTACTATCTGAAAATATGATCTTTTCCTACCCAGCAGGATTATATCATTGTGAGTTCATTAGCCAAGGAGTTTCAGATGTTATTGATGTGTTTTACTGGCCCATGGGAAAAGTGACTGATGATTAGAACTACTTGGAATCATTGATGTATTTGAATGATATTATCATATTTATAAAGAAGTTGGCAATGAAAGAAGAATGGCTACTGAAATGGACACATCAGTTAGAATTCCCTGATCTAGTTAAGAGTTGACAAATTTGCATTCCATGAAGCCTTCATTCAGTTATATAATGACCCAGTAGGTAGTAAGTTCTTATCCTGAAAAGACTGAAACTGTTGTCACCTGGGTAAATCAGAATGTAGATACAGTTTCAAGTAGATTGTAATGGAGGTCCTAGTGAGCTATGGAATTTTGTGATTGTTGTGGCTTTGAAACATTCTTTTCTTCCTCCATCAACATCCCTGCCACTATCTATACTATTGAGAATTGACTCTGAGAAAATAAAAAGTCCCCATATAGTAATAGTGTCTTGTAAAAATGTATTTAATGTTTATTGAATCAATGTCTTGGTAAGCATAATTTAGTTCAGTATAAGAAAGACCTCTCCAACAATAAAATCTACGTAAAAATGGAATGGGTTTCTTCATGTGGAAATGCTTTCCTTCACTAGAAATTCTTAAACTAAGGCTAGATCATTACCCATCTGAAATGTGAAGGAAGTTCTCCCTTAGGGGCAAGTTTGATCTATATATGACTTTTTAGCTTCCTTCCAACTCTTAAGTCTTTTATCCTTTATTAATTGAAATCACTTTGCACAAAGTTGGCATCCATCTTCTTGCAACTCTCTTTCAAGGAGTTCATAAAATATGAGAATGAAAAAAGAGCCTTTGAATTCATCTAGTCCAATCTTTCACTTTACAAAGGAGAAAACTGAAGGCTCTTCTGTTCAAATCTTGACTCCTTTTGAGGTCAAATTTGACCTCCTTTTGGCCTTAGTTTCTTCAGGGTGTAAAGTGAGAGGGTTGGACTAGGCTGCTCCCTATCTCCCAACTAGCTCTAAATCAGTGATCATATGATTCTATGATTCCTATTAAGTGGCTTACCCATAGAAACACATTTACCTAAAGCAGTAAGATACAGAGATGGGCACCATAATATCATTTTCATTTTAATTTGTTAACAAATAATAGCTAACTACAACTCATACTACTTAGGATATAAAGGGTGATCATCTTCCAAAGATCCTTAGAGACCTATGCTAAAAGTATTCCTCTGCAGGCAGACAAAATGCCTAATCACTCAGGGATGTTGTCTCACAGGCTTCCAATCAATTACAAATAATAGAATCACATTAAGAGGAAGGGGGGAAAAGTCCTAATTGCCAAGAATAAAGAGGAGAGCCAAGATATTGACTAATGAGGAACATGGGTATGTGCATGAAAACCTGATGTGAGAAGCAGGGATGGGATTTATGAGCAATGGTTGTACATTAGTTATAGAAAGGGCAGTGACGGTAGGCAACGAGTCCAGCAGAGGGGTTATGAGTCTCTCAGGACAACAATGAATTACAAATAGAATCCTCTTAGTAGGAAAGGAGGATAAAGTCCTAGCCGACAAAAGTAAATTGGAGAACCATGATGTTGACTAATGAGGAACAAAGATACATGCATGAAATTCTGTCTTGAGGAGTGAGGGGAAGGGTTGTATGAGCTATAGTCAGACATCGGTTATCAGAAGGGCAGTGACAGTAGGAAGTTCCCAAGGAGGCCAGCAGAGAGGTTAATCATGACTGACTGAGGTATTTAGTTTCAGAGAAATTGTCAGATGAGGAAGATGCCTCATTTTTTTTAATGGAAGATGAACAACCTGGCATTCATTAGGATAGTATTACATCTATCAATTCTGAATGAAGTATGATATTAAATCCAGAGACTTCACTGGATAGTACAAAAAGCGATGAACTTGAAATCCTGAAACCAAGATTAAAATGCTGTTTTCCCCTGCATGACAATGGAAAATGTATATAAATTCTAGAAACTCCAAATTTACTTAAATTTAAAAAGAGAATGAAAATATTTCTACTATCTACTTCAAAGTGTAGAATTGTAGAAAACTATTTATTAATATTAAATCACTCTAGGCATGTGAGTTATTTAGAAAGCACACACTATTTTTACAAATAGAAATGACTCATGTAAAATATTATACCTTTAATGACCACAACAAACCTTTGTATTAGTGCATTTAATTCTTGAGATTTTCTACTAAGATATTTATAATAGAACCAATGAGTTATAATCTGTAAAACAAGTATATGCATATATGTATATATGTATATATATCACTTAATTCCTATAGCACTTAATTCAAAGAGTTGATAAGAGTTGTATATAAGCATATTAAAGCAACATATAGAGGCCAACTATTATTACAAATAATATCAGCTGTTAAAACAGCATATGAATTAATTAAAATAAAATGGTCTATTACAGCACTATTGGTAGAACTGCAAATTGATTTAGATATTCTAGAAAGCAATTTAGAACCATGCCACAAAATTGGCAGAACTGTGCATATTGTTAGACCCCACAATACCACTACAAGGCCTCTACCTAAGGAGATAAGGAAAAAGAGGGAAAACATGCACACACATACACACATACTTACATGCATACATATATACATATATATATATATATACTCACAAAATATTTATAGAAGTCCTTTTTGGTACTTTCTAAACAAATTATTTTATATAAAGATAATGGAATACTATTGTGCTGTGAGAAATGAAAAGAGTTCCAGAGAAACCTTGGTAGTTATTATGAACTGATGCCTATTGTAACGAGCAGAATAAGGTAAAAAATTATAAATGTCAATGCTATAAAAAACATTCTGAAATAGTTTAGAATCCTGTCCTATGCAGTAAACCACCCTTGATTCCAGAAGAATCATGAAGAATTCTATATCGCTCTTTTCAGATAAATAATAGAGTCAATATGGGGAATGAGACAGGGCTAATTTGGGAAATTATTTTATCTGGTTATGCATATCTGTTACAAGTGATTTGTTTCATTTTTTTCCTTTTTCTTTTTCATTGGTCTTGGAAATGGAAGGGAAAGAGAATAAATACTGTTTAATTGAAACAATATAAATTTTAATTTTAAAAACTCAGTGGGCAATCTTGGTATCATATTTTTTAGACTATTTCATATAATTGATGTCATTCCTTCTGATGTTTTTATGTTTGCAAAGAGTATGTGAAAAATTTTTATAAGATAGTGGATATTTTATAGGTCAACAGATTTATAAGAACTATCCGCAAGGTCAAGTTAAATGTCTGATCCTCTTCAGGACTTAATCAATCCCATTTGATTGGTGGTTCTCATTCCCAACAAGCTAGGTAAAGGAGATAATATAGTGCCACATTTTGCTTTTCCAATCTCAAATATGGTTTCAAGAAAGTATTATGGAAGTTGTACCTGTCATCTGTCATGGGCTTCAACAATTTATTAATGTGATTTTTAAATTCATTGTGGAAAAACCTGGACTTTCACATTTTCATAACAGGACTGTCTGACTTTCATTACCTAGTCATAACAATAAAAAGCCACATAATAAAACCCAGTTATATCATTCTTTAAGTTTTGCAAAGTATTTTTCTCATACCTATTCTATAAGGTAAGTAGCATAAGCATTCCCATTTTCTAGGTAAAGAAATAAGCCTGAAGAGTTGACTCTCCGTCTGGCGACACAGCCATTAAGGAGGTGAGAAGTAACATGGAGCCACTTAGGCTGATTCTAAGTATAAAATGCTTTCCTCTATACTCTGCTGCTTTCCATCAAAATGACTATTTGTACCCACTGACAGTTAGTTGAAATAAATTCAAATCCCCAGAACATTTGAGAAAATAGCATTGGGGATTTTTCAGGCTTCTGTTTTTATTTTATTTTTTTTTGGATTGTTTGTTTATGTAGTTTGGGGGCATAACATTTGACTATTGAGATTTAATTGTGAATGAAGCATCATTATTCATTCACTATGACCTGGGGAAGGGAAAGTCATCACATCATCTGCCAAAGGATGGATAAGAGAGGACAATATAATGGCCTCAATGAATGATTACTGTGTATCTTGTAAAATCTCTCTAATGTATAATTCCCTATTGGGAAGAGTTTTCACCTTGAATCAAACTTCCTTCATGAAATAAGGAAGAAAAAGCATACTACTATTTTAAGATGAATGCAGCTGGCTGTATTACAGTCATTCTCCTATCTAGAGATCACTGTGGAATGACAGCTTTGCTAACAGGGTATTTCTGGGGAGGGCTACAGTCTGCTGAAACCAAGCTATTAGGAAAACAAATGATTCTCTTTGCCTTCTTTCCACTGACATAAGATTTTATGAGGCTGTATTTTGCTATAATAATCACTGATTCAAAGTTCCTTTCTTGAGACTATTAAAGAAAATTCACTAGTAAATGTTGGATTTTTTTAAATAATAAAGATCATTCTAGGCATAAAATCTTAGCTACCTGTTTACGGGATGGAGGGCAATAGCTGGTACTACAAAGGATCTCATACATTATAATGATTGAGTTGATGAATTTAGAGTCTGTCTTTCATTGAAACATGGATAGCTTCTCAAATGTTGGTGCTTAATAACAATTGAATTTTCTAATGATATTTTAAGGACCAAATCCATCTGTCTTTTGTAATATTCTACTAGATTCTAATGTGCCATATTTCTGAATATGTATATCTAAGTGAAGAAAATATTGTCTCACTCTCCTCCCCAGAACCAGCACATTAAATATGGATGAAAATTTGATTTTAATGGAGATCAGAACCTGTGATATGAATCAAAAATTACTAGCCAACTATAAATTTAAATTCTAATTATTTTTATATATTTACGTATATATAATTGGCCTTCCCTGATACTTATTTAAGCTCCTTAATGTAAAGAACTGTTTCCTTTTTGTCTTTGTAGCCTCAGTGGCTAACACAGTGTTTTAAACATAGTAAGCAATTAATAAATGCTTACCAATTGATTGTGTTTGCCCAGAACAGATTCCACAAGCAAGGTGGAATGAAAATGCTAGAGTCCAGAAAGAGGTAAAGATAATCAGGCAGATCATAAACTCAGTAAAACACTGACACCAGAGTCCTACATTTCTCCTCTGTCAAAGGAGAAAACCAAAGGGAAAGCATTCCAATTAGAATCCATCTTTGCGGACTTCCGGTTAAGATGGCGGCTTAGAGAAAGCTCAAGTTCAGATCTCCGGAAAAACCTTCCCGACCGATCTCAAACTATAAGCTCCTAAGGCGCCGAAATTCAAAACGATCAACAGCACAGACCCTGGGAACCCTCCTCCTGGACCTGGACCCGGTTCAAAAGGTACGGCTCCCCTCAAAAGCCAGAACCCGAGATCCCTCGGACCTCAGGGGTAGGAGCGCAGAGTCCAAGGCTCCCAGAAGCCGCAGCCCTGCCGGCTGGGCTCAGAGAGCAGAACCCTCAGGGCCTTCTACAGTCCCGGTGAAAGTTACTGCCTGGGGCTTCCGCTGCAGAGAGCTGGTCGAAACAACAGCAACCCTCAGGGCGGGCAAGACAGCCTCACGGGCTGGATCCTGCTATCCAAGTCTCAGTGAAAGTCCTTGCTCTCGGAGCTTGGGTTAGCTGCAGCCCATCCCCCCGCAGGCCAACGAAACAGCCTCACGGCCAGCGATTCTGAAGGCAACTTCCTGAAAGCAACGTGGTCCGACCCTTCCATTCCAGTTCCAGTGAGGCATATTCAGTTTAACCCAGGGAAAGTCATAGAACCATCTGCCCAGGACTAAAGCCTCTGAACACCAGACAGAGACAAGAAAAGCCAATCCTCCACATTCAGAGATGGAAAACTCCACAGAAGCACAGAAGCCCCAAAATACCAAGAAAAATAAGAAGAAAGGGGCGACTTTGGACACATTCTATGGAGCCAAAATACAAAATACAGAGCAGATAGAAGAAAATATAAAAGAAAATGCTCCAAAACCTTCCAAAGGAAATGGAAACTCTCCACAAACCTATGAAGAATTTGAATCAGAAATGACCAAAAAGATGGAAGCCTTCTGGGAGGAAAAGTTGGAAATAATGCAAAAGAAATTCACACATCTACAAAACCAGTTTGACCAAACTGTAAAAGAAAACCAGGCTTTAAAGGCCAGAATCAGGCAGCTGGAAGACAACGATCGTGTAAAAGAGCAAGAATCAATAAAGCAAAGCCAAAATACCAAGAAATTAGAAGAGAACATAAAATATCTCACCGACAAGGTGATAGATCTGGAAAATAGGGGGAGAAGGGATAATTTAAGAATAATTGGACTCCCAGAAAAGCCAGAAATAAACACCAAACTGGACATGGTGATACAAGATATAATCAAAGAAAATTGCCCAGAGATTCTAGAACAAGGGGGCAATACAGCCACTGACAGAGCTCACAGAACACCTTCTACACTAAACCCCCAAAAGACAACTCCCAGGAATGTAATTGCCAAATTCCAAAGCTATCAAACAAAAGAAAAAATCCTACAGGAAGCCAGAAAAAGACAATTTAGATATAAAGGAATGCCAATCAGGGTCACACAAGACCTTGCAAGTTCTACTCTGAATGATCGTAAGGCATGGAACATGATCTTCAGAAAGGCAAGAGAGCTGGGTCTCCAACCAAGAATCAGCTACCCAGCAAAACTGACTATATACTTCCAAGGGAAAGTATGGGCATTCAACAAAATAGAAGACTTCCAACTTTTTGCAAAGAAAAGACCAGAGCTCTGTGGAAAGTTTGATACCGAAAATCAAAGAGCAAGGAATACCTGAAAAGGTAAATATTCAGGAAAGGGGAAAATGTTATCTTCTTCTTTTACTCAAACTCTCTTCTATAAGGACTACATTTATATCAACCTATGTATACTAATATGTGGGGAAAATGTAATGTATAAATAGGGGGTAAAGAAAGACCAAATAGAATAATCATTCTCACACAAAGATTCATATGGGAAGGGGAGGGGAAGAAAACTCCTATAAGAAGGAGAGGAAGAGAGGGGGGGGGATTTACTTAAACCTCAATCTCAGGGAAATCAACTCTGAGAGGGAAAAACATCCAGATCCATTGGGATCTTGAATTCTATCTTACCCAACAAGGGTAAGGAGAAGGGAAAACCAAGGGGGGGAGGGGGAGAGGGAGAACAAAAAGGGAGGGAAAGAGAGGGGGGAAGGGGAGGGAACAAAAAGGGAGGGACTAAAAAGGGAAACATCAAGGGAGGGGACAAGGGGGACTGTTTCAAAGGAAATCACTGGACTAAAAGGTAGAGCCGAAGAAGAATAGGTTAGAATTAGGGAAGGCAATCAAAATGCCAGGGAGTCCACAAATGACAATCATAACTTTGAACGTGAATGGGATGAACTCACCCATAAAACGTAGACGAATAGCAGAATGGATTAGAATCCAAAACCCTACCATATGTTGTCTTCAAGAAACACACATGAGGCGGGTTGACACCCACAAGGTCAGAATTAAAGGATGGAGTAAGACCTTCTGGGCTTCAACTGATAGAAAGAAGGCAGGAGTGGTAATCATGATATCCGATAAAGCCAATGCAAAAATAGACCTGATCAAAAGGGATAGGGAAGGTAATTATATTTTGTTAAAAGGGACTATAGACAATGAGGAAATATCATTAATCAATATGTATGCACCAAATAATATAGCACCCAAATTTCTAATGGAGAAACTAGGAGAATTGAAGGAAGAAATAGACAATAAAACCATACTAGTGGGAGACTTAAACCAACCATTATCAAATTTAGATAAATCAAATCAAAAAATAAATAAGAAAGAGGTAAAAGAAGTGAATGAAATCTTAGAAAAATTAGAATTAATAGACATATGGAGAAAAATAAATAGGGATAAAGAGGAATACACCTTCTTCTCAGCACCACATGGCACATTCACAAAAATTGACCATACATTAGGTCACAGAAACATAGCACACAAATGCAGAAAAGCAGAAATAATGAATGCAGCCTTCTCAGATCACAAGGCAATAAAAATAATGATTAGTAATGGTACATGGAAAACCAAATCTAAAACCAATTGGAAATTAAACAATATGATACTCCAAAACCGTTTAGTTAAAGAAGAAATCATAGAAACAATTAATAATTTCATCGAGGAAAATGACAATGGCGAAACATCCTTTCAAACCTTTTGGGATGCAGCCAAAGCAGTAATCAGAGGTAAATTCATATCCCTGAATGCTTATATTAACAAACAAGGGAGAGCAGAGATCAATCAATTGGAAATGCAAATGAAAAAACTGGAAAGCGATCAAATTAAAAACCCCCAACAGAAAACCAAATTAGAAATCCTAAAAATTAAGGGAGAAATTAATAAAATCGAAAGTGATAGGACTATTGATTTAATAAATGAGACAAGAAGCTGGTACTTTGAAAAAACAAACAAAATAGACAAGGTACTGGTCAATCTAATTAAAAAAAGGAAGGAAGAAAAGCAAATTCACAGCATTAAAGATGAAAAGGGGGACAGCACCTCTGATGAAGAGGAAATTAAGGCAATCATTAGAAATTACTTTGCCCAATTATATGGCAATAAATACACCAATTTAGGAGAAATGGATGAATATATACAAAAATACAAACTGCCTAGACTAACAGAAGAGGAAATAGAATTCCTAAATAATCCCATATCAGAAATTGAAATCCAACAAGCCATCAAAGAACTTCCTAAGAAAAAATCCCCAGGGCCTGATGGATTCACCTGTGAATTCTATCAAACATTCAGAGAACAGTTAATCCCAATACTACACAAACTATTTGACATAATAAGCAAAGAGGGAGTTCTACCAAACTCCTTTTACGACACAAACATGGTACTGATTCCAAAACCAGGCAGGTCAAAAACAGAGAAAGAAAACTATAGGCCAATCTCCCTAATGAATATAGATGCAAAAATCTTAAATAGGATACTAGCAAAAAGACTCCAGCAAGTGATCAGAAGGATCATTCACCATGATCAAGTAGGATTCATACCAGGGATGCAGGGCTGGTTCAACATTAGGAAAACCATCCACATAATTGACCACATCAACAAGCAAACTAGCAAGAACCACATGATTATCTCAATAGATGCAGAAAAAGCCTTTGATAAAATACAACACCCATTCCTATTAAAAACACTAGAAAGCATAGGAATAGAAGGGTCATTCCTAAAAATAATAAACAGTATATATCTAAAACCAACAGCTAATATCATCTGCAATGGGGATAAACTAGATGCATTCCCAATAAGATCAGGAGTGAAACAAGGATGCCCATTATCACCTCTACTATTTGACATTGTACTAGAAACACTAGCAGTAGCAATTAGAGAAGATAAAGGAATTGAAGGCATCAAAATAGGCAAGGAGGAGACCAAGTTATCACTCTTTGCGGATGACATGATGGTCTACTTAAAGAATCCTAGAGATTCAACCAAAAAGCTAATTGAAATAATCAACAACTTTAGCAAAGTTGCAGGATACAAAATAAACCCACATAAATCATCAGCTTTTCTATATATCTCCAACACAGCTCAGCAGCAAGAACTAGAAAGAGAAATCCCATTCAAAATCACCTTAGACAAAATAAAATACCTAGGAATCTATCTCCCAAGACAAACACAGGAACTATATGAACACAACTACAAAACACTCGCCACACAACTAAAACTAGACTTGAACAAATGGAAAAACATTAACTGCTCATGGATAGGACGAGCCAATATAATAAAAATGACCATCCTACCCAAACTTATTTATCTATTTAGTGCCATACCCATTGAACTACCAAAATACTTCTTCACTGATTTAGAAAAAACTATAACAAAGTTCATTTGGAAGAACAAAAGATCAAGGATATCCAGGGAAATAATGAAAAAAAACACACATGATGGGGGCCTTGCAGTCCCTGACCTAAAACTATATTACAAAGCAGCAGTCATCAAAACAATTTGGTACTGGCTAAGAAATAGAAAGGAAGATCAGTGGAATAGACTGGGGGAAAGCGACCTCAGCAAGACAGTATACGATAAACCCAAAGATCCCAGCTTTTGGGACAAAAATCCACTATTCGATAAAAACTGCTGGGAAAATTGGAAGACAGTGTGGGAGAGACTAGGAATAGATCAACACCTCACACCCTACACCAAGATAAATTCAAAATGGGTGAGTGACTTAAACATAAAGAAGGAAACCATAAGTAAATTGGGTAAACATAGAATAGTATACATGTCAGACCTTTGGGAGGGGAAAGGCTTTAAAACCAAGCAAGATATAGAAAGAATCACAAAATGTAAAATAAATAATTTTGACTACATCAAACTAAAAAGCTTTTGTACAAACAAAACCAATGTAACTAAAATCAGAAGGGAAACAACAAATTGGGAAAAAATCTTCATAGAAACCTCTGACAAAGGTTTAATTACTCATATTTATAATGAGCTAAATCAATTGTACAAAAAATCAAGCCATTCTCCAATTGATAAATGGGCAAGGGAAATGGATAGGCAGTTCTCAGATAAAGAAATCAAAACTATTAACAAGCACATGAAGAAGTGTTCTACATCTCTTATAATCAGAGAGATGCAAATCAAAACAACTCTGAGGTATCATCTCACACCTAGCAGATTGGCTAACATAACAGCAAAGGAAAGTAATGAATGCTGGAGGGGATGTGGCAAAATAGGGACATTAATTCATTGCTGGTGGAGCTGTGAAATGATCCAACCATTCTGGAGGGCAATTTGGAACTATGCCCAAAGAGCGACAAAAGAATATCTACCCTTTGACCCAGCCATAGCACTGCTGGGTCTGTACCCCAAAGAGATAATGGACACAAAGACTTGTACAAAAATATTCATAGCTGCGCTCTTTGTGGTGGCCCAAAACTGGAAAACGAGGGGATGCCCATCAATTGGGGAATGGCTGAACAAACTGTGGTATATGTTGGTGATGGAGTACTATTGTGCTAAAAGGAATAATAAAGTGGAGAAGTTCCATGGAGACTGGAACAACCTCCAGGAAGTGATGCAGAGCGAGAGGAGCAGAACCAGGAGAACACTGTACACAGAGACTAATACACTGTGGTATAATCGAACGTAATGGACTTCTCCATTAGTGGCGGTGTAATGTCCCTGAACAACTTGCAGGGATCCAGGAGAAAAAAACACCATTCATAAGCAAAGGATAAACTATGGGAGTGGAAACACCGAGAAAAAGCAACTGCCTGAATACAGAGGTTGAGGGGACATGACAGAGGATAGACTCTAAATGAACACTCTAATGCAAATACTATCAACAAAGCAATGGGTTCAAATCAAGAAAACATCTAATGCCCAGTGGACTTACGCGTTGGCTATGGGGGTTGGGGGGGGGAGGAAAAGAAAATGATCTATGTCTTTAACGAATAATGCTTGGAAATGATCAAATAAAATATATTTAAAAAAAAAAAATCCATCTTTGCTTCTGTGGACATGAGTAGGAGTCTATCTGGTTTGGTTTGAGGGATGCTAGGAAAGTATCCTGCCTAAGATATTTGTCCTCCACCTTTGTGGAACCGTGTTCAAGAGCTTGCCAAGAGATTTGAGTCTTATCTTTTCCTTCCATTCTTCTTTTAAACTAACAGTGGTAGGTTCCAGAACTTAGAATGAATGCATTGATCAAGTGAATTTCTTTTTATGGGAAGGATGGGGACAACAGTAGAGTGAAAGAATAACAGAAAGGAACAGAAGGAATCCAAAGTTAGAAGGGGACTAAGAAAAATGTTTCTCTCTTCAAATGCAATCAGCCTCATGAGAGCAGCATGACACAACACAGAGTGTGGTCTTAGAGTTAGGAGACCTATATTTAAATCTTTGCTCTGGTCTTAAAATCATTCTCAGAGCTCCAGATTTTTCATCTTTTAAGGGGTATAGTCATCTTAGACAAGCAACCTAATTGGATTGTTGTGAGAAAAGTGATTTTTCAAACATTCCAACACTTTCCTCAAGTGTGTTATTGCTATTAGGTGACTTCAGGTGTGCTCCTGTCAATAGTACTATGACTACAAGGGACAAGTATTATTCCTGCTAGTATGATTGGCAGTGATCAAGGGGAGTTATCATCTTACTAGCTCAGAAAGTTATAATGCAAGAGCCCTACTTTCCTCTAGCTCTCCAAATTGGTTGAGAGAGTTAATTTATTGTATCATGCTCCATGAAAAAGAAGAATTACCTTCCAATTTTTTTTCTCTGCTTTGTTAAAGAAGACTCTCATTTTAGAACATGCTTAATTCGTGTCCAGTTCTATTACTAAGACAAGATGGCAAATCAAGGAAACAAAAAATTGATTTTTCTAAATCTGGCAGTCCAAATGGAAAATGATTTTGTCAATATTAAAGATTTACAGTCACCATTTTCAAAATTAATAATAAAAGTAAATTAGAATTTCTGTAGATTTGGGAGTAGACATATTCTGGGTAGAACATTCTTAAATAGTTTCTAACCTAATTTATTTCTACTAACATAAATAAATCTTATCCATTTGCTCACAAATGCATCTATATAAAGTAATAGACATTCTTGTTATTTTCTAGCTACCAGGGCAGAAATATTCCACTAACCACATTTGCTAAGGCTTTGTCCAGTCAAGCATCTAAATGTCTTCAGGGATCAATCATCTGCTTCTTTCTGAAGGCTATTCCAGAAGTTAATAAATTAGTAATTTTTTTCATTTTTAGTATTCTGAAAATATCCTCTCTTTATATGGGTATCTTCATACTCCTCTTTACTTGAAGATTTTACATAAACAATTAGGTAATCTTTTAAATTTTGCATATGCAGAGAGTTTTAAATCAATTTTATTTAGAAAATAGGGCAAAAACAATGACTTTTCTCTCATACAATTTTCTAGTGCCTAAATTGGGATTCTATCCATATTTTTTCACATTTTGATCATTTATTCTTCCCAAATTTGTTATATGTTTTTAATCCTGCCCTTTCCCTATTTTTATTAGTGCTCTTTACTTACTCTGATCTAACATGAGTTTGCTTCTGTTATATCTTCTCTCTCCTCCATTTCTCTACAAAGTCTCTCAAATTTGGTTTATCTCTGAAGAACCTAGCAAAGTGGACAAAGAAAAAAGGAAGAAATAAACACAAGTGAGGAATAAGGTATAGAAAATAAAGACAAACACAATCTCACCTGTTATATGTGTCCTTCTCATTTTTCTCTTAATTATACCATGAGCCTGGAAGAGACAAAAGAGACAAAACAGGTTTTCTTCTATGGTAAGCACATCAGCCAGGTTCTGACATTCAGCAAATAATAAAAGCATATCATGCTTCTATAGATTCACTTCATCTTTCTACCAAATTCTAGTTCAAGGGCACCCCTAACTGAATGTTCTGTTCCCCATATAATTTCAGAATTTCAAAGGTAGGAATTTTAAAGTTTTTGATCTATAACTCAAGGACCTCGTCACAATCTTGTTATATTGTGAAAACAGGAAGATGAACCCATTAGCTATGTTAAACCCACTGCACACCCAATACTCAGATTTCCAGTTAGGTTCAGACAAAGACTGCAGTATGGCAAACTACATAGTGAAACCCATCTTTATTTGACAGCCAATATGTTTGTACGATACAGAAATACATATAATTTCACAAACTTAATTTTAGCATGTAACTCATGGGGCTCTTTCCCCAGCCCCTCAGCAGAGCATCTGTTCACTGCTGGTCCATATGACATAGTCTGACAGCTTTTACTGGTTGCCCAAGAGGGTCTCTTAATGATATCAACTTTCTATTTGTCTACTGAGCTGATAGGTATTATCTTTGATGCTTAACCTCCAAACAGATGGATGTTTATTTTCCTATGAAAATTTCTAATGATTGGTTACCTTTTCTAAGCCAAGAGAATCCCCTGCATTTTAGAGGAGGAAGGTATCATTGAATCCTTCCCATAATCTGTAGATTTAGAGATTGAGGCTCAACCATTTTAAATCAATTTCCCAATGTTAGTGGAAAGTCACTTCATTTAAGGAGCAAGAACAACAGCATTCCAAAGAATTTCAGATGTGAAAGAAATCTTAGTAATCAACTACCCAAATCTTTCATTTCACAATGAGAGGCAATATTTCTCCAAGTCCAAGTGATCGGATCCAATTCACACAAGTCACAATTGCAAAGCTGAGGGAGAAAACAAAAACAATAACAGAGATTTAGTAACTCTTTGTCCAATGATTTTCATACTACACAAGCAACAATGACAGTTTCCTAAACTATTATTCAAACAAGGATGTTTTTACTCTTACCATTTATTCATACTTTTTAAAGACCCAGAAATGTGATGCCTGCAAATAAAAATTGTACAAGATTTTAAAAAGTAAAAAATCAGATAATGCTTTGCTTATTACCAAGATGTAACAATTTTCTAGTCTTAATAAAAATTGCAATAATAACCTCCATAAACATCCTCTAATAAAGCTAAAGCTTCTTTTTAGATATTCTTATTTTCTTCCAGTATTAAGACACATTGTTATGACTTCACATTGCTCAGACTATCATCTCTCCCTCTCTCTACCATTTCTGTCTAACTATATTTCTATCTGTTTGACTGCCCACTTGTCCACATATAAATGTTTTACTATCTACTTACCTATCTTATCTATCTATCTATCTATCTATCTATCTATCTACATATATATATATATATTTGGATATATATGTTTCTTTTTCTTTTCCATAATCTTCTCAATCCTTCAAAGTATAATATAAAATAAAAAATAAAATATAGCATTATAGTGCTCTGGGATTGTGGCTTGAAAGTATCTTTTAAAAGAAGATAAACACATCCCATTTTTTAAAACCTGTAGAAAGGCCAAACTATTTCTAGAAATAGTCAGTGAGAACTTAAAGAAAAAAGGAAGACATGGGAGAAATTTTCTTCATTTTACCTCTAAAAGCAATAGACCATCTGAGACTATATCCTCATACCTGAGCTATCTGTCAATGGGTAGGTAAAAGTGAAGATCAAGATAGAAAGGAATAGAAGCAAAAGAAAGGAGACAGTATAATGAAATGAGAGTTGTTCGCTTTTGTTCAAGGAGAGGGAGAAAAAGTTCCTTTTCTCCTGTCAGCTTAATCACATATTAATGCTGATCTTGTTTCTAGATGAAGTACTCTAAGAAATGAAAAAAAGAATCTGAAAAAAAAAAACTATGCATGAAGGACAAAAGACAAGATATACAAAAGTTGTTAATGGCCCTTTTAGACCTCACTTTTCATTCCTGCTCCATATTAAAACCCAGGAAAAAGAAATCAGTGGACAAACAGAAAATGGATTCTACCCTCACTTTATATTTGAGGTAATCAAGATGCTGAAATCTTAAGGGACTTGCCCCAAATCTCACTGAAAGCTTAGGTGGAATTAATACAAAAAGCAAGCCAGTTCTCATTATTTCCAGTTCTGTACTCTCTCCACTAGACCAGATGATTTACAAATTAATTCTCAGGTGTCCTGCTTTTGCCTCTGCCCCTCACAGAATCTGGACTAAGCAGAAAAAAAAAATTAAAGTTTCGTAATTCCCAGAGACCACCAAATACAGCTATTGTCATGGGGCCACTGAAAATGTTAGCTTTGCTCTTACCAGATTACCCTAGAATTTGCCATCCTGCAGAGAGAGGTAATGAACTATTGCATCCATCTTCCACAGAACCAATCCAATTAGCATTCAATGCATCTTAGTAATTTATTATAAAGTTAGGAAGTGTGGATCTTATGGTGTTGTTGTTTAATTCATTTTCAAGTCTGTGGGTTGTTTTAAGGATTAGAAAAAAAAATTGCAAAAAGGTTAAGTCAACTCTCTTTGTTCCAACTTTCCAGAAGTTTTCATAATAGAACCCTATCCTGTGGCTAACACTGGGGAGTCACATCTAACCTTTCTCCTGAAACCATTTCCATTTTGAAAAAAAAATTAACCTTCCTGTTTCTGAATAACACCAACATGATATCTCAGTTTCAAGAGAAATATTATTTGCAGAAATTATCACCCTCAGACACCCTGAAGGGAAATCTCTATTCATCAAAAGTATGACCCTATCAAGTTGTGGTTGGATATGATTCACCAAGAAGCTGTGTCATAAGGATGATCAGTCTCTGACTCACTTGAGATCTGACCCTTTACCTTAAACAATATTCTTGGTCCTATTCATTTCACCAGTCTCAAGAGGAGAAAGAGAATGCTCAGGACTTAAATGAATACTATAGGTCATGAAGTCATTTCTAACTCACTTTACTATGATTAGATAGGAAGAAATGAGCAAGTACTTACATGAGGATTACCCTATTAAAAAACAACCAACAACAAAAACAAAACAATAACAGCAATAACTTAAAACTAAATGGAAATAATGCAGAGAAACTTTTATAGGCATTTGTATATGTCACATATATAGAAGGGAGATGGCACAGAAGACAAATCAATGGGCTTAGATATAGGAAGACTTGACTTTAAATCCTGCCCCAGAAACTTATGTGACTGAGCAAACCACTTAACTTCTATTTACTTCAGGTATTTCATATGTAAAATAGTCTTTATTGTTATTATTAATATGTAATAACTGGCAATGATACAGAACATTAAATTTTGTGAAGTACTTTAATATGTTAAGTCACAACACTGTTGTAAGATAGGTGCTATTATTATTCTCATTTTATGGATTAGGGAACTGAGGCACAAAGAAGTTAATGGAAATGCATAGAGTAACACAACTTACAAGTACCTGAGGTAGGGCTTTAACTCTGATCTTTCTGACTCTAAGTCTTCCAAATCCTCCATTATATCAACCTCACAATCACTGGGGCTAATAATAGCACTACCCCTCAGTGTTGTCATAAGGGTAAAATTAGAAAATATTTGTTAAGTGCTTTAAAAACCATAAAACTCTATATAAATGCTAATTATTGTTGTCATTGTTGTCTGAAGGAACTTCAGAGGTCATCTAGCTTATCCTTCAACCCACAACCACTCCAGGAAGGTTAAGGTAAATGTTCAAGGAGGTAACAATTTTTCATAGGAATAAAATATATTATAAATTTTAGGGGGGTGGGGAATCTGGACAGAAATAAACTGAAGGACTAGCTAACTCAATAGCAATATTTCCTCCCAAGGAAATTACATGTTATTTAGAAATTAAATGAATCATTAGAAATCCTCTCTTGGACTACTTAAATAGACATGGAACTATTAAAATGAAATCATAGAACATATAGGACAGATTTGGTTTGTTGGTAAGGGGACTAAACTGCAACACAGAAAACCGTGAATAAATCATCTGATTGAGCCAGTAACTTCAAAATGATTTTCAATAGAGATAGATAGATGGATAAATAAATAGAAAGAGAAATAGATAGAGAGATAGAGAGATAGATAGATAGATAGATAGATAGATAGATAGATAGATAGATACTTTTCAAAAGGTACATTAAACATACTTACCATAAATGTATATTAAGGAACACATAAGTACCATTTTCTGAGATTTGATCTCAAAGAAGAGAGCAATGATACCTAATAGACAGATGACCTTTTAGATAAGTATTTAACCAGGAAGATCAAATTCATTTCCATGTGTACAGTTCTAGAACATTGTGAAGTAAGGAAAAGGAGAGAGGCATTGTGAAAAAAAATCAAACTGAACTGGACCAAGGATTTTTAAGAAATCAGGAGGTGAAAACTCCAATCCAAAGTAAAGTAAGTTAATTAGTAAAAGATGAATATGTAATAAATACAAGAATACATTTAGGCATTTGAATATAATTAGTGGGAAAGGAAAACTAAATATAAAAATAGGAGAAAAGTAGAGTGAAGATTACAGAAGGAAGAAAGAAAAAAATGAAATCAGCTATGTATTTTCTTTAAGGGTAAAAGATAGAGATAGCTGACTATGGCTAAGGTGATTTCCATAGAATAGGGGGAAGTAACAGGATCATGTACAGCTTTATTATTCCTCCATATTATTCCCACTGGGTATTTAATAAAACTTTACAGAATTGGAGACATACTTCACTGTCCTTGGACAAGAGAAGAATTGGAAGTCGGAGGAGGATCTCAAATGTACCTTCAAATATTTAAAATACTGTTTTATTTAAGAAATATAAGTTTTTGTTCATTTTGGCCTAAAAGAAAAGAATTTGAGTAATTCGCAGAAACTTTAAAGAGGCAAGTTTTCATTGAAAATTCTGGAAAATATTGCTATCATTTAGAGCAGTACAAAATGGAATAACCTGCCTTGAAAAGTAATGGGCTCCCATTCAAGTGAAAACTGTATCCCTATTTTAATGGATGTTGTAAAATTAATTCCTACTAGAATACAGGTAACCTCTTAGGTTCCTACCATCTCTGATATTTTCAGCTGATAAAGATAAGGAGCTGAATTGGATTTAGGATTTCATTGGTATATGGACTTCCCATGTGAAGTTCCCTGTACCAGTGCAGGTCTCCAACTTCTCTACAGTTTATAGGAATAGGGAATTGCCCGCCCCCCTCCCAAAAAACAAACAAACAAACAAACAAACAAAAAAAAAACCTTGAGAGGTAAAGTGACCAGAATCACAAGTATGTACATTTCAGAAGCAGAAATTTCGTTGCTGTCTACCAGACCATGAGGACACCTCTCTATCCTCTACTGCCACCCTGCCTCATAATTTAAAGAAATAGAAAAGAAAAGAAAAAAACAGTTTAAAATAAACCCTGGAGCTAAGCATTGATTAGCTATTCTGGAAACTAGAGAAGATACCAAAAGAGAGTTATTTAATACCAGAAGGAATTGAATTGGTAGGGATTCGTTTTGGTCTCTTGTAAAAGAAAATTTTTTAAAAAAATAATCTATGTCCTTTCTTTTTCTCATATAGCTCAGGGGTGTACATATGGTGACTAGAAAACCTGAGTTAGAAGGAAGTGTCCTGGATTTTGATTTTCTACTCTGCCTGGAGTCTTATTCATCAAAAACGTCTTGATTTGAACATTTCTGCCTCATTATATTCCCTGCTTTACTTCTTTCCTCTTTCCTCATACTAAGATTCAATGTCCATGATGATGGGAACAATATCTTTTTATCTCTCTAAGCTTCAGGCAGTACTTTGTACACACTAGGTATTTAATAAATGATTGGTGAATTATTACATTTATTTTTTTCTTCCTACTTTTCTACTTCTCTCAGATATTTTAGATACAACACAGATAATAAAATGCTAATGAAAAAAGATACCGTGGTCCTTCCTGGTACCCCTCTCTTGCTGCTAATGTCTTCTTTTTCTCTCCTCTCCCCACTACTTTTCAAATATATTGTATCTGGTTTATATATGGGCTTTTTGCATCTATATATGGACACATACTGACTGCCATTAGAATGGTAATTTCTTATGGGTAAGGGCTATTTTGTTTTTTTCATCCTTATAGCCTAGCATACTACTCAGCACTTAATAAATGCTTTTTGATTCAGTGATTGATCTAATCAAACCCCCTCACTTTAAAGATGAGAAAAGTAAAACAAATAGAGTTCAAATGTCTTGATCAGTATCACACAGCAAGCTAATCCTTCATCTAAGCCTGGAATGTTCAGAATGAGAAGAAAGTTGAATGGAAAAGTCAGTTTAACTTCAATTCTCCAGAAACAAATGAACACAAGGGTATTGTAAGACTAAAAATGAATGAATACTCCAAGTATTTAAATTTATAGGATGTAATAACAACAAAGTGAGAGAGAAAGGGGTTCCTTCAGCAGAGTGAGCAGAGCAAACAGCCAGAGATCCACACCTGCCACATTTGAGCTAAAGCCAAAGCCCCAAAAGCCTGGCAGTGTGGGTTTCAGCAAAATTTATAAACAAACTCATGTGAGGGTACAATATAGGGATGTAAGACTAAGGGCCCCTGGGGAAGAATAAAGAATGCTGGGAAATGAAGTCCCCAGGGTACAAATATTTTTTTTTTAAACACATAGTATTCTACACTCCAAAGGCATCCAAGAACTTTTGAATATCAAAGAGGTTGAGGCAATAGGCAGTAGTAATTAGAAATAAAAAAATGAATGTCTTTCATATATGCATATACTTATTCACATGTAATATGTGTATACATGTATGTCATTGTATATAATTTAAATACAGATATATCATAGGAAAAAGTAGAAGCAATAATAATAAATTAAAATAACTGTCTACAACAAAGACATAAAAAAGTGAATAAACAAGACTTTCCCATGTAATTTGGGGCAGTACTTTGTACTCTGTAGATATTTAATAAATGTTGATTGAATTAATTTGCCTTTATTTCTATCTTCCTGCTATTCTACTTCTATTAGATATTTTAGATACAACAGAGATAATAAATTGTTAGTGAAAAAAAAAGATATCATGGTCCTTCCTGGTACCCCTCTCTTGCTACTAATTTGTTCTTTTTCTCCCTTCTCCCCACTGCCTTCCAAATTATTTTATTATCTAATTTATCTTAATATATCTGGTATAAGATCATTGGTTTTATAGGACATTATTAGATAGTGCATTGCCACACCCAACTTCAGTAACAGTTCACTAGGTGAGCTTTTTCCTGGCTCAGTCCTACTTTTAATACATCCCTACTCTCTAGGTTCTCTTTCCATGGGGCAAATTGTCTTTTGTTCACTTTGTGCCAACTGGATTTGTTTTAAAACATTAGATGGTATGTTTAGTGGCATTTGCCCTAGGCAACAGAATTACTAGTTGTAACTTTGCTTTTTTAGGATGGAAATATGAAGTTACCTGTTTTATAACCAGCTTGATTGGCATTTAGGCAGTTCCTCAAAGGTAAAAGCAATATTCACTTCAAGGACAGTTGATTGCTTGTTTTTCCTCTAATGAAAAATCCTGTGGGCCAGAGAGGACAAAAGCAGTATGGCTGCTAGCTATATCCTGCCAATTTCTATATCTAGAAGAGAGAATACCAGAAAGAATGACATAGGGGTATAGCCTACCTTTGCTGTCAGGGAGAATACATCTTATATTACCCTAAGATAAAAAAATTTGAAAAAAAAAAAGCCAATTAGGTGGTTTCTAAACATTGTGAGGTATTTTTTCCTGCTTTTTTTGTTTATTTGCTTATTGTTCATAACTCTCAGCAACTCTATCTAAGACAAACAAATATAGTATAAGTGGGATCTTTATGGCCACTTAAAGTTTAAAAATCAAAGAAATGTGATGGAAAAGAATGCAAGAGGGGCTAAGCTGAAAGCTAGACCCATGAATGTCTTCAGTGAAGATGGAATGCTACCATTTGATACTGGCCCCATTCAATGAAAGTATCATGACTGCAAAACTGAAGATTATGAGTCCTGCAATATGTGTGTATATACATTTCTATATGAAACTCAACAGATGGATTCCACTTCATCATTGAAAATTTAAAAATGAAAGGTTGAGAAAACTTTCAGCAATCTGTACCTCAGAATGTTCTTGATGTGTTGAAACAATATAACAATGGGAGAAGATATATAAAATTAAAGAGCATTTAAAATGTCAACTAAAACATTGTAAGAAAAATGCAAACAAAGTACATGAGTTGTAGAATTTTAGCCCTACATTGTGACACATTTAACTAAAGTGAATTTGTAGAAGACTCATTAATATCTTACTGTCTGATTATAGCTATTGTACATAACACACTTGAAATGATGAGAGAAAATGTCTCTTTTTTAGCTCATTGTATCTGTGATGTGAACAAAGAGGAAAAGAAAAATGTCCATCCTGATTCTCACTTAAAAACTTCCTTAGTAGATAAAAGTTATTGCTGGGGCCATAAAAGTGGTGTTGGGATAATAAAAGAGATTAGTTATGGAAATACAGGAAGTCAGAATATTTTTTCTTTATGGTAAATTTTGTCTTTTACTAACAGGAGACAGACAGAATTCAGGAAACTGAAAGCTATAAAATTATTTTAAATTATTAGCCATGTTTCTCTGCTAAATTTAATTAAAATGTCCAAGATGGTCTCTCTTATTTTCCTACACTTCTCGGCTAACTATGCAATTGCCTTTGTTTTTTAAAAGGAAAACTGAAAGTATTTTAAATTATATTTAAAAGACTTTTACATTCATAAAATATATCATTTTATAGGCTTAGTGGAAAATTAGAAGAATTTGATTTCTAGTAAAATATCTCAACTTCCTTATCACCCAGGCTCTCACAAATGCCAATGGAAATATATCATAGTCTTTCTATACCAATCACTTCCTGTGGACTTCTGATTCAAATATAAAGTTTTCCTAACATATGTGATGTCCAAATTCTACTACCCCTAATAGCATGTTATGTCTAAGAGTCGATAATCATTATAATAAGAGATAATAATGCAATTCAGTTCCAAAGATATTTATATTAGCTAGGCACTGTTAGACACATTGTAAACCTCAAAATTCCTTAGACTTATAAATGTTGGAAATTTCACCATTGGGATATTTCATACTTGGAAAATTTCTTACTGATAGTCTATTGGAATGGGAACCCCATTGGCATGGGAGGTTCCTTCTCTTCCCTTCTTAAGATTACTTTAGGACAGAAACCTTTTGCTGAACAATGGAAAGGACTTTGACCTATGCTTAAGCATAGAACAGGAATTTCTTTGAGTCATGATTGATTTTAGAATTGATACAATGGAGATACTTGGAATCAATCTCCACCCTATTCAGTCTTAACAGGATTGAGTAAGGGCTGCAGCCTAGATCAAAATTTAATTATTCCAATCTCTACCCTACTCAGGTTAACAGGATTTAGAAAGGGCTGTAGCAAAGGAGCAAAGATTTAATCATTTGAAAATATGACCTTCAACAGACATGTGCAAAGCCTCTGGGCGGTCCTGGGTTAAGCTAGAGCCTCCATTGGCACAGGGAAATTGATGGACAGTGATTGGTAGATGTGAGAACTGAGGGGAGGCAACTTGGATGGTTTCCTTAAAGATCAGGGGGGTCTAGGGACTGGGAGGTGGTGGAGGAGTTGGTCGGAGTAGTAGCAGTGTACTCTGAGAAGCTTGCTCTGAAGGAAGCTGAAGGTGGGGGCCCCTGAGACTGTTTCTCCATTTTGGTCACGTGAGTAATAGGGACTGATCTCTTTTCTTTGCCCCAGCTATCTAAGGGCTTGGGCCTTTTGGCCCAGCCTAAACAGAAGGGGTATT
This sequence comes from Monodelphis domestica, assembly GCF_027887165.1. Classification (NCBI taxonomy): domain Eukaryota; kingdom Metazoa; phylum Chordata; class Mammalia; order Didelphimorphia; family Didelphidae; genus Monodelphis; species Monodelphis domestica. The sequence continues at coordinate 252,910,113 of NC_077229.1, forward strand.
TAAGCCCTATTCCCTTCTCTCCCTTTTTCTCTCTATCTCTAATTCCTTTCTTCCTCCTATTGTAATTAAACTCCATAAAAGATTTACTGATGACTTGAGTTTTTCATTTAGGAATTACATAGCTGAATTCCTTGGCGACCTTAAATTAATATATATCAGTCTTTTAAAGTGATTTCCTTGTAACAACTAGGAATCAAAAAGTAAAAATAAAATGATTTCTGCTTTCAAGAAACTTACATGCTACTGGAGAGCAATAACATGTGCCCAGATAAATACAAAATATACACAAAATTTTTAGAAAGTTGTGTTTGGGGATAAGAGAGGATATGTTAAATAGAAGAATCAGGAATGCCTCTTAGATGAAGTGGAATTTCTTGAATTGAGTCTTGAAGAGACCTTGGGGTTCCAAGAAGGATAGGTAAGTATATAGAACCAGCTTGTGCAAAGGAATGAACATGGGAAATAGAATATTGTGTATACAAAAGAGCAAATGGGACAATTTGATGGAAAGAATAAGAGTCAGCCTTTAAATTCGATCATAGAATTGTAGAAGTGAGTTTCAAAATCATCCTTTCTTGGGGGTAGCTGGGTAGCTCAGTGGATTGAGAGCCAGACCTAGAGATGGGAGGTCCTAGGTTCAAATCTGACCTCAGATACTTCCCAGCTGTGTGACCCTGGGCAAGTCACTTGACCCCCATTGCCTAGCCCTTACCACTCTTCTGCCTTCTGCCTTCTGCCTTCTGCCAATACACAGCATTGACTCCAATACAGAAGGTAAGGGTTTATTAAAAAAATCATCCTTTCCCTATATGTACATAGAAGGCATTCTAAAGTTATAGATCTTCCCATCCCTGCTTCTTTAATTTTCTGTCACAGAAAGAAAAATATATGCAGTTTTTTGTTCAATACAAAAGGTCTCAAATTGTACAGAAGGTTTTATTTCAGGCTTGGGGGATCTCTATTCATTACTGTTCATGTAGTTATAGGATGATATATTTTGAGCTGAAAGGAACCTTTGAAGTGATCTAATCCAATCTCTTTATTTTATAGATGAGGACATGGAAGACAGTATAGGTTAAGTGTCTTGCCTAGCATAGATAGGTAGTAAATGTCAGTGTCAGGATTTGAACTTGTATCTTTCTAACTCCCAGTTTTGAGGTCTATTTATTACACTATGCTGCCTCTCTATGGCAGATGGTAGCTCTAGATATAAAAGATTGAAAGATAAAGTATTTGTTTAGGGTCCCAACTCTTCCTTTCTATTGAAAATGATTTCAGACAAGTCATTTCACTTCTCTAGGTTTCAGTGTTCTCATTTGTAAAATGGAGACTGATCTAGATAAGGAAGGAAGATCTCTTCAATCTTTATACCTCATGATTTCATGATTTTCTGTCATGTCCCAAATTTATATGATGTAATGTCATATTGGATAGAGACTATCATATATTTTGAAATTTATTTTAGGATTTGTGAGTTAAGAGGCATGAGTACCACTTACTTTGACACTATTTATACCCCTTCATGGCTAGCTGTGGCCAAATAAACTCATCACCTTTGGCCAACTTTCTGCTAATAAATTTTTCTGAACTGAGTTTAATTTGCCCTCAGACTATGAACACAAAGCTTATGGTTGGACTTGTGCTTGAAGTTTTTCTAACTTGGCATGTCCTGAGGGAGTTTGTGTTTCAAGGGCATATCTTAGGGGGTCAATTCCCACAATCCCCAAAAGCTCTTTAGTGGACAAAATATGTCTATTGGTGTTTTATAAAGGTGTGCCCAAGTGAATGGAGTCATGAAGTTACATTTATGATTGGTAAATATTTATCAAGTGTATACCTGAAGAACTGGATCAAATAACACCAGAGAAACTCAAAAGTCCAGAGCAAAGAATAAAGATGGAAGTTAAACCACTGTGTCATGAAAAATATGTCACTCTTTTAAAGCCTATTCTACAAATACAGTACAATATCCTTTGGATGAGTATGCATTCCAAGAAATTTAAGTCCATGATATGCCATTTTTATAATTTAATATGTAATCATTATTTTGTCAATTTACATAGCCCATGTAAAATTTCATTTTAGTAAACAGTCTGGAGAGTTAGACCTGAGATATGTTCAAAAATCCAGTTTGCCAGATACTCCCCAAGTTCCAAATCACCCATCCACAGTGGAATTGTCTTTATGTTCCTCCAGTCTCTGACTTCAAGGAACAGACAAAGCTTCAGACTCCCTGGAGTCTTTGTTTGAACAAAGGGTTGGTGAGAAACATACAAATGGATTTAGAGGAAGCACTGACTCAGACAGAAAGGATGGTCTTCACATGGACTATATTTCAAATTTCTGAATATCTGTCTCTGCCCATTGAATTTTTTTACTTTCTTCAAGATTCAACGCAGGTGCCATTTCAGTGAAAATTTTCCCAAGCTATTTCCAGTAAAAGTCATCTTACTTTTGTCCCCTCTCAAATTTTCTTATTCTATAATATCTGGATTTCCCCTTTGCCTCCATCATATTCTTTTTTTAAACTAAGCTAAATTAAGTACTCCTTTCTGCATGAATTCTGTTTTAATCCCTTAACTAGTAGTATCCCCCAAATCCATTTTTGTATACATTATATGTCTATGTGTTGTCTCATTAGATAAAATGTTTGGTCCTCAAAAACAAAAAGTTTCATTTTAATCTTTGTATCCAAAATGCCTAGCATAGTGCCTTACACAAAGTAAGAAGTTAAGAGTATTCATTTCAATGTGTGTGTACTATTTTCCCGTTAGACTGTATGTTCCTTAGTTGTTAGATATTGACTCTTTTCTATTTATATTCTGAATTCTGAATATATAGTACATAGTAGATGGGTAACAAAGATAAATTTAAGTGGTTTTTCAGTTTCTGAGATGTTTTCAATTCCTTCTCCTCCTCCTCTGACATGAGGTTGACATAGGATGAGGAAGAGGCTGTTACATAAACTGAAATATCATGGTCACAGTTTGAGCATGTTTGAAAATACTCCTCATCTAGAGTTCATGACAATTCCTACAGAAAGTGTTTTAGTTTAGTTAGACCAATGCATTTATTTAGAGGACAGATATCAATGTTCCATGAACTGCTAGAACTTGGGGTGGGGGTGATAGGAGGTGCTCAGAAGATACTCAGCCATCATTAGAAAGCTTTGTCAAGAACTAACTTTGAACATGCTAGTTTTTTTTTTAATTCAACTATAAGCAGAAAATAGCATTTTCTCACTCCATGAAGTCACACCTCTCTTTGTCAATGGAATAGCTGATAAATCAGTGAAAATAAAATTAAATGTAAATTGAGTTTTCCATCTGGCCACTGTGACACCCAGTAATACAAGCCAAACAAGTTGTCTTTGAGGAAGTCTTTCCCTGAAATGTACGATATTGGCAAAGTTAACAAGTGGCAACTTAAATGGCTTCTACCTCTGCCCAAAGAGGATTTTTAGGGTGTTTGGACAAAAATACTTGAGGCATTAAGAAGAAAAGTGACCTTCAAACTGGGTTATGTGTTCTGTCTTTCTCTGATCCATTTTCTTCCCCATTTTCATTGATCCATATTCATAACAAAGTATAGCCAGCCCCTAGCACTGTCATACACCCTTTGGAATTTTCTGACCCAAAGGGGTCTCACTTCCTCTTTGCATCTAAGAACCTGTTTTTACTCCTATCTACTTTAACAGTATGAAATAGAAAAACAAGATTCAAAGGAATTTGGAAATTATTTTAAAAAGGAAAGACTTTGAAATAAATAGCTAATGAGGTCAGCAGGGATATATGTGAATTTCAGTGGTGCATGTTGTCTTGGGTTTACCCATGATCCAACATATAAATGAACACTGCCCCCTGCACTAATGCACTATAAAAATGTTATCAGTATGCTTTTAACCTTAGTTTCCTCATCTGTAAAATAATGGATTGAGCTAAGTAACTATGAAGATCCTTCTACCTCCAAATATAAAATGATCTTCAAATATATAATGATTCAAATATATCTGTGATCTTCAAAGTAAAAATATTTGAATGATAAGGGAGAGGAATGGTTACTTAGAATGAGATGGCCAAGTTGGATGATATCTAAAACTTTCTCTATTCTAAGCAAGAAAACTCTCTACACTTTGCCAGCAAATGTTCATCCATCCCATCTACTTGAGGGATTAAAAAGATAAACATATTGCCCTCCTAAAGTAGATAAACACAATCAATCCATTGATATTTCTAGCAATATTCAGCATGGAGAATGAGTAAATAAAGTCAGCACAATGCCCTTACTTCAATGTCTTGCAACACTTAAGAAAAAAAGGTGACTTTTTAAAGGGGTAACCCTGTGTACTCATATTTCCCCCCTTCTCTATATTATTCAGTTTTGAAATGATGACAAGTTTTAAATAAAAGTGACCTAAGTCCAAAACATTTCAAATGAAGGACCAACATATATATATATATATATGTGCATATATATAGAGAGACATATACATGCTTTGTATGTATATGTCTATATATGTGCAGGTATATGTATATATATATATATTCATTCACATAAACAAATGTGTCTATTTGTTCCTTTGTGAAAAATAATGCTAATTTGTAGAGAATAAGAATTCCTGATCCTATAAATGAATATTAAAAGAAATACAAAGATTATCATCTCTAATTCAAAAATCATAATTAATCATGAATTCTTCACAGATGCTTTTTTTAAGCAAAAAAAATCTAACCATAAATGTAGCATTAAGTCACCCATTCTGTCACTTCATGTATCAATAATGTTGCTCTTAATTTCACAAATTCCGTATGACATTTTCTCCAAATTTCAGTGTCATTCCTATCCTAGAAGTGACTATGAATCTCTTCTGGCACATTTTGATGGACAAGGTAATCCATGTTGTTGTCTCACCTCTATATCAAAATGACAGAATACTCACTTGTTCAACAGCTGAGGAAATTTTCATTACATGAATGAGATTTAGATAACACTTCCATTAACAGTATTTAAGATCAATGTCCCCAAAACGTGTCATTTCGAAAGGAAGAGTTTGTTCTGTGTATGTTAACACTTGAGTCAAAATTTCCTCCATTCAAAATTTTTGTAACATGATATGGATAAAATCAGTTGAAATAAATGCTCATATTGAGATGGATAATTCTTAACACTGGTACCCAAAGTGACACCTACGGTAATATTCTGTGACACATTTGTTCCTTTTCTTCCACTACTGCTTATAAGAGCCATTCTTTTCAAATCTGTCCTCAGACAGTTCCTAGCTGTGTGACCTTGAGCAAGTCACTGAACTCCCATTTCCTAGCTCTCTAAGAGCCAATATACAATATTGATTCTAAGGTGGAAGTGTCTAGAAGAAAAAAGAAAAAGAACCATTCCTGAATCTATCATATGTCTATGTAATATTATATATATATATATATATATATGTATGTATGTATTTGTGTGTGTATATCTATATTATACCTTTATATCTACTCTAATACCTTGCAAAATCCTCAACATCAGGGAATATTCTACCTTACTTCCTTTTTCTCACAGTTAATCTCCCATTTCCATACCTAAACAAGGGCTATCTCCCATGCCTGAAATGTTTTCCCTCCCAATCTCTTCCTCAACTCATATCAAGTACTGCTTTCTGCAAGGGACTTTTTGTAGTTTTCTCAACTTCTAGAGAAGTTTCCTCAAAGATAACTCAACCATTTTGCATTATTGTGTTGCATCTTATATTATACATAGATAAACATACAGAAAGACAACATAACCAAGAGCAGAGGAAAGAAGATCTGTTCTTACTTTTGACTGATTATGTTATCTTGAGCAAATCACTTAATCTCTTAATTTTAGGTAGCTTTCTAAGACTATAAATTGTAGGGAAATTATTGATCTTCATTGGGAGAGGGAGAAGAGCTCCCAAAAATAATGACATCACAGATACAGGTCCAATTTCTATATAAGGAGATATTATTGTCTTCCCATTAGAATGTTTATCTTTATAGACATAAACTACAACCTTTCTATGACTGACTCGACTAAGTGATTAATAAATATTTGATTGATTGATTTGATGGAGTGGTAGATAGTTTCTATATACAACTAGAAATGGATGATAATCTTGGCAAAATGATTATTAATTATTTCTGAATCCTTTTTCAATATTCAAAGGTAAAAGAGGGAGGGAGGGAGGAAATAAGGAAGGAAGGTGAGAAAAATTAAACATTAAATAAAATATCTGATGTTATAAGCATTATTCCACAAATGATTCTTCCTAGCCCTTTTACAGAGATATAGGGTGAAATTTCTTAATAACTCTTTTTGGGCCAGCTAGGTATCTCAATGGATAGAGAACCAGGCCTAGAGATGGGAGGTTCTGGTTTCAAATTTGAACTCAGACATTGTGTAGATATATGGCCCTACATAAATCACATAATCCCAATTGTCTTACTGTTCTTCTGCCTTGAAATATATATTCTAATATTCTAAGATAGACAGCAATGGTTTAAAATTAATAATAGTAACACTGATATCTCTTCTTTGTTTCTAATTTTTACCTAAAAGAAAGAGTCCTCCTTTAAAGTTTCTTAGATAATAACCATTGATCATAATTTTTCTTCTGGAACAGCAGGTCATCTGTATCTTCCTGTGATGACTTATTCGCAATTAAGCTAGTCATATTCAGTCATATTATAAGGAAACATCCCTATTCATGCATTTGTCTCTTGTTTGAGTATAAAACTTTGATGGATCTCCCTCTATGAATGATCAGTGCAATATACCTTCACTTTTAAAGCTATGGTTTTTCCATGACTCACAAATGAGTATGATTTTCTAAATTAGAGATGAACAATAAAGTAACCTAGCAGGACACTAGGAGTCAGAAGGCATTCGATTAAAATGTTGTAGGACAAAGGAGATACTTTCTAGAGGACCACCTAAGTAGTTCACTCTACTAGTAAAGAAGTAGAATGAGTCTTCTGTAATGCTGATGAAGAGGGCAGAGGAAACAGGAAAAAAAAAAGAGAACTGTGAACTTTTTTTGGTTTGTGAACTTTGATTTAGTTGGTATAAGGGACTCTTGATGTGTAAAACCCTCTGCCAATACAGAAGAGTGACTCGTCTATAACTTATAATAAAAGAGTTATCTGAAGTATTGAGAATGTAAGTGATTTAATCATTTTTACACAGGTGGTGTATGTCTGAAGTAAGACATCTAACCAAGTTTTCCTGAGTCCAAGGCCAGCTCTTTATTCCAAGAGCTATGATTTCTGTCATAAGAGCCACTTAATAAATGCTCATTGAATTTAACTGAGTGAGATGGGAAGGCACAGAAGATAAACTGAATCCTAGACAATGTTGCTTCTTGTTAGCCCTAATGAAAATGATTAAGAGAAACTATTCACTCATAAGTTTTTGAAAGCAATTCCTTGAATTACTATGTCTTTGAAACATATTCAAAATATTTCAGCTTTTAGGAGTTTATAACTGTCTATTACAAGGCTATTCTCAAAAAGGCACCCTCAATTTGATTTTTGCAGAATTTCCCCTATGAAAAACAATACATTTTCATGTTCTTTTGTGCTACATTAAATCAATTGTGTTATAAATAAAAGAGAATTGGACAGGTTGTCAGGAATGTCTCTAGTCCCATTTCTTCCATTACCTCATTTTGAACCTTTGGAAAAACTACTTCAATTTTTTTATGGGGGGGGGGGAGGCCCTCGGTTTTATAATTTTGGTCACAACCGTCCAAACTAAATGATCTCCTACAATAGTCCTACTGATAGTCCTACAATATAGTACCATTCACTTCTGTTTTTTTATAGTTCAGTAAAATAAATATTATTTTAAGGAAAAAAGCATTCCTATTTTGATAAGTAGATACTTTTTAAAGATGGCAGAGAGACATTTTGAATAAATCCCACACTGGGGTAAAGGAACCAAAAAAAAACAAACAAACAAACTGAAAACAAAACTTCACAATTTTGGAATGAGGAAGTCAATGATCTAAATGTATTTGAACAGCAAATTCTGGCAGCAGAAGTCCATTTTGCACTGGCAGAAAAGTCAAAAGCATGACAGGAAGGACAATTTCTAATGTACTTAGCTTTTGATGATTGCAACAATATATATTTGTTCATCCAGTATCATATGACTGTATCCCTGAGGTGAATTGCACAATCTTGTTTTTATATAATGATGTTAGAGGTGGAAATGGTACAATGGATACAAAAGGGGAATGAAAAGGGGATGTAAAAGAGTTCTGGAAAAGCAGGAAGAAAAATGTGTGTTGCAATCTGGCCTTAGACAAATCATTCCACCTACCTCTACACAGTTTTTCTCATCTGTAAAGACTACTTTCCAAAGATTGTTTTGAGGATTCTATGAGAAATAATATGTGGAAATTTTGGAAACAATAAATGTACAGAAATGTGAAGTATCAACAATGTGAACATAATTATAGTGCAATTTTTGGGAACTTAATAGTGATTTATTCTATGACAAACCAGTAGATATTCCATTAGTCCCAGGATATTAAGTGTTATGGCAGCAAGAAGTATCAACCTTTCATTAAAGTCAAAGGAACATTGAAAAAACAAATACAACTGTGATACAAGATCATTCCCTGGTATAGCAAAAACAACAACCAAAAAAAAAAAAAAACCTTGTAGACTTGGAGATCAGATAACCTAGCTGTTTAGGAGCAAGCCACTCCTCTTCGTGCCTTATTTCTACAATCTATAAAATTAGAGAGTTTTTGTTAGTTGATCCTGAAGTCTCTTTCAGTCTTAATATTATATGGTTCAGTGAAAAATTACAGTGTTCTTATTGCCAGCACCAGTGGAAGAGTCTAAAGAGTGCCAAGGGAAATGACCCCAAGAATACCTTTCTCAAAAGGAAGGAGTAATAAAGTAAGAGAAACAAGGATAAATAATCCTGATTATTTCTTGGAGGATAAAAAAGTCTAGCTATTTCCTTCCCTCTATTTTCTAAAAAAAATAGCCTATTCTAGATAGTCACAGAAGACTACCTCTGCTGAGAAATTTCTCTAAAGCAGGTAGGTACTCAAATATGTTGGTAGGTTGTTGTCCTTCAAACTTGAAGAGGACCTATGACACCAAGGGAAGATCTTTTGACTTGAGCATGAAATGGATTTAAGTGAAGTAGAATTACACAGTTATCAGCCTCACTTTCTTCTTCAAGTCATAAAAGTCCAGTGGCAAAACTAAAGATGATTGGTGATGGTTCAGGTTGCAGTGCATGAACTTGGCTTCTTCGATTTCTGACCACTTGATAGGCACTCTATGATGTCTGCTTAAACCACATTCATTGTAAAGAGAACAATTGTCATCTACCCCTTCCTCTGAGGGAAGTATTCATGTGGGTGAGGTAGGCATCCCCTTTAACTTACAGATGGGCTAGAAACCTGATGTTACCCTCAACCTCATTTAACCTGCCTGCTAAGAGACTATATTGGAGTGTGGCTACTATACATGCTACAGCTTATTAAAGCCAAAGGTGAGAGCTGGGTGACAGGCATACATGAAAGGAGGAAAGAAGCCCTAGGAAGTGCTCAGCAAGTCCTCCAGTAAGAGTTGCTAATCTTTCCCGAAAACCTTATGAAACTCACCTGAATATAGGAATTGTCAAAAGAGAATTAATCAGCAAACATTGTTTTATAAGTCTACTCTAAGTCAGATGCTTGAGATACAAAAGCAACAATAAGGCAGAGTCAGGATGACCTCTTAGATGCAGCAATACTTCAGACCTCTCTGAAATTTCCACACAAATCAAAAACAAAATACTTCGAGGGGATAGAAAACCAAATCTAACAACAGGACAGAGCTGGTGGAACCTCCTGATGGGTTCAACTTAAACAGTACACCAAAAAAAAAAAAAGAAGCCAAAATTCTTGAATTCTCAGGTTTAAGGTAAAGGATGAAGGAAGGTCTCAGGACCCTTCCCTCATCTACAGTGCTGAGTCTTCAGTGGTTGCTGGAAACTCTGGGCTGGATAGAAGCTGTGCCAGACTCAGGGCATTGAACACAGGTGGCAGGAAGGCAGCTTGAGGAGAAGTACAGAGAGGGTAGCTTAGTCACAGCCAAAAGGCTCCATATTGCCCACCACCACCACCTTTTTCTCCAGGTTTTGGCCTCAGAGAACATCCAGTTTCAGAAATCAGCTCCACCCTGGCTTAATCTTATCAATAGGGCAGAGAAGAAGCCTTCACACATATATAGAAAACTAGAGGTAAAAATGGATGCTATTAAGAGAAATGGGAAAAGAGGCAAGATGGTGCAAATTAATATTTCATAAAGAAGCTCATGGTGGGAGGTGGGGAAAAGACCAATACAATTGAAGGGTTAAAGAGGTTAGAGACTGGTAATACTCAATTCTTACATGCATTGAAATTGACTCAAAGAGAGAAGAACAATCAGATCCATTGGGGCAGAGATTTGATTCATGTCCTATAGAGAAGTAGAAGGGTAACAAACAGACTGGTGGGAAGGGAAGCAATACAAGGGAGGTAGGATGTGTGGGGTAGTTTAAAAAGGAAAAACCAAGGCTTGGGTGGGGAGACAAAAAGGGAGGGAAAGACAGGGGGAGGGAAATTAATGGATCCTAAAAATATAATAATAATACAAGGGGAATAAAAAGGGAGGAGGTTGAAAGAGAAGTAAAATAAGGTTGGTTATTAGGTGGACTGATTAAAAGCAAACCACTGGTGTAGAAGGAAATAGGGAGAGAAAAGAAAGTGCAGGGCTAGGAAAGGAAATAAAAATGTTTGGGAATCACACAGGGATGTGAATGGGATGAACTCATCCATAAAACAGAAGCAAGTAGCAGAATAGATTAGAAACCAAAATCCTACCATATGTTGTCTATAAGAAGCACACATGAGGCAGGTAGACACACACAGGATAAAGATAAGAGATTGCATCAAAATCTTTTGGGTATCAACTGAGAAAAAGAAGGGAGGAGTCACAATCATAATATCTGACAAGAAAGAAAGTAACAATATATCTAGTTAAAAGAGATAGCAAAGGTAATTACATCCTGATAAAAGGTAGCATAGAGAATGAGAAAATATAAGTACTCAACATGTACGTACCAAATGGTATAGCATTCAAATTTTTAGAGACACTACTGGGGATTAAGGAGGAAATAGATAGTAAAACTATACTAATGGGAGACCTGAAACTTCCTCTATGAGGTCTAGATGTAAGAGATAAATTTAACAGTTGGACAATAATTTTATGAAATGATGTGGTCACTAATATTTATTATATCATGAATCAGAAAAGTTATATAGATATTTATAAATAGAAAGAAAAGAGTCAAGATGGCAGCTTAGAAGCAGCAGAAGTTCAGACCTGTGAAAACCCTTCCTTACAGATCACAAACTGACTGATCCTAGGAGACTGAAAATCAAACCTAATACCAAGACAGAGCCAAGGAAACCTCCTGCTGGACTCAATTCAAAAGGTATGCTCCCCAATAGCCTGAATCCAAGAACACTCTGGTTTAAAGGGAAGGCAGAAGGAAAGTCCCAGAACTCCTCCCCCCCCCCACCCCACCTAGAGCACTAATCCTGTAGTGGCCGCTGAAACCTCTGGGCAGGCAAAGGCACTGGTCTAGAGGGTGTAACTTGTGGGCAGGTCTGTGCCAGGCTCAGAGCGTCAAACACAGGTGGCAGGGAAGGAGCTGGAGAGGGAGCACAGAGCTGGCAGCCTGGAGAGAGCTATGAAGACCCTCCATATTGTGACCTCTAGCCTTCCAGGAGGTTTTGGCCTCAGGGTACATCCAGCCCAACCCAGCTGAACTTAATACCATCAAAAGTCTTTAGAGGTCAGGGAAGCCCAAACTCCAACAAACCTCCCTCACAGACTTCTGAACTAAAATTTAATCCAGTTAAAAGCCTCCAGAGGACTGGAAAGTTCAAATTTCAACAACCCTCCCTCACAGATTGATGGACTTTAATTTAATCCAATGAAAAGTCTCCAGAGGACAGGGAATCTCAAACTACAACACCCCTCCCCCACAGTCTGCAGGGAGAGATGTTCTGTCAAAGCTTCAAGAGGAGAGACTGACAGAAAATCCCAAAACCAAAAAAAAAAAAAATAAGAGGAGCAAGAACACAGACAAATATGGGGAGCAAAGAAGGGGTAAATATGAGCAAAAACAGAAAAAGCAGAAAGAAATTATAATAGACAGCTTCTATACAGGTAATGAGCAAAGAATGAATGAAACAGAGGGGGAGAGTTCAGCAAAGGAAAAATCAGAAATCCCAGCGAATTGGATACAGGCTTTGGAAGAACTCAAAATGCAATTCAAAACACAATTAAGAGAGGCTGAAGACAATTGGGAAAAGAAGATAAAAACTAAGATAAGTCATCTGGAAACAGAAAATAGTTAAAATCAACCAGTTTGAAAATGAGGCAAAGGAGATGAAAGATGAGGCAAAGAGGATGAAAGATGACCTCCAAAGAAAATCAGACCAGAAGGAGAAGGATGACCAAAAATCCAGGGATAAAATCCAGTCTTTAAGAACCAGAATACAACAACTAGAATTAAGTGACCTCACAAGGCAGCATGACACTATAAAACAAAACCAAAAGAATGAAAAAATTCAGGAGACTATGAAAGATCTCATTCACAAAATAGAAGATTTAGAAAATCATTCGAGGAGAGACAATTTAAAAATCATTGGTCTACCAGAAGACCATGACAAAAGAAAAAGCCTGGACATCATGCTACAGGAAATTATTCAAGAAAATTGCCCTGATATTCTAGAAAAAGAGGGAAAAGTGGAGACTGAAAGAATCCACAGATCATCTCCTGTACTTAATCCCCAACTGACAACACCCAGGAATGTTATAGCCAAATTCAAGAACTATCAGACCAAAGAATAAATATTACAAGCTGCCAAGAAAGTCATTTAGATACCATGGAACCACAGTGAGGATAACACAGGACCTGTCTGTATCTACACTGAAGGACTGAAAGACATGGAATTCGATATTGAGGAAAGCAAGGGAACTAGGTCTACAACCAAGAATCAACTACCTAGAAAAACTGATTATATTCTTACAAGGGAAAGTATAGTCATTCAACAAAATAGAAGAATTCCAAGAATTTGTAAAGAAAAGACCAGACCTGAACACAAAATTTGATGTCCAAGCACAGAACTCAAGAGAACCATCAAAAGGTAATATAAAAAGAGGGAAAAAAGAAAAACAAAACAAAACAAAAAAACCTTTTTTAAAGATACTCAATGAGTTAAAATGATATGTATCACTATAAGAAAAGAGGTTATTGGTAACTCTTAAAAACTGTTGTTATCGGGGGCAGCTGGGTGGCTCAGTGGATTGCGAGTCAGGCCTAGAGATGGGAGGTCCTAGGTTTAAATCTGGTCTCAGACACTTCCCAGCTATGTGACCCTGGGCAAGTCACTTGACCCCCCTTACCTAGCCCTTACCACTCTTCTGCCTTGGAGCCAATACACAGTATTAACTCCAAGACAGAAGGTAAGGGTTTTTAAAAAATTAAAAATTAAATAAAAAAATGAAAACTTTGTTCTCACCTGGGCAACTAGAAGAATTAAACTTAGAGGGAACAGTGACATACTGTATCAGATGAAATGACAAGGCATAGATAGGTATATAGATATATGTATGCATAAATATATATACATGTTTATATATACATAGATATGTATATATACAACTGGAGCTAAAAAAGAGCTTAATACTTAAAGATATGGGAAAAGAAACAAAAGGGGGTAAATTTATATGTCACAAAGAAACTCATGGCAGGAGGGGGGAGAACATCAATACACTGGAAGGGTAAAGAGATTAGAGATAGGAAATACTCAATTCTTATGTGCATTGAAATTTGCCCAAAGAGGGAAGAACAATCCAATCCATTCAGGCAAAGAATAGATTAGCCCCCTATAGGGGAGTAGAAGAGTAACAAACTGACTGGTGGGGAGGGAAGCGGTATAAGGGAGGGAGAAGGAAGGGGGTAGTTTTAGAAAGACCACAAAGAAAATAAGAGGGGGGAATAAGAAAGGAGTGGGGTAGAAAGAGAAATAAAATAAGGGAGGGAACTAGGGGGACTGATTAAAAACAAACATTGGTGTAGAAGGAAATAGTGAAAGAAGAAAAGGCAGGACTAGGAGTAGAAATCAAAATGCTGATAAATACACAGGTGGTAATAATTCTGATTGTGAATAGAATGAACTCACCCATAAAATGCAAGCGAATAGCAAAATGGATTAGAATCCAAAATCCTACCATATGATCTCTGCAAGAAACATACATGGGGAAGGTGGAGCTCTAGCAAATATTTTCCTGGTTTCTCACCTAGCACTAAGTAGGGTATGAACTCACTAACTTGTTTGCAAGTCCTTCACCTAGTTCAAGCTTGTGTTGATTCAAACAAAAGGTAGACAAAGGAGTGTTAACCCTGTCTTAACAATCTAATGAGATACTTAAGTTATTATTAACCAAAGTATTATCTCCAAATAGGCAAAGAGAATAAAAGATTCCCTTTCAGAAGTGTAAACTCAAAGAGAATAAAGTATACCCTTTCACATAGATAAAGAAAAACAAAAAATAAATAAGAGGTAAGAGATGTGAATTTAATCTTAGAAAAATTAGTTAATAGTTATGTGGAGAAAAATAAAAATGGACAAAATGGATACCCCTTCTTTTCAGCAGCACATGGTACATTCACAAAGATTGACCATGTACTAGGGCATAAAAACATGGGAAACAATGCAAAAGAGCAGAAATAATGAATGCAACCTTTTCAGATCATAATGCAATAAAAATGATAATTAGTAAGTGTCCATGGAGAGGCAAATCAAAAATTAATTAGAAATTAAATAATATGATTCTCCAAAACTGGTTAGTTAAAGAAAAAATGATAGAAACAATAATTTGGTTGAAGAGAATTACAATGATGGGACATCCTAACACAATATATAGGATGAAACCAAAGCAGTATTCAAGGAGAAATTTACATCCTTGCATGCATAAATTAACAAATTAGGGAGGGCAGAGGTCAATAAATTAGAAATGAAAATTAAAAAAACTGGAAAGAGGACAAAATAAAAATTCTAAAAATTAAAAGAGAAATTAATAAAATAGAAAGTGAAGGAACTATTGAATTAATAAATAAGGCTAGAAGCTGGTACTTTGAAAAATCAAATAAAATAGACAAAGTACAGTTTAATCTAATTTTAAAAAAAGAAAGCAGGAAAAACTAACAGTATGAAAAATGAAAAGGTAGACATCACCTCTAATGAAGCAGAAAGTAAGACAGTCACTAAAAACTATTTTACCCAATGACATGGCAATAAATATGACAATCTATGTGATATGGATGAATATTTACAAAAAATATAAATTTCATAGTTTAACAGAAGAAGAAATAAAATATTTAAATAACTCCATATCAGAAAAAGAAATTGAACAAGCTCTCAAAGAACTCCCAAAGAAAAAATCCCCAGTGATAGAGCCTTTATCACAAAAGGTGTATTCTATCAAACTTTCAAAGAACAAATAATTCCAATACTATACAAACTACTTGACATAATTTGCAAAGAAGGGGTTCTATCAAATTCTTTTTATCACACAAATATGGTATTAATTCAAAAGCCAACCAGATCAAAAACAGAAAGAAAACTAGAAACTAATATCCTTAATAACCATGGATGCAAAAATCTTTACAATACTAGCAAAATGAATCCAGCAAGTGATCATAAGAGTCATTTTTTATGATCAAGTGGGATTTATGCCAGGAATGAGAGGATAGTTTAATATTAGGAAAACCATCCACATAATTGACCATATCAACAGGCAAATGAACAAAATCACATGATAATTTCTATAGGTGCAGAAAAAGCCTGACAAAATACAACACTCATTTCTATTGAAAACAATAGAAAGCATAGGAATAGAAGGACCTTTCCTAAAAATAATATACAGTATATATTTAAAACCATAAGTAAGCATCATCTGCAATGCGGATAAATTAGAAACCTTCCCAACAAGCTCAGGAGTAAAACAAGGATGCCCATTATTACCTCTGTTATTTAACATGGTAATAGAAACAGTAGCAGTAGCAAGTAGAGAAGAAAAAGCAGTTGAAGGTATTAAAATAGGCAATGAGGAGACCAAGCTTTGACTCTTTGTAGGTGATATAATGGTCTACTTAAAGAATCCTAGAGAATCAACTAAAAAGCTAGTGGAAATAATTAAAAACTTTTGTAAATTTGCAGGATACAACATAAACCCACACAAATCATCAGCATATTTCCAACACATCCAGGAAGCAAGAGTCTTCTTTCTTATTTATTTTTTGGTTTATCTAGTTCTGATAGAGGAAGGTTCAGTTTTCCCACTAATATAATTTTTCTATCTTTTTCATCCTTGAGATCCAAGAGTTACTCCTTTAGGAATTTGGAAGCTATGCCACTTGGTGCATACATGTTGACTACTGATATTTCTTCATTGTCTACACTGCCTTTTATCAAGATGTAATTACCTTCCCGATCTCTTTTAAATAGATCTATTTTTACTTTGGCTTTGTCAGATATCAAGATTGTGATGGCTGCCTTCTTTTTATCAGATGATGCCCAATATATTTCACTCCATCCCCTTACTTTTACCCTATGTGTGTCTACCTTCCTCATGTGTGTTTCTTGTACATAACATATGGTAGGGTTTTGGTTTCTAAATCCACTCTGATATTTGCTTTTGTTTTATGGGTGAGTTCATTCCATTCACATTCAGAGTTATGATTACCACCTGTGTATTTCCCAGCATTTTGATTTCTACTTCTAGTCCTGCCTTTTCTTCTTTCACTATTTCCTTCTTCACCAATGTTTTGTTTTTAATCAGTCCACCTAATTCCCATCATTATTTTACTTCTCTTTCTACCCCCCTCCCTTCTTATTCCTCTCTTATTTTCTTTACAGTCTTTTTATACTACCCACCCTCTCCCTCTCTTGTACTGCTTTCCTCCCCACTAGTCAGTTTGTTACCCTTCTACTTCCCTATAGGGCACAAATCAATCCTCTTCCTCAATGGACTGGATTGTTCTTCCCTCTTTGAGTCAATTTCAATTCACGTAAGAGTCAAATATTTCCTATCTCCAACCTCTTTACCCTTCCAGTGCATTGATGTTCTCCCCCCTCACACCATGAGCTTCTTTGTAACATATAAATTTACTCCCTTTTGTTTCTTTCCCCATTTCTTTTTTTATTAACCTCTTTTTTAGCTCTAGTTGTGTATATATATATATATATATGTGTGTGTGTGTGTGTGTGTGTGTGTGTGTGTGTGTGTGTATTTATGCATACATATATCTATATACCTATTTCTGTCTTGTCCTTTAATCCTATACAGTTTGTCACTGTTCCCTCTAAGTGTAATTCTCCCAGCTGCCCAGGTGATAATAACAATTTTTTAAGAGTTACTAATGACCTCTTTTCTCATAGGGATACATATCTTTTTTAACTTATTGGGTCTTTTATTTTTTTTTATGGTTTTGTTTTTTTTTCCCTCTCTTAATTACTTTTTTGATGATTCTCTTCAGTTCTGGGTTTGTGGATCAAATTTTCTATTCATGTCTAGACTTTTCTTAACAAATGCTTGGAATTCTTCTATTTTCTTTCTATTTCTTCTATTTTTTGTTAAATGATCATACTTTTCCCTGTAAAAATATAGTCAGTTTTGCTGGGTAATTGATTCTTGGTTGTAGACCTAGTTCCCTTGCTTTCCAGACCATCATACTCAGGGCAGTCTGTGGGGAAGGGTTGTTGCAGCTTGAATTTCCCTGCCCACTGGAGGCTCTGATGGGATTAAGTCCCACTGGGTTGAGCTGGATGTGCCCTGAGGCTAAAATCTTGGGAAGGGGGAAATATGGAGTATCTCTGCTGTTGCAACTCGGCTGCCTACTCTGTGCTCTGTGCTTGTTCTCTAACTGATTCCCCACCTCCTTTGTTTGATGCTCTAAGCCTGGCATGATTTTGGCCACAAGGTACTCCCTCCAGACCATCACCTTTGCCAGCCCAGAGGTTCCAGTTGCTACTAGAGGCTTAGAGCTCTAGGTGGGGGAGGGGTCTAGGGACCTTCCTTCTTTCCCCTTATACCCAATTGTTATCAAATTCCAGCTTTTGGGGGAGTACCTTTTAAGTTGAGTCGAGCAGGAGGGTTCTTTGTCTCTGTCTTGTTGTTAGGTTTGATTTTCAATCCCCTAGGTGCGTTTAGTTTTTAACTGGTAAAGAAGGATTTGCAGAGGTCTGAACTTTTGCTGCCTCTATGATGCCATCTTGACTCTGCCTCTCCAGAAATAGAATATTTAAATATCCTCATATCAGAAAAAGAAATTGAACAGGCCATCAAAGAACTCCTAAGGAAAAACTCCCCAAGAGATTGATGATTCCAAAAGTGATTTCTATAAGACTTTAAAAGAACAACTAATACCAATACTATACAAATTACTTGACATAATTTGCAAAAAAAGAATTCTATCAAATTTCTTTTATGACAGAAATATGTTATTGATTCCAAAGCCAGGCAGATAAAAAACAGAGAAAGAAAACTATAGACCATTCACCTTAATGAATATAGATAAAAAAAATTTAAATAGAATACTAGCAAAAAGACTCCAGCAAGTGATTATGAGAATTATTTATTATGATCAGGTGGAATTAATACCAGGAATGCAAGGATGTTTCAATATTAGGAAAACCTTCCACAAAATTGACCATATGAACAAGCAAACCAACAAAATCACATGATTATCTGAATAGATGCAGAAAAAGCCTTTGACAAAATACAATACTCATTCCTATTGAAAAGCCTAGAAAGCATAGGAATAGAAGGGCCTTTCCTAAAAATAATAAACAGTATGTCAACATGGAATTTAGGAATCCCAAACTTCTGGCCTAGTGGGATCTGATGAACCCCAAGTTTCAGGACTAGCTTGTAAATTGGAGACCCCAATGTTTGTACTTGTTCCCATGGAATCTACCCTGAAGGGAATCCCAAGTTATCATTTTCAGACTGAGTGGGAGACCCTCAGGGGATTGAGAAGCCTGGTTGGGTAAGATAAGCATATGCTAAGGACCCTCTTTGTTTTAGATAGTCTCTCCTATTGTATTAGAACATTTCCCAAGAAGATCCACACTGGAACAGGAACCATCCTTTAGTATTCATTGTAAGTAACCCCTTCTCTTATACCCTAGCCTCTAGCTATGATTCCTTTCCCAAGCTTGATTGTATCCTGTCAGTGTAGCTAAAACCCTCCCATTTTCTTTATAGCTATAGTGATGTCAAATTTCCCTGCCCCTGGATGTCCAAAATGGTATATAGGTTCCCCAAATTCTTTTGTTCCTCGGAGTCCATCCTGAGTCAGTGGCATTCTCAGGGGTCAGTGACCAGGGTGTCCAGACTCTGTGCAATCTCAGGGAGTAGCTCTATTGTTGTGGCCTATTAGCGCTGAGGCCTTTAGCTCTGAACCCCTTTAGCCCTTGATTAAAGAGTGATTTTGACTATTTAATAGTTCTGTGTTTTTTCTAGTTGTCATAATGGAGGTCCCACCGAGATCCGAAGTCCTGACTGCCTGAGCCCTCCTGCTAACAAGGACCCAGAGACTTGAGGTACCTCACACAACCCATTTGGGGTTGGTCAGGAGTCCGGTTAGCAAGGGCCAAGTAAGTGGCTCCTGGAGGTAGGACTCAAATCTCGTGTTTGGAAGTGACTTGCTCTTTAATTAAGGGATTGTTGGTTGGGTGTCTGTGGGATACACAGAACCACATTGTCCATAGACACCACGGCGCTATTGGACATGGGTAACAGTTTGTCTGTTGTCCCAAAGGAAGGTGGGAGCAGTCAGCAGCCAAAGAATCACCTAGAAGTCCAGTCGCAAGTCACATGATTTCTAAGTGTGGACCTGGATGCAGGTTAACATTTCCAAGTTAACAAGTATATATCTGAAACCATCAACAAACATCATCTGCAATGGGGACAAACCAGAAACCTTCTCAATAAGCTCAGGAGTGAACCAAGGATGCCCATTATCACCCCCATTATTTAACATGGTACTAGAAACACTAACAGTAGCTATTCGAGAAGATAAAGAAATTGAAAGGATTAAAATAGGTAATGAGAAGTCCAAGCTATTACTCTTTGCATATGATGGTATGCAGTCAAATAGTCTACTTAAAGAATGCTATAGTATCCACCAAAAAGCTATTGGAAATAATCAACAACTTTAGCAAAGTCACAGAATACAAAATAAACCCACATAAGTCATCAGCATTTCTATATATCTCTAACCCATTTCAGCAGCAAGAATTAGAAAGAGAAATTTCATTTAAAATCATCGTAGACAATATAAAATACTTAGGAATCTGCCAAGAGAAACACAGGAACTCTTTGAGCACAACTATAAAGCACTATCCACACAATTTAAACTAGATCTACATAATTAGAAAAACATTAATTGCTCATGGGTAAGAGAAGCTAACATAATAAAAATGACAATCCTACCCAAATTAATTTGCTTATTTAGTGCCATACCCATTAAACTAGCAAGAAACTTTTCTACTAAATTAGAAAAAACTATTACAAAGTTCATTTGGTAGAACAAAAAATCATGAATATCGAGGGAAATATAGAAAAAAAAATGTGAAGGAAGGTGGCCTAGCAGTACTAGTCCTCAAACTATACTATAAAGCAGTGGCAATCAAAACAATATGGTACTGGCTAAGAGAGAGAAGGGAGGATCAGTGGAATAGACTTGTGGTAAGTGACTTCAGCAAGACAGTCTATGATAAGCCCAAAGATCCCAGCTTTTGGGACCAAAATCCACTATTAGACAAAAACTGATGGGAAAATTGGAAAACAGTATGAGATAGATTATGTTTAGATCAACATCTAATACCCTACACCAAGATAAACTCAGAATGGATGAATGACTTGAATATAAAGAAGGAAACTATAAGTAAATTAGGTGAACACAGAATACTATACTTGCCAGATCTTTGAGAAAGGAAAGACTTTAAAACCAAGCAAGAGCTAGAAAAAATCACAAAATGTAAAATAAATAATTTTGATTACATTAAATTAAAAAGGTTTTGTGCAAACAAAACCAATTCAACTAAAATTTGAAGGGAAGCAACAAATTGGGAAAAAAAACTCTTCAAAACAAAAACTCTGATAAAAGTTGAATTACTCATATTTACAAAGAGCTAAATTAATTATACAAAAAAATCAAGCCATTCCCCAATTGATAAATGGGCAAGGGATATGAATAGGCAATTTTCAGAAAAAAAATCAACACTATTATTAAAAAAAATTTAAATTGTCATAAATCTCTTATAATCATAGAAATGCAAATCAAAATAACTCTGAGGTATCACCTCACATTTAGCAGATTGGCTAACATGACAGCAACAGAAAGTTGGAGGGGTTGTGGCAAAATTGGGACATTAATGCATTGCTGTTGGAGTTGTGAATTGATCCAAACATTCTGGAAGGCTATTTGGAACTATGCCCAAAGGGCACTAAAAGACTGCTTGCCCTTTGATCCATTCATAGCACTGCTGGGTTTGTAACCCAAGGAGATAATAAGGAAAATGGCCTGTACAAGAATATTCATAGCTGTGCTGTTTGTGGTGGCAAAAAAATTGGAAAATGAGGGGATGCCCTTCAATTGGGGAATGGCTGAACAAATTGTGGTATATGTTGGTAATAGAATGCTATTTTGCTCAAAGGAATAATAAACTGGAAGAATTCCATGAGAACTGGAATGACCTCCAGGAAATGATGCAGAGTGAAAGGAACAGAACCAGGAGAACAATGTACACAGGGACTGATACACTGTGGTACAATCAAATGTAATGGACTTCTCTACTAGTTGAAATGCAATGATCCAGAACTATTAGCAGGGACTTATGAGAATGAACACTATCCACATCCAGAGGAAAACTGAGGGAAAATAAACACAAAAGAAAAGCAACTGCTTGATTACATGGGCCAATGGGGATATGATTGGGGTTATAAACCTTAAATTAATACCTTAGTCAAATATCAATAATATGGAAATAGGTCTTGATCAATGACACATGTAAAACCCAGTGGACTTGTGGATCATCTATGGGAGGGGTTTGGGGGTAGAGGAGGGAAAGAACATGATTTTGGTAATACTGGAAAATACTCTAAATTAATCAATTAAATAATTTTTATACTCAAATTAGGAACCCATTTCTTAATCAAAACTTAATTTCTATAAAATTTCTAGGCAAATAGCATTCTACTGGGCAATCTGGTCAGATGATTATATTGTTGGTTGGGAATAATTAACTAGAATGAAATTAATAAATTAATTAGATCAGTATAATTAATCAGTATAAATATTTTTGTTTCAGTTATCAAAGAAATTATTTGCCTCCAATGCCATTGTTTTCAAAAGTGCGGACAGTTAAATCTTATCATTGGGCCTAACCTGAATTATTGGTCTTCCCTTGCAGGGTCCTAATGAAATTCATAGCTTTATGGCTAAATTTCTGTTCCTCCCCTTGCTCTATAGAATGCAGAGTGATTATCAACTTCCATTTTCCTATACTAGGTAAAGACTGTCCCTTATTTAGTCCCTAAAATAAATTTTCATTCAACTAATGATCACAGATGCAAACCTCATCAAATCATCTGACTGTTCCAAAAAAGTCATCCCAAAAGAAACCCTGAATCTTATTTCCCTAGCCTTCTAATTTTTCTGGCTAACCTCAATGTCAAACCTCTATTAAATAATGCATTTAACTGGGACTAATGATTTTGAGGGGTCGTTAATAAACACTCATGCAGATGATGGAGCCAAAGAAAACTGCCTCTCACTCAGTGTTACATGAAGTTTGTACCAAATTAGACCAGTGAAACTTGGCAGCTCGAGCTTCCCTACATGGCTCTTAGCTGTCAAATTCCACCTCTTTCCTGTAGCCATCAAGTGAGAACTGAAAATTAGCAGCCTGAAGTGAGACCATAATGGCAATTATTCAGTAGGATGATTTTTATTCATGAAAAGTGCTTTAGAAAAAATGAAGTAAATAAATAATGGGGTAGGACAATACCTCCAGGAGTTGCCAGGCTCGGCAGGTGACAGTAACACAATATCTTATCAAACCCATAAAAAGGAATCATATTTATTTTTTTTTCTCACCTTCCTTAGAGCTTCCCTCTGCCTTAACTAGTCACTCAGATCTCTGAGCACTCGTCAATCTCACAGGAGCTAATTTCTCACTTTTTTTTTCAGCAATGAAGAAAATAAGGGTAAAACATATGTTTTCATCTTCCTGGCATGGAGAGGTGATGCTGGAGAGTTTGCATTTTCAGTCATTTTCTAACAATTTCCTTCTCAATCTGCATGTTTCCAGTCTATGTAGTCCCCTGGTGGGAAACTGATTAGAAACAGCATGGATTTGTTATTGAGAATTGCAATGGTTAGAATTTGGGGGAGCCTTGTGCCAAAATCTATTGAGGCTCTACCATATATACAGGCCTTCTCTGCCTCCAAAAAATGATTTTCTGAATTGAGGCAAAAAAAGATGAGGTTCTCTTTGCCCATGTCTTTGGATATAAAAATATAAATGTCAATAGTGTCTTATGTCGACACTACATATTAATCAACAGGGATTTATTAAGTAGAATAATGTGCTAGGCCTGAATTAAATGATGGGGATATAAGAAAAAAAAAAAAGAAGAAGAATCCAGTTCTCAAGTAGCTAATGTTGTAGCTGGTTGTTATCTTTCATATTCATAGAGAACCAAAATGGCATCATTGTTAATAATTTTGACTCACTCCCAAGTTGGATTTAAGTGAGATAGAGTTAGGCAAAGTTATTGGGCCCACTCTCTCTTCAAGAGTCATTAGAAATTGACTTACATTGTAATATTGGAGACAATTTATATAAGTCAGAACATACAAGATAAGTATGTTATAGATGAGAGGTACCCTTAAAGAAGATGGTTCCTATGCAATTCTAGAAAACAGCACAAGAAATTAGGGAAAATAGGATTATTAAATGTCAAAGCCTTGATTGTAGGGAAGGTTAGTGATACAGTATGTCCCACTTTATTTTGTGAAGACTTCAATGATAGAACTCTAATGAGATCCTTGGAGTTACACAGAATCATGGGAAAAAAAAGTAGATAAAGTGCTGTTGGACCTGGCATCAAAAAGAACAGAATTTAAATCCAGCCTTAAGTTAGTCTCATTAGTTACGTAACTTTGGACAAGTCATTTAACCTCTGTTGGTCTCAGTTTCCTCAAGTGTATATTTATAGCATTTATGTCACAAAGTTGTTGTGAAGATCAAATAAAGTAATACTTGTAAAGAGATTAGCAAAGTGCCTGAGACCTATTAGTTACTATTTAAATATTTATTCGATCTCTTCTTTAAAAATGCATGCTATATATATATATATATATACATATATGTCATATCAAATGGAAAATTATGATTAACAATTTCTGTCTAAGATATGACATATTAACTATATACTAGGAATTTCATGAGGTCATAGTTCCAGGACAAAATAATGGAGCACATTATGACAGGAATAGGGGTGCACTTGGATCTATTTTTTTTTTTTCCCAGAGAAAACTTTTATAAACTTTAGCTCTATCTTTTGTCAGGAAAGGGTGTGTACATATGGAGTCATTTAGGTAGCCAACCTACTTCTCCTTCCATCTCTTTGAAGAGATGTGTAGTTCCCAAAATCATCAGGAACAGTCAACAGTTTCTTCCTGACTGGTTTCTATCAGCAGGTGATTCAGCACTGAAAATATTCCCAGGAAGACAGAGGAAAGACTATCGAGCTTTTTAATCTTCAAACAGAGTTCCTGACTGACAATAATTCTCTAGGTGACTGATGGGATGTGTCAGGGAGTTATCCACTAAGGAGAATCAGCAAACTGGGAGTAGGAGTAGGGATTGTTATAATTTATAGATTCAAAAATCTAGAAAGGATCTTATCAGTCATCGAGTATAACTTTCTTATTTTACTGATAAGGAAAATGAGAGCCAAAAAAGTCACTAGTATACCTGAACTTGATCTTTAGTCCTTTTTCTATTTTATTTGAATCTTCATGACCCACTGGGGGTCTTCTTGGCAAAGATATTAGAATGGTTTGCCATTTCCTTCACCAACTCATTTTTTAGATGAGGAACCTGAGGCAAACAGGGTTAAGTGACTTGCCCAAGGTCACACAACTAGTAAGTGTCTAAGACTCCTTTTGAACTCAGGAATAGGAATTTTTCTGCCTTCAGGCTGGTACTGTATTCACTGTTTTGTCACAAAATAACAAATCAGGTTTCAAACCTGTTTCTTCTCAAACCAGGTACTGTAGTTTAACTACTAACTCATACCCTCTGCTAAATAGACAAACAAAATTTGGAACAAGTGTATATTTTTCACTAACCTAGCAGAGAGTCTATAATCACATATCTTTTATGAAACCAAAGGTTTCCAAGGTAGAGACACATGTAGGTTCCTGTAGCTTATGAGGTTTTAGCTTTATCATTGTCATCTTTTGCAAGCATAATTTCAAAATAAATTATATTAATTTTTCCATAGGTTAAGAGTCATTTCCTTTGCAACTTCTTACAGAATCCATGATGACATGTTGGTGGGATGTGGAAATCAGAATATTATCACCAAAGATTTTCAGTAATACCTGTGACTTATTTGGCAAGTTATATAGAATAATGCAGGGGAAAGTAATGTGTCCATAGGCTCCTTAGAGCATCGCTTAGAACCAGAAGGTACAATAATAATGCTGTGAAGCCACAAGGGCTCTTTATCTTGCATCTGACATTGCCTTAATAATGTATTACACAAACATGCTGTTGGCCCAGAAAAGCAGTCACAGAACAGGAGAAGGGGAGTAAGGGAGAATGGGCATTTTATTAAGTGAGGACAGAAGATTTATTGATAAATCACTGGAGAAAAGAAGAGTTATTGAGAATCATACATTTTCTAACAGGGATGTCCAGAACTATATTTTTCCCACAGCTTTGTCAACATCTACTGACCATTTATCTCTGTTTTACTACTTATACATAGTCACAGCCACTCAATAAATTCATTTCCATGGGTTCCACAGCTTAAGGTGAGGTCAGAAATCTTATACAATGAGTCACTAATCCCTCCTATGGCTACTTGAAAAATATTAATAGTATCAGCCCTGTACCACTGGATACCATCTTTCTATTGTAAAATGGAATAGCCATCAGTCATGAGTATAATGTATCACCTATTAATAATTGAAATGATATTAATAATAATTAGTATTTAGATATTGCTATTTAGATTGTGCTGGTAACTCACTTTACTTATGTTATCTCCTTTAGTCCTCACAATAACCTTGTGAAGTAGGTCCCATTATCCTCCTTTTTACCTGTGAGAAAACTGAGGTTAAATGACTAATAAGGGTCACATTGTTAAGAATTTTTTCTTCCTCTTTTTATGTCAATAACATTTTAATAATAATTTTATAGCATTTGGCATTATTTTCTCTCCCTCTTTTCAACTCCCTCCTCCTCCCCAAGATGGCAGTCAAGATGATATAGATTATACATGTATTTTCATACAATACATATTTCCATGTGCATCATTTTGTGAAAGAAGATACATATCACTTACACTAGAGAAAAAATCATGGCAGAAATAAAGTGAGGAATGATTTGCTTCAATCTGTATTCAGGCCCTGTCATTTCCTTCTGTTATGGTGGATAGTCTCTTGCTAGCAAATTTATTAAGTAGGATTCAATTCCAGGTCTTCCTAGCTTTCTAGCTTCCCATCACTTTATCCAATGTACCACTGGTGTCTCCAAAGGAATTTATGGTTTTGACAGTGGGGTATAAGAAAAAGGCATTATTCATTCAGTGAGAAAAAGCAAATTCAAATCGTATCTAGAATATTTACTGAACCTTTCTTTAGCTTAGTTTCCTTTGTTGTAAAATAAGGAAAATTTTACTTCCATTGGCAAGTAGGTGGTAGAGTAGATAGAGTATTGGGACCAAGTTCAAATCTGGCCTCAGATACTTACTAGCTGTGTGAGCCTGGGCAAATTAATTATCCTTGTTTGCCTCAGTTCCCTTATCTGTAAAATGAACTGGAGAAGGAAATGGCAAACCACTCCAATATCTTTGCCAAGAAAATCTCAAATGGAGTCACAAAAAATTAGACATGACTGAAAGAACCAACCAAAGATAAGTATTTTCATTTCCCTTCAATATAGAATATTGAAGAAAAATTCACTGAAAACTTTAAAGTGCTAAATAATTGAATTATTATTGCTGTTAATACTTGAAAAATACATGAAATCTGCATGTTCATTTGTAATGGTTAGTTCTGAATTTTTAATTCATATAGCATTTATTAAAAGCTAAGCATTATGCTAGGTAATGGTTGATAATAACATATGACACAATTTCTGCCCTGGAGAGTGCAAGTTATGATTTGTATGCAGACAAATAAAAAGACAAGGCAAAATGTGGTAGGGAAAAAAAGGAAATATCTAGATATAAGAATAGAGGGAGATCTGAGGAGAGAGCGGGGACATTTTTAGACTTGGCAATTAGGGGAAACCATGAAGAAAGGAAATCTGACCTAAGTCACAAAGAACAGAAAGAACCTTAAAGTTAGAGAAAAGGAAGGAGAGCAATGTGGGAAATAGAGACTACCTAAGAAAACTCT
This sequence comes from Monodelphis domestica, assembly GCF_027887165.1. Taxonomy (NCBI): domain Eukaryota; kingdom Metazoa; phylum Chordata; class Mammalia; order Didelphimorphia; family Didelphidae; genus Monodelphis; species Monodelphis domestica. The sequence goes on from NC_077229.1 coordinate 252,937,902, forward strand.
AGTTGTAGGGAACAGCATGTTATATTGGAAAATTTTGGGAAAACTAAGCTCCCACTAGATTTCTTTCTCTAGGTGGACTAGTGGAGAGAATAATGGAAGTTGGAATATCTACATTCAAATTTAGCCTTAGATGTTTACTAACATTTTTTATATGAGCAAGTCACTTAATCGCTATTTTCTTCAGTTTCCTCAACTGTAAAATGGGGATTATAATAACATTGTACCTTGAAGGTCATTGTCTGCATCAAATGAGATAATATTTGTAAAGTACTTAGCATAGTGCCTTATGCATAGTAGTGAAAGAAGTGAATTATATCACTTATAAAGACAGTAAATTGTAAATTCAGGCTTCTCTGACTGTCAGGCTGACAGGCCAAGATGGCGTGCCTCAGGCCTGAATCTCTGAATAATACAATCTGACTGATGCAAAATGATTTATTTGACCAAGATTAAAACAAGGGAAAGCAAGGAGAGCCAGGGGAAATTCCCTAACTAATATTCTATATTATTCCCACCAAAACTAAAAGACTTGTCTTCTTGACTTGTGCTACTCAGGAATCATCCTGAGCACTCTGTTAAACTCGAATTCCCTAAAATCTAGTTATCCCGACTATGGCCAATCCTCAAACAGTCTTTGGTAAAGTAAATATAGTTCAGGTTTGCTGGATAAGGTGGTGATGGTATGGCAGAGTCACCCAAAGCCCTATAGCCCAGAGGCTGCAGGTTTCCTTGATCACAGACAGTAATAGTGTTTCTTCAGGGTGGCTTATTTCTCAGGAACAGATATATCTTAAACTGAAGATCAGGAACAAAACAGGTAAAAGCAGATGGAAGTCTAGATCCAGAAGCTGGAAAGCTGGTCAAAGGGTCTCAACTGTCAGGTCCAAACAGCTCCTCTCAGGGAAATCAGTGAACTCTTCACAGGAAGTGCTCTTTCCATATTCCAAAGAAAAGTGAACTCAGCTCCCAGTTCCCAGCTTCAAGACCTCTTTTTATTTTGTCCTGCCATTCCTTCTGGAACCCTTTCCTTGAGTGCTTTCCAGGAGTCACTTGATTTGCAAATCCTGTCTTTTCCAACCTTACATTCTTATTTTTCTATTTCAATAGAGGCACTAAATAAATGCCCATTCCTTCCCCTTTTCCATGTCAATAATACCACTGGAGAAGCATGAATGTAAACCAGCTATTTGACCCTTGAAAATCTCCTATGGGTGAGGTTCTTCTTCACATATATGGACTTAGGATTCCAGTTCTAATGCTTCATCACCTGCATCTTTCCTGATAATAAATTGGAAAAAGAATGAATGCATCAGAGAGTCACTGAATACAGGCAATGATGTATTACTTTGCATGTATGTGTTCAAACTATATACAAGGAACCAGTGGCAGATATGCATTGTAATTACAGCATCTGTCAGGTGTTCAGATCTGGAGGAAAGTTTTAGTAAATTTCTCCTTTCAGAATACCTTCATTTAATCCCCTAATCCATCATATTTTTGGTTTAAGAACCAAGTGCTGTATCATGGAAAGAGAAATGGAATTGGAATCAGGAGAGAAGGAATTTGAAACCTGGCTATCACCAATTATCTATTTCAGAGGTGTTAAATGCCAGGCTGCATGAGGTACACAGTATTTGACTGCTTCCAGAACCAGATTAAAATGTGACTGGGAAATCTTTAACAAAACAAATAAAAATTCCATAAAAGAGAAATAATATTGCATTTTAGAAATCATTCAATATATAGTCTATAGGGATCCTTTAGTTCAGATTAATGACCTCTATTTCAGTTTGACATCACTGATCAATAGGATTGTTAATGAGTCTTGCAATCATAGGTTTCAAGGTTGAAAAGAGCTTAAATATGGTCTACTCTTACCATGCTGTTTTATAGATAAGGAAATTAAGAAATATAGAAATTATTCCTTAAACAAGTAGCAAAGGAATAAGGGATAGAACATGGATCTGAACCCTGATGCTCAGAATACCAATGCTAATTTTCACTATTTCACAATGTCTGTATATTAAAACCTCCTTAAATCTCAGTTTTCACATCTGTGAAATTGGGTTAATAATCTTCGCTTAGTTAGCTCTCTGTAATGCCATGAAGAAAGTACTTTATAAAAATCAAAATGATTTATGATTGTGCGACATATGATTATAAGGTAACATGTTATTAGATATAATGTATCCTCCTCCCTGAGAAGTCTGTCTTCTCCATATGCCCAATCAGATTTTCTTTCTCAGCCACTTGAGGAAAATATCAGCCAACTTCAGGTCCCTGACTTCTCACTCAAAATCATTTGGTATTAAGGAAATTGTTTGGGCTTTCACCCTGATTTATAGGTGATGCTTCTGACTTTTATTGGTAAAATTTTTAATGAGATAAAGACAATTTAGATAAGTTCACATGAGCAAGAGAAGTTGGGCCCTTGCATCTCAGTTCTCAGGTAAGAATGTATAGCAATTTGCAGGTTTAAGTACAAATATCATAGGTAGAAGGTGTGTCACATAGAGCAGGTAATGCAAAAATCTGCAGATTCTGTGTCTCCTTCACGAGTAGAACCTTACCTCAACACTGACTGACAAGTACATTTGGGAACAATGGACCACTGAGTCAACATAACTTTGGATAATTCCTTTACTGCATCTGGATACTTAGATCCTCTTTGATCTGAGGAGAGAGGTGAGTGTATTAGGCAAAGCTTTGATGTAGAAAATCTGTCTTCAAATTTGGGCTCTTTTACTAAATCTAGTCTGACAGTTGTATCTCTGCACATAAGTCATGTAAATTCTTTAAATTTCATTTTCTTCATCTGTAAAGGGGGGATAATAGTACTTCTATCATTTAACTCACTGGATTGTCATAAGCCTTAAAGGCAATGGAAATATGAACTACTTCTCTTGTTACCTTTGGTATCACTGTAGTAGAATCAACATCTAACCCATGCAAACTGGGCTAGTTGTTTTTTGCTAAAAGGCAATAAAGTATTACTGAATCTGAATTGTTCCAGATGACTATGGCTCAAACTCTTGGGATAAGATCCTGTTTAAGTATAAAAGTCCAACCTGGGGAGAATTCTGTGCTCCTCAGACATAATGCTGACTACTTACTAGGAAGAACAACATGGCAAAGTTTTGTTTTCCTTTTTACTCACACTCACCTACATATCTGATCTGTTATCAAATCGTGTTTCCCTCTTCCACTCAGCTACCAAAGTGATTTTATTAAAGTAAAGGCCTGACCATGTCACCCTCTACTCAATAAACTCCATTCGCTCTCTATCACCTAAGAACTGGATAAAAAATGCTTTGTTTGGATGTTTAAAGCATTTAACAGCCTTTACACCTGCTACTTTTCTAGTCATGCCATCCCACATATACAACACTCTCTCTTGATTCCATGTCTTTGCATTGGCTGGTCTCTGCCTGGAATGTTTTCCATTCTCATTTTCACCTCTAAGCTTCCTTGGATTCCTTTAAAATGGAACTCAATTCCCATTTTCTGAGGAAGCTATTTGATAATCATTTCTCATGCAATATCCCCCAAATCCATTGCTAATACCTTCTCTCTAAAATTACCTTCTAGATATTATATATATATATATATATATATCCCTTATGTACAATATTTTACATGTTGTCTTCTCCATTAAAATATTAACACCTTCAGAGCAAGAACCTTGTTTTTGCCTTTTTCTTTTCTATCCCTCGAGCTTATCTCTGTGCCAGACACATGGTAAGTATTTAATCAAATGCTTGTTGACTGACTGAGTCATTTGGTCTCTTTTGGATAAAACAGAAAGATCACCCCCCACCCTGGCTCCAGCTAATCCACAGTTAACTATGCCTTAACCCAAAGAAATTACTCTCAAATGGGGGATTTTCAAGAAGGAAGAATGGAAAAAACATATGAAGAACTTTGTAGTTTCCTACTTCTAATGTGTGTAGCTCATAATAGGGGTTTATATAATTGAAGTGTTCATTCAACCCAATTTCTCAGAAACTCTCAACTACTGGAAACCTGACAGTATCCAATTAAAATTCTGGAGGGGGAAGGGAAGCATATTAGTAACATTTTAGAATGGAACTGGACTTGCCTAGTCTTATAAATTAATCACAATCAGCACTGTTTAACAGGTGAAATGCCATCTGTATCATAAGCATGTATCATTAACTGTCACACTGTAATAAATTACACAATTAAAAAAGTTTTGCCCAATGTATCTTTGCCCCCAAAGAATCAATCAGCAGATGCATGCACACTGCCATAAATTACATGCTGGAGGCTCTCAGCATTGTTACTACATAAAAGCCCAGAGATAGCCTGATTTTCCTTCTGGCTCCAGGCTGACAAATGTTGGCATATAAGAACAGTTACAGGGTTCTTGCTCCAATTTTTAGCCACTTTCTTATTAAAAGAGTATTGACATTTGCATCCATAGGCTATAGTTCAAATAATAATTCTGACCTTCATAAAATGTGTGATCTCAGGCAAGATGCTAGATCAGGATCTTCGATCCTGTTTCCTCACTGTCAAAAACAATCAAACATTTATTAAACTCCTATTAAGGACTTTGATAACTGTAATATGCTATAAAATGGCAAGAATGAATATTTTTTAGCCGCTTCTCTAAATGTGGTATATATATATATATATATATATATATATATATATATATATATATATATATATATATATATATATATATAATAGACTTATTTATCTCAATGAGCAAATTCCAATTAAGGAAAAAGCTTTAACTAAACATTGACAATGTACCTTGTAGAATGAACCTTCCCGTACCCCTTTCCCTACAGTTCCCTCAGGCTGCATGTTTTGTGTTTTCCTCTGAAATGATGTTAGCAATTAATGTTCAGGTTTGTCTAATTTCTCCTTCAATCATTTTTTTCTAAGATCAGAGGTGTTACCATGGTAGATAGTCCCTACATTCTCACAGGCCACAACTTTTAACTTGGAAAACAGTCTTTAAAAGTAACTGTGACTGAAAATTTACCACTCACTCTGGAAAATTCTCTCTGAACAAAACTGCTGCAGGTTGACCTGAGTATAAAATACATATATTCTATTATAATAGTCCATGTTTGGATTCCTTCTGCTCAGTTGGACCTTCCTAAGTTTGTGTTCAAATAATAGGACCTTTGAGAAATCAGCATCACCTCCAAACCACAATGAGACATCAGAATAGGACAAGGGGGAAAAAAACTTGGTTCTACTTCTATAAAATGTTCAAGGGTAAATATGGGAGTGGGGAGAATAGAATTTGATTTACCAAAGATCTTTTATCTTTTTCAAAATATCCCCAGCAAGTTTCTTTTCTATGACGAGGAGGACAAGCTAAGCAATCAAATCAAATATAATATTTTAAATATTTACACAAAGTTCCTAAATCTAACCTCTATTTACCTACAGTTATATTGGAATCTGAAAGGTACAGTGAAATAGTGGGAAAAGTTGTGCACTTGGATTACACAGAGATCTGGGACTGAGTCCATCATCTAATACTTAATAGTTGTGTGATCATGGAAAACTCATTTAACCATGTGAATTCTCAATTGCCTTATCTATTAGATGAGAATTATAGCAATAGTACCAGTTTTCTAGAGCTGATGTGAGAATCAAGTGAAATGTTAGCTGTTATGAATAGGCTCGTCCCTACTTTTCATTTCAGTCTTCTCACTTTTCTCTACTATGACAGGTGCCACCAAGCTACCAGGAATCTTGCCCCTAAACCAATTAGAGGCAAGAACAATTGACAGGATTATTGGAGAAAACTCTACTCTTTGAAAAGAGTGAAGCAAAGGAACGGTATCTAGTCTTCCTATAGTTTAGAAGAGAATTGGACACCATAAAATAATAAGATAAATATAGTACCACCCTATTTATCGGAAGGTCCAATTTTCAATAACCTCAACCATCTGGACCCTGGCATGGCTTTAAATAACTGAAATACAGTCTCTAAGGAAATAGCTCTTTAGAGCACAAGTACTTTACTCTGCAGGAGAACCACCCTCAGGCAAGAAGGAAGTTCTAACTGTGCATAAAATTAAATTGAATGATTTAACAAGTCTGGTAATCTACTTCCCTTGGGTTATAGAGGACAGCAGGTTAGAAGCAGTAGAGTAGAGAGGACTCTCAGGTGTTTGGGAGCTGAATCAAACTGCCTGGACTGTTAACAAGAGAAAAAAAATGAAAAAAAAAGTAGCAAAATATAAAGAGGGTCTCTGGTCTGGTGGGAAGCTGACCCAATTTGCCAAAAAGCCATTTATAGGAATTCCACTTCTTATACTATTTCATACCCTTGGGAAAGTTACTTAATCTTCAGGCCACTAGGGTAGCAAGAAGATTAGATGGAGTTGAAAGGACCTGAGTTCAAATTTGGCCTCTGACACTTCCTAACTACACAAGTCACATAATCCTGAGTACCTAGTCCTTACAGCAATTCTGTCTGAGAACTGATACTAAGACTAAATAGAGATTTTAAAAAAAGTTATTCAACCTTCCTCGATCTTAGTTTCCTCATTGGAAAATAAATTAGTTCAGCTAGAATTAAAAAAAACAAAACAAAACATTGAATTTAAATTAAACTGATCTTTAAGATAAGTATTATAATCCCATGACTCTAAAACCATTAACCCTAAAGTAAACTGCAGACATTTAGTTTAGGGACATATAGGCCTACACTTGAAGTATTTTCTCTGCAATAAATATATATGTATACATATACATATATATTTCAATACATGTGCATATGAGCACACACCTGCACACACACAGAAGAAATTATATCCATAATAACAGTCCTAAGTCATTAAGAAAAAAAGTTAAATGGTGTTCATCCTTCTTTTAAGGGGTCAGGAAAGAAAAAAATTGACAAATATTTAACTTAAGATGGCAAAATAAAAGGCAATAAAATGTTTTATAGGTTAAACTTTAGATATCTAGAAAATTCAATTATACTTCCTTTCTCAGGACTGTCAGTTAAAAGTCATTACTGAAGGTAGGTTTCTGAATGGAAACATTCAAAAAAGTAGATGTTACTTTTAAAAGAAACTCAGAATTTATTTTTCTTCCTCAGAATGACTCCCTGACATTTTTACACCATCTCCTCCAAGCAAGCAAGCATTTCATCATTTGTTCCTAATTAGCCAGAGTTACATAGGAAAAAGCATGGATGATTCTCTAGGTATGATTGTATTTGACAGAAAAAGGTAGAGTTCCCTGACATAGGAAGAGGAAAATGGAGTATGGAGCTACAAGATACCTGAAGCAAAACAGAAGTCATGAGTGTGCACATTCAAAGATACGTTATAGGGAGAAATGTTTTAAGGAATAAGGAGAATGCTTCAAAACATGTAGAATATGCAATTGTGATAAAAATAATAATAAAAACATAGGACTCTAATATTTACAAGTCATGTTATAAATATTTTCTTGTTTTATCCTCAACACAATTCTTGAAGGCAGATGTTATTTTCTCTAGTCCCAATGAGCACCTGTCTGCATTATCCCTCATCTTAGCTCTCTCTCCCATCTCTGAGGCACTTGAAGAGCTCAAAAACAAGCCCTCTATGATTCAAAACAATCCAAAGACAAAAATTAAACATTATAATAGGACTTACTTGCTGTGAAACATTAGGCAAATGATTCAACCTTTCTCAGCTTTATTTTTCTTACCTGAAAAATGAATGTAATTGTATCTTTACAAATAAAAGTTGTGAAAATTTCCTCTAAACTTTAGAGTGCTAGAGAAATTTGAGCTCATCATTTTTACTTTTTGAATTCTCCTCTATACTATGAATCCTCTATAAAATGGGAAAATACTAGTGCTCTCTAACTTTTTATAAGGGTCAAATAAAATCACATAAATAAAGTCCCTTTGGTAAATAAACTACAATAAAATAAAAGATTAGAATCTGTCACTTTCACACATTCTTTTAAATCATCAAAATCCTCAAGACAAATTAGACATTGTTGGATCCTCCTGCTGAACAACTTGCTCAGCTGTATTGGCAATGCCTTTCATGAGGGGCATGTGTCTTGCTCTTGTTTATCTGAAAACTTTGATTCCAAATATGAAACTGCCTAGCCATGCCTCATTTGTCTCAGCCTATTGTGTCCTAAGTGTGACTTGATAATTGGAAAGCCCTTGATCCTTAATGATTGCTCTAATGTATTCATATGCCTCACATAGCCCTTCTAAGCTCCACAGCAGTCTAGGAAGCCTTAAGTATAAACAACAGAGCTATTTAATAGAACTGTTTTGCTACAGTGATTTTGTAATGTGAATGCATTTTTACTTAAAAAACAAGGCATTCTGAAAGAACCCTTACCTCTGAGCCAAAGGGAGCAGAAGCCCATCCTTTCCACCTTATAAATGAGCTTCAAAGCTTCCAGTAATGCTTGGGCACGTCCATTATGTCACAGATACTTGGTCTGTAGAGATCTTTTATTTTTATAGGATCCCGCAACTAGCAGCTAGAACATTAACAGACTTTACCATAACGATTAGTAACTACCGGCTTTATGATGACACTGATTTTCTGGAACACTCTAAGGGAATTCACCTGAACATTTTTTGAAGCTGATATAGTTTTCAGTACTGACCTTTCTCTCTGATAAACCGTGGAGAATGCTGTAGATGTGATAATTGACCAAAGGAGCATCCACGAGTTTGAAAGATTTAATGCAAATGATTCCCACAGACTCTAAGTGTAACTTATTCTCTCCGAGAATACAAATACAATATCTGCAAATTGAGTACAATGCATTATGCATTAGGGAAATATGATCTTCTTCTCTCTTATAACTATTTTAATCCTCTAGACTTGGGAAGTCAATTCAAAGCCTCTAGATCATTTTGATCTTGGGGTCAGAGGTTTATCTAAATCTGGAAGGAACTCTTGAGGTCATCAAGTACTAGCCCCTTTGCTTTGCAAATGAGGAATCTTGGGTCTGGAAGTTTAGGAAGTTATTAAATGGCAGAACCCACACTTGAACCAAGTCCCCCAATTCCATCTGGAGCACCTTTGTAATTTGATAAATCTAAGATTTTTAAAGCACTTATCCCACAACAACCCCAAGAGACAGAAACTGAAAACATCTTCATTCCTAATTTACAGATGAGGAGATTAAGACACAGAGAGACAAAGTAATTTACCCACATCATGCAGCTAGTAAATATTTGAACCAGTTTGGAATGTGTCTCCTAATTCTAAAATCCACGCTCTCCATCACCCTTTAACATATGCATGCCATTTGTTCACATTAGAAGAGTTTGCTTGTAATCCAGATGTTGGTTCTTTCTCACCATTGGCATGTCAAAGATATCCCTCCATTTGCAAAATATAATTGCATCTGATCATCCTTTCTTTCTAACCAATTTCTATCTTTCCTGATGAATTGACAGAGTAATACCAGAGAAGGGGAAATAATAGGGGAAGCAGTTAACTTACTTTCCAGTAATTAAGATAATTTTATTAGTGGCTTCATTTCCCCCCAGGTACAGCTGACCTCAATTACTACTTCAGTATACTCAGAGGAAGCTTACACAAGAGACTGATTTCACTTCCACATTTCCCTCCTGCTTCATGAGCACTTCACACAATGACAATATTCCAATTGGAAAAATGTGGATCTGACCCACTTCTTAATCATGTTTCTATCACTTGATACATTAGGAAACTGAGAAAGTCAGGCAAGCCTGTTGTTGAAGCATTTGTTGCCCTGAATCTCTCCCACCTACTGCTCCCTCATGGGTTCACAACCTAAAATTGTCCCTCTGCAATCAAAAGAAATGGGCAATTCTTTTGTGGAACAGAAATTCTGGACACCCCAATGCCTTCCCACCTGCTGAGGAATAGGCACCACAGGACAAAGGGCATCCCTCAACTTTTGTGATTATTTCATGGAAATCCAGATGCACAACCTATTGTACAGCTGTATGGAACAAATTCCAGCTTGCTTGCACATGAAGCAGTTGTAGAAAGAAAGTTCCTTAAGAGAGTCACTTAGCACCTTCGTTACATGCAAGTATGGTCATTCTTTTGGTAGCTGTTTCTTCAATGTTCTCAAAGTTAGCCAGGGACACAGGTCTAGTGAAAATACTAAAGAGGAACCTTCAGGATTCATGGAAAGACTGCAATTAAGTTAATTGTTTCATGAAAATACATATATACAAACCAGATTTGCATGATATCCTAGGCTACCTCTTTCTATGTTTCTACAGCAGAATAACTTAACCAGCTTCTGGGAAAACTACCAGAATCTAAATCTTCCTTTACTATGCCTTAGCAGTATGAAAGCAACATATTATTTTAACTACAAAAAATTTATAAACCATTATCTTTTTAGCATGCCTATTTTTACTACACAGGAGCAACTAAACTGCTTTTCTCTTGCCTTCAAAATGGTGTTTTAGAGGGAATAGAAATTTTCCTATTCAAGACCTAAAGTTGAATAGATCACTCCAGATCAAAGCAATATTATACCAAAACAGAGAGGTTTAGAAATGTCAAATCATCCAGAGGAAGTCAGTTCTTTGAGCTGAAAGGTTTTCACCAGAAAATTCACCTTAGAATTACCTGGGAATTACTCAGTTTGGAATACTTTACCAGAGCTCAGCATGCTTTACTGTTACTTCTCTGAGGTGGTGAGGAGATTCTCAGAGGTGTCCTTTACAAAAATATGTAAGCTAAGTTTTGAAACAATAACCAGACTTGAGTAGCAGAATAGATGACTACAGTTCAAATGACAGATGGTAGAAGTATCAAAATATTCTGATATTTCATCAGCTGGAATTGATTTTTGGCTTGGAAGGTTTTGCCAGTAGAGCTCCCTACCAATCTGGAAAGGCTTTGAGGATGGAAGTCATAATGGGCTTTGTCTCTGCCATCCAAGAACTGGCCTGTTTGTTTAGAAGAGTTCATTACCAGAAGATTGACCACAGAATTGGATGAATGTGGAAAGATTACACACATAGATAAAATAAATGTTCTTTTGAAGTTTAAGAAGAATCACAGAATCAAAAAATCTCAGAAGGAAAAGGGGCTCCAAAACCCACTAGTTCAACCTCTTCCATAGTATCCATAACTAATTTTTATTTAATGAGAGTTATACACAATGGACTTCAGGGTATGAAATTAAATAAAAATTCTCCTTATCTAAGGGCTCCCTCTACCAGTATAAATTGTAATGCATCCTTGAAATAAAAGATGATCCTCCCTAGTTACTATGGCTAAAAACAATCATCACTCTACAGGTAACCTAGTGAAGCATCTCTAAATTCTGAATTTAGCCAGACTGAGACTTGGATGAAAAATGACATACATTTAGCACATCATCATCAAGACCAAACTCAAAGCCATTCCATCTTAGTAGGAGATGCCATACTTTGCCATTATAGTGAAAATTTAAAACAATAATAACAACTATGGAAAGGGCACCTTAATGCCAAGGTAAGGAATCAAGAAATTACTTAAAAAAAGAAATATTAGTAATTTATAATTTATAGCTAACATGTTGGAAAGGGAAAGTAATTACTTATAGAAATAGAAAATACCATTAAAATTAGATTGGAAATCCTAGTTACTAGGGCTTAAGTAAATGAAGAATGTAGAAATTTGGTATATGTTGGAAAGGGATAATGGTCAACTCATCATTGATCAAGAGTAACAAGAGGTTTATTACAAAGGAAAGTAGTCCAAGTATACAAATCATTGAAAAATATAATAGGCATCAGGATAGAATGGTGTGGAACAAAACTGGAGAATCAGAAAGAAGAATCATCCTGCCAAAAAGATATTAGTGCTGAGAGATATTAGGGGAGAGGGTCCATACTGTTGGCTGTGCTACAATTTAAGCAGTAAACAGGAACGGGATTTAGGCTAAGCTATTTGTCAAAATGAGCCAAAAGTTTCAGAAAAGGCAAGGAAAACCCCAAACAAGCCAGAACCAGAATTTATCAGTGATTGACAGACTTCTACAGTGAATGTATTGGCAGAGTAGTGTAGAAGGGATTTGCAAGTATTGACCATAGCCATTTCTGTTGCTTAAAGCTGCACACTGTCAGATGCCAGAACCAAAACCATAAAAGAGAATATATTTTAGGAATAATATACACTTAGGAAAGATGTTTATCTTATGTAATTAAAGTGCTTGATTCATGAAACTGTACTTTGCTCATAGTAGTAGTTTGTGGAATTCAATTTAAACATACTGCAATATGTTAACAATTCCATTCATCCATGCTGAAGTGTAAGTCCAAGTATACAGTAAGTGGTTAAGGACCTTAGCCCTTAAAAGCAGGATTATTTATATTCACAGTGACATATAATCATGCAATAGCAGTAATAATTATAATAGTAGTAGTGGTGACAGTGGAAATTATGGTGATGGCAGTGGCGGTGGTAGTAGTGCTATGGCAACATCCTATAATTATGTAAGAAAAAATGTTTAAGTCTCTTAAAATCCCTTCTCATTCATTATTTCATTTGGCCCTGTGAGGTGAGGTAACCAATTCTATTTTATTGATAAGGAAACAGAGACACAGAGAGGTTAAGTGACAAACCCTCCAGAAGGGTGGATAGAATGTGGTCTATCACTGGGACAGGTCACCAGTTTAATCACCTTATAGGAAGTTTAAAATGCAATCCCTCAAGAATATGTTTTTGGGTATTTTACCATGTTTTGCTTTATTTTGTTTTACCAGTAGTTTGAATAAAGTCAGAACAAATGCATACAAAGTTTTCAGATGACACTAAGCTGGCAAAAATAAGGAAATGGTGACAGAATCAGGATAATAAAAGTTCTTGACAGGCTAGAACATTGTGATAAATGTGAAATCTTACACTTGGGATAGTGGCCTTGTGAAAAGAGAGAAGGAGAAATATATGCAAAGAAAATTATGTAGAATCAATAAGATTTGGGTAGTGGGATTACACATGGGAGAAAAAGAAAGGAAGAGTCAAGGGTAACTCCAGGCTTGAAAACTTGAGTGCTAGAAGGAGGGTGGTTCCTTCTAAAAGGGAAATGTAAGAGATAAGAAACTCCAAGTTAGATATGTTGATTTTGAGATCCCTATCTGATATCTACGTGAAGTTTCTAGTATGAATTTGGTGATCATAGACTGGTGATGATAGTCCTAAACAATGATTAAAGTCCTGTAGAAGCTAGAGTATAAATGAGAGTGAGACCGATAGACAGACAGACAGACAGACAGAAAGAAAGAAACATACATATACAAACATATACAGATATACAGAGATATACAAATACACAGGATGTTTGATATAATCAACAGAAATGACACTAGAATTAAGCAAAATCAGGAATGCCGTCTGTAAAATAAGGTAGAATTGTAGCTGATCCTTGTTCTTGAAGGAATCCAGAGGTAAAAAATGTAGGAAAGAATTTCAGAAATCAAGGACAGCAAGAGAAATTATAAGAGCCAAGATATGGAATGTCTTTTTCAAGAAATAGAAAGGAGACTAGCTTCACTTAATAGCCCAACTCTTACTCTTGGCTGTAAGAATTTATAGCATGCACAGCAGTCACATCTTGGTAAAACCATCTCAGCAGATAGGTTAAACCAGATTAATTGTAATCAATATGCCTCAAACCCATACGCAAATTAGGGGGATATCTACCCTAAGCATGTGACAATGTGACAACTTCCCCCAGCAGAATGGGGGCATGAGAACAATTTATTCCAATGGTTATGAAGCAGATTCTATGGCATAATTAACTTAGAGCTTGGTTAGACATCAGAGAACAAGTTCATCCACTATATCCCAAGCCATCATTAGTCATATTGACCTTTACCTTGCCATTGGTTTTCAAAGGCTCTGCAATAGAGAGTTACTTGTCTAACTCTGCCTCATTTAAATCCAATTCATCCACAGAATAAGACAACACCCCATGTCATTAATCCTGCTTTGAAAATGAAGATATTTCCACCACTACCACAACAGTATGGTGAAAAGAGATTATAAGGTATAAGAAGGGTGGAATGGTAGAGGAGGTGGATTGTCAAGTGTTTTGATGCCTTTGTATTTTAGTCTGAGAGTGACCAGGAATCAGTAGACTTGAGTTTTATATAGGGCATGGGATACTGGATAAATGAATTTGAGAACCATCATTACACAGATGATAATGGAATCCATGAGAGCTTATGGGATCACCAAGAGAAGAACCAGACTAGAGCCATGATGAAAATATTCCAGTCTTTATCCTAAAAAAAATTTATAGACTACCCATTCTAACTTCCAGTATTTTATATGTGCAAATCTCACACTGATAGATGCTTTATAGTTTGAAAGCATTTTCACACATTGGATCTCCTTCACCCACACAACCTTGTGAAATAGGTCATGTGATATCATTAATTGTTCATTACAAATAAGGCCCAAAGCAGCTCAGAGCAATGAAGTGACTTGTTCTATAGCAGATGAGTGGGAGGGCTGAGACTCAAACCTAGTTCCTTCTGACCTCAGGTCATTGCTTAGACACCTACACTGCTTGGAGTTTTCAGAAGATAAACGGTAGCATCTTTGTCACAGATTTACAGAACTGAGGTTTAGACTACAGTGTTTCTGAAGCAGCAGAGTAGAATGTCAGTGAGTATGAATTTGAAATATGAACAGGAGCAAAGGATGCTGGCTATATGCCACTGTCACCAAAACTGGTAACTCAAAAGAAGAAAACAGGTCCTTTAACCTTTATGTGCAGGAAATAACCTCTTAAGGTCATTGCTTTTGTTTAAACTTCAGAATCAACACACCGTGGTTTCCCCTTTTTTATTTTTTTCAAAGGCTTTATCAAGTTAAAGGGAGTCTGAGTACTTTATGGCATTCTCTTTTTTGGGGCCAGTATCCTTTAGTCAACATAAAATGACAGGGATGACTATTGTCCATGACTCCTTCTAACTTGGCTGGATCTAAATTGTTGGTACACTTTTCATGCAGCCCACATAATCAAACCAGTATTGGAAGTCAGAAACTGCAATGTTCTTATCCTCCAATTCTTGATTTATGCAAGTATAAGGGACAGGTGACTTTCTGAATGACATTTTCAAGACATGTGTTTAACCTGCTCATGAAACTCAGATTCATCCACGATCATGCAGGCATTTCAGTAAGTGTTGTTAGGAGCCAGGATATAGAAACATTTCAAGCTGAATAATAAATCAGAGTCCTAGAATCTCAGCATTATAGGGTATGTCAGAGGCCATCTACCACAACACTTATATGAGCAGGTATTCCAGATCATTTTAATCATTTGAGGAATTAGAAATTCCATGATGCCAAAAGGAATAGGCTTTTTTCACAGGCATTTTGTTTTGTCTTAACTCACACAAAGGAAGGTATAATGCCTAATTGTAGAAACCTAATAGACTAACATATGAGGAAACATTGCTAAGAAACTAGGGGATTCAAGAAATATATGTATATTCATCACTAGGGGCAGAAAGAAACAAAAAGATCTAAGTCCCAGAGGAAGGACTGACCAGGGGCCATGGTTGTCAGGATTTTGGTACAATAATCTTCAGGCTAGAGGAATAAGGGATCAACAAGAAACCCAGGAGAGGAGCCCCTTGCACCTAGAACAACTAGGCTACACCAATCTCTCATTCCACTTCCTAATTTAATATAGGCAATTCCTAGAATTATAGATAGATCTATCTTAGATACATAGTTATCTACAGATATTTTGTTTTTCTTTTTTTTCCCTCAGATGACAGGAGCAAGAATTGTGTCTAAAATATTAATGAAAACTTCCCAGCAACTAATCTTCTTTTGGACTTTTCCAGAATACCTTCCCCAGGGAACTCATACTTGAAAATCTCATTATCCTAAAGATTGAATTTGTCAGGAACATCTTGTCAGTATCATCTGCTCTTCTGATTGGTCACTCTGGCTGAGAGCAGGGCCAGAAGCTTCAGAGCCTCCATTTAAGAAAGGAGTTTAAGAGTCTTCTATTTTCCACTGGTTATACTGCTCTTGGAACTATTTGGTCTTCTCTACTATGTTCCCTGTGAATTTTAGTTTTACTCCACCCTGCTTAGTCTTTAGAATTGAAGCAACCAGGAATGTATACACCTCCACTTAAGGATAAACTGTAGGGGAGGATGGCCTATGACTGGCATGTGCTAGCAAGTAACAAATCAGAAACAACTGACTGACCCCCTGGGCTGTCCTAAACCAAGTTTAAGCCACCATTGGAATATGTCAGACACAGGAAGTGATGTAAAGAACTGCCTATATATTTTTGAGTCACTTCCTGTGAGGCTCTCTCACTTGGCGGCATTGGGAGCTTTTGGCAGAGTTTGGTGTGCTTGGGGCTTTGGTGGATTTTGGTGGTGGAGTTTACTGGGAGGAACTCTGTAGTGTGGTTTAGGTGAGGCAATTTCCCTGAATGAGAATTGGTGAGTGAGAAGGCTGATTCCCCTTTTCCTTGACCTTCTGAAAGCATTATCCTCCAAGGAAGCCTCTCATCTTAGAGGAGGCCTTGAGGCTGGAAGCTGAGATAGATTTAATCTTTTGAGAAGACCCCTTGGCTGAGGCCTCTGACTCCCCTTGGCTTAGGCCATGCCAGAGCAGATCTTCTACCCTTTCCCACTTCTCCTTCTTCTTAATTTCTTCCTTCTATTATAAATAAACCACCATAAAATCCCATACTGAGGTGAATATTTAATTAGAATTGAATTTAAATCCCTGGAGACCACTAATATAATTATTTCAGTCTCAACCATAAATTCTACCCTTAATACCCCAAAGTGGGTACCTCCCAACATCTCTTTTTTTTGTGTTTTTATTTACCTCCTTCATTTGAAGAAGTAGATAGATGACTAGGTGGATAGAGCACTGGGTCTGGAGTCAGAAAGACCTAAGTTCAAACTAAGCCTCAAATACTTATTAGCTAGGTGATCCTAAGCAAGTCACCTATCCTGTTTTCCTTAATCCACTGGAGAAAGAAATAGCAAATAACTCCAAGATCTTTGCCAAGAAAGTCCCATGGACACTAAGGTCCATGGGGTCACAAAGAGCAGGATCCAATTGAACAACAACATTAGAGTATAAGTTTCTAGAAGGAAGACTGTTTCTTTTTGTTGTTTTTCACTTGTTTTTCTATCCGCAGCACTTAGCAGTCTGGCACATAGCATAGCAGGTAAATATTTTTTTAACATTATTTTAATTGATCATTTTCAAACATTATTCATTGGAAACAAAGGCCATTTTCTTTTCCTCCGCACCCCCCACCCCTCTCATAGCCGACATATGATTCCATTGGGTACTACATGTGTCCTTGATTTGAACCCATTTCCATATTGTTGGTATTTCCTTTAGGGTGTTCGTTTAGAGTCTCTCCTCAATCATGTCCCTTCAAATCCTGTAGTCAAGCAGTTGCTTTTCCTTGGTGTTTTTACTCCCACAGTTTGTTCTCTGCTTGTGGATAGTGTTTTTTCTCCTAGATCCCTGCAGAATGTTTAAGGACATTGCATTGACACTAATGGAGAAGTTCATTATTTTCGATTGTACCACAGTGTTTCTTTCTCTGGTTTTGCTTCTTTCGGTCTGCATCACTTCCTTCCACTCCATGGAATGCCTCCACTTTATCATTCCTTTTAGCACAATAGTATTCCATCACCAACATATACCACAATTTGTTCAGCCATTCCCCAATTGAAGGGCATCCCCTCATTTTCCAATTTTTGCCACCACAAAGAGCACAGCTATAAATATTTTTGTACATGACTTTTTCCTTATTATCTCTTTGGGGTACAGACCCAGCAGTGCTAATGCTGGATCAAAGGGCAGACAGTCTTTTATCACCATTTGGGAATAGTTTCAGATTGCTCTCCAAAATGGTTGGATCAATTCACAACTCCACCAGCAATGAATTAATGTACCAACTTTGCCACATCCCCTCCAGCTTTCATTACTTTCCTTTGCTGTCATGTTAGGCAATCTGCTAGGTGTGAGGTGATACCTCAGAGTTGTTTTGATTTGCATCTCTCTGATTATCAGAGATTTAGAACACTTTTTCCTGTGCTTATTAATAGTTTTGATTTCTTTATCTGAAAACTGCCTGTTCATGTCCCTTGCCCATTTATGAATTGGAGAATGGCTTGATTTTTTGTACAATTGTTTTAGCTCTTTATGAATTTGAGTAATTAGACCTTTGTCAGAGGTTTTTGTTATGAAGATTTTTTCCCAATTTGTTGCTTCCCTTCTCATTTTGGCTACATTGGTTTTGTTTGTACAAAAACTTTTTAACTTGATGTAATCAAAATTGTTTATTTTATATGTTGTGACTCTTTCTATGTCTTGCTTGGTTTTAAAGTCTTTCCCTTCCCAAAGGTCTGACATGTATACTATTCTGTGTTCAACTAATTTACTTATAGTTTCCTTCTTTATGTTCAAGTCATTCACCTATTCTGAGTTTATCTTGGTGTAGGGTGTGAGGTATTGATCCAAACCTAATTTCTCCCACACTGTCTTCCAGTTTTCCCAGCAGTTTTTGTCAAATAGTGGATTTTTGTCCCAAAAGCTGGGGTCTTTGGGTTTGTCATAGACTGTCTTGCTGAGGTCATTTACCCCAAGTCTATTCCACTGATCCTCCTTTCTGTCTCTTAGCCAGTACCAAATTGTTTTGATGACTGCTGCTTTATAATAGATTTTGAGATCTGGGCCTGCAAGGCCACCTTCCTTTGTATTTTTTTTTCATTATTTCCCTGGATATCCTTGATCCTTTGTTCTTCCAAATGAACTTTGTTATGTTTTTTTCTAAATCAGTAAAAATAAATTTGGCAAATGCAGTGGGTATAGCACTAAATAGATAAATAAATTTGGGTAGGATGGTCATTTTTATTATATTGGCTCATCCTACCCATGAGCAGTTAATGTTTTTCCAATTACTCAAGTCTAGTTTTAGTTGTGTGGAGATTATTTTATTATACCACCATGAATCTCAAATGCTTATTGTTCAGAGGATGAAAATGAGGCCCAGGAAAAGTGACTTACATCCATTCAATTCAATTAACATTTATGAAACATCTGTGAGGCACTCTATACTAGATTCTAAGTTTTAAAAAGACAAAAAGAAATAATTGCTATCCTTCCCAAAGCAACAAAATTGCCCCAAGCAAATGCCTTCTGGAGGTTTTAGTTTAACCTGTGCAAAGGTTAAGCAGAAGGTTTTTTGAAAGTGTTGAAACTACTATTGGTTCTAGAGGATATAGGTCATCCATGACCAGCACTTGCCAATACTTTATAAACAATTCATTCTAATGAATAATTTTCTTTAAAACAGATAGAGGAATTAAGATATCCAAATTACTTAACTTTGTATTTAAAACCTTTTACAATTGACCTCCAGCCTGTTTTTCTCAAGTTTTTTTTCATATAACTTTGTCATTCATTCAGTCATTGAGTCAATGAGCAGTTATTAATAACTTAGTATGCACCAGACGGAGATATATTAAAAAAAAAAGGAAAATACATTCTCTGCCTTTGAAAAGCTCGCATGTAATAGGGGAGATAACAAACATGTACAAACAAACTGCGTATAGGATAAAGAGGAAATAACCAAGGGGACACACTAAAATTGAGATAGATAGGAAAATGTTTCCTATAGAACGTGAGATTTTGACAGGAAATAGAAGGAAGTCAGAGAAGCCAGGAGGTAGATATGAGGAGAGAGAATATTCCAAGCAATGGAGGATGACCAAAGAAAATGCTCAGAGCCAAGAAAGGGAACAATTCTTTCAGAGAAGAGCAAGGAGGCCACAGACACAGATCAAATACACAAGAAGATTAGAATGAGGAAGGGGAGATAGATAAAATAATAAAGTTAAATGAAATTATCCCTTTTTTCTAGTTTTAATTCTCTAATCTGAGCATTCTAGCTACTTTCTTTAGTAAATACATGATACAGTCTATACTTCATAAATTAAACACACTCCTTACTCTCTACCATCTCATACTTTCCATTATGTAAACTTATCTCAAGTGGGGGAAAAAAGACCTTTCTTGATGTCCTTAGATAGTGTTCTCTTACTTTCTAAATGATCCAATATTTACTTTAATTTTATATTACCAATCTGGTATTATAAAGTAAGATCTTAATGACACAGAGTACTTTCTGATCAGAATGCCTTAAACATGAGA
This sequence comes from Monodelphis domestica, assembly GCF_027887165.1. Lineage (NCBI taxonomy): Eukaryota > Metazoa > Chordata > Mammalia > Didelphimorphia > Didelphidae > Monodelphis > Monodelphis domestica. Next base: position 252,958,091 of record NC_077229.1, read on the forward strand.
AGTTATTTTTATTTGGGGGGGGGGGTTGGATTTACAGTGTTAAATGTATATACTTTAAAAAGATGCAAACTATATACATAATAGATTTGTAGTGTCTTATACAATCCTCTTTTTCTCTTCTTTGTATGTGAAAATGATCCTGTTTCTTCAAGGATGTCAAGTTCATGAAAATATAAGGATTTTTTTAAAGAAAGGTGTGTGACTTATGAATAACCTTTTTTTCTGTAAAGAGTTACATTCAACTGCATCATTAAATCTCCCTAAATATTGCCAATTTTGTCTGAATGATCTGGAAGGATAGAATTGGTATTCTCACCTAAAATGGAGAATTTCAGGCTAGAACTTGTGCATATATCATAGAAACAGATGCTATAGATCTTTATTGTAGAGGAATCTTTAATAAATGGGAAATAGTGCATTAAGAATTCTGCTGATATCCTCAAATATTCCAGCATTAAATTTTTTTTCTGAATTTCCCTCTTCGCATTTATTCATCTTTCAAGTTGTCATTGCCAAATATACAATAAATACAATAAAACCTTAAAGTCACAAGTGGCAAAATAAATCATGTCACTATTTTCTCTTTTCTGTGTGGCTATTTATGCAAGAAAAGTTTATGTTATATTGGGGTTTTCTTTACAAAACCTAATTGGTAGGGAGAGAAGGGATTGTTGCTTAATTCTTAAGAGTTTGTTCCAAAGACCCTGCCTTTATTTTTTTTAATTTAAATTAATTTATTTAGTCAATTTAGAACATTATTCCTTGGTTACAAGAATCATATTACTTCCCTCCCTTCCCTCTCCCCACCCTTCCCATAGCTGATGCACAATTTCACTGGGTATTACATGTGTCCTTGATCAAAACCTATTTCCATGTTGTTGGTGTTTGCATTAGGATGTTCCCCTAGACCCATGTATTCAAGCTCTTGTTTTTCTTTGGTGTTTCCACTCCCACAGCTTTGCCTCTGAATGTGGATAGTGTTTTTTCTTGTAGATCCTTCCAAGTTCTTCAGGATCACTGCATTGCCAGTAATGGTACCCTATGCCTGTCTAACTTCCTCATGTGTCTTTCTTGTACACAGCATATGGTAGCGTTTAGGTTTCTAATCCACTTTGCTATTCTTTTGCATTTTATGGGTGAGTTCATTGCATCCACATTCAGACTTATGATTACCAGCTGTGTATTTCCCAACATTTTGATTTCCACTTAGTTTTGCCTTTTCTTCTCTCAGTATTTCCTTCTTCACCAATCTTTTCTTTTTAATCAGTTCCCCTAATTCCCACCTTTATTTTACTACCCTTTGTATCCCCTCTTCCCTTCTTATTCCCCTCTTATTTTCTTTACAGTCTTTTTATACTACCCCCTTTCCCTCCCTTCTGCTGCTTCCCTCCCCACCAGTCAGTTTGTTACCCTTCTACTTCCCTATAGGGCACAAATCAATTCTCTGCCCAAATGGATTTGATTGTTCTTCCCTCTTTGAGTCAATTTCAATTCACATAAGAGTTGAGTATTTCCTATCTCCAACCTTTTTACCCTTCCAGTGTATTGATGTTCTCCCCTCTCCCACCATGAGCTTCTTTTTGACATATAAATTTACCCACTTTTGTTTCTTTTACCATTTCTTTTAATATTAACCTCTTTTTTATCTCTAATTGTAAACATATATATATATATATATATAAATACATACATATATATGCATTTATGCATACATATATCTATATGTATATTTATGTCTTGTCTTGTCATCCTATACAGTTCCCTCTGAGTGTAATTCTTCTAGCTGCCCAGGTGATAATAACAATTTTTAAGAGTTATCAATGACCTCTTTTCTTATACAGATATATATATAATTTTAACTTATTGGGTCTCTTAAAAAGTTTTTGTTTTTTTTTGGGGGGGGAGTATGGTTTTGTTTTTCTTTTTTCCCACTTTCTTAATTAACTTTTGATGATTCTCTTGAGTTCTGTGCTTGGCCATCACATTTCCTGTTTAGATCTGGTCTTTTCTTTGCAAATGCTTGGAATTATATTTTGTTAAATGACCATACTTTCCCCTGTAAGAATATAGTCAGTTTTGGTGGGTAATTGATTCTTGGTTGAATACCTAGTTCCCTTGCTTTTCCAGAATATCATATCCCATGCCTTTCGGTCCTTCGGTGTAGATGCAGCCATATCCTGTGTTATCCTCACTGTGATTCCACGGTATCTGAATGATTTCTTCTTAGCAGCTCTTAATAATTTTTCTTGGTCTGGTAGTTCTTGAATTTTGTTATAATATTCCTGGGTTTTCAGTAGGGGATTAAGTACAGGAGGTGATCTGTGGATTCTTTCAATCTCCATTTTTCCCTCTTGTTCTAGAATATCGGGGCAGTTTTCTTGGATAATTTCCTGTAGTATGATGTCCAGGCTTTTTCTTTTGTCATGGATTTCTGGTAGACCAATGATTCTTAAGTTTTCTCTCCTGGAATGTTTTTCTAAATCTGTTTTGTGAATGTGGTCTCATATTTTCCTCAACTTTTTCATTCTTTTGATTTTATTTTATGGTTTCCTACTACCTTGTGAAGTCACTTGTTTCTAGTCATATTCTGGACTTTAAAGACTAAATTTCAACCCTGGCTTTTTGGTCATCCTTCTCCTTCTGGTCTGATTTTATTTGGAGGTCATCTTTCATCTCCTCTGCCTCATTTTCAAGCTTGTTAATTTTGGCTTTCAGAACACTATTTTCTTGTTTTAGTTCAAGTGCCTCTGTTTCCAGATGACTTATCTTAGTTTTTAAGTTCTTTTCCCAGTTGTCTTCAGCCTCTCTTAATTATATTTTGAATTGTATTTTGAGTTCTTCCAGAGCCTTTGTATTCCCTTATCCTTTTCTGTTCTGGTTACTCTTTGTTCATTGCCTGTATAGAAACTGTCCAGTGTAATTTCCTTTTTTTTCTGTTGTTTGATAATATTTTTCCCTTCTTTGATCCCTGCAGTTGCCTGTGATCTTGTTCCTCTCATTTTTTTTTTTTGTGGTTTTGGCTTTTTCTGTCAACCTTTACCCTTGGAGCTTTGTCAGCAAATCTCTCAGTGCAATCTGTGGGGGAGGGGTGTTGGAGCTTAAGCTTCCCAGCCCTCTGAAGGCTTTGATAGGATTAAGTCCAGCTGGGTTGAGCTGGAAGTGCCTTGAGGCCAAAACCTGGGGAAGGGGGTGGGGGAAATATAGAGTATCTCTACTGCTTCAACTAGGCTGCCAACTCTGAGCTCTATGCTTCTTCTCCTACTGCTTCCTCACCACCTATATTTGACGCTCTGAGCCTGGAATAGCTTTACCAGTAAGGTACTCCCTCCAGACCAGCACACTTGCCCACCCAGAGGTTCTAGCTGCTGCTGGAGGCTTAGAGCTCTAGCTTGGGGAGGGTTCTGGGACCTTCCTTCTTCCTTTCCCTTAAACCCATGTGTTCTCAATTTCTGGCTTTTGGGGAAGCTGATATCCAGCATTGAGTTCAGCAAGAGGGTTCCTTGGCTCTGTCTTGTTGTTAGGTTTGATTTTTCAGTCCCCTAGGAGCATTTTGTTTGTAATTGGTAAGGAAGGGTTTTCAGAGGTCTGAACTTTCGCTGCCTCTATGCCGCCATCTTCAAGAAGGTATTTTTAAAAGGAATACAAAGACCCAAAGATCCCAGCTTTGGGGACAAAAATCCACTATTCAATAAAAACTGCTGGGAAAACTGGAAGACAGTGTGGGAGAGATTAGGTTTGGATCAATACCTCACCCCCTACACCAAGATAAATTCAAAATGGGTGAATGACTTAAACATAAAGAAGGAAACCATAAGTAAATATACATGTCAGACCTTTGGGAGGGCAAAGACTTTAAAACCAAGCAAGACATAGAAAGAATCACAAAATGTAAAATAAATAATTTTGACTACATCAAATGAAAAAGCTTTAGTACAAACAAAACCAATGTAACTAAAATCAGAAGGAAAACAACAAATTGGGGAAAAAATCTTCATAGAAACCTTTGACAAAGGTTTAATTACTCAAATTTATAAAGAGCTAAATCAATTGTACAAAAAATCAAGCCATTCTCCAATTGATAAATGTGCAAGGGACATGGATAGGCAGTCCTCAGATAAAGAAATCAAAACTATTAATTAGCACATGAAGAAGTGTTCTAAATCTCTTATAATCAGAGAGATGCAAATAAAAACAACTCTGAGGTATCACCTCACACCTAGCAGATTGGCTAACATGATAGCAAAGGAAAGTAATGAATGCTGGAGGGAATGTGGCAAAGTAGGGACATTAATTCATTGCTGGTGGAGTTGTGAACTGATCCAACCATTCTGGAGGGCAATTTGGAACTATGCCCAAAGGGCGACAAAAGAATATCTACCATTTGATCCAGCCATAGCACTGCTGGGTCTGTACCCCAATGAGATAATGGACAAAAAGACTTGTACAAGAATATTCTTAGCTGCGCTCTTTTTTTGGCCAAAAATTGGAAAATGAGGGGATGCCCATTAATTGGGGAGTGGCTAACCAAATTGTGGTATATGTTGGTGATGGAATACTATTGTGCTAAAAGGAATAATAAAGTGGAGGCATTCCATGGAGTGTGGAACAACCTCCAGGAAGTGATGCAGAGCGAAAGGAGCAGAACCAGGAGAACATTGTACACAGAGACTAATACACTGTGGTATAATCTAATGTAATGGACTTCTCCATTAGGGGTGGTGTAATGTCCCTGAACAATCTGCAGGGATCTAGGAGAAAAAACACTATTCATAAGCAGAGGATAAACTGTGGGAGTAGAAACATCAAGGAAAAGCAACTGCCTGACTACAGTGGTTGAGGGGACATGCCAGAGGAGAGACTCTAAATGAACACTCTAATGCAAATACTAACAACATGACAATGGGTTCGAATCAAGACATATGTGATACCCAGTGGAATCACGCGTCGGGTACTGGGGTTGGGGAGGAAAAGAAAATAATCTTTGTCTTTAATGAATAATGCTTGGAAATGATCAAATAAAATATTATAAAATTTTAAAAAAAAGGAATACAAAGAACAGAGTGGAATTGAAGAGTATATCCATGATGATTAACTCAAGTGATTTAACTATTAGCATCAATGAGGAGATCCAGTACAATTACTTTTAATCCAGAACAATTCTTTAATAAAGAAATCTATCCATTTCCATTGAAGGAACTGACAGAGTCTAAATGCAGATTGAATTATACTATTTTTCACCTTATTTTCTACATTAATTTTTCTCTAGTGTTAGGAATATATGTCTTCATTCACAACAAGATTTATATGGAAATATGTATTGTATGATAACACATATAAAACTTATATCACATTACTTGACTTCTTTGGGAGGGGAGTGGGATGGAGAGAGAAAAGATAAATCACAAAATGTAGGAAAATGATTATTAAAAATTGAATTGACACTGGTTCAAAAGTTATAGATATTATAGTGACTATATTTGCATATTTCAAAATTGCCTTCCAAAATGATCATTACATTTCATAAGTTTGCCATCAATATCAGTGTGCCTCTTCTTTTTTATCTGTAATATTTTTATGTTTTTAATTTTATTTATTTGAATAATTAGGAAAAGTTTTCCATGGTTACATTATTCATGTTCTTTCCCTCCCGGTCTCCCACTCCCATTGCCAACATGCAATTCTATTGGGTTTTACATTTGTCATTGATCAAGACCTATTTCCATATTATTGATATTTGCACTAGGGTGATCTTTAGAGTCTATATCCACATTCATATCCCACCCACCCATATGATGTAATGGAGAAGGTTTGTGGGTAGTAAAAGAAACAGGATCTAGGAGAGATAGCTAATGTTTAAGATTGGCTAAGAGGGTTTAAGACATTTTCCCCCTTTGTGATATTGAAATCACTTTAAAAGACTGATATTTATTAATTTAAGGTCACCAAGGAATTCACTTATGTAATTCCTAAATGAAACACTCAAGTCAGCTGCCAAATTTTTATGGTGTTTTAATTACAAACAGGAGGAAGAAAGTATTAGAGGGAGGGAGGGGGAAAGAGAGAGAGAGAGAGATTAGGGAAAGAAGGAAATAAGTTTAGCCCAGACCCACTCTGACTCAGGTTTTAAGCGGGTTTTAAGGCCTTGGATATCCAAGGCCAGGAAAGGGATTAATCTTTATCACTCAAGTGACCAATCTGAAGGAAAGCAGTCTGTGGGGCTCCTCCAGCTCCAAGCACCAGCCTCGAACTGACAGTAGCCCTCCTCACAGGAAGTCCAGAGATTTCAAGAGGCTGTTCTCTGCCTCACTTCCTGTGTCTCACATGGGGCAATGGTGGCTCTAGCTTGACCTAGGACCGTCCACAGGTCTGTCCTTTTTTTGAACATGTCTGTTGAAAGCCATATTCTCAAATAATTAAATCTTGAGTTTGCTGCAGCCCTTCCTAATCTTCTTACACTGAGTAGGGTGGAAAATGTAGTTTCCAAGACCTGATTCTATTATTCCAAGTATCTCTATTGTTATTGATCAGGAAATAGCTAAATCTGATCTTCTAACTGAATGGTCTGAATAGGAGTAGTTTTGAAATTCACACCTTCAGCCTTCCCTCCTCAGCTATGGCTGCTCTCCCAGATTTGATCTTGTCCCTCTTGTCCTCCTCCCCTACTAGAGACTAAAATTTTTCTTCTTAGGAAGATATCTCTCCCCTTGAAGCTGTTCACTTACATGATTCAGATTTGGGAAAGAATAACCACTTTAATGTAAATCAATTCAACTAGGGTAATGCAACGGAATTATTGGCAGGGAAAAGAATGGGAAAGTGGGGGAAAAGGGGGTCACTTTTCTAACTAACCCCTTTTCCCTCCCTCCTCGAGTTTAGGGGGAACTCAGACTTTGGCAGCCTAAACCCTCTGAGAGATAGTCAGGTTGACTGAACCTGGGTTTGGCCCCTTGGCCACACTTCAGACCCAGGGTAACAGGAATTGAGGTAAAGTCTGACAGAGAGCTCAATGTCTTTTCTCAGGTTTCTCTTCAATAGTCTTTTCAATTGGGAAATTTTGGGGAGAAGGATTTATAGTCACCAGCAAGAAAATGTGGGTAACCCTCAGGAGAAAGTCTTAACCAGTCCTTTCTCTTCAGCTTCTCAAAACTGAGAGACCAACTGCTCTTCAGAAGGAATCTTCTGAATCCTCAAGATTCCAGCCTTCTGGGGCCCCTCCCCCGATCAGAAAAATAGATTCAACCTGACACTCTCTGTTTAGTGCCAGCCTCTGTCGTAGTGATCAAGCAGTTGTTTTTCTTCTGTGTTTCTACTCCCACAGTTCTTTCTCTAGATGTGGATAGTGTTCTTTCTCATAAGTCCCTCAGAAATGTCTTGGATCATTGTATTGCTATTAGTAGAGAAGTCCACAACATTTGATTGTACTACAGAGAATCAGTCTCTGTGTATAATGTTCTCTTGGTTCTGCTCCTTTCACTATGCATCAATTCCTGGAAGTCATTCCAGTTCACATGGAATTCATCCAGTTCATTATTTCTTTTAGCACAATAGTATATCATCACCAACTGATACCACAATTTGTTCAGCCATTTCCCAAATGAAGGGCATCCCCTTATTTTCCAAAGTTTTGCCACCACAAAGAGCATGAGTAAATATGTTTGTACGAGTCTTTTTCCTTATGATCACTTAGGGGTATAAACCCAGTAGTGGTATGGCTGGATCAAAGGGCAGGCAGCTTTTGGGCATAGTTCCAAATTCCCATCCAGAATGGTTGCATCAAATCACAACTCCACCAGCAATTCATTGATGTCTTTTGCTGTAATTAAAATTAGCCAATCTGCTAGGTGTGAAGTGGTACCTCAGAGATGTTTTGATTTACATTTCTCTAATTATAAGAGATTTACAATACTTTTTCATGTGCTTATTGATAGTTTTGATTTCTTTATCTGAAAATTGCCTATTCTTTTCCCTTGCCCATTTATCAATTGAGGAATGGCTTGATTTTTTTTTTTGGTACAATCGATTTAACTCCTTTTATATTTGGGTTTTGTCATGAATGTTTTTTCCCCAATTTGTTGCTTCCCTTCCAATTTTGGTTGCATTGGTTTTGGTTGTATAAAAAGTATTTAATTTAATGAAACCACAAAATTTGCCCCTGAATACTGCTTTGGCTCCATCCCATAGATTTTGATGGGATGTCTCATCATTGCCAGTCTCTTCAATGAAATTAATAATTATTTCTATGATTTGCTCTTTAACAACTTTTGGTGAATCATATTATTTAATTCCCCATTAATTTTTAATTTGCCTCTCTATCTACCCTCACTAATTACTATTTTTATTACATTGTGATCTGAAATGTTTGCATTAATTATTTTTACTGTTTTGCACTTGTTTGCTATGTTTTTATACCCTAGTACCTGTATTCCTTTTTGTTTTCTTTGATTTTCTCCACATATCTATTCACTACTTTTTCTAAGATTTCATTCACATCTCCTGCCTTTTTCTCATTTATTTTTTGATTTGATTTATCTAGATATGATAGAAGAAGGTTCAGGTATCCTACTATTATAGTATCACTATCTATTTCCTCCTTCAACTCCAATTATTTCTTCTTTAGAAATCTGGATGCCATATCATTTGGTGCATACATGTCAAGTACTATTATTTCCTCATTGCCTAGACTGCCTTTTATCAGGATGTAATTACTTTCCCTATCTATTTAATCAGATCTATTTTTACTTTGGCTTTGTCAGATATCCTGATTGAGACTCCTGCCTTCTTTTTCTCAGTTGAGGGCCAAATCTATTGGCCCTAGCCTTTTACCTTTACTCTATGTGTGTCTACCTGCCTCATGTGTGTTTTTGTAGACAATATATGGTAAGAGTTTGGTTTCTAATCCACTCTGCTATTTACTTCCATTTTATGGGTGAATACATCCCATTCACATTGAGAGTTATGATTACTATGTGTGTATTCCCAAAAATTTTGATTTCCTCTCCTACTATTGCTCTTTGTTCTTTCACTATTTCCTTCTATATGAGTAGTTTGCTTTTAAAAAGTCCCCCAAATCCTTATCCTTATTTTATTTCCCTTTCTGCCCCCTCTCCCCTTTTCCCCTATTATTTTTGTGGTCTATTAAATTCCCTTCATCCTCTATTTCACTCCCTTTTTGTACTCCCTGCCCTACTACCCCCTTGGTTTTTCTCTTTCAACTTCCCTGTAGGGTAAGATAGAATTCAATACCCCAATGGATCTAGATGCTCTTCCTTATCAAAATTGATTCCACTGAGATTAAGGTTTGAGTATTACCTATTAGCACTGTCTTCCTTTCCTCCAATAGTACTGGTCCCCTACCCCTCCCATGCACCTCTTTGTGTGGTATAAATTATCCTATTTTTCTTATTCCTTCAAGTTTCTCTTGGTTCCATCTTCTATTCCCCCATTTCTTTTTTTATCATATCATCTTAAACCATTTAGTATCCCACCCTCTACCTATGAATAATTCTTCTAACGAATATAATAGTGAATAATTTTTTTAGGGTTACAAACAATATTTTTCCATATAGGAATATGAACAATTTGATCTTATTAAAGTCCTTAAAAATAGAAAAAAATGTTTTCTCTTCTCTTTCTTATTACCTTTTCATGTTTGTCTTGATTTTTGTATTTGGCTCTCAACTTTTCCATTTAAATCTGGTCTTTTTTTTCTTTACAAATATTTGGAATTTTTTTTTTTTGTTGAATGCCCATACTTTCCCCTGGAAGTATATAGTCAGTATTGATGGATAGGTAATCCTTGTTTGCAGACCAAATTCTCGCCTTTCTGAATGTCATATTCCAAGCCTTGAGGTCCTTTACTGTGGAGGTTGCCCAATCCTGTATAATCCTGATTGGTGCTCCTTGATATCTGAATTTTCTCTTTCTGGCTTCTTGCAATATTTTCTCAAGCTTGGAAACTCTTGAATTTGGCAGTTACATTCTTGAGGGCTGTCATTTGAAGATTTAATGTAGAGAGTAATCTGTGGATTCTTTCAATGTCTATTTTACCCTCTTGTTGAAGAACATCAGGGCAGTTTTCTTGGATAATTTCTTGTATGATGATATCAAGATTTCTGTTTCTTTCTAGGTTTCCAGGTAGACTAATGATTTTCAAATTGTCTCTTCTAGATTGGTTTTCCAGGTTATTCATTTTCTCAGTGAAATATTTCATGTTTTATTTTTTGTCATTCTTTTGACTGACCTTCATTAATTCTTGCTGTCTTGTGAGATAGTCTTTAAAGACTGGTCTTCACCTATGATTTTTTTGATTTTCCTTTTCGGTTTTGTCTATCCTGCTTTTCATGACTTCCAGATGTTTTGCTTATCATTTCATTTGATTTCTTGTCTTCTATTTCCATGTGGGAGATTCTGTCTTTTAAACTGTTATTTTCTTTTAGAACTATTTCCTTCTTTTCTTGCCAAGTTTCTTCTATTTTTTAAATTTGGTTCATAATCCCAAATCTAAGTTCTTCAATAGTTTGTGACCAATTTCCATATTTTTGGATGGTTTGGATGTGTTTACTTGTTAGTCGACCTCTGTTGTATCCTCTGTAGTTTATGGCCCTTATAAAGGTAGACTACTACTCTCCTCAGTTCTTTGAGGTTCATAGAGTCCCAGTTCAGGCAGCTAGTTTTAAAGTAGTCTTTTATCACTGAACAACAATTCTTAATGAATTTTCAACATATTTGTCTAGTATCTCTTTCTCTGGTTAAATCAAAGTCCATATATATGTTCCCCACATCAATAAATCTGTACATAAACTGGGAGGGAGTTTCATCTATTTCTTGTTTGGTGCTTTGGAATTTAGACAATGAATCTGGTCTATAAGAACATGCTCTCATGGCTGTCAATAATACTTCTCTGGCCTGGTTTAGTTTCATAAAATCTGGTTCAACATTGGGGTTCCAATGTGGATTTTCAGTTGACAAATAATTTGCTCCCTTGCCTCACTTCTGATTAGCCAAAGAAATGAATTTATTTTTCTTTCTGTAAGAAAATTTTCTCATAAATTTTTCAACATTTATCCAAATAGGGTCAAATATTGTGAATATGTTCTCCAATCTTTTTATACTTAATATCGGCCCTTCATCAAATGAAAGATCTTCATTTAATTTATTTAAATCCTCAGGGCTAAAAGGTATATTTTGTCTTATAGATACCAAGTTCCCATTTTTATTGAAAGTTGGAATTTCCCTTAAAGGAAATAAACTTCTATCTAAATTTTCTTGTGTATTTGTCTCTAGGCTTCTTGCTCCATTTTTAATGATGTAGGTAATAGGAGGGGAAGTGGTGAGCAAGCTGAGGGGGAGAAGTTGTGGGCCCATTGTGCCAGAAAGATAAGAGGTAGGAGCAGTATGGGAAATTATTTGGGCAGGGTGGGAAGGAGGGGCAAAGGAAGAAGGGGAAGGGGCTGGAGGGAGGATGCAGAGGGGGCATGGCATGAGGTATGGGTGGGGGAGGGGTCAGGGCAGAAGGCATGGGTGGGGGTAGGAGTGGGTTGGGTAGTAGGGGAAGGAGTAAGTTAGGTATGGGAGGAGATGGTTTGTGAACTAGGAGTCATATTGTGTAGAGCAGGGTGGGACAGAGATTCTGATAATGAAGAAGTATGGAGAGATACGTCATTCCTACTCTGGGGTGGTTTTAAATTCATTTCATTGTTTTTTATAAAAGCCATGATCTCCCCCAAACTCTCCTCCACAATTTCCAGTCAAACCTTGAGTTATATTCAAGCTGAGATTTTAGTTCCACATTTTGTTGAGTAATAAGAAGGAACAATTGGTTGGCTTGACTGGGAAATGGGTTTTTCAAGGGGAGACTCACACAATTCTCCTATCTTATTCTCTAGCTTATGTTGGGTATTTTCCAGGTTTCTCTTAGAGAAAAATATATACAATATTATAGCTCTAACAATTAAAATCCCAACCAGAAGTAGTGTGGAGTATAGTCAGTACCATACATTCTCGGGGATTATGAAATAGACAAAGAACAATGTTTGTCCAATTTTGGTTATTTTATTGAAAAGCCAGTTGTCTATTTGACTATTAACTGGCTTCAACCACATTTTAGGTATTTGTGTGTGGCACTTTTTAAAGGTTTAATCCAATTAACTCCTCTGGGTGAAAGGGCAGAGGGAGACAAGGCTAAAACTTTAATACAATTACTCTCTCTAGCAGAGCTCCTTTCTCCAGGTTTTCCTCACTGCTAATTAAGAAAAATCCAGCCAGCTAGTATTGTCAGTGAAGATTGACTAATTGGGTTGTTTGTTCCCCAAGGCAAGGGAAATTTAGAAATTGCTCCCCCAGCTGGGACCTTAGGACCCTGTTGCTAAAATTAATATAGCTGTGTTCTATTTAATTTAAGGAGAAAAGGGAAAAAAAAAACAAATTTGAACTTACCTCTAGAGCTGATCAAAATAAGCTATTAAAAGCTGACTTAGGGATAGTCACAACAGTAAAGGATAAGTTTAGGAGAGTTAAGAAGATTGAGGATATTTTGTCACAACAGATGTGGTCAGTGGTCAACCTGATTGTTAGATTTTAGTTATACTGAATAGATCGCCAGGGATTTAATTTCTAAATCCCAAAAATAATTATTAAATTAAAATGGAATATATGGTAATGTATTTTTATAATAGAGGGAAGAGAATAAGGAAGAGAATAAAGGAGAGAGAGAGAAAGAGAGAGAGAGAGAGAAAGAGAGAGAGAGAGAGAGAGAGAGAAAGAGAGAGAGAGAGAGAGAGAGAGAAAGAGAGAGAGAGAGAGAGAGAGAGAGAGAGAGAGAGAGAGAGAGAGAGAGAGAGAGAGAGAGAGAGAGAAGAGAGAGAGAGAGAGATTCCTCTGAGTCAGGTAGAAATTCTAAGTCCCCAGCCAGGGGAAAGGAATCTCAAGATAATGGGCCTTTCCTGGAGGCTCATGCCTCCAGAAAGGGCAAAGAAGGAAGTCAGCCTTTACACTTGCCACATTGTCAGTTCAATCAGCAGATTCTTTTATCAGCCTCAACTCCAGCAGGTTCTACTCCAAGTGTGTCTCTTTCAAACCCCAAGTGTCCCTTTTCACTTCAAGTGCCTCTCTTCACTCCAAGTGACTCCCTTCTACCCACATGTCCAAGTGACTCCCTTCCACCCACATTTCTCTTTACTCCAAGTCTCTCTGTTTCCACTTTTAAAGACCTTTTTCTCTTGTGTCACTTCCCCTAAATTTTACATGTTTTAATCACAGCTGATGCTCCACTGCAGGACTGCCCACTCTTTCACAAGTAGGTCACAGACTTCCCACTCAATGTATGAAATGGGTGTTGTCACCTTTTTGTGGTTAGAATCCAAAATGGGTAGATCTGCCTATGCAACATTAAGTACTGTGTTTATACTTTGGAGATTACAATCTAAAAATAGACAGGAGATTACAGCTTAATCTTTGAAATCAAGGAACAACTAAGTGCCTTCATTGTTACAATCAGGGGAGAGCCAAATCCAATCTTCACAGGATTTTTTCTCCATAAAAATTATCCTGGGTCAATATCTTTCTCTATTTCTTTTTGGTGTTTGTAGATTGTATTTCTTGGGTGTCGGTAGCCATTGCTATGTTGGTTTTTCCTTTCCTTCCCAGCCAGAAGTCTGAGTGAGGAGGTCAGGTCTCTGTGTATCAAGCTACAGAGCAATTTTTATCTTGAAGTTATATATTTTTTTTAAATCCTTACCTTCGGTCTTGGAGTCAATACTGTGTATTGGCTCCAAGGCAGAAAGAGTGGTAAGGGCTAGGCAATGGGGGTCAAGTGACTTGCCCAGGGTCACACAACTGGGAAGTGTCTGAGGCCAGATTTGAACCTAGGACCTCCCGTCTCTAGGCCTGGCTCTCAATCCACTGAGCTACCCAGCTGCCCCCTTTGAAGTTATTTTTTGAGTCTCCCCATGTCTGCTATGTGCTACACCTCTCTGCCCTATCTCTACCCCCCAAGGTCCACATTCCTCAGCCTACTGGGGTCCCAAGTCCAGCTCCTCTCAGGGGTAAGTCTGTGGTGTTCTCAGTCAGCTCCCAAGAACCTAGAGATTGTCCCATGCTTGCTCTGATTCTGCCACATTGACTCTGACTCTGGCGCTGTAGGTGAAGGGGGGGAAGGCTGATCAGCTTGTGCTTTGGTGGGAGTTATTTAACCCCCTTATAACTTGGAAATGACCAAATCCCACCTACCTTCAAGGCTGTGTCTTACAGTGGAGCCCCTTCACTCATCTGATTTTTTTTTTCCTTTTGAGGCACTTTATTTTGGTTGGTGGTTAGGAGAGAAGAGCCTTACTTCTACACTGTGGCCACCTTAACCTGGAAGTATGCCTCTTCTTCTATAATACCTTCAACATTGACTTTTCCATTTTTTGGTCATTTTTGTCACTTCACATGATATGAGGTAAAATCTTAAAGCTGCTTTCACTTGAATTCCTCATATTATGAGATATTTGGAGCATTTTTATATGGTTATGAATACTTTGCAGAATATCTTTTGATGATTGTTCATCTCTGTTGACTATTTGTGTATTATAGAATTGCTAATAGCCATAAATATATAAATATGTATATATCATCATTATATTTTCCATATTCCTTAATATTGTTAGAATAGGGGCAGCTCAGTGGTTCAGAGGGTTGAGATCTAGTCCCAGATTTGGGAGATTCTGAGTTTATATCTGACCCCAAACATTTCCCAGCTATGCAACTCTGGACAAGGCAATTAATTTTCAATGACTAAATGTTACCAATCTTCTGCCTTGGAACCAATAAACAGTAATAATTCTAAGATGTAAAGTAAGGCTAGGATATATATATACATATATATATATATATATATATATATATAGAGAGAGAGAGAGAGAGAGAGAGAGAGAGAGAGAGAGAGAGAGGGGGGGGGGGTATGAAGATTTGATTTGGTTATCTCCTGATTGTAATAATGAAGGTACTTAGCTCTTCCTTTATTGTGAGGATTGAATTGTAATTCCCTGTCTATTTTTAGATTTTAATACCCAAAGTGTTAACTCAGTATTTAAAGTTGATCTAACCATTTTAACTACATAATGTGTTACCTAACTACAAAAGTGTTAACTAACCACAAAATGGTGTTAACGAATTATAAAAGGTGCGAACACCCATTTCATACATTGAGTGGGCAGTCCCGAAGAGGAGTGTCTGCTGTTATTGGTAAATGTAAAATTTAGGGGAGGTGACACAAGAGAAAAAGGTCTTTAAATAGAGAAAACAGAGGCACACAAGGAAGAATTGATGAATCAAGATTCAGTTACTTGGAGTTGGACTAGAATCAAGATCAGTCATTTGGGCTTGAAGTGAAGGATTGAGTCACTTAGAGGAGAGACTGGAAGAATAATCAGTCACTCGGAGTTGGACTGGAAGACAGATACTTGAGGAGAGACTGGAAGACAGACACTCAGACTTGGAGTGAAGACACTTGGTTGTGGAACTGGACCCTGGAAGAGCTCCTACAGGAGACCTCAGACTGCTTTCCTTTTAGACAGCCACCTTGGGGAATGAAAGGCTGACTTAGATTCCTTGCTTTTCTGGAGATGTGACCCTCTGAGAAAGTCCCATCATCTTGAGACTCCTTTCCCCTGGCTGGGGCTTAGAATTTCTACCTGGCTCTGAGGAAGCAGAGCTCTCTCTCTCTCTCACCTTTTCTCTCTTCCTTAATATCTTCCCTCTGTTGTAAACAAACTACTATGAATTATATTTTACTTTATTAATTCATTTTGCGATTTAGAAATTAAGTCCCTGGTGACCACTAATAATATTCAAGTCCAACCACAATTAAATTTAACAATGGGAAGAGAGGAGAGAGAGATAGAGAGAGAGAAAGAGAGAGAGAGAGAGAGAGAGAGAGAGAGAGAGAGAGAGAGAGAGAGAGAGAGAGAGAGAGAAAGAGAGAGAACACTGTGCTGTAGTTGGTTGCCTTCATTATATCAGCCAACAGTGTGCCATGTATAATCTCAAATTGACAAACTTGTCTGAGCATTTTCATCGGGTACAGTAAGGTATTCATATACAAAATCCACAATATAGAATTATATATATATATATATATATATATATATTTAAAACCTGTGATACAGTGAAGCCACAATATAGCGAGGGATGACTGTATGTATGTATATATATATATATATATATATATATATTTGTTTTTTTATTTACTCTAGGGGAAATACGTATATAGTATAATAGTTCATATATAATACATATATTGCCATGTTGTGCATGTATGTATGAGTATATATATAAACATATATAGATCCATGTATATATATATATATATATATATATATATATATTCATCTTGGAAACCAAACTCTTATTCCTGTTCTGATTATTGTATCCCTTTATTAAATAAATACCATTAGATTTCTATTGGCTTTAGTAACAAATATAAAATGCTCTATTTGGCATTCAAAGTCCTTTATAAATTAGCCACATCCTCTCATTCCCTTCTTATATTTTACTTCCCAATATATACTCTTTTATCCAGTGACACTGACCTCTAAGTTGTTACACACAAAACATAATCTATTCCTTGGCTCCAGTCCCCAAGCTTGGAACACTTTCACTTCTCTGATCCAACTACTGACTTTCCTACTTTCCATTGAGTGCACAATTAAAATCTCACCTTCTATAGGAAGCCTGTAATCCCTCTTAATTCCAGTACTCTCCCTTTTTAAATTATCTCCTATTTGTCCTGAACATAGCTTGATTTGTATGAATTTGTTCCAGAGTTTCCTCTGCCATTAGATTGTAAGCTTCTTGAGGTAATGACTATGGTGCCATATTTTGTTTCCCCAGTGCTTAGTAGAGTCTGTCATAGGAGTGGATGCTTAATAAATGTTTATTGATTGATTATCAATCAGAAATATTTGATATAAAGTTATTTGTTCTTGTCTTATGACAACTTAGCTTTTTATACCAAATACAGTTATTTTCTCTGTGCAAAAGGTTTTCAGCTTTATGTAAACAAAGTTATCTATTTTATCTTTTATAATTGTCTCTATCTCTTGTTTGGTTAAGAATATATTTCCTACCCCAAACTATGAGAAGTACAGCATCTGTTTCTCTTCTAATTGTCTTTTGATAGTATGACATTTAATATTAAGGTCATATCCATTTAGGACACAATCTGCATTTAGATACAACCATGAAGATACACACATAACCTACATGGACTAGGCTGAATATGCATAAAATGAGCACAGGATGATTTAGGGAGGGCCCTAGCACCTGAGGTGATAGGAGAGCCACTGTGAAGAAAGTGACACTTGAACCTGTGTTTGAAGAAAACCTTCCTCATGAATTCTTTCCATCTTCTATAGTGCTGGTCTAACTCCCTCCTTTGAATTACTGCCTTGTTATTTCTAGCTGATACACATAGCATTTAGTTAACTTGAGAACTCAAGTTCTGTCTCCCCGGCTAGACATTATAGATAAAGGACAAAATTAATAAAAGACACTGCCTTAAATACTTCTGCATATCCCATGACTCAGAGTAGAGATTAGAGTAGATCCTTAATAAACATTTTGCCTGATTTGCTTGTATACTTAATCCTCAAAATCTATAGTCTAATTCTAAGACTAGCACTTAAACCTGATCAACTGTTCTTCAATGAGTGGTTCTTTGAAACATCTGTTATCTATAATCTATTTTTTATTCCATTTTTGAAACTAACAAACTGCATTAAAGGTCATAGCTATGAAAATGCAAATGCTTGGAATTCCCACTAAATGAGGAAAGTCCTGCAGGAAGTTTCCAACATGGAAAACACCCTCAAGAGAAATGAATGTCTACCCTCCCTTTTTATCTTATGAGCAAACTGTTAAGAGATAAGGCTAAGAAGAAAGAAAAATACTCTGAACTATTTACCATGTTCTTTTTTTCCCTCCTGTCCTCTGACTATGTGTGTATGAAATCTCCTTCTTCCTAGATTAAGTTCTAGGAAAGAGACAGAGACAGAAACACAGAGAAAGACAAAGAGACAGAGAGATGAGAGACAGAAACAGAGATATAAGAAGAGACTAACAGAGACATTGAAGGGGACTCTAGATTTTCATATAAAAGAGATAAGGTGAAGTCAATTCTTCCTCTAATAACAGGGATGGAACATCTTTCGAATATAGACAAATTCAGAGAAGATGTTTCACCACCTCATGCTCAACTTTCAGTGTTGACTGTCTCTCTCCTAGAGCTTTATCTGGAAAGACTGAGATTTCATACATACATAGTCAGAGAACTGGAGGAAAAGAGAACTTTAATAGAAGACAGTACAAATAAAGGGGGATACTTATAATATTGGATGCCAGAGTGATGATCCAAAAGTGTCTCTATTTGCCTAGAATTCTAGCCAGGAGTTGTGAGGAAGAAAGACTGTGATCGAAATATTTAAACTTCATTGAAGGTACCCAATAGTAAGAAACTACCAAGAGATACATTTGAGCTTGGTATAAGGACAACTCTGAACAATGAAAGATATCTATAAATGGAATGGGATGCCTCAGGAAATGATGGGTCCTCCATAACTGAATATCTTCAAACAGAGATAATTGTGGGTTCTAATGGGTATTCTTTGTAAGCTATGGCTTGAATTAAGATAGCTGCTGAAGCTGAGACCTCAGAGGTTACTTCAAACTGAAATTTTATGATTCTGTCATTCTAGAAGTCTCCAGTGGATTGAACAAATCCTTTATAGAAGATTCCTGATAGTGTATGGACTAAAATAACACAGGATAGTGAAGTAAGCAGAACCAAAAAAACATTGTACACATTGACAGAAATATTTTTTGATAAACAACTGTGAATGACCTAGTCATTCTCAACAATGCAGTGATCCAAGACAATCCTAGAGACTCAGAGACTCATGTTGAAAAATTCCACCTGGACACCAAAAAAGAACTGATGGAGTCTGAATGCAGAGTAAAACATAGTATGTATCACCACCACCACCACCACCACCACCACTACTACTACTACTACTACTACTACTACTACTACTACTACTACTACTACTACTACTACTACTACTACTACTATTACTTCTTCTTCTTCTTCTTCTTCTTCTTCTTCTTCTTCTTCTTCTTCTTCTTCTTCTTCTTCTTCTTCTTCTTCTTCTTCTTCTTCTTCTTCTTCTTCTTCTTCTTCTTCTTCTTCTTCTTCTTCTTCTTCTTCTTCTTCTTCTTCTTCTTCTTCTTCTTCTTCTTCTTCTTCTTCTTCTTCTTCTTCTTCTTCTTCTATAATAGCAGTCATAAACAACATTCAGTTTTATTCATTCTTGATTTTATGGGGGGATGAAAAAAATACTTCCTTATATATATAATACCTACAGCCAAATTCATTGAGAGTAGAGAATTTTAATCTCTGCAGTATTTCTGTACAAATATTAGTGTGTTGGTTGTCTCTCGAACTGAGGATGACGATTGTCTTTGTGCGTTTTTGTGCACAGACACCTGTGCATGAAGATTTAAGTGGAAAAGTCGAAGAACAGTGACAGTCCCACTCTCTCGGCATTGGAAGCCTGGGTCCATTGGCACCAAAAGTCGTTACACCTGGAGACTTCCTCAGCTGCATTGGATGGCCGTGTTGTCCTTTGTGCTCCAACACTCCCTAAGCACTCCACAGTGCCTTGCTGCGTCGCCATCTCAGCTGTTGAACCTTATTGTTGGTTTCTTCCACCTGTTCGGCCGAAGCAGTCTTCACATGCTGGGTGAGCAAAGCCCTAGTTCACCAGGGGTCGACGTTGACTGGATGGCTACCCTTACAAGGTTTAGCCGGCCTGTCGAAGCTGTTGCCCGGGGTGTGGCCACTGCCGCATGCTAGCAGCTACTGGGAGCCACAAGTAAGAGCTGGGTGTCAGGTGAGGGTCTGAGGCTGGAGAGCTGCCCTAGAAGGGCACAACAAGCCCTCCATACCAGAGATATTATCCCTCCCTGAGCACCCCATACACCCCTATTATTAGTGTGTACTTACACATAATAGGTGTCTTACAAATATTTCATGAATGAATTGAAAGAATGAATAAATAGTATGATTATGGTTTTTCAGAATGTGAATTTAATAACTGCAATTTTATAGAAAGAATGACTATGAACACCTATAGTTTCTAATAGTCATGATCATTATTAACTACAGTTCTCATTTCATTAATCATTTTTTGACAATTCAAATATTTTTTTCATATGGACTATAATCACCTACCCTTACTAGGTGATGTCCAACACAACTTCTAGTGCCAATGGTGGCAAGGAGAGCATCTTCCTTTCAAAATCTACTCTCCTTCCCCCATGAAATACTATAGTACTCAAATGGATCTTGATTCTGAATACAAAGATTATATTAGGTCATAAAAATTTACAAAAAAGTGAATAAATCTCCAAGTTTAGAGTCAGGAGGACATGGATTCAAATCTGGCCTTAGATACTTCCTAATAATGTGGCCCTGGGCAATTCATTTAACTACATTTGCCTAGCCCTTTTCCTTCTGTTTTAGAGTTGTTACTAAAACAGAAAGTAGGGTTTTAAAAAATGCAAAATATAGGAGAGACACAGGGAAAGAAAAAATGGTAAAAGTCCATTTGTCATCAAAAGTAGCTGTAAGCAGTGACCCACATAAAGAAATAATAGGAATAAAAAAAAAAAGCAAGAGCCTTGAGAATAAGTAGAGATAGAAAAGTAAACTACATGCTGCTATTGGAACAGTGAGATGAAGCAGCAAATATATGAAGGGGTACTGGTATGACATTTCTGAATTTAGGACTTATAGCATAACACTAATAATCCAAATTCAAGCTGAAAAGTGTCTGCATATTTTAGCCTACCTACAGTGGCTTAGTGGAACTCCAGGCAAGTCACTGAGAGTCTCCCAAGGAGAGAAAGAATGAGTGATTAATTATTATTAACTCTGGTTGTATACCCAACACATTGTCCACATCCTCTTTTGAATTTTTCCCTTGAGATTTGCTTCCCCATTTACCACCTCAAGAAGGTGAGTAATTCCCCTATTTATATGAGTAGCATATAGTGGCTTTACTAGATTTCCTTTTGTTATTTATGTTATTTTCATATATTAATACATCAATGACCTGTGATTCAGTTGGTTTATGCCTTAATTAAATGCTTTTGCTATTGGATTGATTACTCTTGCATAATATTGTAATAGAAAACATTATACTACATGGGAACTCAAACTATAATTTTCACAGCTTATTACCCAAGGCTTCCAAACTGAACCTGGGAAAAATAGCAAAGTGATCAGAAGCCAGAATTCTTAGAATTTTCAGGGGTCCAGTTGTTATACCTTAATACAACAAGCTTTCATTCTGTTCTAGTTTGGTTTTCTCTTTAGCAATACCACTAATTTAATGAGGCTTTCCCAGACTCCTTGCCTGTTACAGGCAACTAAGAAATAGGTACATTAGCATATATTTCCTACTTGGGATACGTTCACTGTTAACATTCTTGCCTTCTCCTACGGAGAGTGGCAATTCCTGTCCTCTAATCCCACCCCCTTGCCCCCATAGTCAGAATAACGAAAATTATAGTAGGAGAATAGGGAAAAGAGAGTGACAAAGTCCCAGTAGAAGTATAAGACCATTTTCATTGGGTAGTCTGAACCTGCCTCTAGGGATCTTCTGGTCCTCTTTTGAAGAGCACTGCAGGCCTCTGGAGAATACTACCACAATTCTGCATGGCATTGTTCCTTAGATTGGTCTCCTACAGAGTGCAAACTGAAGATAACAGGCTCATCTGGGGGTTGTAACTCTAGGGATTCCTTATATCTAGTAAGCAAAGTAATTTGTAATGGTGGAGCTACTAATGATGAAGGAGAGAGGGGTATATCACAGGTCCTGAGGAAGGCTCTGCTCAAGGCTACCCTCTGAGATTTTGCCTCCATATTAAAATGTCTGATCTTGGGAACAGTCTAACAGAAAAAAGCCTCTAAGGTACTTACCCTACATGAAGCAGTCTGAATCAGTTCCATAATGCAAAGTTAACCTTACAAAAATTCCTTAATGGCTTTATCATATTTTATTATGCTAAAGGACTAATATCTATTGAGTTTTTAAGTCAATTTAGATTCTAAAAATTGGAAATACTTGTTTTATTTTGAAAAAAATTCATTTGTTTACTATTTGGTGAATGCTGCATTTGTGTATAGCACAGTCCTAGGTACTGGAGAGGATACCAGAATCCTGAATGATCTCAGAGATAACATCGAGTAAACATATCAACATGGACAACAGGAAATATAGAAAAGGAAAGCTAAAAAGCATTTCCTTCCCCCATTCTTCAAATAGTTAACATACTTGTAGGAAGACAGTACATTAAGGCTTATTTACTTTATTCACAGGAGACTCATTCAAGTTCTCACTTTAGATGGCTTACTCTTATTTTAGACACAATTCTAACTTTGTTATCTGGTTTCCTAGCCCATGGCATATTAGATCATTAAATTGAAGCAACAAGGTGCTTGTTATTTGCTCAGTTAGGTGGGACTGGAGGGGGGGAAGGGTGGGAGATAGAGAGCCAGATAATTAACAGTGACTTCTCTTTGCATAAGACACCTTTTCTTTTTTACCTAGTTTTCTCCTATATTCTTTAAAATATATTCACACAAGATAAGTCATTCATTCAGTGTCCCTTCAATCCTCTGGCAAGAGAACAATATATATGAATTAGAACTCCAACAGTTTCTTAGTCCTCCCCACCCTAGGATCATTTTATAAACTCTAAATCTGAGATTTAAAAAACCAGAGAATTTTATATGTAAAACATTTTACAAATCATTTTCAACTTCAAAAACCTTTCAGTCACTTCCCTCTCCTTTCATTTTTGTAAATGGTAGAAACAGCCACAGAAACTTCTAGATTCACTTACTCTAGGAAGCAATTTCCAAAAATATGACAATTTTCTGAGTGGAGAGAGTCTAAATCATCTCTAGGACACTTACCTTTTCTGCTTATTTGATTTGTCACTTTTGCTATTGAATCATTTCAGTCATGTCTAACTCTCTCTGACCCTATTTGTCATTTTCTTGGAATAGACACAGGGGTGGTTTTCCATTCCTTTCTTCTGCTCATTTTACAGATGAAGAAACTGAGGCAAACATCTCTTTCTGAGACATTTAAGCAAAGGAGGAGAAAACAGGGACACAATGCAGAAGGGTTTTGAGGTATACAATATGGAAAAAAGAGAGATCTCATGACTGTCTTGTCAAAGTTTATTGTCTTTCAGTTTTTTGTTTTTTGTTTTTTTTTTCATTTGTCCAACTCTTTGTCCTACATAGGATTCTATTTGGGGTTTTCTTGGCAAAGATATAGAAGTCCATTTCTATTTCCTTTTCCTGTTCATTTTATAGGTGAGGAAACTGAGGAAAAGCTAGTAAATGTCTGAAGCCTTTTTTTAAACTCAGGAAGTTGAGTCTTCTTGACTCTGGCCTGGCACTCTATCCACTGTGCCCCTGATTGCCCCAATTGTCATTAGCTTTTAGTAAAAGAGAATGGAAATTTCAACAATTAAAAAATTGGTTATTTCAGTTGTATCAGTACTCAAGATCCTTGGATCTTACATTTAGTAAATGTAAGATTTAGGAAAGAAATTTAGTAGCCATATATTCCAAACTGCTAATTTTACAAAAAAAAAAAAAAGGAGAAACTGTAGCCTTAGAAAACTTAAGTGACTTGTCCAAGATCACACAGTGAGCAGGAGTCTAACCCCAATACTCTAAATCCAAAGCTGTCATTCTTTCCACTATAACACACTTCCACTATATCTTCTTCCTCACATATGTATATTGCATATTCTACCCCCATAAGTAACTAATTTTTGTGAGGTATTATGTTAAGACAAAATAAAACCAAAGCATTATTAGTGCACAAGTGATAAGCTTTTCCACATTAACTGGATTGATCCTTGGGTATAGATCTACAATCCTTCATTAGACACCTGCTGGATATTTTTATAGCTCTTCACAGTTTGCCAGAGCTAAGCTTTGAAGGATCCAGGGTTACCTCCTGATCAAACAAAAAAAGTACAGTTACTAGAGTGAAGTGTGGACACGAATATTCAAATAGGATTGCAAAAAAACTCAACTTGTGGTTTTATTAGTTCAGGGAATTCCCTTTACCCATAGAAAGTTGGCATTGTCTCTGCAGTCTCTGAACAACTTCCCTCTAGAAGGAGAGTTTAAGCCTTGTGTCAGAGAATAAGTATTCATCAAAATTAGGGTTTGAACCTGTCTCCCTGTCTTTGAGACCAGATTTTTACCATGTCATTCAGAATATTGCTCATAGTAAAAGTAGTCCTTTAAAACAGGAAGGAATCAGGATTTAGATTCTTCCAGAATTTGCTTCAACTGATAGTGACAAAATAAAAAGAAAAATCATGCAAATAAACTTTTGTTACCTAATTTTTAAAAAAAATGAAATTTTCTGTAGATGGAAGTTTTATCTATTCTGACACTAATTTTGTGAAAAGTTAATGGCAACCTCCTGGCTGATCTCAGGGATTAATTTTTTTAAAAAATGTCTTCTAGGTTATATTACAGGGTCAGCACTGCTGCCATTCAAGTCACCTATTACTTCTGGGCTGATAGTAGTGAACAATGATAACTGCTTGTCATAATGAAATCTCTGAGGCAATGCAAAACCTTTAAACATCTTTTGAATCATCAAAGAGAACCTGAAACACTTTAGTACAGTTTTAACATTAGGGATATTTTCTTGTATTTTAATTCCCTGAAATTTGGTACCTTATATGGGAGATATGCAGATCCATGTCTAATATGCATTTCCTATGTTCATGAGGTCATTCAATGCCAACTCAATTTCCTTATCAGATAAATGAGGAGAATGGACTAGGTGACCTCAAACATCCCTTCCAGCTACAACATTTTATGATATTATACTGACATTTTTTGCAACTAATATCACATTTACTGATAACCTTTGTCAATATAAGTGCTTTGCTGCTAACAAGAAGTTCATGAAACAAAACATAGATGCAAGAATATGATTAAGATAACTTATCATTTATTTCCTCTCACTGACTTTCTTTCTTCCTTCCTTTCTCTTTCTCTAATTTTTTCTTTCCTCTTTTCTTTCTTTATTCCTTCCTTCCTTCCCTCCTCCCCTCCTTATTTATTTCCTTTCTTCTATTTCTTTCTTCCTTTCTCTCTCTTTATTTTTCTCTTTCTCTCTTTCATTCATTCATTCTCTTTCTTTTTTATTTCTTCCTCCCCTTTCTTTTTTCCTTCTTTCCTTTCTTTCTTGCTTTTTTCTTTCCTTCCTTCCTTCCTTCCTTCCTTCCTTTCTTTCTTTCTTTATTTCTTTCTTTCTTCCTTCCTTTCTTTCTTTCTTTCTTTCTTTCTTTCTTTCTTTCTTTCTTTCTTTCTTTCTTTCTTTCTTTCTTTCTTTCTTTCTTTCTTTCTTTCTTTCTTTCTTTCTTTTTTTCTTTTTTTTCTTTCTTTCTTTCTTCCTTTCTTCCTTTCTTCCTTTCTTCCTTTCTTCCTTTCTTTCTCTAACTCTCTGTCTTAATATTAATCCTAAAACAGCAGCAAGGGCTAGGCAATGGGGGTAAAGTGACTTACCCAAGATCACATAGCTAATAATCCAAAGCCAAATTTGAACACATGACCTCCAATTTCTGGGCCTGGCTCTCAGTCCACTGAGTCAACTAGCTGCCCTATTAATGTATATTTTTATTCTAAAGGATTATGTTTTAAAAAGATAGTAAAATAGCCTTGGATATAAAGAAGATACAATCTCAAAAGACTCATGAATTCACAAGAAGAAATAGGAAAGATATTGTCCTGAGTTTATTCTATAAGGTGCCTTGTTACTGGTATTTTTTTGGAAACAGCACAGGATCTGAATGTGTTATTTCATGGGTGCAGAGAACTCCTTTTTGAGGAAACTCTCTACTAAATCAGATTAGCAATTCTTCTGCAACTTACTATATCTGAAAGTTATTGAAATACTTGAGAAATGAAATAACTTGAGCAGTATCACATAATAGGTAATAGAGGTAGTATTTTGACAGAGATGTTTTGCATTTTAAAGAAGAAACTGGACTCTAACTTGCCAAGCATTAACTAAAAATGATTTCCACCAAGATCTCTCTCACTGAAAGTCCAATATCTTAATCCTTCAGTCAAGTTGTATCAATTTGAATTTCTGAAGTTGTCCCTTAACTATAGGAAGAGGAGTGATGAGTCCCATGTGTAGTGAAGAAAATTCCTCTGTAAGGCCAGAGCTTGTCACTGTGACAATCTGAATCAGTGTCCACACCCTCACTCAGCAAGTTTATAGCCTGACCCTAATATTTACTGGTAAACAGAAACCTTTAAGGAAATGGCCCTTTGGTTACCTAATTTGTATATCTGATGGTCATTCCCAGTGATCATCTCCTTCCATTGCCTCATGCCTGACCTATTATAAAATAAAATAGTTTGCTAGCTATCTCCCTGACTCAAATTTGTTTACACTTCAATCCTTCCTATTCCCAGTGGAGTAAGTAGTTTCTCTATAAGAGCTATACTGTGCAATAAATAGAGTGTTAGAACTGGAATCAGGAAAACACAAATTCAGATTTGGTGCCAGACTCTTATTATCTATATGAACCTAGATGAGGCACTCAGTCTATATTTGTGTGTGTGTGTGTGTTTGTATGTGTGTGTGTGTAAGAGAAAGAGAGAAAGGCAGGGGAAGAGTATATATATATGTATATATACATATATATATCAAGAGAAAGAGAGAGAGAGTGCACATGCACATAGTACTTAGTACAAAGACTGATACATATAAAATGCTTAATAAATGCTATTTCCCTCCTTCCTTCCTTTCTGCCTGCCTTCTTCCCTTTCTCTCTTCCTTCCTTCCTTCCTTCCTTCCTTCCTTCCTTCCTTCCTTCCTTCCTTCCTTCCTTCCTTCTTTATATCCTTCCTTCCTTCCTTCTTTATATCCTTCCTTCCTTCCTTCCTTCTTTTCTTCCTTCCTTTCTTCTTTCCTTCCTTCCTTCCTTCTTTCTTTCCTTCCTTCCTTCCTTCCATCCTTCCTTCCTTCCTTCTTCATACTCAATAAATTTCAGTGAATCCTTGTTACCTGCAGAGTCAAATATGAAGTCCTTTGTTTACTATGTAAAGCCCTTAAATATATGAGTCCTTCCTATTGTTAAGATTGAAATTCTCTAGAGTCTGTATCTTAACTTCTATGTATCTATTAAATAATTAAAAAGGCAGGTCAGAGAAAGAAAAGGCAGGAGCCACATGTGGTTTGCTATTCCCTTTACAAGCCTCCTCACAGAGCCAATGTTTGCCTGTGCTGGCACTGTACTGGCTGCTTTCCCTGAGCCAGCTGCAGGGTTGCACTATGAGCCTGCCAGTGCTCATCTAGCCACATCCTCTCACCAGGATTCTGAGACAAAAGAATATTGCTTCCTGTCCTCAGTTCAATTTTATACTCCTTATGATATCACTTTCCTGAGTCTCTCTGATCTGGCTTACTCCAACCTGCATCAAGAGGAGAAGTGTTTCTCTTGGAAGCCAGAAGTCAACTGGGACAAGAGGCTTTTGGGCATCAGGGGGCCATGAGGTCTCTTGTGTCCTCCTATAGTACACATGTACAGGTGTCCCCCCTTTTCTGAAGTAGTTTGTTGACAGAGCATCAGACTTTGTTCCTTAATTCAGGCAAAAGATGGGATTGAATTGCATCTAATTCAATCAGAGAGTAGATTATTTTCTAATTCAATATGAAATTTTCCCCTTAAAATCCAAGGCTAATCTGAGAGCACCAAAATAAAGAAAAGGGTTACAGGCTAATGTTAAATTCTCAGACTATTTTTCTGCTCTTGTTAAATATACCATCACCACCTCCCACCTTCTAAAGTAGAATTCTATCCTACATCTGCCTATTTCCTGATCCTTGCATAGGAAATTCCATCTCCTGACTCTATGATTTTATACTGGCTCTTCTCTCATTCCTGGAATATCCCCTCTCCTTATTCCTGTTTCTTAGCTTTCTGGCTTCCTTCAAGATTCAGCTCTAATCTCAATATTTGCAGGAAAGGGATACTTTTTATCTATCCTGTTACCTATCGTATGAAAACCTATTTGTATTTTGTTTCCTCCATTAGAATGCGAACTCCTTGAGGACAGGGACCTTTCTTTTAATCTTCAGAGTACCTGTTGACTGTCTGTGTCTCTATTCTGACATTTTGCATTTTCACTACATTTTTCTCCTCTGGAACTAGCTCTGATTCTTGGCATCTCCCAGCAACCACATAGAACATTTAACATAGTTTAGCACATGTAGCACAGTTTAACCTTTGGTTTTGTAAATGTAGCACCCCAGTTCTCACACTAAGCATCTTAAGAGTAAAAATTGTGTTTTATAAAAATTTGTATCCTTTACATTGCCTAGAAAAGTGTCTTTAGCAAATGTTTGATAAATTCTTTGGGTCATCTGATGCCTTTTCATGCAATGGAGTTAACTTTGGTTGTATGACCCTAGGCAATTAATTCCCTTAATCTCTCTAGGTCATAATATACTCATCTCTGAAAGGATGGAAGGAAGGAGATTAGCATTTATGAATCACCTAATAGATGGCAGGAATTATGCTAATAATTTTACAAATATTTTCATATTTGATTCTCACAACAGTCCTGGAAGGTAGGTAGGCAATATTATTATCTACATTTATAAGGGATAAAACTGAGGTAAATAGAATTTAGGTGATTTATCCAGGGTTGCACAACTAAGTATCTGAGGGTAATTAAATCCTGGTCTTCCTGATTCCAGACTTGATGCTCTATCTAATAATGATCCACATAGCTGATAGAAGTGAGGGAAGGATAGGTTAATATACAGTTGCATCTGAGAAAGATTTTGTTCAGTACTTTTTGAGAAGTGTAGTCATAGGGCTTAAAGATGAAGAAATTATATGTCTATGTCACAAAGATTTCAGGGATCATTTTGACAGCTTGATATCATCAATGGACCCCTTCTCAGAGTAATATTTTTAAATGGATAAAATGAAAGACATGAGATTATAAAGAAAATTAATTATACTGAAATAGAGATTTCCCTTTCAAGTTTACCGACCCTCTGAAATCTGTTCATAATCCTTCTGTGCATCTCAGGTTAAGGACTTCTAATTTAGTCCAACCCTCTCATTTCAAAGAAAATTATAATCATAGCTAATACTTAGCATTTTTAAATGCTCAAAGCATTTCTACATGTTATCTCATTTGAACCACACAACAATCCTAGAATGTTGCCCCTATTACCATTACTATTTCATAGATGAGGAAATTGAGGTAAAAAATAGTAACAAGTGAAGAGTTGAATTCAGGTCTCCCTTACTCTTTCCAGTGCTTGGACTCTTTCCAGTCTTCCTAGCCTGTCAGATGAGGAAATGAAAGAGTTTTGGGGAAGTCTAAGTAATTTGCTGGAGAGACAGTTCTTGAACTCATGTATTCTGACTTCAAATTCAATACTTTTTTCACTGTTTTCCTTCTCTTGTTTCCTCTATAGGTCATATCTACTACCAAACTGCCCCAAATAAATCCACGCTAACTATTGATTTAAAACAAAGAGCTTTTTGTAACAAAAAGAAGCTTTGTCAGCATCGTGATTGACACAGAATCAGAAGATGAGGAAAAAAAATCATGGAAACAAATAAAAATCCATGTATTAGGTGTCCTGTTTTGGTATTATAAAGACAAAGTGAGCTGGAGAAGAGTGTGAATCTTTAATGTTATATCACTCTGAAAGTAGCTGCTTCCTAGAAAAAGAAACAATGGGTTCCAGTTATCTTACAAGTCTTTTTTCATCTCCAAAGAAAAATGCTTTTTAAAGTAACTTCTTAAGGGAGTGACTGACAGATACTAATTACACAATTGCTGCATGGTTCTATAAAGACTTTACCACAGCTAGAATGGAAAAATAATAATAATTTAAAAGTAATACAATTCACAGTTATATTTCTCCAATTTGTGCAGATAATCAGAAGCCAAATTTTTTAAAAGCTCTTTGATAATGCACATTGTAATGTAGAATGTATGTCATTTCTACATTATCAGATGAATTTTTGTTTGCAAATTATAAATTATTCAAGCATCTCCTTATTACAGCTATGTGGCAGTTTATTGTGTCAGGCAAGATGAAGCTACCTTCATTTCCATGATGTGCTCTCTAAAAAGTAAGATGAAAATAGTGTTTGACATATTTGGTAGGCGGATCTGCTCCTCGAAAACACAAAGGAAAGACTAATACAATATCAGAGTTGCATTTATGAAACTCTTTGTGAATCTCCACGCCAGCTTTTTTTGTGTATGAAAGCTCTTGCACAGCGGAATTGCCAAGGAGGTGACTCCAGGCTTTATAAACAGTGGAGGAGGTAGGGTCATCGTCCTTACTGAAGGTCACAATATAGGTTTGACAGGAACACATACAGCATCCAAGAGCAAGCTGCTACTTTGGTAGCAATCAAGCAGTTTCCATGGGGCTGATTGCCTCAAACTCTACCTCAAGGCATTTTTACAAAGTGCCAGCCTAGTCCTTGACTAATCAACATAGGCACTAATAAACCAACCTTGCCTTGAGCTTTTCCATTCTCCTTGATTCCTAACTGCCTCTTAAGTAGATAACTCAGTCCTGCCTTATGCCTCAGGCAGAGCCTCACTCTTATAGAGGGATGGGCATTCAACTGGACCTGAGAAATAA
Organism: Monodelphis domestica; assembly: GCF_027887165.1. Taxonomy (NCBI): domain Eukaryota; kingdom Metazoa; phylum Chordata; class Mammalia; order Didelphimorphia; family Didelphidae; genus Monodelphis; species Monodelphis domestica. Next base: position 252,988,879 of record NC_077229.1, read on the forward strand.
ATGCAGAGTCCTGCAATCATATGGCTACTCACAAATGAGCCTTATGAAAGAACTGATGAGCTGAGTTAGTGGAGACACATTTAAGTTTTAATTGCCCATGCCAATGGAGAGCGTGGTGTGCGTTCTAGCCCACATTATTAGGGAAAAGTAATAATGTGCTTATTACATATGACGTGTGCCAAGATCTGTAAATAATGGCTTCACTCCAACATTTCATGGGGATGTGGAGATCCTCCGTGACTGTGGCCTTGAAAAGCAAAAGATTACTATTAGGTCCATATTCATGGACCTAATGATGAACTATGTGCTTGTGGTCAAAGAAACATCCTAACGGGAAGCCTGATCTCCAGAAGCCTTTCACCATAAGATGCTGGCTTATTATCATCCCAGCTCTTGAAGACTATTTGCTAAAATGTGGGAAGATTAGCTTTTTTTTTTTAATTGGGTAAAAGTAGTTTTCACACAATGACATTACAGATATTTTGAGTGTTTGAAATACATGCCAAGTATTTTGTATATGGTTGAAACTAGCCCATAAACAACTGTCAAAAAGGCCAAGTAAGATCATTTACAACTTAAGAAGGCATCTATGGTTTTCCTCTCTCCCTTTCTGAGAAGCTTTGTGAAACAACTCTGGGGGTTATTTTGATTCAGATTCGCTCCAAGCCATAAAAGTCATCAAGAAATCACTTTCTAAAAATGCTCATTTTACAAATGAAAAAACAGGTTTATAGAGGTTATGTGACTTGCCCAGCATCACATAAGTAGGACAATATGGAGGCAGGATGCATTCAAGTTGCTACTTCCATGTGGTTTAAACTCTACATAGCTAAAACTCCATGTTTTACTTTTTTTTCAGACAAGAGCAGAATTATTAATGACAACACAGAAGAGAAAATTTTGACAGCAATATAGAACATATGAACTTTTGAACCTGAGCCCTGAAGTGGATTAATGCATAATTGTGTGACATATATACATATGTGTAAAATATACATATTGAACAAAATAAGTAAAGAATACAACACAACATAGAAAATGTTCATTTATGTATCTATTCGTATTTGACATGAGGGTAATGAAATTTTACAGAAGCACTTTGGAAATCCTAATGTGAAGTAGAAATTTAGTTATAATTAGCATTATTTTGTTGATCATCTACAATGGCAATAACAGCCACGTGGGTGGCTAAAGAGAAAGATAGAGCGTTGAGAAGTCTAGTCCTTCAAGTTCTCTAGGAAAGTCAGTAATCTTGGCACATACCTAATCCAAGTACTCCAAAACGTAGACACTATGATGATGCCAGAAGGGCAAGGCCTCATTCTTCTAAGAAAAAAGATCAAGATGGGGATTCTAAGCAGACCAAGACAAGTAACTAATGAAGAGACCATTTTTGAGTTCCTTAGCTGGAGCTGAGATTTTTAAGTTGTAGACTTCAGAAAGGCAGAATTCTCTCGATAGATAGATAGATAGATAGATAGATAGATAGATAGATAGAATATATATGTATATATACATACATATATATATACATATATACATATATACATATATACATATATACATATACATATATATATATATATATATATATATATATATATATATATATATATATATATATACTGGGCCCAGAGTCAGAAATCAGAAATCTTTGAGTTCAACTTTGGCCTCAGATAGTTACTATCTGGGTGACCTCTTACAAGATATTTAATCCTGTTTGTCTCAGTTCCTCATTTGTTAAATGAACTGGAGAAGGAAATGGCAAAGTACTCTACCATCTTTACCAAGAAAACCTCAAATGGGATCACAGTTGGACACAACTGAAATGACTCAACTCAACAACAATATATGGGTAAAGATATATGCATATTATTAAATATACATATTATCCATACACATAAACATAAAAACCTACTTTATGCATACATATTATATATGTATTTTTTACTGAAATTATAAAATATCCATCTTAAAGACATCAACTATTCTAAAAATTGTGTACAGGATATTCCTTAGTAGTGGAATTAAAATGTATGAATATTTGCATTTTCAAAAAAATTGTATTTTCTGTTAAAAGTTTAAAGATTTTTGCTATATATTATGGAAGAAAATGTAATCATAAATATTAATTTTGTAACTATATTGTGCAATACTTGAATAAAATGGTATAAAAGTATTTTGAGTCAGCCTCTTACATGTTGAGGGACTGAAATAGTTTATATTAAGTTTGTATTAAAATTCTTTAAAATTAGAATATGTATATACTTGCAAATTCACTGTTCAGAAAGCCTGGATCAAGCCCTGCCTTTGTCTTTAGGGCCTGGACAAGGAAAACTATTTAACCTCTCTTTTCTTCCCTCAAATACATCAACCATCTCTTCAAGAGTAGAATTTGCAGAAAAAAACGCTGATCTAAACTTGGAGAGGAAAATTCTCCACTGGGAACTACTTAACTTTAAAAAAAAATCACCTAGAACCATTACCCTCCCAAAAGTTATCTATCTGTATCTATCTATACTACTATTTATCCATTCCTACTATTTGCTAGGAACTTTAGTGAGCATTGGAAATGTAAATGAAGGCACAAGATGTTCTATGATGGAAGGGACTTTGGACTGAACTAGAAAACTTCCAGAGGTAGAAAGTACCTTAGTGGATATCAAGTAAAAATGATCCTCCAAAAGAAATTACCACAATCCACCAAACAAATGACCATCCCACTTGAAGTCCTTCAGTGAAATAGAATTTAATACATCCAGGAAAAGCTCATTCCATTCTTGAGTAGTCTTATTGGGAAGTTCTTTATCTATATGGAGACTAACTTTGCCTCCTTCAACTTTTAGAAGTTTTTGTCAAGTATATGTTTAGAAGCTAAGCAGAACAAGTTTAATCCTTCTCCCATGAACTAGCCCTTTAATACTTGATGCCAGCTATCATGGTTTATTCCCCACCTCCCAAGCATTCTCTTCTTCAATTATTCTTTCAATTATTTCAACTCTTTCTCATATGATATGAACACAAGGTCCTTTAGCTATACTAATTTTCTTTTTCTGGATTGATTCCAGCCCATCAATACTTTTCCTAATATGTTGTGCCCTGAACTGAGCATAATACTCAAATTACAATGTGACAAGGTCAGATTTAACAATACTATCACCTTCTTAAGCTTGTACACTGTTCTTTTCTTAATGTAGACTAAATTCTCATTTGTTTTGGCAACCATTTTAATTTTGTTGAGTAATAGTAAAGTTTGATCCAATTACACTCTCCCTTACATTATTTTTTTCATATGAATTGATGTTCAGACACATCTCCTCCAATTGATTTCTCTCATTTATTCTCATCATATTTCATCTTCTTAGTTGTTACTCAGTGTTTTAATTTGTAAAGAACCTTTTCTCAGGAAAGTTGCCAGGCAACTTTGATTCATCTGCAAATTTAATAAAATAGCCATCTATGGCTTTATCCAAATCATTAGGTAATTCTGGAACATAAAGCAACACAATGATATAATAACAAGAGTACTAGATTAGGAGACAGAGAACTCTGGTCTGAAACCTGACTTTCCTGTATAAGGACTTCAGGTTCTTACCCAAGGTAGTTTATTCCTCTTGACCTATTTCTTCCACTCTTCCCTGAGGAGATTGGATCAGAAGACATTTCAGGTCTCTTCTAGTCAGAAATCAATAATATGACATTACAGGGAAACACTGAATAAGCAAATTCATTGGATAGAAGAAATCCCAGTGATCTTATTCATTACCCTCTTCTCTCACCTGTGGTCTTATCCAGGATACAGGAAAGGTCAGTTATATGATGAATGGTCTTTAAAACAGGATTTTCAAATCTAAGGGGACTTGGGAATCAAGTGGCCACCAGAAATGTATAATCCAAGAAGGAGACACATCCTTTATCTTATAGCTCCTGGAGAATAAATGACCATGACATTGGCCAAAGCCAGTGTGCTCCAATTTCAAATCTGTTTGCTGCTCTGGCTGACGAGATAAATAATATTTAATCTAAGTCTAAGATATTAAAAGTGTGTTATAGAACATGCTTAGATTTTAAACAAGTCAGTTTTTGTATAAGTAGAGATGAGGAGATGTCTGGTATGTGTGTATTAATAAATATTATATATACTGTTATATATACATATGCATATAAATATTAACCTGTAATGCTGTTGGATAATACAGAACAAAGATATGACCAGGTCTACATGAGCACACATTTTATTTAGGATGCAAGAAGCAAGACTTTTATGTCTATTCCTACCTCACAGACTTCCTCTACTGATGAAGCAGGTTGGATGATTTGGGATTAATTTGAACACCAGAATATGGATAGATGTAATATTACAAGTTTTCAAATGGTTTTTGATTTTATAAGTGTGTGTAGAGTAGTTTCACAAATTTTAAGGTGAAAGAAAAAGCATTACCTATAGACTTAAGGTAATTTAGCCAGGCTACTCCTTGGTTAAAAAATGTAAAGTCCATTGACAAGTGGGACTCTCAGTCTTTACAGTTTTTTTGGGGGGGTTATATTATTTTGTATATGCCTGATAGAATCCAGAATTAAAGATTGGTTCCTTAAACTAACAAGGCTATAGAGCACTGTTTAGATACAGTTACAAAACTACCAAATTAAGGAATAAGTGCAATGGCAATGAGTCCTCCTGAAATCTTTGCTAGTCATCCAATTTTTTTATTAAATTTTAATTTATAATTAATAAATATCTATTTACTCTCCACTTTTCCTTTCTTCCTATCCCTATTGAAAGGAATAAAAAAGGAAAACAAAAAATTCTATCTAGTCTTTCAACAGATATGCAAAGTCAAGCAAAACATTGCAGCATTAATTCCATCTTAATCTGTACCAAACTCTTCACTTGTATGGACTATCAGAGGGTTGCATATTTCATCCTAATTCTTTTGGAGTTGTAATTGGTCATTCGCAGCTATCAGAATTTGAGTTTCTCAAAGTTATTTCACTTTACAATGCTGTTATTTTACAAATTATTCTCTTTGTGCTGCTCATTTCACACTGCTTCAATTCATACATATCTTCTGTTTTCTCTGACATTATCTCCATCATTATTTCTGATACTACAATAATATTAGATTACATTAACATACGATTATTTTGTTAAACCATTTCTCCAACTGATGTATGTCTCCTTAAGTTCAAGTGTTGTGCCACCCTAAAATCAGCTACAGTAATTTTTTTGTAGATATGTAGATATGTCTTTTTCCTCTTTTCTCTTTTTGAGATATATACCCAGTAATTGCATTTCTTTGTCAAAGGGCAAGCACAGTATAGAAATGTTTGGGACATAGCTTCAAATTGGCATTTAGAATGTCTGGGCCAATTCATATATCCAACAGTGGATCAAAGCATCTATGTCTCCCACCTTCTTCTAGCATGCATAAATATTTTGTTAGCTTTCTAATTTGTTATATGACAAATTGTTATATGACAAATAACAATAAAGTTGTCAACTTGAATTTCCTTAATTATTAGTGATTTGCTATATTTTTGATATCACGAGGGATAATATATTTCTTTTTCTGAAAACTCCATTAAATAATATGTACTATATTTTCTTCTTTTTCTTTTTTTCTGAACTATTTATTAAAATAGGGAATGGCTAAAATATATTTAAATAATTTCTTTATATAACTTGGATCTTCAGCAGAGACAATAGTAAGATTTTTATCCTTCAGCTACCTGCACCGCTTCTATTTGTTTTACTACATTAATTTTATTTCGGCACATTCTTTTTTTTATTTTATTAATTTTACTTGTAAGGTCTCACTTGGTGACTTCTTTGAGGAGATAACTGGTGGACTCTTATTTTCCCTTTGTCTTTTTGTTTTAAAAAATCTAGGCAGTTTTCTTTCAAGATTTCTTGAAGTATGCTTTCTAATCTCTTTTATGGCCATGGATTTCAAATAGTTCCATGATTCTTAAAGTATCTGTTCTTGAACTATTTTCTAAGTCAGTTGTTTAGATTCAAGATATTTTCTATTTTTTTAATATTTTGATTTTTTGTCTTAATACTTTGTTCTGTATTTTTAAATCATTAAATCTATTTGGCTCATTCTGATTTTTTTTAAACCCTTACCTTCCATCTTGGAGTCAATACTGTTTATTGGCTCCAAGGCAGAAGAGTGGTAAAGGCTAGGCAATGGGGGTCAAGTGACTTGCCCAGGGTCACACAGCTGGGAAGTGTCTGAGGCCAGATTTGAACCTAGGACCTCCTGTCTCTAGGCCTGGTTCTCAATCCACTGAGCTACCCAGCTGCCCCCTCATCCTAATTTTAAAAAAGTTTTTGCTTGGGTTGCTCCTTTGTACCTTTAATGTTATTCTGTTAACTGTATTTTAAAGTTCTTCATTTCTTTTTCCATTCTTTCCACCAGTGTTCTTATTTCCTTTAAAAATATTTTAATTCTCATTTTTAACTCTTAATTTATTTCTTCCTGAATTTGGTTGAACCTGTGACCAAGCTCTGTGTGCATGTGTTTGTGCTTCAGATTTTCCTTCAGGTGTTTTGAAGTTATTGTCCTCTGGGTTTATAGCCTGAGTCTCCTTGACACTGTAATAGTTCTTTATGGTGGGATTATTTTTATTATTGTTTTTATTCACTTTTCTAACATTGCTCCTCATATTCAAGCTTTGTGTTAGGATCAGATACTGTGCACTTTGAGAGGAAATGTCTGGGACTTACTTGGTCTTTTTCTTTTTCATTTTTTGGTATTCTTTTGGCTTTTACCGCTAAATTTCTCCATGAAATAAATATCATATTCTTGACAAATCTCAGAGTCAGCTCAGGCTGAAAATCTAAAAGCTTCTGGCACTCCCAAAGCAGCTTGTTCCAAGGTGAAGTCTGATAATTTCCCTGTCACTTCCCCAGTTTGAGTTTTGCAAGTGTCTAACCCAGGTTTGGGTCTTTGTAATACAATTATGGCTTTGCTCAAGGTTGGATCACCATTAAACTGTTGCTGACTGACCACTGTCATCTAGATGAAAGGTTCTATTTCAGACCACCAAAAACGCAGGCTCCCACTTGGCCTGAGCTCCCTATCTTGCCTATCCCATTGCAGATTATGCTGGGGTTGGGTCTAGATATGAAACTCTATGTGTTTTCTGAGGTCACTCACACAACTTCTGTTCTTTCTCCTTACAGAGTACAAAGCCTTGGACCTATGAAATTGCTCCTTGTGTTGGTCGATTTCCCTAGGTTCAGGTCCACTTCTCAGGCTACTTCTCAGGAATAGCAACCCAGGTTCTGGGGAATAAACTACAGAGCTACCGGATGGCACCTATTCCTGTTCCCTGAGCCCTTCCTGGGACCCCCTGGGCTGAAAGACCACCTAGGAATATCCTCCTGCTTTGTGACCAAAGACTTTTTTCAGTCTCCTTATGCTGACCGGGGTAAAGAATGACTCTTTAATTAGTCCTTGGATTTCCAAAACCAAGTCTGGTCTGTTTTCGAAGCCCTTGTGGAGCTGTTGTGCAGGGAAAGTCTAGCTACACTGCTTCCTCCTACTCCACCGTTGTGGTAGGTATTACCTTCTACTGATAACAAGGATGATTATTTGTATTGGCAAAGCATTTTGCTACAATTGTTAAAACACTTCCACATAATACAGAATTTGAGTTTCACAACATATCTGTCAGATAGATAATGCAAGTATTGTTACCTCCATTTTAGAGATGAAAAAGAGTTTAAGATTAAGTGTTTATAGCTTGTAAGTGGAAGAGCCTTGTTTAGAAAGCATTTCTTGTTACTCCTGATCTGGTATATTTTTCCTTTTACCAATCTAGCTCTCGGCAGGTCTTCTTCCTTTATTTTTCATTTTTAATCTCCTTCTGATTGTATTATACTTTAATTTTCACAATAAAATGATCATTTATCATGGACTTGGAGATTCATATTGTTTTATTGCTAGATAAGGTATTAGGAATGATGATCATAAAATACTTTTAATATATTAAAGTGGTATAGTACTTTCCTGTACATATCAAGGGATGCCAGTCACTGGAACCCTGATAAGACCAATGCAAAGTATCTGCTGCCACTAATTAATTATTGCTATTGCAGTTTTAATTGGACACAGTACTTTCACTTCCTGTCCTTAATTGTTGTTTAGAGATGCTTTGGGCAATTAAACAGCTATTGCATTTCTTCCCAGGAGGGACTGGATTTCAGTGGCAGTGAAAACTTTAGGATCCCTTAAACAAATAGCTTCCTGTTTACTTCCCATCAGGATTTAAGCATAGGTCCCAGTCTATAAAAATCTTGGTGGTCTGTATCCTAGCTACCTAATTGACAATCTCCTTCCATATGCCACAAGCAAATAATTAGAACAAACTAAAACAACCAGCATTTTTACCTGCACCACCTGCTTCCAACTTCAGACTCTATAGCTTAGCAGACAATTCTTCCTATTTCACAGGTAGAGGAATGAAATACTGTGAAGGTCAAGTGACTTCCTTTCTCACATCAGTCCATGTTTTGCTACGGAGATGAAATAGAGAAATGCAGCCATTCTTCGGATGATTGAGGCCAAACCCTGGCTCTTCCTAAATTACCCATGTAATTCAAATGAAAGGAAAGGTTTTCTTCCTGAATTACTTGCCCTGATTCTCTGCTTCAATTTGTCAGGGGACACTTAGTACAATGCACCAGCTGAGGAACCACAAGGCTCCTAGTCCTTTGATTATACCACCAGGCAATTGATTTTTCATATTCATTCCTATTAGAACCAGGAATTATATACAAATCAAGTCATATGCTATTATTGAGAGTAAGTATAGTTGTTATTACTATTATTATGGTTGCAATTTAGCTGCCTTGAAAAATGAAGTATTTATGTTCAATTAAGGTATAAATATATATATGTATATATATATATATACACACATATATATATATATATATATAGTTATCACAAAGTGGCATGGTTGGAATCCACCCATATCTTAGTCAAGGCTCAGTTATTCTTTTAAACATTTTATAGCTACTATCCTCTTACAGTTATTAGGTAAACTACTGAACCTTAGAGGAGTACATTTTTTCTTTAGAATTATTCTATTCAGTTCAATAAACATTTATTAAGCAACTATCATATGTAAAGGACTCTGGGATGATGGAGATACAAAGACAAAAAATGAAATGGGAGCCGTTCTCACAGAGCTTATTTTCTGGGTGGGGAGTAGGAAGGAGATAAAATTTATAGGCAGATCAATAAATGTTGTTTATCCCCCCAAAAAGACCAATGGCAATACAGGGTCATTTCTTTACTTGTACATGAGCCAGATTTAAGTGAGACAGAATTACACAAAACAGCAATCTCATTCTCTCTTCCAGAGTCATCAGAGTCTAGTGGCAAAATCAAAATCAGAATGGCTGGCGATGGCCCAGGATACAGTGGATGACCTTGGTCTCTTCAATGTCAAGTTCTAAGCACTTAGCAATACTTACTTTAGTCATCTTCATGGCAATGGGAAGAAACTGTTCTTATAAATCCATTCCTGGAAGTCAGCACATGCTTGGGGTAGGTACTCCTCTAATTATTGATTACCTGTTTCAGCTCACCTGCTGAGACAGTTTACCAAGATGAGGTTGCTGCTCATGTTATAGCTTCTTGGTGCCGCAGGTGAGAATTGAGTGCCAAGTGGACACCCAAGGTAGATGAGCCCTGAAAAGGGCATTGGAAGCCTTCAAACAAGATGTGCTAGTCTTCCTCCAACATCCATATAGCTATGTGGCTCAGTGGATAGAGTATCAATCCTGGATTATAGGAGGACCTGAGTGTAAGTCTAACCTAGCTGGGAAAAACCATGTTTGCCTCTAGAATGATGAATATAAATTAATTTGAAAAGGTAGAAATATTAATGCCTTCTAGAGAAATATCAGAGCAATAGCTACCTATATTTTGTTTATTTTTCTTACTTTATTTTTTTTCTGTGACTACTGGATTCTACAAAATAATTTAATCTCTCTCTCTCTCTCTCCGCCCTCCCCCATTCCCTTATTACTCTTTTCTTCTTTTTCTCTATGTCTGTGTTTCTCATGCCCCAGCAACTCTTTGGTTAAGATTAAAGAAAATAATAAAACAAAACAAAAAACATAGCAGGTCTTAAAAATTTTAATATGAATATGTATCCCCTATCAAGAGAAAAGGCAGAATAAAATTATTCTTTTGCTTTATACAATTTACTGAAGAAACTTTTTTCAATTCTTCAATTAATATGTTCCTTAAGAAAATAGAATTAAGTTTTCTGTTATAAATTATAATAAATATGCTTATTCAAGAGAAACAAATTCTCACATTAGCTATGTCCAAAAATATACATCTCATTTTTTTACCCCCTCTCTCATACTCCTCCTTCTCCAAGAAGGCAAATAATATAAGTTGTGTATATATTATCAAGTATACACATTTGCCTGTTCATCATGTTGGGAAACACAAGTCATATTGCTTACACTAGAGAAAAATTCATATAATAAATATGTGAAATAAAGTGAAGAATGGTGTGCTTCAAACCACATTCAGATTCTATCAGTCCCTTTTGTGGTAAGGGATGGATATCCTTTTTTGTCATGAGACCCTTGGAGTTGACCTGGATCCTTGTTGAAAATAGTTGTTATTCACAGTTAATCATCAAACATTATTGTTGTTACCTTATACAATGTTCTCCTGATTTTGCTCACTGCATTTTGCATCACTTCACAGAAATTTTCCCAGGTTTGTTTTTTTTTTTTTTTTGTGATCATCTTGCTTGTAATTTCTTATGGCACAGTAGTTTTCTGTTTCATTCATATGCCACAACTTGTTCATTCATCCCCCAAATGATAGATATCCCTTCAGTTTCCAGTTCTTTGCCACCAAAAAGACAGTTACAACAAATATTTTCAGAACACATTTTTTTCTTCCCTTTTCATTGATCACCTTAGGAAATAAATCTAAAACTGATATTACTCTGTTAAAAGGAACAGATAGTTTATAATTCTGAGTATAAATATAGAATGCTTTCCAAAATGCTTGGATCAGTTAACAGATCCACCAACAATGTATTAATGTCCCTATTTTTCCATATGTCATTTTTATATTTGTCATTTATTTGTCATATACTTGTCATTTTGTACTTTTACCATTTTAGCAAGTTTTACAAGTATGAAATGCTATCTCGGAGTTATTTTGATGTGAATTTCTCTAATCAATAAAGATTTAGAACAGTATTATATGATGTTATTTGACTATGAATTGTAGAATTTCTGAGGAAGCAAACTGCTTATCACCAAAAAAGGCAATGAAGAAATATAGAGTTGGCAGAATAGACTGCAACTCACCTGGAATGTCTGTTTTTTTTTTTCTTATCTCTATCTAATGGAATGCCTGGTTTCCTTCTAGACTTCTCTTTCTTCGTAAGGTCTTTCCTGATCTGCTAAGCTGCCAGTATCCATTCCTCCAAGATAAGTTGTACCTTTTTATTTGTCTTTCATAGACAACTAAATAAGCATTTGTTATCTCTTCCCTTGAGAGCAAGGATTGTTTCACTTTTTCCTTTGTATCCCAAGTGCATAGCAAGTATTTTGGATTTATTTAGTTGTACCCAGGCCAGTTGTGCAGAGGCAGCTGTTGCTCAGTGATTAAGAGCACTGAGCCTAAAGTCAGGTAGACCTGAGTTCAAAGCCAGCCTCAGATACTTCTAGCTGCATGATTTGGGGCAAATCATTTAATCTCTGATTGCCTGACAAAAGGATCCCCTGGACAAGGAAATAGCAAACCACTCCAGTATACCTGCCAAGAAAATCACATAGTTAACCCTAACCTTTACCCTATAAAGAGTCTGACACAACTGAACCACAGTGAGAGTGACCCAGAACTGATGGAAAAACTGCAAGCTGCAAGAGAGCCCGTGTAATATCTGGAGCCCTAGAAGAAGGTCACATAGACTAATGGGATTAGCACCCATGTGGAATTCACAGAATGGCACAGACAAGAGTGGACAGGCAATGAGATAATGTACTTACTGATATGAACTATTAGAAAGAGCACTTACATAAGTGGGATCACAGATCATCCATTTGAAAACACTGGAGTTGAAATAGTAAAAGGAAGAGAAAAGAAAATATAATTGAAGTAATTTCTTCAAGCAATGAAGGTTTTTAAAAAAAATATTCATCTTTTGACTAATTGGATTCTTTAATTAACCTTGTTCTTACCGGAAAACATCATAACAAACCTTCGCTTTTTACTCTTTTTTCTTGTCATCCACAGGCCAGCTAAGTTCAAACCTGGCCAAAGGCATACCGATAACCTCCTGGGATGGTCATTAACAGTTTAATGAGTAAGTAAATATGCATAAGCCTTGAGTAAAAAATATAATTGATTTTATTATATATTTATGTGTGATAAGTAAAGATGAGTTTCACCCAATGTCTTTAAACAGGGAAGAATCTCATTAAAAACTCAGTGTTGCTTATGGCTCTAATGTTATTTACAAGTTGTTGCCAAGGCCTGTCTATTTTACCTTTGCAATATCTCTCAAATGAAACTTCTCTCTCCCCTCCACTCTGGTACTCTGGTTCACATCACTTCTGACTTAGATAATTGAAGTAGCCGGCTGCTATGTCTGTCTACCTTAAGTCTCTCCCCACTATACTCCATCCTCCAGTCTGCCATCAAAGTGGTATTCCTAAAGCACAGTCCAACTATGACACTCCCCTATGCAATAAACACCATTGGCTCCCTATTGCCTCCAGGATCTAATATATAATACTCTGCCTGGCATTCAAAATCCCTCATAATCTACTACTACTACTACTACTACTACTACTACTACTACTACTACTACTACTACTACTACTACTACTACTACTTCTACTACTACACACAAACAAAACTTTCCAATTTTCGTACACATTACTCCCTAATAGTTACTATTTGATCCAGTGACCCTGGCCTCCATGCTGTTGCACAAAAAAACACATTGCATCTCTTTGCTCTGAGCACGCTATCTGGCTATTCCCCATGCCTGGAATGTTTTTCCTCTTCTGTTCCTCCTATTGATCTCCCTGGATTTCATTAAGTCCCATTAAAATTCCATCTTTTGCAGAAAGCCTTTCCTAACCCATCTTAATTCCAATATCATACTTCTGTGAATTATTTCCTATTTATCCTATAAATAGCTTGATTTATATATATATATATATATATGTATAGATAGATATAGATAGATAGATAGATAGATAGATAGATAGATAGATAGGTAGATAGATAGATAGATAGGTATAGTTTGTTTGCATTGTGAACTCCTTGAGAGCAGGAATTGTCTTTTGACTCTGTAACTCCACTAGTGCTTAGTTGCAGGTCTTGTACACAGTAGGTGCTTAATAAATGTTGATCAGTTGATTAATTGACTCTTCTATTTACTGCTTGTATGACTTTAGGAAAACCACTTCACTCCTCTGGCTGAATTTTCTCTATATATCATGATGTGGGAGTGGGACAAGGGGAATTTTTCAACCATTATCTATTTGTTCCCCTTAAAATAAGAAATTATTAAAGTTGGTAAGAGAAATACCCAAATAATCAATTCTTTAAAAATTGTTCTTTTCTTGGGGACAACAGCCACAACAGAAATATCTTTATAACTTTCTCTAGTAATTTCACTTCCTGGTATTCTTACCCTCAACAGAAGATTGTGATATTTGTGGGTTGGGGGAAGAAATAAATCTTTAATACACTATATTACTTTTCTCTGCTTCATTTTCTATAAATACCTAAAATTGGACATTTACCTCCAGGAAAAGAAATTAGATGGATATGTGAATAATTTGCATTGATTTTGACACAATTTGTGCCTAATTTATTAATCAATAGACACTAAGATATATAAATGTACACAAGAAGAAAATTTAAGTCAGTTTACATAATTTAATCTTTCAATTTACTTGATATTGTACAAAAAGCTGATAATAGCATAAGTTCATACAACTTTTTTCACTAATGAAAGCAGAGACTGTACATTCTGTGTTAATCACACATGCCCTTAAGCTGTGGTTTGAAAACATTTACACCTCTAAAATGTATGTGTGAAGTGAAAAATTATGCCACATTGCTACTAGCTTCCGTCCTACCATATGTACCACAGACTTTACTTTTTAAAATAACTGTCTCTCTTTTCCTATCTGTTTAGTTCTTACCCAGCCTTGGATTTTGTAGAGAAATAAACAAGTGAACATGGAGTTTCCCTTGAGTGATTGTCAGGGTAAGAGGTGTGATTTGGAGGGACTGAAAATGTGATTTCCCCCAAGTAATCTCTCCCCTGATATCCTTAATATGGTAGATTCATTTCAATTTTATTGGTTTCAACAAGCAATCATTAAGTCCAAGTATCAGTCGGATACCTGAGAAAAAAAGAAACAAAGAGTCTTGACCCTTTAGAAGCTTATGTTCTCTCTTCAGACGGTAGCTAATTTTAGAAGAAATGGATATTGTACTACTAAAGAGTTATTCCTGTGTGTAAAGGAATTGTTATTAATGTCAAAATGCCAATGCCCTTGAGATCATGACTAGAAGGGAGAAAGGAGGGAGCATTTGAAGGATTTCATGTGACACATGAAATGTTGAGGAACAACTATTTTCATCCAACCCATGCTTCTGATTTCTGCAGGCACAGGAAAAACAAGTCATTCAACTAATTAATTTGCTGATCAGTGAATAAAATCTTGTCCTATGCCTATACAAAAGCCACCAAAACTCATCAAATCTTGGGCAAGAAAAGACCTGGACAAAAATTCTAGAATTTTTGAATTCTAGAGGCATGAAAATTGACAAAACACTTTGAATTGTTGAAAAAGCAAAAAATCATTTATATGTATATATATATACACATATATGTATATACATATATGTGTATATATATATACATACACATGTGTGTGTGACTTTAAAGCACCTATCACTGCTTATTTTGTATCTATCTATACTCTCATGATTCACTCTATTTATGTTATTGCTCCTCATTAACTGCTTTCTTCCTCAAAATGGCATTGCCCTCCAAGTCTCCTTCTTGCCTTTACTTGCCCCACCTCTTTGATGTCATAAAAATATCACTAATAATGGAGGGTTAGATCTTTAAGATAGGAAGAAGGAAGCTGCCTATCAACTACAAAGATCTTTTGGTAGCTACTGGTTCAAGCTCCATCAGGTGCTACCTTTGTCACACCTCTGGTCAAGCCAAAAGAACAGAAAATCTTAAAAGTACCCCAACCAAGTCACTGATCTCACTCCTTTTGCCACTACTCATAGCATTTTAATCGCTGAGTACCAAAGTGGCTGCAGACAGTACTCATTAGTGGCTGCATGACTCCCTTATTCTTTTGGTGTACAAGTATATATTTAAAAACAATTTGCCTCCCTTCCAAAAAAAATACTGCACCTCGCACTTTGAAACTTAATATGCCTTAGTTATATTTTCTCCATTACCTTATTAAATTAGACTTTAAACAATCAACAAAACAATAAAGCAAACTCTGATTGTGGCATTTGTGACACTGAAAATTTAACATTTTTTCCTGAAGCCAGTTCAAGCTGGATCCAACACACCCCTACATATCAGCCACTCATTCTTTCATGGGTGTGAATTAATTTAACAGATCCCATCCCCTCCCTTACATGTTAATAATCAGAGAAGATGATAAGCATAGGAGTACTGAGTGAACGGATAAGACTTTAAAGCATTTAATAAGCACTTACTATGTACAAAGCACTGTGTTAAGTGCAAGTAGATACAGACAGAAAAATAAGGCAGTCCCTTCTTCTAAAGGATTAACAATCTAATGAGGGAGACAACACATAAGAGCATTTTTAACTACAAATCAGATGGAAAGATTCCATGATTCTTAGAGTACAATGGCAAAATAAATGACTAAACTGGGTACCTGAAAGGTGATGAAGGTGGGGGAAGGAGAGCTGAGTGAGTTTATACACACACACACACACACACACACACACACACACACACACACACACACACACACACACACACACACACACACACCTTAATCCCTTCTTTCTGCACTCATTACAGGAAATACTGCAGTCTATATTTCCTCCCTGACAACAGCAAATCTATCTATCAGACAATTTAAAATACATAGCGTCAAGCTGCCAGGATGGAAGGTGCCTCAGTAAAAATCTCTGTTCCTCAGCACAGCATAATAAGCACTAAAGAAAATTGCAGAGATGCAACCAGTTTGTGATTTTGAGTGGTTTGTGTACTGCCCACATCCCTGCAGATTCTCCTGCTGTGTCTGCCTATTGGTCTTTTCATTGCTCATTAGTACTCCTACTCAAAAAAAGGTGAGTTGATTCTCTGGTCTTCCATTAACCGCACTGTTATGCTGGATGTTCTTGGTCACCTTTCTGACTTTGACACAAGACAGAAGTATCCGTTTCTATTTGGAAATTTTAATTGGAATACACGAGCACAATTCAGCATACTGAACTTATGAAGAATTGAATTCTGTTCCTAGCTAGCCTTTCTTAAGTGCCTACTATATATGACACAGTACTACACAATCAACACATCTTTAATTTGACATGCTTTGAGCTGTATGCTTCAGATATAAAGAAAAGTAAAAATAAGTCTTTGCCCTAAAGGAGCTCATATTCTCTCTTTTAAAAGAATAAGGTCTACTGCTGGAATTTCATTGGTTTAAGAGGTAGGTATATTCCTCATGCAGGGGTGAGGAAACTCGTATTAAGGGAAGTAGGCACCTTCTCAGACACTTAGTCTTAGAGACCTTTCTAGAATACTGAGATTAAGTGATATGATTTGGTTGGGGTCACAAAGACAGTATGTGTAAGAAATAAGATCTCCATGGCCTTAAGGTCTGTTCTGTAGTCAATCAGTCAAACTTCTTCAGCTGGTGAGACATCAAGTAAATAGCAGCTTAGGAGATAGAGACAGAGGCAAAGAGATGGAGAGAAAGCTGATATGATATAAAGAGATGGATAGAGAAAGAGATAAAACAGATGGAAAGCAGGGAATACATTAGCAGCTGGGAGCTCTGGAAAGAACTTCCTGTAAAAGATGTTATATGAACTGACCAAAGAAAATTCTGTTCTATCCCTCTTGAGTTTCAGAGAGTGAGTATAGAATTCAACCTCTATACCCATAAGCAAGTGGAAGATAATTAGAGGAGAGGGAACCTGGAAAGGAAAAGAAATCTAGAAAGATTTCCCACAGGAGATGAAACCTGAATTGAACCTTAAAGGAAACTAAATATTTGTAAGAAAGACTTTCCAGTACACTCATATTCTGTCCTAGTTTCATCTGTTTTGTATTCTGAGATTCATTATGACTTACAGAAAGGCCAAGAAAAACAGTGACAGATAACATGGAGGCAAGGTAGCACAGGGATTATGGATGGTTTAGATGGCTGGATATGAAAATGGAAATCAGCAGGGAGTCTTCCCACTCTTGCCCTTTTCCTTTTCCATTTACTGAGGTTTTAATAGCTTCAAGGTACACCTTTTGGGGAATAAGAAAACAGAGAATGAAGTGATACCAAGTAAGAAGAAAGTAGGGTTTGGAGGGGAGTGACTGAGTGACTACTAGCTGAGGCATCAATTGAGTGGATTAGAGACTAGAGTTTAGGTGGATAAGAAGCACAGATTTTACTGAACAAAGAAACTAAGATCAGAGACTTCACAGTATTTGGTTGGTCGGTTGGTTGTTGTCCTTTATCTTTTTTGTTGTTGATGTTATCCTTCATCCTTGAAGAAGACCAAAGGAACATCACTGGTAACATCTTTTGACTGATTCATGAATTGGATTTAAGTAAGGAAGAGTTGGACAAAGTCTTCAGCCTCACTTTGTTCCAGGGACACCGAAGTCCACTGGCAAGACAAAAGTAAATAGAACTGCTCATGGCTCATGATACAATCAAGGACCTTGGATTCTTCAGTGTCTACCAAAGCTCTAAGCATTCCACAATCCCTGCTTCCACATCTTCATAGGCTTTGGAACTAATTGTTCTCATCCACCCCTTCCACCAGAGGAGGTCTTCACCCCTAACTTAGACTGGTCTAAGGCCCATGGGTTACCCTCAACCTGTTTAGCCTATCAGTAAGATCATTAACTGTGTGTGGCCCCTGTGCAGGTTACAGCTTCTTGGAGTCTGTATTATGAAGAGGGAGATGGAATGGAGGTATAAGCAGGACAAGTAAGTCTTCAAAGTTTTGACTGCATGGGAGTTGGGTTGGAACAAGGATATTTGAGATTAGGAGACTAAAGTTATAGATGAAAGGGGAATCCTGATCAGCCTCATCAGTTCTGATTTTTTACCCTTGTTACTGTGTTTTATCATTTTAAATGAATATTTATTATAACTACATGGAGGGAAAAATAGGAAATAGAATCCAAAATGATCTGAAAGGGAAGACTTAGCCCAGTGCCTGTAACATAGTAGGTACACATGTTAATTATATCATACTGTGGTAGCAGCAGTATGGGATTAGCCATCATATATAGTTAAGTACTACAAAAATTTAAGTTCTATATCAACAAATAAAATTCTATGTCAACTACAAGCCAGTACAAGCCAGACAACTTGATAGTTAAGCTTGGGTTACCAATGTTCAATGGGTGGTAAGAGTGCCACTCAAAGATAAGCATTTGGTTGTTAATAGGATCATAGATTTCTAGGTGAAAGAGAATTCAGAGGCCAAATCCAAATCCCTTCTTTTATATATGAGGAGACTGAAGCTCAATGAGTTTAAGTGACTTGCCTAGACTCACACAACTAGCACATTCCTGAGAGAATTTGAGTTCACATCTTGCTGATTCCAAGCTAAACTTTCTCCCCACTATGCCACCCAGGTGCATCCTAGACCTTATAACAGGATAGTGTTAAGCACTAATCATTGATATTCCATGGTTTTTACTTAGTCTAAGAGAAAGAAATGAGGATACAGTGCATTTAAGGCATGCAGGGCATCCTAAAACCACATAGATTGCAGGAAATAAAAAACTGAGTAATAGGTCAATTTAACTGAAATGTAGAGTGAAAGAAGGAAAATACTATGAAATATCTACAGTGGTAAACCATCCAAAAATGCTACCACCTAAAGAATAATGCTTCCTCACTTGTACTTGCTACAGTGGTAATGGATTCTATTACTACTGACATATTTCCATAGGGTTTCTTTAAAAAAAAAACTATCATGCTTTCCTATCATTTCCATTAAGGAATCACTAAGGAAAAATTCTCAATCATTTCTGCTGGTATTCTGTGATGCTATACAAGAGTTAAATTCTAATTTCTATTTTGATCATTTCAGTGTATTGTTACTCCAATTAACTATTTAAAATTCTTTTTGCAAGTATGAATTTCTACACAAACAATTTCTAATTTTCCTGAAGTGAGTTCTCCCCCATAAAGCTGCTTAATTCTTATCCTTTTTTATCTTTAATCTTTACTTTTGGCCTTTCTATTCACTTCTGAATTTTGACTGAAGAACAAGGTCTATGACTTGACAGCAATTCCAGATTTAGTGAATGAGAGAAGATTGAGATATCTTGATTGTAACAGTTTCTGTTAACTATGCTCTCTCAGCCATCTGTTAGGGAGGAATATTGTTACTTTGTGTTGCCCAAACATAGGCACATGGATTTTGAGAAATACAGGAGTTTCATTTTCCTCATTTTACAGATGAGGAAACTGAGTCAGAAAGAGGATAAGTGACTGCTCTGGATGATTAGAGATCATCTAGTCCAATCCACTCATTTTAATAATAAGGATGCCAAAAGCCAATAGAAATTAAATAACTTTTGTAAAGTCAAATAAATAGGAAGTTAAATATTCTGACCTGATCTTAAATCCAGTACTTTTCCAACTGACAACAACAGCACAGAGAGAAAATAATATTGATTAATAATGATTATAATAGCACATATAGCCTTTAATATTATAAATAGTTTTATAGTTATTATTTCATCTTATCTTCACCACACCCTCTGAGGTATAATTATGATCATTTCACAGATGAGGAAATTGAGGTGAATAGAGGATTAGTGATTTACCCAGAAACATACAGCTTCAAGGCATTTGAATTTGGACTGTTCTCATTCCAAGTCCATCACTTTCTCCATAGCTTCAACACATTTTGATCGTCTATTCTACATGTATCCATAGTACCAGAGGCAACTCTAATTAAGAGCAGAATAGGAAAGTAAATATGTAGGGTGATATTAAGTGTCCCAAAATATCTATTGCCGTGCCTAGAATTAATACTATTTGAGTTAAGGTATTGTCTCAAACAGGTTCACATTAAAATGATATGTTATCTGGGATAGGGGGTGAGGTGAGGGAAAAGTTCATATATTAGACTCATAGCACAGACTAAAAAAGAAATATGGTTGAGTTTGACATGTTAGCTAGCTGTCTCTTACTATAAAAGAAATGAAACATAGGGCAGGCAGATAAGAAAAAGAGCATTTGACTTGGGATTCAGAACATATTATTTTAAATCCCAGCTCTGACACTGTGAGACCTTGGGAAAGTCATTAACTTACTAACCCCTTAGTTTTCTCATAGGTAAAATGAAGAGGTAGAATTTGATGACCTCTGAAATCCCTTCCAACATGCCATATGACCTTTTGA
This sequence comes from Monodelphis domestica, assembly GCF_027887165.1. Taxonomy (NCBI): domain Eukaryota; kingdom Metazoa; phylum Chordata; class Mammalia; order Didelphimorphia; family Didelphidae; genus Monodelphis; species Monodelphis domestica. The sequence continues at coordinate 253,009,568 of NC_077229.1, forward strand.
TGATGCTGAGCAATAGGATAAAGAGGAACAAAGAAGGCCCATAAATTTTACTCCCCTACCAGCCTTGCTTCTGACTTCATAGATTTCAGTATTAGAATTCATCTGAACTCTTAGTCCAGAGACTCTTTCAGCACCTGAGAACTCCTCACAGATGGCCCTGAAGCCTTTTCCCCCTGGAACATCCCTCTGACATGCAACTTCCATTTCCTATTGGTGAGTTTCTTCTATTTGTCTCCTATTTGGGGCCAACGAACCTTCATTCCTCTGCTGGACATGCTTCTGACTTCTTGACTTCAATCACAAATCTCCTTATGGATTTCTTCACTAATCCCCATTTTCAGCTCCCTTTTGGGTATCAGAATGTAAACCCCTTAAGGGCAGCAATTCTTTCTTTCTGCTTTTATTTGTATCCATAGTGCTTATCATAATACCTGACTCAGAGTAAGTGCCAAATCAAAGCTTGTTGTTTTGTTTTGCTTGCCTGGCTGGAGGTATTATTGTAATGTAATATCTTGAGCAGCACAATGCTGACATCACAGCAAAAAAAACATTTCCAAAAGTGGAAGGAGCTAATGCAGAACTGGCACAAAACCAGCTAAAGCAAAGCACCCACAACTTCCTTTTTTCTTCATGCTAACTTTTCTGAGCACTGACCAGGCTTCTGAGATTTACAGAAAAGAATATTTATTATCAAGCGTCACCAAATCTGTGCTTCCTGTGAGGAGAACATTTATTTATACATCACTCCATCTTCTCATAATTATTTTGTATGTGGTAAATACAGTAATTGAATCATTCATTTGGTTGCTATTAGAAACTAAAATGCATAAAGCTCATTCCTACTTCTGCAAGCTCTTCTCTTCATATATTAGATCTCTCACCCCACCTTTCCTCCAGTGTATGTTCCATGAACTTGAACAGCTATATAATCATCTCTTCCAATCCTCATTGCTGCGCCTTTGGGAAATGGCTAAATATGAAGGTGAAAAAGGGAATTTTCACCAATAGAAAAGCATACCTCAATCCTGTAGGGAAAATGTGGGGAAAAAATAAATATTAAAGTGTTTTTTTTCACTTCACAATAGCTGTCAGACTAGAAGTTCCACTTCTCTAGTATGGAGTGAATAGATTTTTCAAGGTTTGCTAACTGGAGGCAAAGAGATTTACAAGGCTGACCTCACAGACATACATAACTTTCCCTCTTATTGAAAAGAAAACAATGCCCAGAAGAATTTCTTGTTTAATTTTCCTATCAGTTGAGTGTCAAAACTGATTTGAATTTCATCATTAGGTAGTTGATAAATGACTGTGGAATGGATGAAGGAATAAATGTGTATAGGACTTAATTAATGAGGGCCCAATCCTTAGAACTTGTACTTGGTACCAAAAAATATGGAGGTTAGTGAACCTGCTTCCAGAAATATGTGATAAAGGGGCTAGGGCCCTTTTCCTATTCTAACAATTCTGATTGTTTCCTTTCAGCTTACTTTGGGGGTAACAAAAAGCTTTTTCACTTACTGTTGAGATAGAACTTTGTATGAACACAGGCAAAAAGATCAAATAGGAAATAACTCTTTTTTGATAGTGATAAAGGCAAGTAATACTGTGGTCCTTTGGGTGAAGAAGAAGCTTTGCTTATTTTCTCTTTAATAGCCACCATAGGGTTGTGAAAACATGGCACTATGTGCCTTCACTCTGTTGTGTTTATTTTTTTCCTAAGACATAGCAGAGAAAGATGATTCAGGTTATGACTCTGTGAGCTGTGAAAGTCTAGAAGATTAGAGATGTAGCAACTAGAATCCACAGCAAAATCTTCTAAAAGTCAGAGCAACCAAATTGTATGAGAAACCAGCCCAGAGAAAGAACCTGCTTGAACTCAGTCTCCCAGTGAATTGACCTGATAGCTGAGAGGATATTTTGTAATCAAAGCAGCTATTCATTCATTCCAGACCAAGCAGTGAACTATGTAAGGGTATTATTTAATAGCAGTCACAGTAAATTTAAATATACTCCATAGAAACTCAAGTAGTAGAAAGCAGAATCCAAGTTTCAGAGGTTTTTCTGTTTTAGTTTGTGCTGTATTTTCAAATAATAATTCTTTATAAAAGCTACTGGACATCAACGGTTAACTAACATTTTAAGAGAAATCAATTGGTCAAACTGATATTGAAAAGATACTAATTGACTATTGATATTGCAGGAAATGCACCAGATAGGGATTGTGAGCCACAGCATTATAGAAACCCTTTGGCCTTCAGGATCATCCTTATAATCCTGAGAAAAACCAAGTCTTTTTTCTGTGGATCCAACCCGCTGAAGTGTGGAACATGAACCCTGAGTCAATGTATTATAAATTAATGATTAATTGAATAAAGAAGTAAATGAATATAGAGAACCCTTTTATATGCCTCAGTCTAGCAACTAATCATTCTAGGATTTCTATTTAGTGACTAATGATTCATAATCTCATTTAGAGCCACAATAACTCTAACTAGTCTCTGTTAAGATGCTAAACTATTTGTAAAAGTGAGGACCCTCTAGGCAGGTAATTAACATGAAGAGATGATGTCTAGCTTCAATCCTAATTTTATATATAATTATATAAAAATATATAATATATAACCAAAATAAATATATATACATATATACAATCATATTATATACATATACATGAATACAATCATATTATATATATTTATGTGTGTATATATATATATATATATATATACTTTTATACATAATACCAGCTGACAAATTGTTTAGTGGAGGACATAGATACTGCTGGTAAATTTTCCCCTCCCAAGACATCCTACTTTTATGCATATTCCATCAATGAAATGTTTTAGATTATAGGGCTAATATTTTTAACATGCATATTTCCTGGAGAGTTTAAGCCTATTAGTCTTATTAGGTACCCCAAAATTTTAGCTTTCATGAGTGAATTGAGCAGAGGGTATCTCTTCAAGCTCGTGGTTATCAGATCATTTGGGTAAGGAGTACTGTGAAAATGACCAAATTGAGCAAAGAAAAGTGCCTGCTCTGAGTTCTTTGTTTCTGAGATGCTAGAATGGTGTTAACAAATCTTAAGAGGCAGAATTACCAAACCACCATCTCCAGTAGAACCCTTCAGGTCATGAGCTAGAACTGAGCCAACATCAAGGCAAAGTATTGGCAAAAAGAGGTTAACCCACAGATGAGAGAGAAATAAGCCCAAACCTAATCCTTCAGAAATGAATAAAACTAGGATGAAACACCCCCCACACTTTTATTCATTGTGTTGTTCCCCATCAATCTAGACCTTGATATCAGACACTTATGGAGTCATCGTGACATACCGCTTTGTAATGATAATTAAAAAACATTAGATGCCCAGCAGACAACATTCATGGAATAAGCATTTGATATTTTTGAAGGGAGAATACATACATACATACATGCATACATACCACACACATGAATATACATACATGCATATGCATGTATATATGTGTGTACAGACAGACAGACAGATAGATAGATAGATAGATAGATAGATAGATGGATAGATAGATGGACAGACAGATAGATAGCAACAAGGTGGCACAATGGATAGAGCACAAGTCAGAGGTCAGGTAGAACTGAATTCAAATATAGCTTCAGCCACTTACTAGCTATGTGACACTGAGCAAGTCACTTAATCCTATTTGCCTCAATTTTCTTATATGTAAGATGGACTAGAGAAGAAATGGCAAACTACTCCAATACACACACACACACACTCAAACACACATACATATGTGTATATGTGTATTATAATATATAATATAGTATAAATTATATAATCACAATATATTTTATAATCATATATTTTAATTTAATGTGTTTTATTTATACATGTATAAAATACTAGATGATGATGATATGGATGTGTGGGTGTCTGTGTATTGAAGGCATGAGAATGTTTTTTTAGGATAGATGACTTGGGGTAGTCAGAAGGTGGTTGGCTGAAAGCCTAAGTCAGAGGAAAGGCAAAAGACAAACTGAAAAGTTGTTGTTGTTGTTTTTATGAAGATAATATAATATATTAGGTTTGGTGGGTACCTTATAATTCAGATAATTTAAAGCTTAAAGGAAAATTTGCCTAATCCAACCTAACTTGTCTAAGTTTGCCTTTGGTAACAAAACAGAGCTAAGCATCTAAAACATTTCTATTAGCTACAAAGTCTACAGCATCATTTAGTCTGATCGTCTCATTTTTCTTGGTGAGGAAACTGAGGTCCAGAGAGGTCATAAATCCATAATTGCCTAGATAATTTGCATGATAGAGCACAGATTCAAACACAAATCTTCTGACTCCACATAAAAATGTTATGGTTATTATCATCTGAAAGGGAAAGCAAGAAGGTTCCAAAAATAAACTTTGTGTTAAAATTAACATCTTTGGTACATCAACATTTGGAGTATGTGCTTTGGACTTCCAGTGTCTGAATTTAAATAACAAAACTTATTTGAATGGTATAAGTAATAATAATTCATATTTATAAGGTATTTGCTATGCACTAGGCAGTGTGCTAAGCACTTTACAATTGTCTCATTTGATGTTCACAACAACCCTGTGAGGCAAGTTTTACTATTCCCATTTTACAGATGAGGAAACTGAAGCAAAAAGAGGATAAAAAAAAGGATAAAGCCCAGGGTATTACCTAAATATTGAGAAGTTGAGGCTGGATTTGGACTCACATTCTCTGATTCCAACCCTGGTACTTTATCCACTGTGCTCCCTGAATTCTGATACATATCATACATTTCCTGCTTTTACCCTACTAAATAAAGTATGGGAAGAAAGGTTAGAAACAAAAAGAGGAAAAAGATATGCACATGAAGGACCCTTCTAGCCCTCTGTGTACCCCTTCTCTCTCTTTTTATTTCCAGTCAATTAGTCTCCAAAGTGGATGGGTCAGTTGACAATTCCACCAAAAGTGTATTAGTGTCTCCATTTTTTCACACCCTTTCCAATTTGTCATTTTGCCAAAAGGTGACTATTTTTAAATAATTCTTCTAAACTCACAACCCATATAAACCTATATCCATGGACACATACACAGAGCCACTTATGAATTTGGGGAATGAAGCCATGACCAAAACTAATCTAAGAAAGTATGACATAGGTAACTATGTTATATACCATGATTTGAAAGGCAGTGGGAAGCATCTCCTTGACTCAAGTGCTTATACATCTCCCATCATTATTAACTAACACCTTCTGAGGTTTTCTCAACCTTTCTAATGCCATGACCCCGCAATACAGTTCCTCATGTTGCAGTGACCTCAAACCAAAAAATTATTTAGATGGCTACTTCAAAACTGTAATTTTGCTACAGTTATGATTCAGAATGTAAATACCTGATATGCATTATGTATTCTCATTGCTACAAATTGAGATGTTGAGAACCGCTGCCTTAGAGGGCAACATATTGAGTTATTTTGAGTTATTCTTTCTAAAGAATTTTTTTCCAAAGCTTTTGCCTATCTAGATAGGACAGGGTGAGAATTCTGGATGATATGGGAGAATTGCAGTATGGTGGAAAGGACTGATAGGAGAAATGAAAGATGAATTGAACTTATTTCAAAATCTGCCTTAGAATAGAAATTTATAATTTTTCAAAAGAATATAAACTTCTTGAGGCCAGAAACTCTTTAATTTGTCTGTATTTCCAAAAGCCAATATGCTGAGACTTCTCTAGTAGATGCTTGATAAATTATTTTTATTTGAATTAAACTAATTTAGAATCTAGCCTTACCAGAGTGCTTAGAGATCTTGAAAACCTTAATTCCTCATATTGTAATAAAAAAAATGGCCCTTTATCTTTACTTTGTTAGGAACTGTCCCAACTTAGAAAAGTGGCATTCTAATTTGATAGTTGTCTCACTATAGTAAGTAAGAACTTCATTTCCATTATGATCTAGCTTGCAAATTCTGATAACTCTTTGATATGTGTACAAGAACTTCAACCTAAATCTGTGTCTTGGAAACATTGTTCACTTATGTTCTTCATAAATTCATTATTTTTTAAGGGTAGCAAAATTGACAGGATATTCCTTATATTTAAGTCTATGTACTCTATAAAGATCTGTCACTTGTGTTCCCATCTTTGAGTCTGAAAAGCACTCTTCAACAGAGGATACAGACTCTCAATGCAGTTTGGAGCAAGCCATTCTTCACTTTATTTCCTTTGTGAATTTTTCTCTTGGAAAGGATGAGAGATGGCATAGAGGGAGAAAACATGAATTGATGGACATCAGAAATGATCATTAAAAATTGCATTGACAAGAACTCTGGAAAAAAAATAAGAATTTTAAAAAGGAAGATGGTAACCAAATCTTAACTATGTGCTTTAAATGTGGAAGAATTAAAAATTGAAAAGTATTAGTAAGAAGAGTTTAGGTTTCCTAAAATTGTAAAAGTTGAACACTGATCTGACTAAGGAAAGATATGGAATTTATTTTTATTGAAGTAGTGCTCCACACTGTCTGAAGGACATTTTATTGGCATTTCCTTCTCCAACAGTTCTTTCTCTGGAGGTTCAGAGGGACATTTTAGGAAGTTTTCATAACAGATAAAAGGTGTTTTGTAGCTTGAAAACATTTTATACATGGATGTCTTACCATTTTAAGAAAATAATGTTATTTTTATAGTAATCTCCATTTTTCCAAATTTTTGATTCACTTATTAACATTAGTTTCCAACTAAATGATCTATATATCTTAAAAGCCATTTTACCTCTAATCTCACATTTTATTCACAGTTCTCATGATTTAAAAATCAAAACCACAAGTATTTCATGTTCTTTACAAGTGTGAAGACAGTTGGTTTCAATCAATCTTATAACTTCCAAACTTACATCATAGAGTCTATGATTTTCCAATGACAGTTTCAAGTTCCTGTTTCTCTGATCTATATCATGAAGGCTGGGATGTCAATCTCACTGATGGGGGAAAATATTTCCTCAGGAGAAAAGTGGCTCTCCACATGACTCCCCTGTCAGGGAGCCATATGAGCTAAGGACCTGAAGAAAGTTCAAGACCAAAGCTCCCATTTAGTTATTGGAGTTGACTATGAAGTGTATAAAAATGATTAAACAAAAAAAAAAAAGATTTAGAGCAGAGGAAGAGAGACTTATCTCCCAGTATTTGAAGAATTATCAAAGGCAAGGAAGATTTGATTCACTCTGTGTTGCTGAAGAAAGTAGCTAAGATCAATAAGTAGAAATGAGAAAGTAGGTTACTATCCAATATAAGAAAACTTCCTAAAAATTAGACCTATCTATGAAAAGAATGAGTTGACTTGAGATGCGGTAAGTTCCCCATTATTCTAAGTATTTAAATAATAATTGGATGTTTACTCATCAGAAATTTTATGGCAATTCTTATTTTGATTAAGAGATGACTCAATCTCTTAATTTTACTCAAAATGATCTAAAATTATTTCAAATCTAAGAATCATAAGATTTTATGACCCATGGATCTAAAAGGGACCTTGTAAGTCACTTAGTAAAATTCTATCATTTTACAGCTGAATAAAATTGGGGCTTAGCAAGGTTAAGTGGATTGCCAAAATAGTAAAAGACAAAATCTGAATTTGAACTCAGATCTTGAGACCTCATGTCTATTGCTCTTTTCATTGTAGCTTTAATCTCTGAGTACAATTCTATAAATCTATAATAGCCAAAGATGCTTACTTTTATTTTTGCTAAATATATTTAAAAATTAGTTGAATAGCAGATCTATTTGACTGCCAAAGTTTGGGGATGGTTATTTCCTATCCTCTTTTTATCTTGGTGCAATGCATAAAAAAGCTATAAGAACTGTGATGGAGGTCACTTTCTTGATATCCAAGAGATAGCAATGAAGATTTCTTAGGATTTTAGATACAAAAGATAAAAGAAGTCATCCCATCTCCTCATTAAAGGACAGATAGGAAGAGTAAGTAATTTCTCTGTGGTCATATATTCAACAAGTTACAAAAAAGATTAAAATATAAGATTAAAACTCACATTTCCTAGATGGTTTGCTCTCTGTGTTGTTGAAGGGAGTAACCACACCAGTCAAATCACAGATCTATTGAAGTATCTTCCAAATTAATTTGAACAGAGTAGGAGATCTTAATTAAATGACTATTTAAATAAATAAGTGAATGGATGGGTAGATGGATAGATGAATTCTCCAGTAATTCACTAGGGAAGAGGCTCATTACATATGTATTAACACCATGCCCATACGAAATAAACCAGTCATATGTTCAAGCAAGCAAGCAACAAGGATCTTAGAATGCCTACTAGAGGCCAAGTATTATATTAGGTGCTGATAGTATGAAGAATAAAAATTCCTACTCAAAAAAAATGGTACACTCAAAGAAGAGCATAAATATAAAATGGATTAACATATTATATGTGAAGTAGTTAAATCATGTTAGTTCAAGGTTAGGGATTCAAGAACAGTTTCATGCAGAAGATGATCTTTAAGTTGCATTTAAAAGAAAGAGAAGGATTCTGAGGTTGAAGTTAGGAAGGGTGGAATAATTACAGACATGGGGGACAGCATGGAAATGGGAGATGGAATGTACTGAATGGCAGGACAGTAGCCAAGGCCAGTCTGGTTGGATTTCAGGGGGTTCAGGAAAGGGAGGGGCAGAAAAAGGATTTTGTTTGTTCTTGATGATTGAATAGGCAAAAGCCTGTAGAGAAGCCTCTACTTTTCTGCTAACCTTAGGGAAAATACCCTTCTACCAGCTCATCACTGAATGTATCTAAGCATGGAATTTTAGATTTGGGAGTTGGATAAGGCTTTTAGTGGTCATCATCTGATGGAAACCACTTGCTTTAGTCAGTTAAGCTTTGTTATGTGCAATTGAATAAGGTTTCCATAAAAGCTGGGCCAATTTCTTTTATATCTTTTTAATTCCAATACCCTCAATAGTGCCAGGCACCATATTGTATACTTTTAAAAATTCTTATTGATTGATTAGATGATTTTATATATCTGAGGACTCTGAAAAATCAAGAGGGCAGGCTTGTGAATTCCCCGAGAGCCTAGGCTTAAGGCAGGGAAGCAGGATAAAGCTGTTTCTCATGTACCGTTCTGCCTATACTCAAGTGAAATATATTTTAGTTTTAGGCTGAAGCCTTCCTCAGTTAGTATGAACTGTTTCAGGATTTATCCAGTGTTATGTCATGGGTTGAGGTGATGGCTATAGGAGCATAGATTTAGACAATGTAACATCTACACTACCCTCATTCATATTTTTATATCGTGATTTAAGTATTGAAAAGGGTTGGGTAATCCCATTTTTTCATTACCTTTCAAAAATATAACAAAATTTTGATTTTCATTTTGTGGAACAATTTTTGGACATGCCCACCTTAAAGAAAGATTGTTTCATATTTTTGGGGGGTGAAAAATAGCATGGTCCAAAAGGAATGGCTTCCAAAGTCCATGAAGTTCTTTAAATAGCATAGAGACCTCCTACTGTTCATGTTTTATTTGTAATCACTAAGACAGATTATTTTTCTTCACCTCAGTCAGCTTGTTGCTGTTACTTGTGTTGGCAAAGACATACAGGGTGCAAAAACTAGTGACTGACTCTCCAATGTGATTTATTAAAGGCACACATGCCTCTCCATTTGCTATATAAATTTTGGTTTTCATTGAGGGTTGTTTTCTGTTGTTGATTATTTTGTTTATTGCAGGGTTTAGTTTTTTTTTTTTTTAACCATTAGCAAAGGATACATAAAAGCTCCAGGACCCAGAAGGACAAAAGAGGGGCTGTTTCTAGTAGTCTAAAAAATAAAGTCATTTTACTGCAAGACAAAATGCCTTGGGCCACTTTTGCATATTTTTCACTCTATCTGTTTCATTTCCTTCCTGGGACTGTTTATATTTTGACATTGCCTAGGAGCTTTCTCTGTTCACAAGACTCTGTTTTTCAAACAATTCCTTTTGCATCTTTCTCTGTATTTATGTAATCCATGACAGCTAATGTTATTCTAGAGTTTTATTTTAGTGCACTAAGCTTATGAAATTATTTGCATAGCTTTTGATCTTTAAGTATTATTTTATTTTTTCATGGTTTTAGTGAGACTTTATAAAATTCAATTTTGAAACAAATTAATATTATTTTCATAGTACGTGCTTTAAAAGTTTTATATATATGTATGTATGTATATACATACATATATATATATAATATTATGGTTTTAAAGGACAAAATCCACAAAATTTGATGTGGTGGTGATTACAAAGGACTCAATTTTTTATCTAATTCATCATTGAAATTAGCTTTGGTATTTAATAAAGTGCTTAATAAATGTTTGTTAAATGAATGAATAACTTTACTTCTCTAAAGTATGTTGTAAGCCTTCTTGACTGGTTTTAAGATGTAGAGGGCGATGGCCTTTACTTTCTACTAATATCTTCCCATTACAATATTTATTTGAGTTTAGAAAGGAGAATTTAATTCTAATACTGATTTTGATACTAACAAATCAAACAGTGAACATTTATCCAAAACCTACTGAGTGTCAGGCACTGTCATAGGTTATAGAGATAAAAATAAGAAAAACAACAATTCCTGCCTGTAGGGATCTGGCCAAAATATCCATATAAAAGGGAAAGAGAAATGTTTACAGAGCAAACATAAAAATAATTGGAAGGGAGGCACCAGCTCCTGTAGGTAGGAGAGTATCAGGAATGGATTTATTCAGCAGGTAACACTTGTGCTCTTTGGAAAGAAGTTGGTGATTCAAAGAAATGGAGATGAGGAGGGAGTGCATTCATCCCATGTGATGGAATAGCCTGTGCAAAGACATACAGATGGAAAATGGAACAGTTTGTGTAAAAATACAACTAGGCTAATTTGGGTAATATAAACGATGTCAAAAGGGGAAGGCGGGGAGTGGCATTGTGATCAATCATTGATAGAATATGGGTCTGGACTCTAGAAGACCTAAATTCAATTCTGGTCTCTAGATACGTGATCTTGGTCGTCACTTAAATTTTGTTTGTCTCAGTTTCTTCAACTATAAAACAAAGATAACAATGCTACCTACCTTTGAGAGTTATTGGTAGAATAACATGTGATAATATTTGTAAACTACTTAGAACAGTGCTTGGTACATAGTTGATGCTTAATAAAATTCTTGATCCTTTCTCTTCCCGCTAAGTATGTAAAGGTAACATGTAGCCTATTTCTTTTTTTTTTAAAACCCTTATTTTCTCGCTCAAGATCAGTACTATTTATTAAAGGCAGAAGAGCTGTAAGGGGTAGAGAACTGAGATTAAGTTAGTTGCCCAAGATTAGTTAGGAAATGTCTCAGGGCAATTTTGAACCCAACATCTTCCATCTCTAGCCCTGGCTCTTTATCCACTGAGTCTTGTAACTGCCCCGCCTATTTCTTTTTAAATCTTTTTTTTTTTAATGTTTCTTCTCTCTGTATCTTATATTCCTCATCTGTTATTTGTGAATGATACTCACCTCACAGATTTATTGTGAAAATTAACAAAGATGGTGAATATTTACCAAATTCTATGAAAACAAAAGCTAAATGTCTTATGCAAAAAAGAACTATTAGTATTCACTCATCAATTTTCTTGGTTATATTCTTACATGTTATATACCTCCTTAGTAGAATCTAAGCTCTTGATGTTCAAGGAATGTAATATTTTTGTCTTTAATGTCATCGATAGGAACTTAATAAAGATTTGTTGATTTGGTTGTTGAATTGAATTACTTGATATTTCTTATTCTTGCCTTTGACAAGAAAGGGAGGGTGAGATCACTATGACTAATGATCTGTCTTCACAAGAATGTCCATTGCATCTAAATTTTTCTGATTTGTATTTTTCATCCTTTTCTGGTTGTTTGTATGTATTTTTGTATGCATTTGTTCTAATATAACTTGAATCTCTGATATCATATCCAGTTCATGTATCAAGACTTTAATTGTACTTAACCAAGTACATAAAATAAAATGCCTATATATTTGAAAGAAATGTTTCTACTCTCAACCTTATTAATATTCATATCTTATCTTGAAATATAGATATTGGCAAATAGCTTTTCCCTAAAGTGCAATCAATTTATATCAGACAGCAGATAATTCAAGTATCTATACTTAAATATATCTGCTTCTTCATATATGCACAGCATTTAAAGTGTTTGCACTGTCCATTTATTATCCTCTTCTGTTAATTTTCTACATTGAATCAGGGTCAAGAAGCTATTCTTAACAAAAACAATAACAACAACAACAACCACATAGCATTAAGAGTTCTAAATCCCAGAATGATCCAAAGGTGGTTGAGGGAGTTGGTGTGGTAAAGAGAATCCAAGCAAGAATATATAGGACAGGTAAAAGTCATTAGTCTATTTCTCATGAGAACAGGTTGAATGAAACTAGTATATAGCCAGAAGGAAAGATCTATGTGCAGATGATACCTGTACTTAGTATTTAAAGGTTTGAAAAGTGCAACAGGGACTGCACTTACTCTGTTTATTCCCAAAAGGCAAAAAAAAAAAGGAGCATCTGAGTTGAAGTTGCAAAAAAAAAGCTTGAAATATTGAAAAGCATTCTAATAATTAGAACTGTAAAAAATGGAATGGTATAACTTAAGAGGGACATAAGTATCCTCTTCTTAGAGGTCTCTAAGCAGAGGACCACTTGCCTGATAGATTGTAGTGCAATTTGCTTTTGGATATCGGTTGTGGTGATGGCAACTAGGACCATCTTCCAAAACTCAAAATTTGTGATTCTATGACATTTTCCCATATATGATAAGAGTATAGAGCAGTCTTTCTAGGTTCTAGTTAACTGAAAGGTTTAGGGCTTGCTTCAGATTGCATATGGGCTCATATTGAGCAATTTGCCCTTGAAATTAAAAAAAAAATCACTGTGACCTCTGTTAGAGATGTTATTGATTCAGGGCATTATACAAAAGAAATCAGTCCATCTCCCTCTACTCCCTTTTTTTACATCTTCAAAGCATGTGAGATTTACTTCAACTTTTTTCTAAAATACCAGTAGGGGAAGAGGTGACTGAGCAAATGTTCAAACTAAAGAATTGAACCTTGCTTCTGCCCAACCAAGGGAAGTTTTCCTAATGGCTTATGAAAAGTCTCCTGCAAAACATTGTAAGTATATATATATAATTCCCGACATATTAAAGAGAACAATCCAAAGCTATGGATTATTTTTTTAAAAGGACCTTCATCAGTTTTCTGGACATTCTGAGAGATAATTTTGAAGAGATAGGTCAAGAAAGAAGCAAAGTAAAATTTCTGAATGGAAGATCCAGATCTGCAAAAGCAGCCTCCATCATGTTCTTTGACTTTAACTGCCAAGACAGTAAGAATCTACTGAGACAGAAATGTCTCCTAGGTGACATTCAGTCTTGGTTTAAGCTAAGAAATTAGCTTACTCCAAATAGAAGAGTTCATTTACTCTTGTATATGTTCTAATCTATATAACTTCTCAAACTTCTTTTTGCAGCTCTATCAAAGAAAGAATTTTGCTAGGTATTCTTGAAAGTCTCTTTAAAAATTCATAGATTTTTATTGATATCTTTTGTTTTTACAACTTTAAAATTTCCCACCACTCCCTTTCCCATACTCACCCTCTTATTCCAAGAGTGGGAGACTACAGAACAGAAAAAAAAAATTTAAATAAGAAAAAAAAAAGCAGGAGGAAAAATCATTAAACTAAACAATATGTTGAAAAATCTGAGTTGTCTGAAAATGAATGCTTAGATAAAAGGAAAGGGTGGAAATATCATGTCTTCTTTAAAACAAAACTTAATATAATTTTCCAATCTTCATTTATTACTTCCCATTTAGAATTTTGTAGTCAATGTGTATATTATTTTCTTAACATTGCTTATTTCACTTTGAATCAATTCATGTAAATATTTCTATTTTCATTGTATTGGTCATGTTTGTCTTTTCTTACAGAATGATATTCTATCACCGTCACACAACCTGTTTAGCTATTCTCCAGTCATTGGGCATCTACATTGTTTCTCATTCCTGACACTATGAGATAAAAAAGTATTCCAACAAATATTCTGATGTATGTGGATTTTTGCTTTGATCAGTGATATCTTGAGAGTATATACTGATCTGTGGAATCTCTAGATTATAAAGATAGCTATTTGACCAATTTCACTTGCATAATTCCAAATTGCTTTCCAGAAACATTATACAAAGTCACATATCTGCCAAAAAATGCATTGATGTGCCTACCTTTCTACAACTTCTCCACTATTGACTATTCTCATCTTTTATCATTTCTATCAATTTGCTGGATGTAAGATGAAACTTCAGAGTTGTTTTGAATTACTTTCACTTATTAGTTATTTAGAAAATATTTTCATAAAGCCATTAATAATTTTCAATTGAATAAACTCACCCATAAAATGCAAGTGAATAGCAGAGTGGATTAGAATTCAAAACCCTACCATATGCTGTCTACAAGAAACACTCATGAGGAAGGTAGATACGCATAGGGTGAAAGTAAGAGGATGGAGCCAAATTTATTGGGAATCAACTGATAAAAAGAAGGCAGGAGTTACAATCATGATATCTGACAAAGCCAAAAATAAATCTAGTTAAAAGAGATAGGGAAGGCAGTATAGACAATGAGGAAATATCCTTACTCAACATGTATGCACCAAATGGCATAGCATCCAGATTTCTAAAGGAGACCCTAGTGGAACACAAGGATGAAATAGGTAGAATATACTAGTGGGAGACCTTCCTCTATCTGAACTAGATAAATCAAACAAAAAAATAAGAATAAAGAGGTAAGAGAAGTGAATGAAATCTTAGAAAAAGTAGAGTTAGTAGACATATGGCGAAAAATAAATAGGGACAAAAAGGAATACACATTCTTTTCAGTAGCACATGGTACATTCACAAATTTGACCATGTATTAGGGCATAAAACATTGCAAACAAGTTCAAAAGAGCAAAAATAATAACTGCAACCTTCTCTGATCACAATGCAATGAAAATAATAATTAGTAAGCGTACATGGAGAAGTAAATAAAAAATTAATTGGAAATTAAACTATAAGATTCACCAAAACCTGTTAGTTAAAGAACAAATCACAGAAACAATTATTAACTTCATTAAAGAAAATGGCAATGATGAAATGTCTTTCAAAACCTATGGGATACAGCCAAAGCAGTACTCAGCGGAAAATTTATATCCTTGAGTTCATATATTAACACATTAAGAAGGGCAAAGGTCAATGAATTGGGCTAGCAAATTAAAAAACTAGAAAGAGAACAAATTAAGAATCATCAGATGAAAACTAAATTAGAGATCCTAAAAATCAAAGGAGAAATTAATAAAACTGAAATTCAAAGAATTATTGATTTAATAAATAAGACTAGAAGCTGGTACTTTGAAAAAAAACAAATAAAATAGGCAAAGTATTAGTCTAATTAAAAAAAAGGAAAGAAAAAAAATAAATTGACAGTATCCAAGATGAAAAGGGAGACCTCACCTCTAATGAAAAGGAAATTAAGGCAATCATTAAAAACTACTATGCCCAATTATGGCAACAAATATGGCAATCTAGAAGATATGGATGAATACTTACAAAAATATAAATTGCCTAGACCAACAGAGGAAAAAATAAATTACCTAAATAACCTCATATCAGAAAAAGAAATTAAACAAGTCATGAGAGAACTCCTTAAGAAAAAATCATCAGGTCCAGATGGATTCACAAATGAATTCTATCAAACATTCAAAGAACAACTAACCCCAATATTATACAAACTATTTGACAGAATAAGCAAAGAAGGAGTTCTACCAAATTCCTTTTATGACACAAACATGGTACTGATCCCAAAGCCAGACAGGTCAAAAACAGAGAAAGAAAACTATAGACCAATCCACTTAATGAATATAGATGCAAAAATCTTAAATAGGATACTAGCAAAAAGACTCCAGCAAGTCATCACAATGGTTATTCACTATGACCAGATAGGATTCATACCAAGAATGCATGGATGGTTCAATATTAGGAAAACCATCCACATAATTGACCATATTAACAAGCAAACTAAAAAAAAATCACATTATTTTTTCAATAGATGCAGAAAAAGCCTTTGATAAAATACAACACCCATTCCTTTTGAAAATACCTGAAAGTATAGGAATAGAAGGGTCTTTCCTAAAAATAATAAACAACATATACCTAAAACCATCAGCAAACATTATATGCAATGGAGATAAACTAGAGGCTTTCCCAATAAGATCAGGAATGAAACAATGATGCCCATTATCACCTCTATTATTTAACATTGTACTAGAAACACTAGCAGTAGCAATTGGAGAAGAAAAAGAAATTGAAGGTATTAAAATTGGCACTGAGGAGATCAAGCTATCACTCTTTGTGGACGATATGATGGTTTACTTACAGAATCCTAGAGAATCAACCAAAAAAGCTAATCGAAACAATCAACAATTTTAGCAAAGTTGTAGGATGCAAAATAAACCCGCATAAGTCATCAGCATTTCTATATATCTCCAACCAATTTCAGCAGTAAGAATTAGAAAGAGAAATTCCATTTAAAATCATCTTTGGCAATATAAAATACTTAGGAATCTATCTTCTGGGACAAAAACAGAAACTATATGAACACAACTACAAAACACTCTCCACACAATCAAAATTAGATCTAAACAATTGGAAGAACATTGATTGCTGATGGGTGGGACAAGCTAACAATAAAAATGATAATCCTACCCAAATTAATTTACTTATTTAGTGCCATACCCATTGAACTATCAAAAAACTTTACTGAATTAGAAAAACAACATAACAAAGTTCATTTGGAGGAACAATAGATCAAATATATCCAAGAAAATCATGAAGAAAAATGCAAAGGAAGGAGGACTTGCTGTCCCAGATCTCAAACTATACTATAAAGTAGCAGTCATCAAAACAATTTGGTACTGGCTAAGAGACAGAAAGGAGGATCCGTGGAATAGAATTTGGGTAAATGACCTCAGCAAGACAGTTTATGATAAACCCAATTATCCTAGTTTTGGGGAAACCCAATATTTGATAGAAACTGTTGGGAAAATTGGAAGACAGTATGGGAGAGATTAGGTTTGGATCAACATCTCACACCCTACACCAAGATAAACTCAGAATGGTTGAATGACCTGTTTAAAAAGAAGGAAACTATAAGCAAATTAGGCGAACACAGAATAATATACTTGTCAGATCTTTGGGAAAGGATAGATTTAAAACCAATAAAGAGCTAGAAAAAAATCACAAAATGTAAAATCAATAATTTTGATTACATTAATTAAAAAGTTTTTGTACAAACAAAGCTAATGCATCCAAAATTAGAAGGGAAGCAACAAATTGGGAAACAATCTTCATTACAAAACCTGGGACAAAGGCCTAATTACTTAAATTTATAAAGATCTAAACCATTTGTACAAAAAATGAAGCCATTCTCCAATTGATAAATGGACAAGGGACATGAATAGGCATTTTTCACTTAAAGAAATCAAAAGTATTAATAAACACATGAAAAAGTGTTCTAAATCTCTTATAATCAGAGAGATGCAAATCAAAACAACTCTGAGATATCACCTCACACTGAGCAGATTGGCTAACATGACAGCAAAGGAAAGTAATGAATGCTGGAGTGGATGTGGCAAAGTTGGGACATTAATGGATTGCTGGTGGAGTTGTGAATTGATCCAACCATTCTGGAGGGCAATTTGGAACTATGCCCAAAGGTTGATCAAAGACTGTCTGCCCTTTGATACAACCATAGCATTTCTGGGTTTGTACCCCAAAGAGATAATAAGGAAAAATACATGTACAAAATATTCATAGCTGCACTCTTTCTGTTGGCAAAAAAATGGAAAATGAGGGGATGCCCTTCAATTGGGGAATGGCTGAACAAATTCTGGTATATGTTGGTGATGGAATACTATTGTGCTAAAAGGAATAATAAAGTGGAGGAATTCCATGGAGACTGGAACAACCTCCAGGAAGTGATGCAGAGTGAGAGGAGCAGAACCAGGAAAACATTGTACACAGAGACTGATATACTCTGGTACAATCAAATGTAATGGACTTCTCCATTAGTGGCAATGCAATGACCCTGAACAACTTGGAGGAACCTACAAGGAAAGCCACTATCCACATCCAGAGGAAACACAGTGGGAGTAAAAACACTAAAGAAAATCAATTTCTTGAATATATGGGTCAAAGGGATATGGTTGGGGATGTAGACTCTAAATGAATATCTTAATGTAAACAACAACATGGGAATAGGTTCTGATCAAGGACACAAGTAATACCCAATGAAATTGTGCATTGGTTGCGGGACGAGTAGGTGGAGTGGAGGGAAAGAAATAATGTGATTATTGTAACCAAAGAATAATGTTCTAAATTGACTAAATAAATTAATTCAAATGGGAAAAAAGGAAATGTGAAAAAAAATAAATAATTTTCAATTACTGAGAAGTATTTGTTCATATCATTTGATCACTTCTGTGAGAACTTAAATATAGGTGTTATGCTAAATATCAGAATAATAAAGTAATATTGTGGTCACCAATTTTAAAATATTACAATTAAGTCAAAATGACTTTTAGCAGCTTTATTTAGAAAGAGATGGAGAGAGTGTGAAAGTGAAAAAATGTAAAGAGACAGAAAGTACTGCCTAGCTACAAATACCCTAGATTTAATCCTAATGTCTCTAGATCACAAATGCGAATCCAAAAATGAATCTCATCAGAAACCAAAGTCCTAATTAGGAAGCTGATATCCAAAAAACCGGGAGATGCTGAAGAATCTGCCGAGAACCTTCAATGAGCAAGAGGCTAAGACTGCCAATCTCACCAGAACTCACACTGAAGGATGTGTCTCACCAAAGATCCAACAAGCAGAGAATGTCTCCTCACCAAAGAACCAAAGAAGTAATCACTGTACTCACCACCCCAATATGAGGCAGGATCCAGAGGAAGAGTCTCCTCCTCCAGTCTGGCTCACCAAAGCAGAGAGTACCTAACTGAATCCTTGAGCTGGTCTTTTAAAGCAGTTTTCTCAATGTCACTTCCTGTTGCTCCCCAACTTTAAGGTAACCAATCACAATCTTTCAATTTGCCTAGCACTGATCATGGAGTGGGCAGTAGCCTCTGGAGTTGTCACCCAATCTAGCAAGTGACTTTTGAACTCTCATACTTAATGACTGACAAGGGACTAAGTAGAGGTGCCTAAGTTTTTGATTAACTTAGAAGGTGATGATAGACAAAGTGAGTTTTATTCACTCTTCACATCTGTATATCATATAGGGGTTTTGTTTACATATATTTTCACTAGTTGTCTACATATTTTGGTTATCAGACATTTATCAGAAATATTTTTTACAAGGATATTAACAAATGGGTAGTTTCCCTTATTGAAATGCATTTTTTTCCAAAAAATTCAATTACAGGTAATCAGAATTGTTTATTTCATCTTTTATAATTGCCACAATTTCTTTTTTGGTTAATAATTCCTAGTGAAAATATACTGTGTGTTCATCTTGTTTTTTTTTTCATTAATTTAATTTAACTTTCCCCCAATTACATGTAAAAATTTTCCAAAATTTTAAAAAGAATTTTGGATCTTGGATTTTCTTCCTCTCTCCTTCGTTTACTACCTGCCAAGATGGTAAATAATATGATTATTCATTTGAAGGTGCAGTTATTTGAAACATTTTTTATTAATCCTTTGTGGAAGGAAATGAACCAAAAATATTTTAAGAAAAAAAGTGAATAAAAAATTTGTTTTGGTTTAGATTCAGACTCCATCAGTTCTTTCTCTGGAAGCAGATGTCATTTTTTAGCATCAGTCCTTTGTTTTGGATCATTGTATTGCTGAGAATAATTTTCAGCATTCTCCATTGTACAGTGTTCCTGTCTCTGTGTACTGTAATAGTGGATAGAATTAATGGGTACACTGAGGTGTGTGGATGATGCCTCAGTTCCTGTTTTTCGTGCAGTAAAGGGGTTCTCGCCTCACTACACTTAACCAGCCACAACTAAGTTTTGCTAAGAATTTGCTAAAACTAACATGTTTATTTGTAAATAATAAATAGGGATGGAGGATAGGATTGAGGATGCCCTAATCACTAATTCTCTTTCTTTCCCCTTCCTCTAAATTCTCCCCAAAAAGAATTCTTCTTTTGCTAGAAGCTCCCTACAAACCCTCCCTGCTTCTGGCTAATAAGCCAGAAAGTCCTCTGTATACTTCCTGACAATATAAACCCTCCCTTTGTTGGTTTGGCAAGTTTCAGGATAACAGGATGTGAATCTTAAAATTTTTTAGACTTGTGAATGTTAAAAATTCTCAGACTCTACCTTAGAACATTTGGTTAAGACCATTCCCCACTTTAAACAATGAAGATACTTGATCAGGAATGTGAGAACTCTAACATTACTCCACCCATACTTAAGCATACTTTAGGGGAAGATAAAGTTGTAAACTCCTAACTGAACAATGAAATGTACTTAACTCATACTTATAGTGAGGCAAAAGACCTTAGGTTAAGTCTATTTTTAGATCTAATACAAAAGGGTGCTAAGTACCTATGAAGGTCAAATTAGTCACTAAAAGGTCAGACAACTTGCAAACTTGCAAGGGACAAGCTTAACAAAAGATGTGTGAAGTTTTAGTCTACCCAGAGAAGTTGAAAACTAAAGAAGGTGTGAATTAAGAATAGTCAGTCCTTTGGAAAACATCTACTGTGATTGGTAGATGTGAAAACTTAGGGGAGGTGACATAGGAGAAAATTCTCTTTAAAAGGGGGTCAGAAAGGCCTCTGTAGTGAGTTCAGCTGCCTGAGCTGAACTGAGGTAGTTCAGCTTGCCAAAACTGAATTGGAGGACTCGGTGGCTGAACTTAGTGGAGCTGAGGAGCTAAACTGGAGGGTCTCTCTGAACACTAGAATCTTGCTTGGGACAAATCTTCTGGTGAGTGGATTAAAGACCAACTGGTCTCTCTTAAGGCTCAGGCCTTACTCTCTCTCTCTCCCTTTCCTTGATTCCTTATTTGTATTAATTAAAATCTCCATAAAAACCCAGCTGAATATGATATTCCAGAAGACGAAAGAGCTAGAACTTCAATCAAGAATTGCTTACTCAGAAACACTGAGTAAATACTTCAAGAGATAAATTGAGTATTCAGTGAAATAGAGTATTTTCTAGCATTACTCATGGAAAGACCAGAGCTGAATGGAAAATTTGGCTTTCAAATACAAGATGACAGAAATATAATATGCAAATGAATTGGATATAGAAAGCTATCTTACCCTCCAGTAAGGGTAAGATAAGATAAGATGGGAAGGGGATAAAAGAAGGGGTTAGGCTAATAGAAAAGAGGGCAAAGTGGGGGATGCAGTGGTCAGAAACTAAACAGGGGAAAATAAGATGGAGAGTAATACATAGTGATCATAATAGTTAAAATTTTTTCGTAAGTCTCTAATAAGGCCTCATTTCTCAATGTCTCAAAACATAGGGAAATCAGTCTAATGTTTAAGAATATAAGTCATTCCCCAATTAATAAATAGTCACAGAATATAAGCAGGCAATTCTCAAATGAATTAAACTATATAGGCATGCCAAAAATGCTTCAAATTACTATTAATTACCGAAATGCAAATTAAAACAACTCTAAGTTACCACTCTGTATCTATCAGACTAGCTATTATGACAAAAAAGGAAAACGAAAAGGTTTGGGGGCAATGTGGGAAAATTGAGACAGTAATGACCTTTTGGGGAATTATGAAGTGATTTGACTATTCTAAATAATTTGTATCTATGCTCAAAGTACTATAAAACAGTACATATCCTTTGACCCAGCAGTACCATTACTACATCTGTATAAGAGATTAAAAAAAAAAACAAAAAGTGGAAGGGACTATGTGTACAAAAATATTTAAAATATTTATTTAGTTCTTTTTGTGAGAGAAAAGATTTGAAAGTGAGGGGATACCCATCAGTTGGGGAATATTTGAGTAACTTATGTAAGTTATATGATTATAATGGGAATCTATTATGCTATAAGAAATAATGAACAGGAGGAGCTTAGAAAAACCTGGAAAGACTTACACAAACTGAGGGAGTGAAATCAGCAGTACTACAACATTGTACTTTTATGGTGGAAATTATAGGGATATAAGTGAATTTAAGTATAGTTAAAAGTCAGTTTGCAGAAACTAGCATGACTACATGCTAGAAACTCTAGGACAGGAAATTCTGGAATGTGGGTATCTTACTGGAGGGTAAGATAGCTTTCTATATCCAATTCATTTGCATATGTTCCTCCATCATTAAGCCAATTCTGATGAGAGTAAGATTCATGTTCTCTCCTCCTGACCTCCCTCATCCTTCCCTCTGATGTAAAAGCTCTTTCATGCCTCTTTTATGTTTAATAATTTACCCCATTCTCTTTTCCATTTTCCCTCTTCCCAATGTATTCCTCCTCTTTCTTAACTGCTTAATTTTAGTTTTTCAACTCAATTCTTTCCTTCTCTTTATGCATATGCCTTCCAACTGCCCTAATAATGATCAAGTTCTCATGAATTACAAGAAGCATTTTCCCATGTAGGCATGTACACAGTTTAACTTTATTGAATGTCTTTTGATTTCTCCTTCTTGTTTGCCTTTTTATATTTCTGTTATCTTGTATTTGAAAGCCACATTTTCCATTCAGCTCTGGTCTTTCCATGAGTAATGTTAGAAAATACTCTTTTAATGTAGAAGATGCTAAATCTTGTGTTATTCTGATAGATTCAATGATATTTAAATTTTGCTTTTTGACTGCTTACAATATTTCTTCTTGGCCTAAGAATTTTAGAATTTAAATAAGGAATATTATTCCTTAGAGTTATCCTTTTGAGATCTCTTCAGGAAGTGATTAGTGGATTCTTTTGATTAATATTTTGTACTCTAGTTCTAGAATATCAGGGAAGTTTTCTTTGATAATTTCTTGAAAGATGATGTCTAAGCTCTTTTATTTAATCACGTTGTTTTTTTTTTAGGTAATCCTATAATTTTTAGATTATTTCTCCTGGATTTACTTTCTAGTTCAGTTGTTTTCCAGTGAAATATTTCACATTTTCTTCGATATTTTTTGCATTATTTTGACTTGATTTGATTGTTTCTTGATGTGTTTTATGGAGTCATTAGGTTCCACTTGTGTGTTCCAAATTTTTAAGGAATTATTTTCTTTTGTAACTTTTGTATTATTTAACCAATTCTATTTGTTAAAGAGTTATTTTCTTTAGTGAATTTTTGTGCATCTCTTTTCCCATATGGGCAATTCTGCCTTTTAAGGAGTTCTCTTTAGTGCATTTTGTAGTAAAGTATCAATTTAGATCTAATTTTACCATACTGAATTTCAGTTTTCACTGCAATCATTTCCAGATAGATAGTTATTTCCTGTGTAATTAATGCTTTAGAGTTTGATGAGCACACATAATTATTGTCTTCATTTTGGTCTTTTGTTTATGCTCCTTGAACTGGTTAATATTTTTATTGAATTATGGTCTACAAAGCATATGTTTTCTACATCTACCTTTTAAAAATTTATTTGTAGTATCTCTGTGCCATATAACATAATCATTGGTAAATGTACCAAGTGATGCTAAGAAACAAGTATGACCTTTAGTGATCACCTCTAGAAGGCACTATTAATAAGTTAGTTCTAATTAACTGAGCAGACATTTTAATATAGCATATTACCAATGATAAACAAATTTTGCAGTAACTAGAATGGCTTTTCTCCTACTATTACTGAGTTATTCCTTTTTGCAACTCATTTTTAATGATTTTAGATGCCTTGAAATTTATATTACAATTTTGTCTTGTTCTGTTTCATCTTTTTTCCCCTAGAATTGTTAAATTAAGTGCCTATGAGTTTTGGAGTATACAACATAATTTGTTTTGTTTTGTTTTGGTTTGGTTTTGGGTTTTCTCTCTGGAGACAATCTATCAAATCTATCAAATGGTGATATGTTTTCTATATTCAGATATTTTAGCTAGGTTTGTTTTGTTTTGTTTTTGGTATTATTTCCTTCATTATGAAAATATTTTTCAACTTATCATGTTCTTCTGGGAAATCTATGATTCTTATACTGGTTCTAGACATCCTGTCTTCTGATATCAGGAAGACTCATCTTCATGAGTTCAAATCCAGCCTCAGACACTTACTGTGTTGACCCTAAACAAATAGCTGAACCATTTTCTCAGTTTCCTCATCCATAAAATGCTCTGGAGAAAAATGGCAAACCACTCCAATATTTCTGCCAAGAAAATCTGTTAATCACAAAGAGACAGACATGATTAAAACAATACTACCATATCATAGCAGTAGTTATACATTATATAATCCTGTTTGGTGTCTGAAATGTGAAAAAGCACAATACAAGTCTTTACCTATCCCTTCCCTGATTTACATTTAAGTACTTCTTTTACTTTTATTTCTCTTTGGTGGAAACCTAGACACCAGCTGTAAACCAAACATTGAACATATATACATATATATATATATATATATATATATATATATTTTTTTTTAACCAGAATACACCATTCAAGTACTTAAGAAGCAAAAGAATTTGAAAAAAAATGAAGTCCAATATACTAATATGAGGCAAGCTACTCTAGTTCTGAACTTGGTTAAAACTACATACCCAGCTAACAGTGTCCCTAAGGGCTCTGGAGTGGTACTTCCATGTTAAGCTTGTGTTCATTTTTTCTACAAAGTATCCCTTGAGATACCAAATAACATGAATTTTCTTGACTTTTTCAATGTCACCAAAGGCTATAATGCAGTTACATTGACACTGAAAAGGGCTGAGTGTATATAGAAAAGAAAATTCAGATAGGCTGAAACTCCTTCCTTTCCAACATAACAATTCTAATTAGCATGAGGGGAATCAAGCTAATCATAATTTCCCTATTTGCTATCAATATTGGTAGACTCACTAAGTATTACATAGTAGAGTTATTGAATAACTAAATAAAATCCTGGGAAACCATTGTCTATTGTCCAAGCTTCTTTCTAATTGTAAGAGAAGCATTTAAAAAATATTGGAAATTTGATAGATATTCTCTATTGGACTTGAAATAATTTAAGGGTAGAGTGACTGGCTTTTAAACCAGTAGTTAATGAAATCTTAATTTCTGTTGATACTCACTTTGTCACAGAATCCCACATTTAAATGAAAACATCCTTCATATTTTCCTATATTTTCTGATTTTAAATTGAAAGGAAAAGATAATTTTAAAATATTAGGTTTTGTGTAGTTTTTCATTTCTCTACCCACATGCCACCATTTATTTTAAATGAATTTCTATTCAGCTTGATGATTTTATTAACCTTAATCCAAAAAAAATCATTGTCCTATTTCCCCATGTCCTTCCTGAAAAACACATTATTAAGATGAATTATTCACATATCTCTAAATTGGTCATATTCGCCCATTCATGCATTTGTAATTTGCCCCAGTTACCACAGTCCTGAGAAGGATCCCACTTTAAATATTCACCAGGGACTCTCTCCATTTGGTTGTCTCATATTGCTGTATTTTGTAAGGAAACATAACCACATCAGGCATGTAAATAATGAAGTGTCAGCTTCTGGCCAAAAATGCAAATAGAATAAAAATGAATTTTCCTTTGGATAGGAAGTTTTTATCATACTCTCACTACAAAAGCATCAGCTGTTTGTCAAAAACCCAACTTATTTTTCTGGACAAAGTTGTTTTCCTTTTTGTGAATGAAATATGACTAAAAATATAAAATCACCATATTTTGGTTTCTATCATTTGCTCTATTTCCCAGCCTTGTTGTAATATCCTTCAGACATTTAAATCCAACAATACAACAGAAATGTATGGGCTCTCTCTGTCCTTTTCCTCTAACTTTTCTGCCTTTTGCTTCTTTCTTTTAACCTTTTACAATGCCCTATTTAAATGTTTTTGTTTTTTTTTAATGCAGAGATTAGACCTTTCGTGTTACATAGCTTTGCTACTTCCATTCAGCAACCCTTGAGACTTAGAGAACATACATCAGTATTCTCATTTTAAGAGATGGAATGCTGAACTACTGAAAAGCTGTGGTTAAGTTCATGGCATAGTTCAAAACCAGCAGAACTTAGAAGCAACCTTGGTTCTCTGGATCTTCTTTGGCATTGCCTTTCCATGAATATTCTGTCTGCCTGTGAAATTAATATCCCCTTTGTCAATGTTGCAGCTGCAGCCTGACACCTGAAACGCTTTAGTTTGGTTGGTTTTCACTGTGACATCTAACTCTGACTGACCGCAGGACAGTGGAGATTTTAATGAACTCTCCTCATGTAATTTCCTTCAAACTTCCAGAAAAAAAGTTTTACCTGCAAACTGGTAACTCATTCCCATCTGTAAGTTATAATAAATTTCTAGCTTAGACTTCCTGCTGAACCATTTAATTATTCCATTCTGGTCTTTAAAATATTTCAAATGTAGTGGTAAGGTAGAAAATCACAAAGAACTTGGCAGCAATGCCACTCAACTGAATTGGGCTAAATATGGGTTTGTAAATATAGGTTTGTGGAATTACTCCTATTCCTGTATCCATTTCCCTTATCCCCCAACATATTATTTCAGTGTCTAGGCATTTATTGGCACAGGACCATATCTGCTACAAATTGTAGTTCATGAGACTCCTCTACTGAGTGTGTATGGATTTGTATTTATCAATCGTAGGATATATTAGGTCAAATGTAAATAGATTTCACTAAATAGCATATTTAACAAAAACTATTTCCTCCATACCTATAAATGTACCATCTCCCATAAGTTACCATAAAGCCAGTGGAAAAGGGCTCAAGAACACATGAGAACTGGGAAAATGAGTATCCTAAGCAACTCTAGCATCTGACACTGACAAGTACCAATCGACTCAGGTGTCGCCTTCAGATGATACTCTACAGCTCTATTATTTCTGCTGCTTGCTCCTGGACACTTCCACTAAATTACATTCTGGCTACTTTCTCTATGTGACTCCTTCCACTAGTACTGCCCCCTGTTGAACTCTGCTAAAATCTGCAGAGTTTTGGATACCAAATGCCTTATGTCCCCATAGTTTTCAGGCTCTTTTGTGATATAGATACCATCTAGCCACATCCAATCAGCAAAGAACTCAAAATTCTTCTTTTGGATTTCATTCTTCTCTCTGCCTTCCCAAGTCTAATCCTTATCAGAATTATGGCCACTATTCCTAAATGCCCCTAAACAAGGCAAATCATTTTCAGATGCTCAGCATAGCAAAACTTTAAAGGGTCCAGGTTAAGATGCAGTAAGTAATAAGAAAAAAGAATATATCTTATCAATTACCAATCCCCCATTCTCCCCTTATGCCCCTAATAGTAAATGCAAATGGTGAAAACAGGGCTAAATAGAGAGGACCAAAGGACTTGTAAGGTTTATCCTACTTCTCAAGACCCCCAAAACTTTATGCTTCTTTTGGCCTTTTTTTCTTTAGAATGTTAAAAAGCAATGTTGACTATTAGTGATAGAATGTGTGTGTGCAAAAAAAAAAGTGAAATTTATTTGAAATGTTGGTGGGTGACAAAATAAAGTTTGACTAAGTATTAATATTTTCTCCTATAATCCCCCCCAAAAGAATTTTTCTTAAAGACCTCAAGACAATGTTTGATCACTTGTATTTTCCTAGTCAAACTGAATTCTAAGAAAACCAAAATATAATTGCTTTCTACATTTGAAATTTATGTAATAAATTGTTGATTGAAATTTAATGACTTTTATATCTCTGATTTTTGTTTCAGCACCAGTTTCTTTGAGGATTTATTGATGTTGAACAAATTATTCAACTCTTTTAATGTACTTCAACAGAGTATATGTAATTTCCAGTTCATTGAAGCAGAAATGAGTTCACATATAGATTGAAGTTTTTATCTATAGGCAGGGGAGTGTCTTCTCTTCACTTTGAAGTTTTAGTGAGATGAGCACTTTGACCACTTAGATACAGTTCTTCTAATAAACTAGAGAAATAAATTAAATGAGTGTAATTACTACAGTTCTTTAAACAACTTTTTGAATCTTTGTGGAGTTGGAAAACTTAGAAGGAATAACCGTAAATATTTGGGAGACCTGTTTTTAGGTGTGATGTGGGAGTGAGGAGGAAAATAATATGGTTTAGGAATAATGGGAACCTATTTAAGGTGATGTTTAAAAGAACAATAAGATAAAAAAGTTTTTAAAAAAGACAAATTAGATAAAACACACCAAGAAAATGCAAACATGACTAAAAACTGAAAATGGACTGAAGGAAAAAAATGTTTTGTGATAAAATGGCAGATATTTTATAAGAAAAAAGAGCAAACACTTCATCAGCTAAATGATGATGCTAAGCATGTCTTTCCAAATGCAATTAGTATAAGGGTACATTGTTAATTACAAGATAAATTCAGAGTAGAGAAGGAATATTTGTATGTTTGCTTCTTAGAAAGAAAAAAAAATCTTTGGAAGAAAAAAAATACTCCTAAATAGCTGCATCTCCTAGAATTGCCAGAGGTTTTCATGTATTTCATAATTAATATAATGGGATATGAATGTTATCCCAGAATTATTTGGGAAATTACCTACTTAAAAGTATTGGAATTGTCATCCCAAGTTATAGAATAATCTAAACTTATGAAAAGCATGAATCCTTTGAGAATTTTCCTTGACCACTTCCATCCTTCTCTGAAGACTCCCCTGCTCATTTCTACCTAATATATGATCTCTTTCCATCTAAGTATAAAGAAAACATTACATAATTTTGTTTTAAAATTCTTCTAATTAATTGTGTCTTTAAAAAAAAACTAAGGAAAGAAGATCAGCAAACTATAGCTAGAAGACCAAATGCCATTAATGGCCTACTTTCATATACGCATCTGGGAGCTAAGGAATGATTTTTAGATTATAAAAGCTGGCAATGGGACAAATTTGAACCACAACCCTAAGCCTGGCAATCTACTTTAGAATATTTCAAAGGAATGTACCCTTTAAGAAAGCTGTTAAGAGGAGGCAGAGTCAAGATGGCGGCATAGAGGCATCAAATTTCAGACCTCTGAAAATCCTTCCTCACCAATTAAAAACGAATTGCTCCTATGGGACTGAAAACCAAATCTAACAACAGGACACAGTTAAGGAACCCTTCTCCTGGTCTCAATTTAAAAGATATGCACCTAAAAAACCTGAATTCGAGAACCCTCGGATTTAAGGGGAAGGAAGAAGGAAGTTAGCAGGACCCCTCCTCCATCTATGGTACTGAGCCTCCAGCAGAGACTGAAATCACTGGGCAGGCAAGGGTGCTATTCTGAAGGGAGAACCTTGGGAGCAAAGCTATGCCAGGCTCAGAGCTTTGAACACAGGCAGTTGGGAGCCAGCTGGAGGAGAAGCACAGAGGAGGCAGCCTAGTCCCAGCAGCAGAGACACTCCATATTGCCACCACCCCCCACCAAGGTTTTGACATCAGGGCACATCCAGCTCTTCAAGAACAGCTCTGCCTTTACTTATTCTTATCAAGACTTCAGAGGGCAGGGAAGCTCAAGCTTCAACACCCCTCCCCCACAGACTGCTCTGATAGCCTTGCTCCAAGGGTGAAAGTTGACAGAAAAGCCCAAACCCACAGATCTAGCACATAATGAGAAGAGCAAGACTACAGGCAACTACAGAGGGGGAAAGAAGGGGAAAACATGAGCAAACAACAGAAAAAGAAAAAAAAAAGAAATTACAATCGACAGCTTCTATCCAGGCAATGAACAAAGAGCAAATAGAACAGAGGAGAATCAAGGAAAACCAATTGTGATAGAGATATGAGCCCTCAGTTTACCTTCTCCTTTTCAATATCTCAAGAAGTAACAGTTTCTCTCAGTTTACATCTTTTATTAAACAAGCAAAAATACAGAAACTCTAGTGAATTGGACATAGGCTTTGGAAGAACTCAAAATACAATTCAACACACAATTAAAGAGAGGCTGAAGACAACTGATGAAAGAACTTAAAAAGCAAGATAAGTAATCTGGAAACAGAGGCACTTGAACTAAAACAGAAAATAGTGTCTTGAAAGTCAAAATTTACTGGCTAAGAGACAGAAACGAGGATCAGTGGAAAAGACTTGGGGTAAGTGACCTCAGCAAGACAGTCTATGATAAGCCCAAAGCTCTCAGCCTTTGGGACCAAAACACACTATTTGATAAAAACTGCTGGGAAACATTATACACAGAGACTGATACACTGTGGCACAATCGAAGGTAATGGACTTCTCCATTAGTGGCAATGCAGTGATCCTGAACAACCTGGAGGGATGTACGAGAAAGAACACTATCCACATTCAGAGGAAAAACTGTGGGAGGTGAAACACAGAAGAAAAACAACTGCTTGAATACCTGGGTTGAGGGGATATGATTGGGGATGTAACTCTAAATGATCATCCTAATGCAAACATCAACAAGGAAATATGTTCTGATCAAGGACACATATTAAACCCAGTGGAACTGCGCATTGGCTACAGGAAGGGGTTGTGGGAGGGGAAGGAGGGAAAGAATATGATTCTTGTAACCAAGGAATAATGTTCTAAATTGACTAAATAAAATTTTCAAAAAAGAAAAGAAAAAAGGAAGCTGTTCAAAGTTTAATTCAAAGCATTATTCTACAATTATAAATATACTTTAGTAGGCTAAGCAAAGTAATTTTTGTAACAGCTCTGGGCCTCAAAGATCAGGAATAAAAGTGTAGTGAGTGATTTAGCAACTTTCCCCCCTTTTTCTTCATGACCAAAAAACTAAGAATATGTCTAAAAGGCTAAGGGACATTTAAGAAAGAAATTGCAAAATACAGCAAGTCAAGTGTAGTGAGAAATGGGGAGTTTTATTTGGAAGAATTGAATAGGTATTTAGAAGCGACAGGCTTCAGAGCTGATTGGGAGTGCTAAGGTAGCAAATTTATGCTGTCACTCAGAAAAGGTCCTATGCCAGGGCAATTAGAGGAAGCAGGTAATTAAAGATTCTAGTTTTCTGAATGAAGACAGGGATAGGATCAGTTAGAAGCAGCAAACCTAAATAAGAGCCAAGAGGCTGTGAAATCAAAATTAAAGACAACCTAAGGCAAGAGCTAGAGATGACTCTGGGAAGCCTAAGAAAATATGGGGTAAAATAGCTTATTTCCTTTAGAGTAGACTAAAGGAAATCTGAGTTAAAAGTTTAAAATGGGAGGTAGCTGAAGTTTAGCCAAAATAGTCATTAATCTTTATTTGTATAATTGAATTATTCATTTGCACAAACATTATTATATGTTATGTGTAGAGCACTACGATAAGTATGAGAGAGACGCAAACTTTAGGTAAAACATTGCCCTAGCTTTTAGATAGCTTACCTTCTAGGAGGGAGAAAAGACAAAAAGACATAACACTTTCTGAAAAAAAACTATTAGAGTTAAAAATGAGAGTTATGTGTGAGGAATTATGCGGATGGCCATTGTAGATTTGGGAGATGAAAGAAGACCTGAGAGAGGAAGTGGTTTTTAACTTGAACTTTAAAGAATAGATAATTCAGGAAATGAAGAGGAGAGAAAAAAGGGAGAAAGAATTAGGAACAGTTCCAGTAGTGGCTGCCTTGATACTGATTGGTCAATGCATAGTATATATCCATTAAGAACATTATTCTGAAAAATTTTTAAAGAATACATTGGAAGATGTACAGATATTTGTAGAGTTTAGTACAGAGTCTAGGATGTAGTAATCACTTAATAAATGCTTATTCCTTTCCCTTCCTTCCTCCATCTATTCTACCCCAACCTCTACTCATTGGCATATATAATTAATGTCAAGTCTCAGGTAAAGCTTTGCCTTCTGCACCAGGCTGTTCCAAGAGTTGCTGAAATTACTTTGTTGTTCAGTAGTTTCATTCATGTCTGACTCTTTGTGACCTCATTTAAGGGTTTTCTTGGAAAAAAAAATATTAGAATGGTTTGCCATTTCCTTTTCCAGCTCATTTTACAGATGAGGAAATTGAGGTAAACAGGGTTAAGTGACTTCTTTAGGATCACACAATTATTACATATTTAAGGTCAGATTTGAATTTCGGAAGATGAGTCTTCCTGACTGCAATACCACCACTCTATCCACTGTGCCACCACATTACTTACTATATTTATTTTCATTTACTTATCTGTGTTCATGTTATTCCTTCCCCTGTCCAAAAGAATATAAACTCACTGAGAGAGCAGAGACTATTTCATAAAATAACACATTTAGATCCAGAAAGGATCTTAGCATCTAAAACAAGTTCATCATTTTACAAATGAGGTACTGAGATCAAGAGAGTTTAAGTGACTTGACTAATATCACACAGGTTGAGTCGCTATGGAAGATTCAAATCCAAATCCAGCATTGTTTTATTTTTGTATCTCCATATATGACCTTGTAACTGAAACTTTTGTTTGTTTGTTTTGGATAAGATTTGGGATTTCATTTGTATAGGTGTAGTACAGGAAAATAAAACTTATGCAAGGAATGATTGATAGAGACTGAGACTGGGAATCTTCCTGAGTCTGGTTGAGTCAGAACTCCTAGGGGCAGTTGATCAACTGTCACTCTGGACCTGAGAGAGGAAGGAGACAGGTGCATGTGTGAATCATCTTGAAGGCCATCTCTCAAGTTACTGGCCTTTTTAATATCTTCTGGCTGTGGTATGGAGTCATCCTTCAGTCTTCTGCTGGACAGTGATTGAAGAGTGGAATATCTGCTTGGAAGGGACCATCTGTGGACATTACAACTAGGATTCCTATTTCTGGCTCACCGAGGACTCTTTGTGAGATACAAATCCCCTATTGAACTTGCCATTAGATAACTTAGGGTTTAGTCTAGTATAAGTCAGATATTGATTATTTAAGTGGGTAAACAAATTCAGATTTCACCCTTTCCCATTTCCCTTTCCTTCATCCCTTCTATGTTAAAATACATCCAATATTAATGTTTCCCTCTGTATTACTTTCCTTCCCCCTATAAAATTATATTAATTATATATACTTTTAACATAGGAAACTGACAATTATAAACTCTCTGTATCAGTGAACAATGACATATTACTCCTAAGATGGTTTCATTGAGTTGTCTAGAATGAATGCCAGGTTCTTAATAATGCTTATTGCATTTAGTAGACTTGAAGAGTGAAATTATCCTCAAGGAATAAGAACATTATATATACACACATATGTTTAGTATATATATATATATATATGTATATATATAAATTATGTATATTATTTATTTTTAAATTGTGACATACAATAATTATATGTATGTGTATGTAATTTTTCAGGTATTCTCCCATCTCTACTGTATCAATGTAAACCTTCTGGTTAATTACCTTATTATATCATCTATATTCTCCTTTCATTCTAGTGATCAGTAGTATTCTCTGATATCAATGTGTGATATCACAAGGGCCAATATCACATCAATTTCCCCTCTGTAAATCCTTACCCTAATATTTTATGTTTTGACTTAGTCTCTTCTATTTCCTAGATTTTCTAACTGATCTATTATTGTGCCACTATAGTCTATTCCATTTTTGATTATTTTTTTCAATTCAGAACAAAGTAACCCTTCAGAGACATAATCTAGTCATGAGTCTAATCCCACTTAGTCTCAGTAAATTCAATCTTGTCAAAGTTTCCTTGTTTATTAGAAACTCGAATTCATCTTGCTTGTTCTCAATTTTTGAACTCTGAGGACATGGCTTTTATTGTTGGCACTTGTCTTGCATTTATCTATGTAGTGGATATTGTAAACCTTAAAATTTCTTAGACTTATGAATGTTGGAAATTTCTCCATTGGGAAATTTCATACTTGAAAAAATTTCCTACTGATAGAAAGAATTCTATTGGAATGTGAAACTCCTTGGCATGGGAGGATCCTTCTCTGCCCTACTTAAGACTACTTTAGGACAGA
Organism: Monodelphis domestica; assembly: GCF_027887165.1. Lineage (NCBI taxonomy): Eukaryota > Metazoa > Chordata > Mammalia > Didelphimorphia > Didelphidae > Monodelphis > Monodelphis domestica. The sequence goes on from NC_077229.1 coordinate 253,043,624, forward strand.
AACCTTTTGCTAAACAATGTAAAGGGCTTTGACCTATGCTTATGCATAGAACAGGAAGTTCTTTGAGTCATGATTGATTTTAGAATTGATACAATAGAGATACTTGGAATGACAGAACCAGGTCTTAGAAACTACAATCTCCACCCTACTCAGAGTAACAGGACTTAAGAAGGGCTGCAGCAAAGATCAAGATTTAATTATTTGAGAATATGACCTTCAACAGACATGTGCAAAGGAGACAGACCTTTGGGCGATCCTGGGTTAAACTAGAGCCACCATTGGCACAGGGAAGACATGGACAGTGATTGGTAGATGTGAGAACTGAGGGGAGGGAACTTAGGATTTTTGCTTAAAGATAGCGGGGTCTGAGGACTGAGGGAGAAGGAGGTTTGGCTCTGAGGAGGTGGTTGCTCTGGAGGAGGTCTGAGAGGAGAGAGGTCCTGGAGGGAGAGCTGCTGGAGAGGTCTTGAAGGAGGCTGTGGAAGGAGAACTCAGGAAGAGTCAGGAGGAGAATTCTCTGGAGACATTTCTTGAAAGGAGGCTCTCTTGAAGGTGGAGCCTGAGGTTGGCATGAGAAGCCTTACCTAGAGAGATCTTGGGTGAGTGATAAAACCAACTGACTGATTTATCTCTTAGGACTGAGGTCTAGGCCTTACTGGCTTGAGACCCTTCATTTTTATTCCTTTCTTACTTTCTCTCTTTTTCTATTGATTAATCAGTGTATTATAAATTAAATTTTTCTATAAAACCCAGTTGGCTTGGGCATATTCATAAATTGGGAATATATTCCCTGGCGACCATCTTATATTTATATAAACCTAAGACACAGTAGAAAACATATTTCAGAGGTCATAATTGATATATATATATATATATATATATATATATATTTTCCTTGCTCCCAAACATTTTAATTATCACAGTTTATGGCTCCCACTTTCTTATCTACAACTATTTAACACTCAAAACTATTTTAAATCTAACAATATACAGTGGTGATCTTCTAATACCATTTTCCTTTCCAATTTAATCTTCTATGGGTACATTTTAATTCTAAATCTCCTGCCAAATAAACAAAATTGTATCCTACCTTTTTATGTGCATTTTCTATATGATTAGTACCTCAGTCTTGTATTTTAAGCTGTGGCCCAAAATCCAAATGCTATTCTCAAATACCATCTTCATAACTACCTATTCACTGACTGAATCTGCTTTTCTTTTCTGAAGTTCTTAACTTCTATCATTAGCTATGATCAAATCATCTACTGTGCTCTCAAGTCATCAGTTTCTTGCTCTTCAGAATATTTACCAAAAGTCTCTAAATTACTTCTGGCAAGATGCTTTGTGACTGCAGGAATCCCGCCAAATGGGTTTTAGTCATCAAGTTTTCCAAGTTTTGAAAGGATTTGTCATATCCTGTATTCATGTGTCAGGAACATAGTAGAGAAGTTTCCTACAGGAATGAGACTTCCTAGTAGGGATTCCACCAATAACCATTATTTTCTTTCTCTGGGTGTTGCTTTGCCTGGAAGCATCAGTTATTATTCAACACATATTTTTAAGTGCCTACTTTCTATAAGACTCTGATAGTGGTGGTAAAAAGGCAGTAAAAGTATACTGTCATTTTTCCTTGAAGGTCAAGCAGCTCCTTTCTCATGTCTTTTCATTAGTTTAAGACATGTTATGATTAAAATATTCAAGAGACTATTTTCGGGGTAAGAATATCAACTCATTGATTAGGCTAGCATTTAATCTATATTTTAATAGTTCGGTTAACCTCTTGATGGCCAAAGATCAGAAAGTTCTTTCACACTGGTCTTTAAATAAAATTTGGGAGCTCAGCCCCCCCTTGGATATTCCAAGAAATCTCTGATTTGGTGAATAGTTAATTAAGAGGTTATCCATTAATACTCTCAAACCCTCTTCATCTGCATAGGTGATGAGAAGGGAGGGAAACAATCCTGTACCTAGCTGGAAGAGGCTTAAGAATTAACCATATTTTATGTAAGAAAACATTCCCAAGAGTTCCTAAGAGCAAATAAAATATGAAAGTTAAGCCGACTGATTGGAACCTCTCTGATCCAGAATTCTGACTCAGGAATAATACAGTATATTTTTTAAAAAATAACTTCTCACAAGTGGTTTGTGGTCCTTCTTGCCTTTCTCTTTCTGTAACATATTCTAACCTCCAAACATTCAGTATTTCCCTTTGCCTCTTTACATTTTTTTTCTTTATTTTCACATTGATGTTATTCTGATTCTTTGTCATTAAGAAAAACCCAGGGCAGCTGAGAGCCAGGCCCAGACACAGGAGGTGCTGGGTTCAAATGTGACCTCAGACAACTTTCTAGCTGTGTGACCCTGGGCGGCTTACTTAACCCCCATTGCCTAGCTCTTACCACTCTTTTGCCTTATAACCAATACACAGTATTGATTACAAGATGGAAGGTAAAGGTTATTTTTTAATAAATAAATAAATATGAAGAAACACCCAAATTGCCCTGATAACCTGGCTAATGGATGGATGAAAAACTTTCCCTTTTCTCCTGGACTAGTGGAGAAGGCTAGAGAGGAAGTTAGGAAAACCTGATTGCAAGCCCTAACTCTGATGCATGCTAAATGTGTGACCCTGAACAAGTCATCTAACTTTTCATCTCCCTAAGCAAATCTCAAAAAGCTATAAATTACAAAGAAAAAAGATATCAACCTGCCTTAGAATATAGTTTTCTAACTTATATGTTCCCAATACAAAAGGGTCATAGATCCTATCCCTATACAATATCCTATGTACCCTGAACTTGGAACCCTGATCATCATTACTTACCTGAAGACAAATATCACACATACTCTTTGCAGGTCACTATTTAATCCAATCTGCCTTCCTTCTTTTTATACTATTTCTCTTCCCAATGTAGGTAGGTGCTTGACAAATTCTCCTACCACTACTTGAAAAAGTGAGACAGTTTTGTTTGGTTTAGTTTCCAGGAACTTCTTTCCTTTAGACCCTATTGACCTGATTGGTGAGGGTCTCACTTGGCCAACTATTTCAGTCCAGACCTAGCCATGCTTCAATTACTTCCTCCCTTATGACCATTATCTTGTCAATTGCTTTGCCACAACTCATAAGTACCCTTACCACTCCTTTCATTACCAGACTTTCCCTCCTTCCTTTCTCAGTTCTTGAATTGTGATCAAAATAATTCTATCGTTGCTTCTCTCCATTATAGGGCATAATCTCCTATTGCTTCACTCACTATTTCACATCAAAGTTGCCATCCTTGACCACCATTCCCCATGATGTGATCTTTCCTTATTAGATCATTGAGGGCAGAGAAGATGTTTTTATTTTATACCTGTATCCCAAGTGGTTAGCATACTCCTTGCCACATGGGGAAGCACTTAATAATATTCATTCAGTCTCAATGTCCAGAATTGGACAAAAAATTCTCTCTCAGGAGTTCCCCAAATATTCTGAACTGGTTATACTGTTCCCTCTAGACCACACTGCCAGAAAGCTCCTAAGCTTCAGATTCATTCTTTTTATCCTTATATAGAAGTTTATGTTAGAATAGAAAAATTAGATCCTTTCCTTCATACCTAGGAAAAAAATCACTATAATTTATCCTCCCTTATGTTATACCTGACTTCAACACTAATCTGACTTATGACTGATGACTAGTCTTTGTGTATATTTTTTAATCAATGAGGGAGAATCTATGACCTTTCAAGGCTGATATTTATGCTTTTGTCAACCTTAAATTGTTAGGAAGCTCCTAATTGTCCAAACTTCAAATCTTCCAGTTTGAAATTTCTATCAATGTTTCCTAGTTCCTTTCTTTAGTGTCAAGCAGAAGAAATCTAATAGATAAAGCAATCAATCATTCAATGAAGATAACTTATTAAATGTCTATTGAATACTAGGCACTGTAATATATCTTTAGCTTATACAAAGATAACAATCAAATAGTCCATGCTCTAAAGGAGATTATGGACTTTGAGAGGAGAGAACATATCTTTGTATACATATACATAAACAAATTAATATGGAAGCAAGGTACAAGAAGTTGGAGGGAAGCAGGAAAGATTCATGTAAAAGAGTTTAGGAAGAGGTGATTGAACTTCTGGATAAACATGGAAGCAGTGCAGACCCAGGACTCTTCCACTCTTCACCATCTACTGATAGACTAACTCAAAAGGCCAAAAATCCCAAATTCTTATGAACAAAGGGACTCTACAGTAGGGTACAGCATTTAAGGTACTTGGGATTTGGGCATTTCTACACCATAAGGGAGTTAAATAGCTTCCACCAAAACATGAGCTGATCAACCCTCCCCCACCCCAGCTATTTCGAGCCAGAGCCAGTGCACTAGAATCAGTGAGCGAGTGAGGGTCACCTCTAGGTCCTTGACAGCTGACTAAGCCCACCAAAGACCTACCCCTGAGAGCAGCTAGGCCTGAGACCCCAACAGGCTGAAGAGCTCAGACCCTGGGAACACATGCGGAGATAGCTCAGAGAAGGGCAGCAAACAGAAGCTGAGGAGACATGAGAAGTAACAACTTCCCAACACCAAGAAGTAGAAGAAGGCATTGATCCTGGATAATTTTTATGGAGGAAAAATCCAGACAACAGAGGAAATGGAAGAAGAGAAAATACAAATACATGCATCCAAACCTTCCAAAAAATAGAAATTGTCCAAAAGCTCTTGAAGAATTTAAATTGGAGCTTATCAGAAAGATGGAAGCATTTTGGCAAGAAAAGTGGGAAATAGTTAAAAAAGAAAATTACAGTTTAAAATAAAGGAATTATCTATTGGAGAAATAGCTGGAAGCCATGAAAAGTAGGATAGACCAAACTTGAAAATATAGCAGAAACCCAGTCCTTAAAGACAAGAATTGGGCAATTAGAAACCAATGATCTTGCAAAACATCAAGAATTAATAAAGCAAAATCAAAAGATGACAAAACAGATGAAAACATAAAATAGCTCACTGACAAGATTATAGATCAGGAAAAGCAGTCTCAAAGAGACAATTTGAGAATCATTGGTCTACCTGAAAACTCAGAAATAAACAGAAATCTGGACATCATAATACAAGAAATTATCCAAGAAAACTGCCCTCATGATCTTGAGAAAGGGGCAAAATAGACATTGAAAGTGTTCATAGAATACCCTCTACACTAAATCTTCAAAAGAAAACTCCCAGGAATGTAATTGCTAAATTTAAGAGCTTCCAAGCTAAGGAAAAATTTTTAAAAGAAGCCAAAAAAAGGCAACTCAGATATCAAGGAGCACCAATCAGGATTATACAAGATATGGTACCTTCTACACTAAAGGACCACAAGGCTTGGAATATGATATTCAGAAAGGTAAGAGAATTGGCCCTTTAACCAAGGATCACCTACCCATAAGAACTGACTGTATACTTTCAGGGGAAAGCATGGGCATTCAACAAAAGAGAATATTTTAAGTATTTGTGAAGAAAATACCAAAACTAAGGAGAAAGTTTGATATCTAAACACAAAAATCAAGACAAACATAAGAAGGTAAATAAGAAAGAGAAGGGAAAGGGAAAATGTGTTTTATTTAAATTTTCTTCTTTAATTGCTTCCATAAGATCAAATTGTTTATATTAATATATGGAAAATGTTATTTGTAACTATAAAAATATATATTTACTATTATAGTAATTAGAAGAATTATTTACAGGTATACATTGGGGGTAATAAGTGGTCTAAGATGCTATGTAAAAAAAGAAAAAGGAAGTGGGGAATAGAAGATGGCACCAAGAGAAACTTGAAGGAATAAAATAAATAGGATAATCTATATCACACAAATGGGCACATGGGAAGGGGAGAAGGGAGAATAATAGTATTATAAGAAGGAGATTAAAAGAGTACGAATAGGTAATATTTAAACCTTACTTTCAGTAAAATCAGTTCTGAGAGGTAAGAGCTTCTAGATGTATTGAGGTATCAAATTCTATCTTACCCTACAGGGAAAGTGAGAAGGGAAAAAATCAAGGGTGGGGATGGGGCAGGGAGAAAAAAAAGGGAGGGAAAGGGAAGGGGGAGGAAATTTAACAGACCCTAAAAAATAAGAAGGGAACAAAAAGGGAGGGGACAGAAAGGGAAGCATAATAAGGGTGGGGATTAGGGGGACTGATTAAAAGCAAACCACTCTTTTAAAAGGATATAACAAAAAAAAAAAGAAAGATCAGAACTAGGAAAAAAATATCAAAATGTTGGGTAATACACAAGTGGCAGTCATAACTTTGAATGTGAATGGCATGAACTCATCCATAAAAAGAAAACAAATACCAGAGTAGATAAGAGGCCAAAATCCTACCATATGTTGTCTACAAGAAAAATACATGAGGCAGGTAGACACCTACAGCGTTAGAATTAAATTTTGGAGCAAATCTATTGGGTCTCAACTGAGAAAGAGAAGGCAATCATATCTGACAAAGCCAAAGTAAAAATAGATATGATTAAAAGAGATAGGAAAGTTAATTACATCCTGATAAATGGCAGTATAGACAATGAAAAAATATCAGTACTCAACATATATACACCAAATGGTTTAGCATCCAAATTTCTAAAGGACAACCTAGTGGATTTGAAGGAAGAAATAGATAGTAAAACTATACCAGTAGGAGACTTGAACCTTTCTCTCTCAGATCTAGATAAACAATCCAAAAAAATAAATAAATAAGAATCAAGAGACATGAATGAAATCTTATAAAAATTAGAGTTAATAGGTATATGGAATAATAAATTCCATTATAATAATAAATATTATATATATATATGTATACATATATATATATATATATATAATAAAGATGGAAAATAAATAGGGACAAAAAGGAATACACCTTCTTTTCAGTAGCACATGGTACATTCATAAAGATTGACCATGTACTGGGGCATAAAAACATGGAAAACAATTACAAAAGAATAGAAATAATAAATTCAACCTTTTCAGATCATAATGAAATAAAAATAAAAAATTAGTAAGAGTACATTAAGAGGTAAATCAAAAATTAAGTGGAAATTAAATAATATAATTCTCCAAAATTGGTTAAAGAACAAATCATAGAAATGATAATTTCTTTGAAGAAATTACATTGATGAGACCTTCTTTCAAAATCTATGGGATGCAGCCAAAGCACTAATTAGGGTAAAATTTATATCCTTGAATTCATATATTAACAAATTAGGAAGGGGAGAAGTCAACAAAATGGACATGCAAATCAAAAACCTTGAAAGTGAACAAATTAAAAATATTAAAAATGCCCAGATGAAAATTAAATTATAGATTCTAAAAAGTAAAGGAGAAATTAATAAAATCAAAAGTGAAAGAACTATTGAATTAAAGATAAGACTAGAAGCTGATATTTAAAAAACCAAGTTAAATAGACAAAGTACTGGTCAATCTAATTTTAAAAAGGAAAGAAGAAAGCCAAATTAACAGTATCAAAGATGAAAAGGGAGACTTCACCTCTAATGAAGAGGAAATTAAGGGAAACATTAAAAACTATTTTGCCCAATTATATTGCAACAAATATGGCAATTTAGGTGATATGGATGTTTAAAAAATATAAATTTCCTATATTAACAGAAGAAAAAATAGAATACTTAAAAAGTTCCATATCAGAAAAAGAAATTGAATAAGCCATCAAAGAATTTCCTAAGAAAAAATCCCCAGGGCCTGATGGATTCACAAGTGAATTCTATCAAACATTCAAAGAACAGCTGTTCCCAGAATTACATAAACTATTTGACATAATTTGAAAAGAAGGAGCTCTACTAAATTCCTTTTATGACACAAATATGGTACTGATTCCAAAACAAGGCAGGTCAAAAACAGAGAAAGAAAACTATAGACCAATCTCCTTAATGAACATAGCTGCAAAAATCTTAAATAGAATACTAGCAAAAAGACTCCAACAAATGATCACAAGGATTGTTCATTATGATCATGTGGAATTTTAATCAGGAATGAGAGGACATTAGGAAATATTAGGAAAGCCATCCACATAATTGACCATATCAACAAGCAAACCCACAAAAATCACTTGATTATAGATGTAGAAAAAGCTTTTGACAAAACACAACACTCATTCCTACTGAAAACACTAGAAAGCATAAGAATAAAGGTCCTTTCCTAAAAATAATTAACAGTATATATCTAAAAGCATCAGCAAACATCATCTGCAATGGGGACAAACTAGAAGGCTTCCCAATAAGATCTGGAGTGATACAAAGATTCCCATTATCACCTCTATTATAATTAAACATTATACTAGAAACACAAGCAATAGCAATTAGAGAAGAAAAAGAAATTGAATGTATCTTCAATACATCTCAGCAGCAAAAATTAGAAAGAGAAATTTAAATTAAGATTCTATCTTCCAAGACAAACACAGGAACTATTTGAACACAGCTACAAAGCACTATCTACACTATTAAAACTAGATCTAAATAATTGGAAGAACATTAATTGCTCATAGGTAGGACAAACTAACATAATAAAAATAACAATAACTACCCAAACTAATTTACTTATTTAGTGCCATACCTATTAAGCTAGCAAGAAACTTTTTTACTGAATTAGAAAAAAACTATAATAAAATTCATTTGGAAGAACAAAAAATCAAGGATATCCAGGGAAATCATGAAAAAAAATGTTAAGGAAGGTTGCCTAGCAGTACCAGATCTTAAATTGTAAGATAAAGCAGTGGTCATCAAAACAATATAGTACTGGCAAAGAGACAGAAAGGAGGATCAGTGGAATAGACTTGGGATTATTGACTTCAGCAAGACAGTCTATGACAAACCCAAAGATCACAGCTTTTGGTACAAAAATCCACTAGTTGATAAAAACTGCTGGGAAAATTGGAAGGCAGTAGGGGAGAGATTGGGTTTGGATCAACATCTCACACCATACACTAAAATAAATTCAGAATGGGTAAATGACTTGAATATAAAGAAGGAAATTATAAGTAAATTAGGTGAACACAGAATAGTATACATGTCAGATCTTTGGGAAAGGAAATATTTTAAGACCAAACAAGAGTCAGATAAAAATTACAAAATGTAAAATACTTTTGATTTTCATTAAATTAAAAAGGTTTTCTACAAACAAACCAATGCAACCAAAATAAGAAGGGAAGCAACAAATTGGGAAACAATCTTCAAACAAAAACCTCTGACAAAGGTCTAATTACTCAAATTTATAAAGAACTAATTCAATTGTACAAAATATCAAGCCATTCCCCAACTGATAAATGGACAAGGGACCTGAATTGGCAGTTTTCAGATAAAGAAATAAAAACAGAAAAAGAAATAAAAATCAATAAGCACAAGAAAAAAGTATTCTAAATCCCTCATAATCAGAGAGAGACAAATCAAAACAACTGTGAGGTACCACTTCACACCCAGTAGATTGCTTAACATGACAGCAAAAGCAAGTAATAAATGTTGGACAGGGATGTGTCAAAATTGGGACATTAATGCATTGCTGGTGGAATTGTGAATTGATCCAACCATTCTGGAGGGCAATTTGGAACTATGCCCAAAGGACAGTCAAATACTGCCTGCCCTTTGATACAACCATAGTACTGCTGCATTTGTATCCCAAAAAGGCAATAAGGGAAAAGACATATACAAAAATATTCATAGCTGCGCTCTTTGTGGTGGCAAAAAATTGTATAATGAGGGGATGCCCTTCAATTGGGGAATGGCTGAGCAAAATTTGGTATATGTTGGTGATGTAATACTATTGTGCTCAAGAGAATAATGAACTAGAAGAATTCCATGGAGACTAGAACAACCTCCAGGAATTGATGCAGAGTGAGAGGAGCAGAACCAGGAGAACATTGTACACAGAGACTGATACACTGCACTGTGGTACAATAGAATGTAACAGACTTCTCCATTAGTGGCAATGCAGTGATCCTGAACAACATGAAGGAATCTATGAGAAAGAACACTATCCACATTCAGAGGAAAAACTGTGGGAGTAGAAACATAGAAGAAAAACAATTGTTTGATCACATGGGTTGAGGGGGATAAGATTGGGGATATAGACTCAATAATTACCCTAGTGCAATCATCAACAATATGGAAATAGGTTTTGATCAAGGACACAAGTAAAACCCAATGGAATAGTTAGTTGGCTACAGGAGGGGGTGTGGAGAAGGCAAGGAAAAAACTTGACTCTTGTAACCAAGGAAAAACATACTAAATTGACTAAATAAAGTTTTTTTTAAAAAAATTAAATTTAATATAAAAAAAAGAAATGATGTCTGGCTTGAAGTTAGAAAATCTCCTCTTCCTTAGTTCAAATCTGACTTCAAATACTTACTAATTGTGTGTCCCTGAGCAAGTCACACAACCCTTTTTGCCTCAGTTACTTATCTATAAAATGAACTGGAGAAGGAAATGTCAAACCACTGTAGCATATGCCAAGAATACTCCAAACAGACTCATAAAGAAGTAGACACAACTGAAAAGGCTGAGTAACAAAAATTCTGAACTCAAACACATCCCAAAATGAGCATTTTCATAAACAAAATGGAACACAAAAAGGGGATTATAAATGAATCTGTGAATTTCTATTCCATACAGCTATTTTTTCTTTTATTTTAGAATATTTTTCATGGTTACATGATTCATGATTCCCTTCTCCAGTTAGTTTTTTTAATGTTTATAATAAAGTGAGCTCATTTTTTTGAACCAAAAATAAAAAGTCTTCTGGAGGAAGTACATGATTCTATAAGCAAGAGATACATTCCAGGAAGTACATTCCAGATATTGAGGACCATAACTCCAAAGACATAAAGGAAGAAGATGAAGTGTCTTCTTTGAGGAAAACTATAAAAATCCAGTTTTGCTGAACCAGGAAGTACATAACGGGAAGTGATACTGTATAATGAGGTAGAAAAAGGAGTTTAAGACCAGGATATAAAGAGTTTTAAAAGGTAACATAATCATTGATATTTCATCTAATGTTCAGTATAGTTCCTAGAATAATGAAGATGCCTAATAAATGCTGGATAATTTAACTAAACTTGACATCCTAAATAAAATAGGGGCCCACTGGGATTTAATGATCTGTATAGTGATGTGGGCAGACATCCCTTTAGCAGCTATGTGGAATATAGATTGGAATAGATAGAAGCTTAAGACCAGTTAGTAGGACACCAGTAGTAGTCCTGTTGAGAGCAAGGGGGGCCTGAACCAGGCTGTGTGAATGAAGAGATGTCAGGAAGGTTAAAATTAAAAGATTTAGCAACTTATTGCCTAGTTAGAGTGAGGAGGACTAAGGAGGCATGAACAATGCTGAAATTACAAAGCTGGGAGGATGCAAGGATATGAATGTCCTTGACAGAAATAGTAAATTTAAAAGAAATGGGAGAAATAATAAGTTCTATTTTGAACATGGTAAATTTAGCTCAGGTTGAAATTTTAGTGAAACATTAACTCATATAAATGCCTCAAGGATTATGATGTTGGGGTTCAAGTACGATGGCCTCATTATTTTTTTTTAATCCCTACCTTCCATCTTAGAACCTATGTATAGGTTCTAAGATAGAAGACTGGTAAGGACTAGGCACTGGGGGTTAAGTGACTTGCCCAGGGTCACACAGCTAGAAAATGTCTGAGGCCAGATTTGAACCCAGGACCTCCTGCCTCTGGGCCTGGCTCTCAATTCACTGAGCCACTTAGATTCAACCCCCCCAATTATTCTTAATGGAGAAAACAGTTTAAAATGTTAACTAAAGCTATTAGTATTGTGCTTCTTGTCACCTCTCCAAAGAACTGTATCCTACATTGCTATAAATTTCATCTCTCTGGATATGATTCAGTTGCTCAGCAACATATCCACTTGTTAGTAATTGGACAAAGATCTCATATATAAAGTTTCCACAGTCAAAATGAAGTTCATGGTAATAGTAGCACCCAGTGTCTCCTTCCTACAGTTCTGCCACCATCAGTGTAAGGTCAGAAGGTATATAGGACTGAGGATTATTTTTAAAATTTCTGTATTTTGTGGTTGCCATGGAAAAATATTTTTTACAAGTTGTTCATTCTATCAGTGATATTCCTCTCTTATATAATCAATTAGTTCATTTATCAAAAAACAAACTTGTAGGGGATAGGTGGGTGACTCAGTGAATTGAGAGCTAGTCCTAGAGAAGGGAGGTCCTGGGTTCAAATTTGGCCTCAGACACTTCCCAGCTGTGTGACCCTGGGCAAGTCACTTAACCCCCATTGTCTAGCCCTTACTGCTCTTTTGCCTTAGAACTAACATTCAGTATTAATTCTAAGACAGAAGGTAGGGGTTTAAAAAAAGCTTGTTTTGTTTTCTTTATCAGACAGAATGACTTTTTAGCATAAAAGAAAGTTTGTTCTCTGATGTAATAGCCTTCTAGAACGTGGGGTGAATGAAGAAGGACATCAGAGTAGAATTTTGTGGAGATATATTATGAGGTCCAAATGAGACAATATTTGGAGGTGAGGCAGGATGCTCATTGTCCTTAGAGATGGAGCAGGAGCAGTCAATATGATTGGTGAATTCAAAGAGAGGAGCCACACAGTCCCCCAAAATAGCACATCAGTCTGAAAGTCCTTTTCTAATAATTTCAGTTAATTGCCACATCTGTACAAACACTGGAAGTTTCTTTGGCTCTTATTGGTGCATCCTGGAGGCATGTCAGCTTTTCTTTGTCTGCCTCTCAGTACTTACTAGTGCCTCACCTAGACTTCTCTGAGCCACTTGATACCACTTACCTTCTTGGCACACCTGGCCAGCACTATAAACGACTCTACACAATCCCTGCCTTCCATCTCCTAGAATTAGAACTTAATATCTAGGACTAGAGATGGTGGGAAACAGGCAACATATATATTATCAGCAGTCCAGCGAAGTACATAAAACTTTCTATAAATGTCCACTATAATTATTACTTCACAATCTGAAATTACAGATGAAAAGCTGATGGTCCGGGGAGTACAAGTAGCTTCTCCAATTGGTGGTGGACGTAGTAGATAGGGTGCTGGATTTAAAATAAGAACGACACAAATTTGCCTCAGATGCTTACTAGCTATATAACTCTGAGCAAGTCATTCCTCCTCTCTCAGTCTCAGCTTCTTATCTACAAAATAGGAATAATAATAATGGCGCTGGGGCCATTGGGCAGTACAATGGGTAGAGCACCAAGGAGACCTGGGTTCAAATCTGCCCTCAGATGATTTCTAGCAGTGTGACCCTGAGCAAGTTACTTAACATGAATTGCCTAGCCCTTGCCATTTTTCTATCTTAGAACTGATACCAGGACAGAAGGTAAGGATTTAAAAAATAAGAATAATAGCACCCATCTTACAGGGCTATAGCAAGGATCAACTGAGATAATATCTGTAAAGTTTTTGAAAAGATTAGACTACTCTATAAAGGTGAGCTATGGTCTAAGGTTGTGTCATTAACTACTCACAGAGAATCTGAGTGTCTTGACTCCCATTCCAATAAAAGGTACCATTTATTGTTTTTGAGGACATATTCAGCTGCTCCCCTGGTTAAATTTAATTTTCTTATTGACTAGTACACAGGAGACTTTTATTTCTAAGGTAATCATCAAGAAACTAACTAAATAGAAACCAACATGTTTATGGCACTTTGAAGTAAATGTTTATTCTTTTTATGCCAGCTGTCCAGGAAGATTATTTGCCTCAAATTAATTTCACTGGCAATGTTAGGGTTGGAGTTGCAAAGCTATCTGTACTAGAGACCAACTTACATAATTCATGCTTTATTAAAAATGGAAAAAGTGGCCAGGGTAGACAAACTGCCTCTTTCTTCTGTGGGAGGCTTGTCGGTCACCTTCAGGGGCAGATATGTTTTCATCACAATAAGGACCAGTTCCTGCTAGCCACTCTAACTCAAATATTGATTTGTATCTTCCAGTGCAGTTTTCTTACCACGTTAGTCTTGACATTTGAAATTGAGGGCATTATTCAGTCAATGAATCTGGTCTCTGCATCATGGAGGTTCTCTTGTGATCCGTGTTTGGATGAAAAGAACGTACAGCACACCCACAAAGGAAGCGGACTGGGAAGCATGAACTTTAATCTCTGAGGGACTCTACCACAACTCACTATGGTACCTCAGGCAATTCAGTGAGCCACTATAGCTCTCAGTGTTCTCATCGGTGACATTAGCATGATAAATAATTGTTTCTTGAGGGGGATGTTATGAGATGAAACCAAATAAACAAATATTTATTGAGCAACACATTACACTGTCTGGGCAGGAGGAAGGTCAGGAGGGGCAGCATAAAATAATGTATAAAGCATGGTCTCTGCCCTCTAGGAGTTTGTAATCTAGTCAAGCAGAAAAAAAAATGTATAAAGTATAAGAAAAAATAAGTAACAATAAAATACCTAAATAACATTAAAAAAAAAAACCTTACCTTCTTTCTTAGAATTGATACTGTGTATTGGTTTCAAAGTAGAAGACTGTTAAGGGATGGGCAATTAGGATTAAGTGACTTATCCAGGGTCACATAGCAAGGAAGTGTCTGAGGTCAAATTTAAACCCAGGACCTCTCCATCTCTAGGCCTGGCTCTCTATCCACTGAGACACACAGCCATCCTCTAAATATCATTTTAAGCTAATAAAAGGCAGTTAGGTGCTGCAGAGGATAGAGCAAATAGCTACGAGTTAGAAAAATGTGAGTTCAAATCCAGCCTCAGACATTTAGCTTTGTGACCCTATACAAGCCACTTAAGCCTTCTCATCTGTAAAATGAGATGACAAAGGAAATGGCACACCACTCCCAAATTTTTGCCACCCAAACTTGAAATGGAGACACAGAATTTGACACAGCTGAAAAAACTAAATGAGACAGTTCAAGATTACCTTCCAGATGACATAGTTCTCAATTTTTTCAAACATGTGGACCCTTTATAACATCTAAACATTTTTAGACACCCACACTCTAACAGTTATAACATTTTATGCATTTGTTGAGAAAATTCATAATGACAAATGCTATTAATTCAGTGACATTTTAATGAATTAATATTGTATCAACCCAGAATACCTACATGCATTTGAAAAATAGCAATGTGTGTGTCGATGGCATATGATTTATTCCACCTCTACTAGGTATGTTTGCATATTTATCATTCTGAATCACTTAATAAGATAGTTGCTGATCCTGCTGTAGCTTTCAGAGATTAGAAGGAATGAGTTTTAGCCTTATAACTGTATCTAATATATATGTATATATATCATATAGAATATATGTAAAATAACATGTTTGCATTCCTGAAAGAGATCAGATTATGCCATATGTGTAGGATTTGGAGATAACAAAAGAACAGCTGTGGAAAGGAACAGGTAAAAGTGTGGAGTCACCCCAACCCTATGGAAATGTGGGAGATACAAATGGAAATAAAGAAATGTCCATGTATTTCCTGTGGAAAGTGAATAAATAAATTTACTTGATTTAGAAAGCTAAAGTATAGAACTCTAAGTAGGAAGGTCAAAGTTCTAGGATGAAAAAATTTCAGATTTATCTATTTCCTTCCTAGCAATCATCTAGACTGCCATCTTGAACCTCATGAACCTCCACTGATCCTATACTAGAATCTCCCATATCTGCCAAGTGTTCATCTCAGAGCCTTTACTCAGGCCTAAGCTATTCCCCCAACATCCTATGGGCCCTGGTGACCTATTATGTCATCTAATATTTACTGCAAATTTTTACCTTCTCTTGGCATTAATAAATTTTCCAATTCATTAGTTTTTCCAACTCATCTTCTACCTTCTGCCTCTCATTGAGAGATCTTAAGCTATACCAAATTACAGATGGCTCACCTGAAAATCACCCATAGAGCAATGAATAATTAAGTCAATATGTGTTGGAGGTCAGATTCTATCTCATACCTCAAGTGAGCTTATTGTTAATCTAACCAAACTGCTCTCTGCCCTTGTGGCATATTAGCAATGGCTTTGAGGTACCCCACATTCTCCCTTCTCCTCTGCTTGTTCTAGGTGACAGAATTCCCAGTTATTGTTCCGTTCATGTGAGGCACAAATAACATGAATGGACCTAGGATCCCAACCATATGATTATTCACTTTACTTGTTCAGATCATCACCTATCTACTCTTTTATCTTGGGTGATTCTTCAATAAAATTCCTTTATAATGACTATTAAGCATGGAAATTATTTCTTTATAATTTAACTTTTAAAATTTCATAGTTACCTTTAAAGTTTGACCTCGTAATTGATGACTCTCTTATTCTGAGAAGCAAAGTCAAAAAATATATAATTTCTCCTCTCCCAGGTATTTTTTTCTTGTTTGTTTTTGTTTTCTCTTGCTATTAAATAACAACAAAAGAGGTTCCAAAAGAGGCTTTTCAATATTGAAGAGCTTGAATCTATTTCGCAGCTGGAAGCAAAGGGAATACTTTCCACATAAAGCAAAGAGCACATTCTCCTGGCCAGAGTAAATATGAGGAGTAGCAACACCTTGGCTGAGTGGACCTCACTGCTATGTTGGTAGGAAGATCTAACCAATGAAGGCCACACCACGAATCATCCTCAATCAACCAATAAAAAAAGGATTTATTAAGTGTTATGTGCAAGGCCCTATCTGAAGCTCTGTTGATACAAATACAGTCTCCTCTTTGGAGCCAGAAGACCTGAGTTCAAATCTTGACTTTGTTATTCATGTACCACCTATATATAACTAAGTGCATGTCACTTAACCTATTTGATCCTCATTTCTCTTATCTGAAAAAGGAGGGAGTTGGACTGCAGAAGTTCCTTCTGGCCCTAGATCACTGATCCTGTAAAGTTGATATAGATTAGTGTTCCAAAAACAAATAATTCCTATTCTCATTTTAAAACCAAAATACCAGAGAAAATGAGAATGTTATTCTATGAATAATTATGTCCCCAAAATCAAATTCCTATTTAGTCTAATGTTATAGTAAATAAGGTAGAGTTGATGAAGTAGAAGATTGAGAAAGATCCACCATCCTGTCTTCTTCCTGTCATTTGGTTTATGTTCCTGTATTATTAGTTTTACTTATGTGTTTGAACACTGAAGTGGGTTTTCTTGCTGGTTTTTTTTTTATTGATTTGAGTATCAGAAATGAAAAAGAGAAGAGTTGACTAGCTGTGTGTGATACCAGATAGACAGGTGAGTGCTTGATTAAGTATTCACTCTATAGGCAGGTAGGTGGCTCAGTGGAAAAAGAGCTAGCTCCAGAGATGGGAAAGCCTGGGTTCAAATCTGGCCTCAGACAATTCTTAGCTTTGTGACCCTGGTCAAGTCTATTAACTTTAATTGCCTAGCTCTTACCACTCTTCTATCTTGAAACCAATACTTAGTATCAATTCTAAGACCTAAGGCAAGAGATTAAATTTTTTTAAAGATAACTCTCTTCTCTTTTCCTTCAATATAGATTAGACACAATCAAACTATTTTGTTATAGAGGATAATTGTAATATACTCTAACTCTCTGATTCTCACTTTCAAAAATAATGATAGCTAATGTCAATAATATGGAAATAGGTCTTGGTCATCATGTTAAAACCCAGTGGAATTGTGTGTCAGCTCCAGGAGGGGGAGTATGAGAAGGGGAGGGAAAGAACATGAATCATGTAACCATGGAAAAATATTTTTAATTAATTAATTAAGTAATTATTTTTTAATTATACAGATGTTATCTCATTTAATCCTTATAATAATCCTGAGAAGTAGGTACTATTAGCATCCTTAATTTACAAGTGAGGGTGACTTGCCAAGGACCAGTGAAAAATGTTTGAGATAATATTTGAATTCATATCTTCTTGGTCCAGTTCTTTATTCACTGTCCCACTTAGCTGTCTTAAACTACTTATTGTACAGTATTCTTCTCATGATAAAACTTAAGAGTTCAACAAAGAATTATAATTATTAATCATTGTGAATTGTAGATTTACTCTATCCTGCTTAGTTTTTAGAATTTTAGCAACCAGGAATGTATACACTCCCACTTAAGGATTAAATGTGGGGGAGGAAGGTCTATGACCCATGTGTGCTAGCAAGTGATAAATCAGAAACAACTGACTGACCCCCTGAGCTGTTCAAAGCCAAGTTTAAGCCACTATTGGTACATGTGAGACACAGGAAGTGATGTAAATAACTGCCTTTATATTTCACATCACTTCTTGTGAGAGGGACTTTTGTGGGCCTTAGGTGGTGGAACTTGCCTTGAAGGAGGTGAGACCTCAGATTGCTCCTTTTAGATGACCACATGGTGAATGCAACACTTATTCCCCTTTCCTTGGCTCTTTCTGGAGGTATTGGCCTCCAAGGAAGCCCCTCATCTTGGAGGAGGTCTCATGGCTGGAAGTTGAGCTAGATTTAATCTTCTGGGAAGGCCCATTGGCTGAGGCCTCTGAACACCCTCTGGCTCAGACAGTTCAACTAAGCAGTTCTTCCCTTTCTCTCTCTCTCTCCCTAAATTCTTAATTTCTTCCTTCTATTGTAAATAAACCACCATAAAATTCCATTTTGACTTGAATATTTCATTGGGATTTAGAATTTAAATCCCTGGTGACCACTAATATATATGTATGTATATATATATATATATATATATGTGTATATATATATATATACACATATATATATATATATATATATTCATTCTCAACCCTAAAATTTACCCTTAACATCATTGAAACAATTTATTATATAGAACTCTTTTGGACAATTGTATTAATTGATTCATGGAATTATTGTCTCTTTTCAGCGTAGTAATAGTTTACAAATATACAAATTGAAAGGTACAAAAAAACTAGAAAATCACCAATTATCCTAGGAAAATTATGTTGGAGATGGAAGAGATTCCACATACAGTTTAAAAAACATAATCCTTTCTACTTAGAAATATAAAGTGACAAGATGAGGTTATATCAGATTGTTAGGTCTTTTTCAATGACGTTTCAACCAAGTGATGTAATGGGTGTGAATGTCCCTAGCTTTTTTCTGTTTTCCAAGTCTCTAAAACATCAATTAACATGCAGACATGGTTCATTGCAAATTATCAGTGTATCTGTCTATGACATCTTGTAAATAAAATCATATAAATTATATAATAATTCCATGGAGCCTATTGTTCATGGCAGAGTGGGAAAGTGTGGTGGAAAAGTAGAAAAAATATGTGGAACAAAACAAGCATAAGCAAAAAGAAAATCAGTAGTTTCTTTTGGTACAATCTTTAGATCAGTGATGGCAAATCTATGGCACAGATGCCAAAGGTGACACACAGAAAGCTCTCTGTAGGCACAAGGCCAACTTCCCTTCTTAAACTCCCCCTGAGAGTTTGTTACTAGAAAGGCAGAGGGACTCAGGCATAGCTGCTCCCCTACCCCTCTCTGTTGTGCTTGATGACATTTTTTCACATTCT
The DNA here is from genome assembly GCF_027887165.1 of Monodelphis domestica. Classification (NCBI taxonomy): domain Eukaryota; kingdom Metazoa; phylum Chordata; class Mammalia; order Didelphimorphia; family Didelphidae; genus Monodelphis; species Monodelphis domestica. The sequence goes on from NC_077229.1 coordinate 253,063,101, forward strand.
CTACCCCTCCACCCAGCAACCCAATGGGAGTGCACAGGAGATAAGTTGGGTGGCTCACAGGTGTCAAAGCTAGAGGGGAACAGAGCTCTCAGGCCACTCCCTACCCCCTCTCTATGCTTCCTCATTTCACCCACCCTTCCACCAGCAGCCCAATCAGAGCATTTTCTCCCTGTCTAGGGTAAGGGGGGGGGGGCCTGGGATGTAGCACTGGGTCTCTGGGGAGGGCAGGCATGGCATGTGTTCTGGGGGTGAGGGGGTGGGATGGGAGCAGGACCTGGTACTCCCTTTCTAAAAGTTTCATCATCACTGCTATAGACCATCTACAAAGAAAAAATAGAAGAATTAAAAAGTTTGAGAAACCAATCAGAAATCAGGCAAGAAGATATGTCATCAACCACCAACCATGCCTACTCAATAAACTCTAGTGGCTTCTTATTTTCTCTGGGATCAAATACAAAATGATGTGTTTGGCATTCAAAGTTCTTCATATCATCTCCCTGTCCTACCTTTACAGATTCTTATACCAATTCCACGCTGCTATCCTTCAGTCTAGTAACAATAATATCCTATCCTTTAGCTAAATATATTTTCTCTAGCATGCACCTTCTCTATCCCTAGAACTCTCCCTGGTTTTCTCCATCTACTGAAATTGCTAGTATTCTTTCAGTCCAAACAAAAATCTCTCCTTTTACTAAAGCCTTTTCCCCCCAATCCTCATTAATTCTAGACACTTCCCTCTTTTAATCATTTCCCATTCATCCTGTATATAATTAGCTTTGTATATAGTCATTTACATGTTGTCTCACCCATTAGGTTGTAAGTTATTTGAGGGCAAGAACTTTTTTTTTGCTCCATTTTACATACACAGCACTTAGCATAGCACCTGACACCATTTTTAATAAATGTTAATTGATTGATTGATTGATATTGTATGGATGGATATTTTTCCTGTATGTGAAAAGAAAAGAAAGAAGAGTAATACTTTCTTAGTACAGTTGAAATAATAATAGACAAAGAAGAGAAGCAGAGACACTCAATTATTTTGTTCCTGCTATGTAATCCTTCAGAGGCAATGATCTTTTGACTGGAAAGGACACAACAGTGACTACCAGAGAGTTTAAAAGATGAAAAATATCAAGAAGGAAAGTTGTCCTTGAATTATATTGAAAGGGCTTGATGAAACACATTTTTTTGTACTGAACGAATTAGTAGGTGTGATTTCTTACCAATACTCTCAGTTTTGTAAATAGTAAAGGTACTGCAGATTTAGAGAAGTACAGATGTCCTTCTAATGTCCCCAAAAGAAAAGAGAATAGAAAATGCAAATGATAAGGCCGTCTGGCAGATTTTCTGGGAAAATTCTAGACCACATAATTGAGTAAACTGATAGTCCCTGAGCCACAATGGCAGAGTAAAATCAGGGTATCACCTGAGATCTCCTAAATTTCCCTACAAAAAAATTAAAACAATGACTCAAAATGAATTTTGGAGCAGCAGAACCAACAAAAGGATGAGGTAAAAAAAATTTCCTGTCCAAGACAACTTAGAAAGTTGGCATGAAAGGTCTATCTCACTGGAGTGAGAATGGAGTAAAGTCCAGCACAGGATCCACCTCAGGAAACCAGCAGCAAGCCTCAGGGGCAACTGAATAAACATGGCAGCTTCTGGAACTTTCAGTACACATATGGGAAGGGAGTCAGAAAACTGTTCAGAAGGAGATTACAGGAGACTACTCTTTGATGCCATTGAGTGTAGGATTCTGGTGCATTTTCCATACACAGTTCTGGGTAATAGTCTCAGGGTAAAGAGAAGGACAAGGAAAAACAAAGACCCTAAATCACAATTCCAGGGTGGAAAAGAGTGCTTCTGATTGATCTCCTTAGATCATGCCAGCTTGGAAGAAGTGGAACTTACATATACCCAGAACTACTTCTTAATACAGCAATATAAAAAAAAAAAACTAAAGCTCAAGACAGTGCCACATTCACCCTGGTAACAGAGACTACCAGTAACATAAAGTTAAATGTCAAGAAATAGGTCAAGAAAATGAACAAATAGCAAAAAAGGAATCTTACAAAACAAAGTTACTAAGATGGCAGGGAAGATGGAAACAATTTCAGAAGAAGATAATGAGTTCAAAACCTTAAAAAAAATTGTGAATTGGTCTCAGGCTCTGAAATGGCTCAAAAATATTTTTTTAACAGTGAAGGAGAGGGAAACTGGGGAAAAGAAATGAAAGTGCAATTAAGAGTTAACAACATGGTAAAGGGAGCACAAAAAATACTGAATCAGAGTATAGCTGATAAACGGAGAAATAATCTCAAAGAAAGAACTAAACTGCTTTCTTCAAGAACAGGACATGACAAACTGTTTTTTTTTTTTTCCCTCCTTCTTGACAGACTTTCTACATGTCTAGGTCAGGATAATGATATACCTGTAACTTCCTTAAGATTTTAGTGAAGTTATTTCATCTTATTGAAGAAATGATAGAGAGATTTGGCCTAGATAATTGTTTAATTAGGTCAATTTCTATCTGGCTGGATGACCTGATGAAAAGTATAGTAATTAATTGTTTCAGTGAAATATCCTAGGGTTCTATGTTGGGCTCTCAGCTTTTTAACATTTTTATCAATGGCTTGCATGAAGGGATAGATTCCATATTTATTAAAATTTTAGCTAACATAAAAGTAGGAGAGTTTGTCAAGACACTAAATGATAATGAAATCCAAAGCTCAAGGTGATTCTCATAAGATTCTCCTAGTTGATACAAAATTATTACTCAAAATTTGGATTTTACAGAAGGGGAGTAAGGGACATGAGTATGGAAAAGTTCTTCTAGGTTCTGATTTCAAGAGAGAACACACAGGTTTCTAATATCCCTTAAAAAAGATGACCTGAGAGAGAGAAAAAATTCAGGAAGAAGTCACTATATAGAGGAGCTAGTGCTTTGATAATAGTGTGTTCCCAGTTTTCCTTTCTTCAGACTTCAGGGAATTTTTTCTAACCTTGAAATCTCCTTCATTCAAGATATTATACACCAAATGGATAACTTCATTTACTTTGTGTATTGTCTCATATGTTAATCTGTATAACTTCTCTGATTTCTGTTTACTATCAGCTTGGATAAATGGGTTTATTTGCTATTGATGCTCTGTGAGGAGCTTTTATGAAGGGCAGTTAGTGGGAAGGGAATCTAGCTTTTGGATATACTGTAAACCTTAAAATTTCTTAGACTTATAAATGTTGGAAATTTCACCATTGGGAAATTTCATACTTGGAAAATTTCTTACTGATAGTCTATTGGAATGTGAACCCCATTGGCAAGGGAGGTTCCTCCTCCTCCCTTCCTAAGATTACTTTAGGACAGAAACCTTTTGCTGAACAATGGAAAGGGCTGGCAGCATAGATCAAAATTTAAATATTCCAATCTCCACCCTACTCAGGGTAACAGGATTTAGGAAGGGCTGCAGCAAAGGATCAAGATTTAATTATTTGAGAATATGACCTTCAACAGACATGTGCAAAGCCACAGACCTCTGGGTGGTCCTGGGTTAAGCTAGAGCCACCATTGGCACAGGGAAGACATGGACAGTGATTGGTAGATGTGAGAACTGAGGGGAGGGAACTTGGATGGTTTCCTTAAAGAGAGTGGGGTCTGAGGACTAGAGGTGGTGGGTTGGAGAGGTTGTGCTCTGAGAAGCTTGCTCTGAAGGAAGCTGGAGGTGGAGGCCCCTGAGACTGTTTCTCCATTTTGGTCACATGAGTGATAGGGACTGATCTCTTTTCTTTGCCTCAGCTATCTAAGGGCTTGGGCCTTTTGGCCTAGCCTAAACAGAAGGGGTATTTAAGCCCTATTCCCTTCTCTCCCCTTTCTCTCTCCCTCTCTCTCTCTATCTCTAATATCTTTCTTCCTCCTGTTTGTAATTAAACTCCATAAAAGGTTGACCGCTGACTTGAGTTTTCATTTAGGAATTACATAGCTGAATTCCTTGGCGACCTTAAATCAATATATATCAGTCTTTTAAAGTGATTTCCTTGTCACAATACTTTGGAACACTCCTTCCCTGTTAAGGGATAATGTTGGAGAAAGTGGCATGAACCTAATAGTTATTTCATAGTTATATTATGGGGGCAGGGAATAAGAGAAAGGAAATAAACATTTATATAGCACATATACATATATAGCATACATATGCATATATACACATATATTTATAACTACAAATGAATTTCCAAAGAAAATGACTTTTCAAATTAATTTAAATATTGTTATTCCTTTATTATTCATTTTTGTTTGCCCCAATCCCAACTCTCTACCATAATTAAGGAGGATTGTAAGTAAACACAGCCTTTTTTCCCCTTTAGATGCATTTGCACATAGTGGATTTTGCTTGGAAAAGAATTTCTGAGATCATCTCATCCAACACCTTAATTTTACATTTGAAGAAATTGATTTCTAAAAAAGAAATCATTTGCCAGAGATTACATAGGGAATAAGGACCAAATCTGGGACTGGAATTCAGGTCTTTTCACTATGAATGCAGTCCTCTTTTCAAAGAACCACTCCGCCTCACCTGTCATAACCCTATATCTTTCCATGCTACAAGTGCATATATACTTTAAATTTAATATTATACCAAAAAAAAATCTTTTACTTGTTATGTTAGGTACTCTGAATCTGGATGCAAACAGATTTGCTACACTTTGGAACTAAATTACCAGCCGCTGCAGGGAAAGACCAGATGAATTTCTAGAAAAAATGTCTTTTGAAATCAATTTTGAAATAATGTTATTTCTTTATGTGGCATTTCTGTCTGTTCCAGCCCCCCCCCCACTATTAAGTAGATTTGCATATAAATTTACTCTTCATTCCATAAGAGTTCACTAGCCCCAGGCTGCTTAGTCTCACCTGAAATCCTAATCCTTGCTTTCTACATCACAATTGGTAGCAGTGGAAATGATTATGTTGTCACAACCAGAGGATTAGGACTTCAGGTGGGAAATAAACAGAATTAGTAGATGAACTCTAGATAAATAAATATTCTATTCTCATGCAAATATATTCAAATAATGGAAAGAGAATTGTGAGGAAAAGAAAGAAGAAACCAGAAAACTACATCTATTGTATGCCAGCTTGTCTCTAAATTGAAGGATTTTCAGGATTTGCTGGGGAGAAGTCAATCTCTTTTTGAAATCACACCTGGGAGTTATGATAATTTTATACAAAACACTCCAAAGGACAGCAGGAAAGGTTTCAGTTCTTTTGGTCTTAGTATATTACATGTAAGAAAGGAAAAAGAGAAAAGCCAAGGGTGGTGAGGGACCCAAATTTGTAAAGGTATTTTAGTGAAACAAAAACATAATATAATAATGGAAAATCATTTTAATAATAATATTAGGGTATTGCAATGGGAAGAGAACTGGTTATTAGGACAGCTAGGTGGTTCAATGGATTGAGATGCAGGCTCAGAGATGGAAGGTCCTGGATTCAAATTTGACCTTAGGTACTTCCTAGTTATATGACCCTGAGCAAGTCACATTGCCTTAATACTCTTCTATCTTGGGAACCAATGCAAAGTATTGATTCTACAGAAGGTAGGGGTTTAAAAACAACAATAAAAAGAGGGCATAGGTTCAAATCCTAATTTTCTGTGATCTTGGTCAAGTCACTTAATTCCTCTGACTCTCCTTCCTGTAACCATCAAAATCAGGAGACTGAAAGAGATGATCTCTTAGGTTCCTATCAGCTTTAAATTGCATGAACTGTCATTGTCACGAATATGATCACTAATCTCTGACAATATCCTTTAGCAAAGTAATATATAAGATCATGGAAAGCTGAACTGCAGAAGTTTGGGAAAGAAAGACCAATCATTCCCCAGAGAATATAGTTGTACCTTTAGAAGTAAAGCTTCAGAAAATGAGAGAAAAGGGTTTCTTCATTCTAATAAGAGACCAACCAACCAGAGAGGCAGGAAAAGAATGCCCTGGGGAGTTCACTTGACTGCTGAAATAGGATGGGGTCACTCAGACAAGCTGACTGGAGAATTGTAAAGTTGGAGGCGCCCTCAATCTGAGTTTGAGGTCATATATGACTCCCTCAAAGTGATTGAGGGCAGTATATAGCCTTCAAAGTGGCTTTTTTCTTCTTCTTTTCTTGGTCTCTATCACTTTTCTTTATTCCCTTTCTAGTCAGTGATGCCTTCTCCTATTTTCTCTGGAGTCTTCCAGGATTATGAATACCTCCAAGGTTTAATTGCTTTTGTATTTTATGCAGGAGACCTTCCCAGGGAAGGAAACTGTTTGTACTTTATTCCATAGTGGATATAATAATCTCTCTAGTGCACATTTCACTCTGTTTGCATGCAATATTCATCTCTCTCTAGAAAGGCAATATAAAAAGGCTCCTGTTTGCTCCCATTTGAATAAAACTATAATACTGTCAGCTATTCAAAGATAAATAGTCAATACTTACTGGAATGTTCAACAGCAGCCACTAGGCTATATCAAAAGCTATAAAATGACATTTGAAGCCATCTGAAGATATTGGCAATCAGAGATTGAGGGAATAGAAAATGACTGTAATTATTGGCCCTTGTGTTTGAAAATATCAATTTTCTTCTTTCTTTTCCCAGGTAGTATGATTTCCTTAAATTTGTGACTAAGAATGTTCTAAAGTAGGTATTTTCTGAGACATTAGGTCATATCACCTTAAAAAGGGCTTTTGTTAGTTTTCAAAGAAAATAGCCACCCCCACCCCAAAGTGATGCCCTACAAAACCCAGGTATAATAGCAGACATGCAGTGCAGGCAATGAGCTCATTCTTTGGTCTATCAAGAGCCCTGGAGGTAATATTCCATAGCCACTAGCTTTAAGTACCTCCCACTGTGACAGACTGGATGTTCCCTTGAGAGAAAAGTGTCAGAGGGGCATATTGAATTATCCCACCCTCCTGGGTAGGGAAAAGGAATGATTGTGCCCCATGTCAATGGCTTCTGCATCCCAGTCCCCAGCTTCCCCCATTGCCTTGTGCCTGTGTCAGGAGCCTGTCCTTCTTTCAGCATTTCTGTGTCTTGGATTTGAATGAGCTATTATTTCTCTCTCCCCATTCCTAGTAGCCTGAAGACCTGGAGGTTAGCTATCCCACCTCGGAGTAGACAAGAACTGCAGGAAAAACCAGTCTGCACACTTACTTAAAGAAATTAAAGCTATTTGAAAAGAAGAGTTGAACAGTGTCTGACCTTGGCAAAGAGCTAAAGGCAAAGGAGTGAAGGGGTGGAAGACTTTGGTTTGGTGTCCATCAGAGCTGAATATTTCTAAGGAAATACAAAGATCTTCTACAAAGTTCTGTGAAATGGGGCGGGGGGAGAGCATAACTTGACATATAAAGCATGGAGAGCTATTCAAGGCCAGCTGAGATGACAGGCTATGCCAGTTTAAAGAAAGAAGTTCTGAGCTTCCCCAAGACAGTTTCTCTCCATATGAAAGAAGCAAGTGAAACTCATTTGCAAGGGTCAGCCAACCCCCTTTTAAGTCCATTTGGTAATAGTATCAAGGACTCAGAACTCCTCAGATGGCTCATTAGCACATACATGTTAGCAGGGAGCATTGGTCACACTGTAGAACAGTCCCTTCTGTTTGCACATTAGCCTGCTTCATTTCCATTTTCAATATCCTCCCTTTTCAAACAGAGACTAAAATAGAGTTCCTTTCAAAAAATCCCTTTGAAAGAAGTTAGGTTAGAATTATTGCCTCCAGTTTCCCCACCCTTCACGTCCTGATACCATTTCAACCTCCTCACCCCAAAGGTTTGACCAAACTCCATCCACCCCACCCTTCCATTGTGCCCTCTGGAATGTCAATTATAGAAACAACAGACTTCCCTTCATCCTATGTCTCTTCCTCTCTTAATCCTTTCATCTGCTAGCTATTACAGAAACCAGGATCTGCCCAAATGGCACAACCTCCCTGGTCATCCTTTTCTTCTCCTTGGCTCCTTGGTTGAAAAGAGGGAATTGGGATAGTCTTTGCTTTCCATTGCTACTTTCAGATTTTCTTCTGACTTTCATCACTCAGTAACTTCTCCTTTGAGATTAATGCCATACATATATAGCAACTAATCAAAATAATGGGAGATAATGTCTATAGACTCCCACATCATTTCCTTTCTCCTCGATGAGTTAGGTATATGGCTCATGATTTTTCTTTCTTCCTCAATGCCTGCCTTCATATTAGGAGAGTCCAACATACATATTGAACACTTTAACCACTCAGTTTGTCACCTACTCACTTCCCCTGAGCTAGTCCTCTACTCCACTTCAGTCATACACAGAGAAGGACGATCCTTCCTTCTTTTCTTTCCTCACAAGTATAGATATTTGATCCTGGTCAAATCACTTAGCCTCTAGTTGTCTCAGTTTGCTCAGGTGTAAAATGGGGAGCTAAGTGCCTGATGAAGAATTTGAAATCAATTCTAAATTCTCAAGGCAGGAGGTATAAAGCAATTTTCCCAAACCTGATTCTTTGTATGGGTCAGAAGGTAAGGTCACCAGCTTTTCATGGAGTTAGGATGAAATGTAACAGATTCTATCCATTTCTTCTCTCTTTTTTTATAATATCCTCCCAGACTGAAACCTGGAAACATTTCTTCATCTCTCAGTAAGATAAATATATGAGAATGACTGAGTCACACAAAAAAAAAGAAAAAGAGAAATTAACAAATAAATATATAATTTATTAATTGCTTACTGTATGCCTAGTTTTGTATTATGCTCTAAGAATAGCAAATTGGACATTTCCTAATCTCAAGGAATTTAGGTTCTAATGTAGAAAGAAATATAAAACACATAACGGGGATTTGGAAAGATAAGAGGAATGATATAAAGATAGAAAGAGTGGCACGGTGTGGAGATTAGTGACGTGGTGTGGAGATGACAGAGAAATTACAATGAGGTCTCATTTGGGTGAAGTCAGTTAGCAGGACTGTCAATTCCATCCAGGGTATTTTGTTTTATTTTGTTTTGTTTCAGAATAAGGCTAAGATACTGTGTTTTAAGTGATAGTTCTCTTATTCTTCACCAAAATTCCTTAATGCAATTCAGAGACTGAAAAAGCTTATCAGATCACCATGCTCTCTGAGAACTCTTCAAGTTAATGAATCTACTGAGAACCTGATTAAATTGGAGGGAGATGCAGGAAGGGGGTGGAAGTGATGTCAGTGGGGAACCACCAGGAAAATAGCACCCAAACTACACTATTTTGCTTCACACTCATTCTGGACAATGATTTTCACTGCCCCTTCCTGTTGCTTGCCACTCTTTTTGGATTGGTCTGTCACTCACATGCAAATAATAATAATAATAATAATAATAATAATAATAATAATAATAATAACGACAACAGCAACTAACACAAAAGTGTGGAAACATATAAATACTGGCAGCTGGTACTTCTCCCATCCTCCTGTGCTCAATAGGTAAGCATCAAGGAGTTCAGCAGCTTTTCCAAGTGAGCCCAGGAGGACTTCTTTGCTGATTTTTGAATCTCCATCTGTGCTACCAGCATCTCTCCTTATTGGGTGGAATGGGGGAGGGGATGTCTCCACATTCACCAGCAGTAAATTTTGGGGTCTCCATAGCCCTTACCAAACCTCCTCCCCTATCCAATTATGAATTAAATTGTCTTCTTCCTCTTTCCTCTGTTGCTCAATGAATCAAAGTTTTATTTTCAAATGATAAAGCAATTGTTTGATGATTCTTTAAAGGGTTTTTTCTCCTCCTTAATAAAGTGTAACTTTCCTTATTTCATATGGTACAGGATATGCCCAAAAAGGAAAAAAAAAACTAAATCACAAAGGAATCAGATATCACTGACACATCACTTTCCCCCAAACATGAATTACAGCTGACAACTAGACAACTAGAGGCATACTGAATAGAGTTCCATTTGGAAACAATGGAATCAATCTATTCAATTAAAAAATACTTTCTATTGCTTTCCTTCAGTCTTTTTTAATACTAAATGCATGAACATTAAAAAGGAGATTTTTGGTTTGCTAGCAGTTTGTCTCCTCTGACTTTTATTCTCCACTTTGAGGCATAGATTCGTGTCTGTAGCAGTCTGGGTTCTCTGCTGGGAATTGATGCAAATTCAAGAATTGTTTTTGTTTTTACTGCTTAGGAACAGGAGTTCCAGAACTCTTTAGTTCTGGGGCCTTGACTTAATAAAAACAGAACTAACTAATAGTTCAGGCCTCCTAATTGCAGCACGAAGGGACCGATTGTAGAGAGAAAAGAATGTACACACTATTCACAAATAATGTTTGAAGGTTTCTGCAATGATGCATCAAAGAATCCAACAAACCTTTATTAAATGCCTATGTCATATATGGCCTTTTTTCTGCGTGCTGGGTAAAGAAAGGCAAAAATGAAATGGGGACTGTCCCAAAGGAGCTACAATTACTAAACTCTGTCCTAGGCACTCTTCTCTTTTCCCTTTGGATTATTTCATTTATCTCATAGCTCCCATGGCTTCAGTTTTCAAATCTATGTAAATGTTTCACAGATCTATGTATGTTTGGAACCTTTGAACTCTTTTAAAGCATCTCAAACTCTTAAGTGTCCAAAGAAAAATGCATTGTCTTTTCCCCAAACACATCCCACTTCTGAACTTTCCTATTTCTGATCAGGGCACTACTATCTTCTTAGACAACCAGATTCACAACCAAGTGATATCTCACTGTCATTCAGCCTACATGTCTAATCCATTTCCATATCTTGTCATTTCTCCTTTCATTTATGTCACCCCTATGCTCAAATGGCCACCATGCTACTTCAGGCTTTTATCACATGATCTCCTAACTGGTCTCTCTGCCTCAAGGATCTGCCAACTCTAATCCAGCCTCCACTCAGCTACCAAAGTGATTTTTTTCTAAAATCTAAGTCTACTCAAAAAACTTCAGTAGCTGCCCATTACCTCTAGCATCAAATATGCCATCTTCTGTCTGGCATTTAAAACTATAATATGGCTACTTGTTACCTTTCCCATCTTCTCATGTTTTATTCCCTCCATGCAATCTTCAAACACTGGCCTGTTGGTAGTTCTCACATAACACTCAGTCTCCTGACCCCTATCCCTAAAATGCTTTGTCTCTTCTTCCCCACCTCTTAGTTTCTCTGGCTTCATTCACGACACAACTCAAACATTATCTTCCATGGGGCTTTTCTAATCTAGCCTCCACATTTTCCCCAAGTTGCTACAGTCATCACCTCTAAATTTGTCTTCATCTATATCTATCTTTTCTGCACTTAATTATTTACCTATTGTTTCTCCCATTGGAATATGTCTTTCTTTGTGAATTCAGAGCTCAGCACAATGCCTAGAATATAGTTAGTGTTTAAGAAATGCTTGCCTATTGACTAAATGCTGGGGATACAAAGAAAGGCAAAAAACAGTTCCTACCATCAATGATTTCACATTATTGTGAGGGAGCAAACATATGAATAAATAAGTACATATGATTTATGAATAGAGTAGATAGAAGGCCATCTGAAAGCAGAAGATGCTAGCAGCTGAATGGACCGGGAAAGGGTCCTGCAGATTTTTTTTTTTGGTAGTAGGAAAAGAAGTGTATTTTTTCCTTTTAAACATTATTTTATTTGGTCATTTTCAAACATTATTCCTTGGAAACAAAGATCTTTTTCTGTTCCCACCACCACCACCACCCCTCCCATAGCCCATGCACGATTCCACTGGGTATCACATGTGTCGTTGATTCGAACCCATTTCCATGTTGTTGGTATTTGCATTAGGGTGTTCATTTAGAATCTCTCCTCAGACATGTCCCCTCAACCCCTGTAGTCAAGCAGTTGCCTTTCCTTTGTGTTTTTACTCCCACAATTTGCTCTCTGCTTGTGGAAAGTGTTTTTTTTTTTTTGTCCCAGATCCCTGAAGAGTGTTCAGGAACATTGTATTGACATTAATAGAGAAGACCATTACATTTGATTTACCACAGTGTATCAGTCTCTGTGTACAATGTTCTCCTGGTTCTGCTCCTTTCACTCTGCATCAATTCCTGGAGGTTGTTCCAGTTCACACGGAATTCCTCCACTTTATTATTCCTTTGAGTACAATGGTATTCCATCACCAACATATACCACAATTTGTTCGGCCATTCCCTAATTGAAGGGCATCCCCTCATTTTCCAATTTTTGGGGACCACAAGGAGCTCAGCTATAAATATTCTTACAAGTCTTTTTCCTTATTATCTCTTTGGGGTACAAACCCAGCAGTGCTGTGGCTGGATCAAAGGGCAGGCAGTCTTTTAGTGCCCTTTGGGCATAGTTCCAAATTGCACTCCAGAATGGTTGGATCAATTCACAACTCCATCAGCAATGAATTAATATACCAACTTTGCCACTTCCCCTCCAGCATTCATTACTTTCCTTTGCTGTCATGTTAGTCAATCTGCTAGGTGTGAGGTGATACCTCAGAGTTGTTTTGATTTGCATCTCTCTGATTGTCAGAGATTTAGAACACTTTTTCATATGCTTATTAATGGTTTAGATTTATTTGGCTGAAAACTGCCTGTTCATGTCCCTTGCCCATTTATCAATTGGAGAATGGCTTGATTTTTGGTACAATTGATTTAGCTCTTTATAAATATGAGTAATTAGAACTTTGTCACAGGTTTTTGTTAGGAAGATTGTTTACCAATTTGCTGCTTCCCTTCTCATTTTGTTTACATTGGTTTTGTTTGTACTAAAACTTTTTAATTTGATGTAATCAAAATTGTTTATTTTACATTTTGTGATTCTTTCTATGTCTTGCTTGGTTTTAAAGTCTTTCCCTTCCCACAGGTCTGACATGTATACTATTCTGTGTTCACCTAATTTACTTATAGTTTCCTTCTTTATGTCTTTATGTTCAAGTCATTCACCCATTCTGAGTTTATCTTGGTGTAGGGTGTGAAACCTAATTTCTCCCACACTGTCTTCCAGTTTTCCCAGCAGTTTTTCTCAAATGGTGGGTTTTTGTTCCAAAAGGTCGGGTCATTGGGTTTGTCATATACTGTCTTGCTGAGGTCACTTACTCCAAAACTATTCCACTGATCCTCCTTTCTGTCTCTTAGCCAGTACCAAAATGTTTTGATGATTGTTGCTTTATAATATAGTTTGAGATCTGGGACTGCAAGGCCACCTTCCTTTGTATTTTTTTTTCATTATTTCCCTGGATATCCTTGATCCTTTGTTCTTCCAAATGAACTTTGTTATGTTTTTTTTCAAAATCAGTAAAAAAATTTTTCTTGGAAGTTCAATGGGTATAGCACTAAATAGATAAATAAGTTTGGGGAGGATGGTCATTTTTATTATATTGGGTCGTCCTACCCATGAGCTGTTAATGTTTTTCCAATTGTTCAAGTCTAGTTTTAGTTGTGTGGAGAGTGTTTTGTAGTTGTGTTCATATAGTTCCTGTATTTGTCTTGGGAAATAGATTCCTAAGTATTTTATTTTGTCTAAGGTGATTTTGAATGGGATTTCTCTTTCTAATTCTTGCTGCTGAGCTGTGTTGGAAATATATAGAAATGCTGATGACTTATGCAGGTTTATTTTGTATCCTGAAACTTTGCTAAAGTTGTTGATTATTTCGACTAGCTTTTTGGTTGATTCTCTAGAATTCTTTAAGTAGACCATTGTATCATCTGCAAAGAGCAAAAACTTGGTCTCCTCCTTGCCTATTTTAATGTCTTCAATTTCTTTTTCTTCTCTAATTACTACTGCTAGTGTTTCTAGTACAATGTTAAATAATAGAGGTGATAATGGGCATCCTTATTTCACTCCTGATCTTATTGGGAATGCATCTAGTTTATCCCCATTGCAGATGATGTTAGCTGATGGTTTTAGATATATATTGTTTATTATTTTTAGGATAGACCCTTCTATTCCTATGTTTTCTAATGTTTTTAATAGGAATGGATGTTGTATTATATCAAAGGCTTTTTCTGTGTCTATTGAGATAATCATGTGATTTTTGTTGGTTTGCTTGTTGATATGGTCAATTATGTGGATGGTTTTCCTAATATTGAACCAGCCCTGCATTCCTGGTATAAATCCTACTTGAATAAAGTGATCACTTGCTGAAGTCTTTTTGTTAGTATCCTATTTAAGATGTTTGCATCTATATTAATTAAGGAGATTGGTCTATAAATTCCTTTCTCTGTTTTTGACCTACCTGACTTTGGAATCAGTACCATGTTTGTGTCATAAAAGGAATTTGGTAGAACTCCCTCTTTGCTTATTATGTCAAATAGTTTGTATATTATTGGGATGAGCTGTTCTTTGAATGTTTGATAGAATTTATTTGTGAATCCATCAGGCCCTGGGAATTTTTTTCTTAGGGAGTTCTTTGATGGCCTGTTGGATTTCTTGTTCTGATATGGGATTATTTAAGAAAACTATTTCTTCTTCTGTTAGTATAGGTAATTTATATTTTTATAAATATTCATCCATATTGCCTAGATTGGTATATTTATTGCCATTTATTTGGGTAAAGTAATTTTTAATGATTGCCTTAATTTCCTCTTCATTGGAGGTGAGGTCCCCCTTTTCATCTATAATGCTGTTAATTTGCCTTTCTTCTTACCTTTTTTTTATTAGATTGACCAGTACTTTGTCTATTTTGTCTGTTTTTTTTCAAAGTACCAGCTTCTAGTCTTGTTTATTAGTTCAATAGTTCTATCACTTTCGATTTTATTAATTTCTCCCTTAATTTTTAGGATCTCTCATTTGGTTTTCTTCTGGGGGTTTTTAATTTGTTTGCTTTCAAGTTTTTTTTATTTGCATTTCCAATTCATTGAACGCTGCCCTCCCTAATTTGTTAATATATGCACACAGGGATATGAATTTTCCACTGAGTACTGCTTTGGCTGCATCGCTTAAGGTTTGAAAGGATGTCTCACCATTGTCATTTTCCTCAATGAAATTATTAATTGTTTCTAAGATTTATTCTCTAACTAACTGATTCTGGAGTATCATATCATTTAATTTCCAATTAATTTTTGATTTGGCTTTCTATGTACCCTTACTGATCAATACTTTTATTATTGCCTTATGATCTGAAAAGGTTGCATTTATTATTTCTGCTTTTCTGCATTTGTATGCCATGTTTCTGTGACCTAGTGTATGGTCAATCTTTGTGAATGAGCCATGTGGTGATGAGAAGAAGGTTTATTCCTTTTTGTCCCTATTTATTTTTCTCCATATGTCTTTTAACTCTAATTTTTCTAAGATTTCACTCATATCTTTTATCTTTTCTTACTTTTTCATTTCATTTATCTAAATCTAATAATTGTTCAAGTCTCCCACTAATATGGTTTTACTGTCTATTTCCTCCTTCAATTCTCCTAGTTTCTTCATTAGAAATTTGGGTGCTATTTGGTGCAACCATGTTGATTAGTGATATTTCCTCATTGTCTATACTCCCTTTTAACAGGATATATTTACCTTCCCTATCCCTTTTGATCAGGTCTATTTTTGCTTTGGCTTTGTCAGATATCATGATTGCAACTCCTTCCTTCTTTCTATTAGTTGAGGCCCAAAAGATCTTACTCCATCCTTTAATTCTGACCTTGTGAGTATCTACCCACCTCATGTGTGTTTCTTGAAGACAACATATGGTAGGATTTTGGATTCTAATCCATTCTGCTATTAGTCTACGTTTTATGGTTGAGTTCATCCCATTCACGTTCAAAGTTATGATTGTCACTTGTGGATTCCCTGGCATTTTGATATCCTCCCCTAATTCTGACCTTTCTTCTTTAGCTATAACCCTTTAAACCAGTGATTTAGTTTAAATCAGTCCCCCTAGTCCCCTCCCTTAACATGCTTCCCTTCCTAGCCCCTCCTTTTTTGTTCCCTTTTTGTTTGTTGGTTGGTTTGGGGGTTTTTATTGTTTTTTTTTTGTTTTTTTAGGGTCTGTTAACTTCCCACCCCCCATATCCTTCCCTCCCTTTTATACTCCTTTCCCCCTCCCCCTCCTTAATTTCCCCTTCTCTCTTACCCTGTTGGGTAAGATAGAATTCAAAATCCCAATGGATCAAGATGTTCTTCCCTCTCACAGTTGATTTCCCTGAGAGTAAGGTTTAAGTACTACCAATTAGCAGTCTCTTCCTCTCCTTCTTATAGGAGACTTCTTCCCATCCCCTTCCCACATATATCTTTGTGTGACAAAGATTATTCTATTTAGTTTTTTTCTATTTCTTGCAGTATATCTTAGTACCATCAATGATTCCCCCCTCCCTTTTTCTTTCTTTCCCCCCTTTCTCCATATTGTCTTGATGTCCCAATCTTTCCCTATGCGTGATTCTTCTAACTACTCTAATGATGCATAAAATTTTTGAGAGTTACACAATACATTTTCCCCACATATTAATATATATATATTGATATAAATGTAGTCCTTATAGAAGAGAGTTTGAATAAAAGAAAAAGATAACATTTTTCTCCTTTTCCCTTTCCTTCATATTTACCTTTTCATGTTGCTCTTGCTCTTTGTGTTTGGATGTCAAACTTTCCACAGTGCTCTAGTCTTTTCTTTACAAAAACTTGGAAATCTTCTATTTTGTTGGATGCCCATACTTTCCCCTGGAAGTATATAGTAAGTTTTGATGGATAGCTGATTCTTGGTTGAAGACCCAGATCTCTTGCCTTTCTGAATATCATGTTATAGGCATTATGCTCATTCAGTGTGGAAATTGCAAGGTTTTGTGTGACCCTGATTGGCATTCCTTTATATATAAATTGTCTTTTTCTGGCTTCTTGTAAGATTTTTTTCTTTTGCTTGAAAGCTTTGGAATTTGGCAATTACATTCCTGGGTGTTGTCTTTTGGGGATTTAGTGTAGAGGGTGTTCTGTGAACTCTTTCAATGCCTATTTTGCCCCCTTGTTCCAGAATCTCCGGGCAGTTTTCTTGGATGATATCTTGTATTATGTTATCAAGATTACTGTTTATTTCTGGTTTTTCCATTAGACAAATGATTCTCAGAATGTCTCTCCTTCCTGTTTTCCAGGTCTGTCACCTTGTCAGTGAGGTATTTTATGTTATCTTCTAATTCCTTAGTCTTTTGACTTTGCTTTATTAATTCTTGCTCCTTTGCAAGATCATTGTCTTCCAGTTGCCTGATTCTGATCTTTAAAGACTGGTTTTACTTTTCAGTTTGGTCTGTTCTGCTTTTTGAGGCTTCAATCTGTTTCTGCAATTGTGTGTTTTTGTCCCTCAGAGTGCAGAATTCCTTTTGCATTATTTACCATTTTTCCTGCCAGAAGGCTTCCATCTTTTCAATAACTTCCAATTTAAATTCTTCAAGAGCTTGTGGACAATTTCCATTTCTTTTGGAAGGTTTTGGAGCATTTGTTTGTGTTTCCTCTTCTATTTCCTCTGTATTCTGTATTTTCTCTCCATAAAATGTATCCAAATTCACCCCCCTTCTTCTAGCTTTTCTTTGCGTTGAGAGGCTGTTCCTGAGCATTGTTTGCCATCTCTATTTTTTTCTCCCCTTTCCAGTCAGAAATCTGAGTGAGGCGGGCTTGCTCTCAGTGTAAGGATCTAGTGATCAAGGCTTTAGCCTCGGGCAAATTCTTGGTTCTCCTCAGCTGCACTATCTTCCCAGGGGAGCCCAGGGTCTGCCTTCCCATGCCTGCCGGCATACTGGGTATTATTGCTCTCAGGGGTAAGTCTTTGTTGGTCTTAATTAAATCCCAAGACCTCTGGGCGCCCCTTGCTCACTTCAGGGGATCCCTTTACACACTCTTTCATTATAGTGTGCTGGTTCTGGGAGCCCAAGATCTGAGTTCCCCTTGCCTGCCTGCTGGGATTTTGGGCGTTACTGCTCACAGGAGTAGGTCCTTGGTGGTCTTACTCATGTCCCTAGACCTGGGGCTGCCCATTGTTCAGTCCTGGGGTGCCCCTCCCTCACTTGTTGATTCCAGCCAGTGCAGACTTTAAGTCTGGCTCTGAGGGTGTGGTGGGGTGGTGGGTGGGGGAGGGTAGGTTGACTTTTTGTTCCCTTATATAGTGGAAATTCCAGAATCCCACCTACCTTCAGTGCTGAGCCTTAGTGTGGGGTCCCTCCTTTCTTGTGAGGATGGTTGTTTTTCTTTGGGGGGGGTCTTTTGTGGTTGTCTGTGTCATTAGGTCTGAGGACAGGAAGAGAGCCACATCTACTCTGAAGCCATGCTTACCCGGAATTCCCCTGGTCCTGCAGAATTTTAAAGGAAGCTAAGAGGTAGTGGGAGAGCTTTCCAAAGCCTCTGCAGGGACAGTAAGTTCAAAGGATCACAGATGAGAGGACTGCCCTGTGCAGTAGGCCAGGGTGACTATATTAAATAATTCAAAGCAATTTCAGCACTAACAGCTACAGGGATAGGGACATCCTTGTGGAGGTGGTAGAACTGTGTGATCCTGGACAAGTCACTTAACCCCCACTGTCTAGCCCTTACCATTCTTCTGCCTTGGAACCAATACACAGTATTTATTCTAAGACAGAAAGTAAGGGTTGTTTGTTTATTTTTTTAATGGTCTTTACCTAGCTACCTTTTAGGTAAGTAGAAATCACTTTTAAGAATTTTTAAGTGTTATAAGTATATGATCCTGAATTATAATCAATTATTTTTTTCTCCAAAAGAGCCATCAATTAGATTCATGGATTGATGGCTCAGCCTATACTTACATATATTTCTCCATCACCCCTCCTTGTCAGTACTTGTAGAAGGCATGAAAACATCTTCATGTGCAGAACTGAACACTCCCTAGGTTTAATGTCATATTGTAGACATTACACCTGTGCCCAAAGGTCCTCAGATGTAGGAATACTGAATACATCTACATCAGACAACACCATAAGTACCTTGACCTTTATGAAGCAGAGGTTGACTTTTTCTTCCAGTCTTTCCCTAAGAGGCTTTTCCTTAGTCCTATCAAGGAAGAATTATTCATTGAAGGTTTAAGGCTACTACCTAATCCTCCACTACAGCTACATTTTGAAATGTTTAAATATAAGCCAGAGGGACTACATGCTACTGGAATAACTAGTTCATTTGATGTCTTAAAAGGGCATGGGAAAAGGTTTCTTCTCATCCTGTTCCCCTGGTGTTCATATTTTCATGCTCATTATATAAGATTCCCCTGGCATTTCTCCATTTATTGTGCTAATATTTAGGGTCATTCAATCAGCAATAATCATTTAATTGTGCCTTTCTTGACTCCTAACATAAAGCTTGAGAATTTCACCAGAGCTGCTCATTCACATAGAAGGTAAATCTTCTACATTTTTTAATAAACTAAGATATTGTTTCCAAGGCAGAAAAACAGTGAGGGCTAGGTACTAGGAGTTAAATGATTTGTCCAGGGTCACACAGTTAAGTAGTGTCTGAAGCCAGATTTGAACCTAGGGCCTCCCATCTCTAGGTCTGGTTATCTTATACATTGAGCCACCTAGCTGCCACCCTACAATTACTTCTAAAGATTTGTTTCACCAGGACACCTAGGGTGTTTTTCATCTATGGAAAATCCATAGCAGAGAGTAGAAGAGCAACTTTGGAGACAGTCAAGCATTAGAAAAAGTGTCTTCAAGTACATTACGGAATCTCTGTTGAATTATGGACAGTGTCTCCAACTATCTCCTCCAAAGTCTTCTCACCAATAGCTTCATCTCCATTAACATTACCCCTCTCCCCTCCCCACATTCACCCAGTACTGGAATCCTAAACAAATTAACTCTACCATTGTTGCTGAGATGAGTGAGTTAATCTCATTTATTATGTCCCCAATCATCATGCTGGTAACATTCAGACAAACTTGTCCCTACTTGGCCAAACCCTCCTATTTGTGCTATTTGTCCTCTTAGAATTTATGCTTCCAGAGGGTTGAGATTGTTTTTATTGTTATTTTTATATTTCTAAAATTTAGCCTAGTTCTTAGCACATGGCAATCCTTCAATAGGTGAATTTCTTTCTTTCTTTTCTTCTGTTAAATTTATGGTTGGACTGAATATATTTAGTTGGTCACCAGGGATTTAATTACTAAATCCCAAAAATTAATTACTAAGGTCAGAATGGAATTTATAATAGTTTATTTTATAATATAAGGAAGCTATTAAGGAAGAGAGAAAGTGAAGAAAAGGAGAGAGAGAGAGAGAGAGAGAGAGAGAGAGAGAGAGAGAGAGAGAGAGAGAGAGAGAGAAGCTTCCTTTGAGCCAGGTAGGACTTTAAAGGCCCCAGCCGGGGAAAGGAGTCTCAAGATGATGGGTCTTTGTGGAGGTGTTAACCTCCAGAAAGGCCAAGGGAAGGAAGTCAGGTTTTACATTCACCATGTATCAGTTCAATCAGCAGATTCTTTCTTCTCAACTCCAATAGAACTGCTTCTTACAAGAGGTTCCACTCCAAGTGTGAGTCTTCACTCCAAGTGTCACTCCCCACTCCAAGTGTCTCTCTTCACTCCATGTGTGTCTGTCTATCTCTGTTTCTACTTTTAAAGACCTTTTTCTCCCATGTCACTTCCCTTAAATTTTACATATTCCAATCACAGCTAACACTCAACTCCAGGCCTGCCCACACTTCACATGTGGGTCACAGACCTCCTACTCAGTGTATGAAATGGGTGTTCATACCTTTTTGTGGTTAAAATCCAAAATGGGTAGATCTCCATACTCAACTTTCAGTACTGTGCTTATGTTTTTGGGGATTAAAAATATAAAAATAGACAGGGGATTGCAATTTAATCTTTACAATCAAAGAGCTAAGTACATTCATTGTTATGATCAGGGGAGAGCTAAATCCAATCTTCACACTTCTTTCCTTCCTTTTATTTTTATTTCCTTTCTTCATTCCTTCCCTCCCTCCCTCTTTCATTTATTTATTCCTAGGACTTTAATGGGGAAGTTATATTCACCTTATTTAGCTGAATTCCCTTGGATATAATTAGGAATCATGGAAAGAAGTTATGAAGGGGCAGGATTTCAAAATTGCCTCAGAACTTAGTGGATTCTCCTTTACTTGAAATCAAGCAAAGACTAGATGACCATTTGTAAACTATACACAAGAAGATTATTGTCCAGCTAAGGTTTGATTGGATATCCTTGCTTCCAACTTTAAAGTTCAGTGAATCGATGATCTTTGGATGTAGAATCTGGGACACCCAGCAAATGTCCTGATGAGTTAATAAGTGTTACTCTACAAAATAGCAGAGTGCCCTTCCCTGAGTTTAAGTATAATATTACTTCAAAATCCATTGCTCTGGACCTAAAGATAATAAAGCATTTGACCCATCCTCAGCTAAGTGAAGGATGGAGTCAAGGAAAATATTAGCAAGCAAGAGCAATGCATAATCAGTGGTTTTAGATGGTGCAATCACAAGGTGCTAAAGATCATGCAACAAATTGAATAGGTCATTTCACCAGATGAACAGGCCATTAGTTTATTCATGAACAAGATTTTTTAAATCTCAGATTTGTCTGTTTTGGCATTTTGGCATCATTACTTTGTTTACCCCAAACTGTTAAACAGTGTTTGATAACACTGTAATAGAAGTGAAAGCCATGGTGAGAGTAACAATGTTTGGATTTGGCAAAGTAAGATTAGTGAATGGGTAAATTGGCAAGGAATACTATAGTAGAAGATATTTGGTATATGTATGTGTGTGTGCTTGTGTATATATACATATATATGTATATATACATGCATGTATATACATGAATGTGTATATCCATAACTATTTCTATATGATGCATATCTATCAATTTATTAATGAATTGATCTTATTTATACATAACTATTTCTTTGTTGTCTTCCATATTAGACTGTTAAGAGCAAAGGCTGTTTTTGATTTGTCTTTTATATCCTCAGTATTTAGCATGGTGTCTGACACATAGTAGGTACTTCATAAATACTAGTTGATTTGGATTTAGGACACAACATTCTATCATGAACAAATTTCTCTTCATCTTAGACATATTCCTCTTACATTCTTTATGTGTTCTTTTACTCCACTGAGAATACACACCATCTCTGGCTACCTTCTCTAGCACCAAAACATCACAAATGACCCCAATACTCTGGAGAAACCCATTTCTAGATCTCATCTTTGCTGCCACTATTCTTCTTTGAGGTTCACTAAATCTGACTATATCAGAACATCCAGACCCTCATTGCTGCCATCTACCTGACTAATGTATTCCCTCTCTTTTCTCAAGAGTTGAATGCTTGGATCATAGTCTTTCCTCTCAGCTAGAAACATAGTCCTCAATATATTGTCACCTCACAAACCATTTTCTTCAAGTTAATCAACTTCAACTCTACTATTATTGTGACCTCTTTTGCCCATTCCAAAGAAATTCATGATTCCATAGAATTCTTCAATTTTGCCACTTAGACCTCTTTATTACCTTCAGTTACCTCTGTCTCCCTGATTGGAGAACTGGTAGGCAGAGCAGAAATACTCTTACCAGATCTTTTTAAAGAGAACTCTTTTTAAAGAGAACCCAGACTCTCAAATAACTCTTCATTTCCCACCAGTATGTCTCCAGACTGGGCAACCAGTGCTAGGACCCTTTTCAGCTTCCTTTTTGTTATCTTCCTCAATTAGAGTGTAAACACCTTTAACACAGAAACTATCTTTCTTTTTTTTTTTTTAAACCCTTACCTTCTGTCTTAGAGTCAATACTGTGTATTGGCTCCAAAGCAGAAGAGTGGTAAGGGCTAGGCAATGGGGGTCAAGTGACTTGCCCAGGGTCACACAGCTGGGAAATGTCTGAGGCCAGATTTGAACCTAGGAACTCCCATCTCTAGGCCTGGCTCTCAATCCACTGAGCTACCCAGCTGCCCCCTGAAACTATCTTTCTTTTCTTATTTTTATATCCAAGGTTTAGCACATTAACTGGCAGAAGCAGGTGCTTAAAAATGTTCATTGTATTGTTTAATTAATAGCCATATTAGTAAGGATAAGGTATAACACACAAAAATGTCTCAAATATTCTTATTTTTTCTTTTATATTTTTTAGTTAATTTAGTTTCAGTTTATGTGGGGAAACATTCATTCTGATTGAATATTCAATAAATGTTTATTCTAAAAAAATAAAATTCCCAGGTGTATACTTTAATGAAATATACTATAGAATGACTCTGGTATCTATGCTACTGATCCCATCATCATTCCTTACTTTTCTACCTTGATGATCCAGAACTCTAAAATTCTTCTCTCTGATATCAAAGAGAATAACTATTTATCTACACATATACACAACTGGGAGAAGACCTTGAAGGAAAATATTATTATTAAGGATAATTGGGTAGGTGTCTTCTTGCTGAGTGAAGGTAGGACATTACCTGAGACTTGAAGGAAACTAGGTAACATGGCACAGTAATGAAACAACAATGCTGAATATGGAGGCAAGTGAAGGAGATGGGGTGGTTCAAGGAATGGACTAGGAAAACAAGGACCAGTTGATGACCCAAAGGCTAATAAAATTTGAAGAAGAGGATTAATGTGAAAAAGAAATTTGTGAGTATAGAAACATAAAAGAATGAGGTTAGAGAATGGAATTCTAACACTCCAAATTTTGAAGGTAATATAATTCTTGGAGAGGTAAGGGTCTAAGGAAGGAACATGCCAGTGTATTACTGAAACCCAGTAGAGGAGATCACTGGAGTTTAGGATGATGTATTATCCAGGAGATTTGGGATTGTCAGAGGATCAATATCATTAATAATGAAGTTCCCAAATTGAAAAAGGCAAAAGATTGGGCAAAAAGACACATTTCAAAGAGGATTGGATCTGGTGAGGAAACAGTTGATGTCTAGACTTACAAAAAAAGTTGTTTTACTGCTATAATCAATAGTTAATAAAGACTTATTAAGCATGTACTATGTTCCAGGCAATATCTTAACCTCTGGGGGATACAAATATGGAAGAAAGACAAGTCCTGCCATCAAGGAGTTTTCGATCTAATAGAGGGAAATAACACACAAAAGGAAGCTAAAAATCTGGGGGAAGTGGTAGGTACTTGATTAAGGGAAGGGGAATCAGAAAAGATCAGAGATGTCCCAAAATAGCACAGAGATGGGAAATGAATCATTTTCTGTGCTCATATCTCTTCTTAAATTGAAGTTTTGGAGTTTGTGTCTCTCCCTTCCAATGGAGGGCAAAAGAAACAAATGATTATGTGTGTTCTTCTTGCCTAATACTATAGTATATGAGTTAGAGCAAAAATTCCTGCCACTCTATTCAACATATATAGTACATTTTAAGAGATAGTAACAATACAAACTTTATAGTTTCCTTAATTCACAGATCTCCAAAGAGACAAATGATGGAAATATTATTATCTTTATTTTACATATGAAAACTCTGAGGTTCAATCAAATCAATTTTTCTTTTAATTTAACATGGTATCCTGACTAGTACACTGCAGTGTTGATATTGGAACCCAGATTTTCTGATTGCAAAAAATTCAATTCTCTTTCCACATGCCACTATACAATGGTACTTCTCAAATGTTTGATCAAAAAGTAATGCTTTTTTTTTCTAAATTCCATAGCAACTTAGAAAAACGAGGGGAAAGCTTTAAAGTTATTCTTGTCCCTTTCTCTGATGATAGTGGATTCCTGGAAGGTCCAGAAAAGTGCAGAGAGAATTACGAATCACAGAATCCCCAAGCCATAAACAAACATTAATTTAATTGTTTTTGATTCTCTACAATCCTCTTAATCTGTGATTTGTTTAGTGACCAAATGAGATGACACAACTCTAAAGGAATAAGATAATTTTAATTAAATCAGAAAACATAAAGAATTTGAATTAAATGGCTCACAGGTTCTCCTTGGAGAGACAAATAAAAATGTAGGTGGAATTGGTTTTATTCTGTACCTAGTAGCAAGAAAAAATAGTAATGTCATAGGCCAAATGGTCAATTACATTTGCATTGAGAATGATGAGTTTAAGAAAATGGACCAACATGAAGATAATTCATGTCAATTAGTATATGAAGATTTATTTAAAAGAATAAAATATAAAGAGATTCTATGAAAAATTCAGCACATCTTTATATTCACACAACTAGCTGAGATATATTTAAGATTCTATTATATTTGAAAAATTATTTGTTAATAATTTTAAAAAGCATTTGACATCACAGAACTGCATATTGTTTTAAAGGTTCTTCTCAAAACATGTTCAGAATATCAAAGGAGTAATTAAAGCATTTATTTAATTCAATGAGTTATGACTTTCTATATCAGGGATACCTTTGTTCAGTGATTCAGTGAGTATTTATATCAAGGGAGATATTTGGCAGTGAGACATGCTCAAATAAAGCGTTCATCATTGTGACAAAGAATATCCTATGTGGAATACAAATAGAGGAAGGTTTCCGTGTTATGTTCAGTGTCCAAATATCCCTTAATTTCTAAATAATAGTTTGTGTTAATTTTATTGAGTCTTTGTATAATAATAAAAAAACAAACCTCAAGAAAATCTCTCAATGAAATGCACAATGTTTGAAAGATATTGTCTTAAATACCAAAATGTGAAAATTGAATAAAATAGTACATATTGCCCAAATTATGATATAAAATTGATTAAGCAAACTATTGGGTTAGTGTATCTAGAACTACATATGTATGTATTTATATTCATATATGATTTACCTCACTATATATATTTTAATTGATACTGATATCTATTAATATTATCATTCAATTTTAAAATATAGCCCTATATACATATATTTATTTATATATGCATGTATGTATATATATATATATATGAAAATACATTTGTATATATACTTATACATGTATATGCATGTACACCCAGATGTATAAATAGCTCTAAATAAGACTAGGTGTGGATATATCCATCCATTTAGAGATGGATATATAGATATCTAGATCTACCAGTGTATACATACATATATATATATATATATGTAGGTCTGTAGAACTATATCTATGTCAGTAAAGATATATAAATATATATATATAGATAGATAGAAATGTCTAAACTTATATCTATAGATTTTCTCAAATTGAGAGAAATATCTAGATACAGATGTTACTGTATCTAGATAGTTCTCTCTGCCTCATACCTGTATCTATATCTATATGTTCATATGAGTGTGTGCATGTATGTATGTATTTGTTCTGAACCTGTGATTGCATCTGAGTAGAAAAGTTCTGGTCTGATGGTACAGAAATTTGCTCTATTGATGCAGTCATAATTCATACAAAGCTTTAGAGTCTATTAGAGTTGAGTGTTGTGAAGTGAATTGCTCAGATTATACAGTATATATTAAAAGCATTTCTTGACCCCAAGCCTTCCTATCCCCAGTGATGGTCATTTACCTACTATTCTGCTACCTCTAAAGCTTTATATGCAGATATTTTAGTCACACCATGCAAATGGGCAATGACTTGAACCCAATTGCAATTATGAGGAGACAACTGACTGGAATTACATTTGGGAAATAAGGAAATATTTTTATCTTCAGATGATTTCTTCCACAAAAGTACATCTCTCTAACAAAAATATTGTCCTGTTACATGGAAGAACCTGGTCTTAGACAAAGAGGAAGGGAAATGGGAATGTTGATTAGAATGAATTCCAATATAAGACAAGTAATTATTTTTAAGCCACATGTGATATAAGATATCATCCTGGGTGTATATCAGAAAAGGAATTAGGCCATTCAGACACTGGAATGAGAAAGAGCAACTAAGTGATATTTGTCACTCCACAAATAAGAAAAAAATTTATCTGAACTTTTATGAATTTATTATTCATTGCTTCAGAGATTTCCCAAGTCTTCTCTACCAATTGTTGGGGTCCCCCCATACTCTACTCCATAAGAAGTAAAATATATATATATATATATATATATGTATATATATATATAAATATATAAAAGGAATTATTTTTGGAAAGTGGTGGTATATATATGTAACAATCATAAACTTGTTATACATATAACCAATATAAATTATATTTTTATATATGTATTTATATGTGTACATGATATTTCCCAAAACAGGATTAAGAACCTTGGGCGCAGAGACTGATTTATTTTTGTTTATGTAATCCTAGCATACAGCATAGTGTTTGGCACACAATAGATGATTAATAAATGCTTGTTGATTGGTTAATTAATGTTGTAGCTTCACTATGGAAGACTTATAAAAGTACATGAAATGGAATTCTATGAGAAGTAAGATCTACACTAGTTGAGAGAATAGCCACACAGATAAAGCCATAGATTTATCCATCAAAGTGTAAAAATGAGTAATTTATTTCCCAGTAACTTGAAAAAAAGTCCTTTAAAAATTACTTGTTCTTCTTGCTAAAGGATTATCATCCACCCCAATTACTTAGTAGATTCCTTTTTGATGAGGAAAGGCTATAATATAAGACTGGAAAATTCAGGTTTGATTTTCTTGCACTACTGCATTTTACTACCAATGTTAGCTAAGAAACTGTGATTTGCTACTTGCTTAAATAAAAGGATGTATTTTCCTTAAGATGAATTCTCAAATTTTATATTCCTTGCCTCATAGCATACAGTATTTCCACTTGAAATTCCTTAAGATGAAAACATAAATTAGTGTAGCCAACAAGATTGTTCATAAGGCAGTGCTGAAAAAATACAAATGATGAGGCTAAATTATGATAGAGCCTAGGAGTTATCTATGAGTCTCTCTTTGCATAATTTAGATTTATGCAGTTTTTATTTCATACAAATATCTGCTCCTATCTTAATTTTTAAAATAATGTTTTCAAGTGATGGCTGGAATGCCCTTCTCATTCTAGCTCATGAATTTTTTTTTCACTTTTTCATCATCCAAACACTTTCTGATATTGTAACTCCTCCCAGAAGCTTTCCTTAATTACTTCACAGAATTCAAGAGTTGGAAGTGACCTCCATGGCCATCTGTTCCAATGCATATGCCAAAGGCATACTCATCCTAACATAACTGACAAGTAGCTACCTGACCTCTGCTTAAAGACCTCCAACTAGAGAAAACTCTATTTGGAATAATGAAATAATTTCCTCCACTGTATATTTCCCAAGGCCATAGAGTCATAGAATCCTATGACTTGTAGAGACATTAGAAAATAGAGAATATCAAGTCAACTTGCCACTAAATGGATAAATTCCCTCTATACCATTCCAGAATAAGGAAATTTCAGGTGATTAGATTATCCTTCCATAACAAGGGAAAATGCACAGTGTTTAAAGTGGTATAGATAATAATAAAACAGCCCATATTACAGGAATTTCAATGTGTTTGTCAGAAAATATTCTGGTTTTGAGGATGGACATTGCCTTAGTGTTGGAAACATCAGTTGTTTCTTTGTTTTGTGGGGTGGATACTAACCAAAAATCCTTCCTTTGTAACTTCTACCTACTCCAGTGTGCTACCTTAGTTATCACCAGTTAAACAATCTATCTTTCTTTAAACATTCCAAATTAAAGATGTCTTTTGGATCACTGCCTTGACGTGGGAGAGGGGTTTGTAAAACTAGGTAATTCAAGACAGAAGACAAGTCAAGGGGAGACTTCTGAGAAGAGGTGATCCACTGAAGAAGGAAATGGTAAACCATATTTGCCAAGAAAACTACATGGAGAAGCTTAGACAGACTTTGGCAAATAGTGGAGGAGTGAAGGGCCTGGTCTATTTTTGTGTATAATGTCACAAAGTCAGACATGACTAAATGACTGAAAAACAAATTGTTTCTCAGTACTGACTGGTTTATCTATTTCTTCTGTGAAGCCTCCATTGGAACTCCCAGAAAAAGGACTATGTGACTTGGTAGCTATGAATTTAGAAGCTGCCTCTGAGAATGAAGCCTAAAATTTCTGTGGAATTTGGAGGTCCAAATATTCTTAAATGGTACAAATAGGCATTGATGGAAACTAAATTAGGCAAAGTGGATGGGCCTTTAAAATGCAAATACATAGTTTGAATCTCATGATATATATTTTAAATAGCCAAACTAGGTGGATTTGCCATCTTTCCACCCTGTATGACCATCTACCCTAAGATCTTGCCAAACATTCTGTTGTTGCTCCTCTTTTTCTCTGGAGACTGTACTACCACTACTTCTCCTTAAGGAAGTTAACACATTCACCTTAAAAACTCTTCCTTCAGAGTGAATTGTATAGATTAATCAATAAATGCAAACTTGCATGACCCAGTATATTTAGCTATACCAAACCGTGCTCCATATATAATCCATTTAGCCATCTTTCCATTTGATCTACAGTTACACACATTTTCCATATGATCTCCTTACCTCCATACACATACATGCTTACACCTCATTCTCTGAGAATAATAATCAAGCCAGTAGTGCTATTGCATTTGGAAAGGTGAAACAGTTGACTTCCCTAGGGCTCTACTCACCATCCATCTGACTCCAGATCAAAATTTCCTACTTTGGGCACTTCCACTCTACTATACATGTTGTCTTCCTGGCTAGAATATTTGCTTCTTGAAGGAAAGAACTGTTTCAGTTTTATATTATTAAGCAGAGCCTAGCACAGTATCTGATATATGGTAGGTGGTAAATAAATGGCTTTTCATTCATTCGTCATTTCATTATATCAAAAGTTAGAGTTAGGGCTTTAGCTGTGGGATGTAAACATACAGCCAGACTCCACATTTTGCTGTGACTGTCCATGCTTCATTATTTAACTCCCTTGTTCCACACTGCTGTACCCCTTATCTCATGACCAGTAATTACCCCTATGACTTCTAGAATTCTGACATCAATAGAATAAAACATAACATTTGAAGGACCTAAATTGTGAGAGTTGCCACAGCATTTAAGAGACACATTTGAGTACAGGTTATCATTGAGTAATAGTGAATATTAGGATCATGACTAGAACAGGCTCTGGAAGTAGTTATATTCAAAAGAAATAGAATAGATAAGGGGAAAGTAGAAGAACCTTATATATTAAAAAAACTAATATAAAATAATCCAAACATTAGAGTTATTGGCATGAAGCACGGAGGCTGGGAGTATTAGAGTAAGAACAAAATAAGGAAGAAATAGAAATGACATTGTATTAGTTATTCAAGAAGAACTTATCAAGTGCCTATTATATGCCAGACATTGGGATATCTCATGGACCAAAAGAACAAAAATGAAAAAATTCTTAAGTTCAATAAGCTTATATTTAATTTGGAAACAATATAAACACACACACAAATATATGAAATATATACACATGAATACAAGTTTCAATTTGAAGAGATATCTTGAAGTTACTAATAGCTTGATTTGTCCTTGAAGGGAAGTTTCTAGCAAGGTATTCAGAGGAACTATTCTTGGTCTTATGCTGTTTGGAATTTTTCATCAAAGACATTGTCAAATTCTTTAATGAAATGTTTATAAAATTTTCAGAGGTCATAAAATTGGGTAGGATAGCTTAATAGTATATGATGAAGGCAGGGTCTAAAAGATTTCAACAAACAAAAATCAATCAACATTTATTAAGCACTTCCAATGTTCCAACCTTCTCTATATGAATAAAATTGAAAATTAATTCTTCCATTCAAGACTCTTGACATTCTAAGAAAGGAGACAACATGTATATGTATATAGAACTATGAGTCAAATCTATTAAGCTAAA
The DNA here is from genome assembly GCF_027887165.1 of Monodelphis domestica. Taxonomy (NCBI): domain Eukaryota; kingdom Metazoa; phylum Chordata; class Mammalia; order Didelphimorphia; family Didelphidae; genus Monodelphis; species Monodelphis domestica. The sequence continues at coordinate 253,093,783 of NC_077229.1, forward strand.
ATTAAGTAGGGATAAATGCAAATTTGTACTCTGGCTAAAAAAATAATCAAAGAGCTAAAAAAAAGTCAAGGTCAAGATAAAAGGGCTGTCATTGATGACAATTCATATGAAGAATATTTGGATAATTTTGTGAAAAGGAAACTCAATATTATTAAATAGTCTGACATGAAAGTAAAAAAAAAAGCCAAAGTAATCTTAAGCTCCATTAAGGGAGGCATGTTGAGAAGAATACAGGTGATAAAAGATCTGCCCTCAACAGCCCACATCCAAAGTACTGTGTTCAGTTTGTGATACATTTTAGAATGAATACTGAAAATCTAGAGTTCACCCAAAGCAAAATCTTCAGAATAGTAAGGAGACTGTTGAAGAAAAAAGAGAGAAGAAAAAAGAAAGCATGTATCACTTTTGAGTATCTGAAGTCAGATGGAAGAGAAACCAAACTTATTCTACTGTCCCCACAGAGCAGGATGAAATGGAATGAGAAGAAATTGAAGTGGTGTAGAATTTGACTTGATGAAAGGGAAAATTTAATAATTAAAAACATTTTCCTCAGTATTAAAGCAGGGAGGTTCAGAAGTAGAGGTTTCTTCTTTACTAGAATTCTTCAACTGAGGTATCAGATGATCATTGAGGAATATCATAGAGAGGAATCTTGTTATGGTTTAGATTTAACTAGGTCCTCTTTGGTATGTCTTCCTTCTAGAATATCCTATGATTTGTATATGAAGAACTCCTTTATAATTTTACCTATCTCAAAACTGGGAACAGCCAGGAGTCATAGTGGATAGAGAGTGGGACTTAGCCTCAGGAAGGTCTGATTTTAGTTTCCATCTCAGACACTTATAACTGCATCACCCTGGATAAGGCATGTGACCTTTGTCTGCTTCAGTTTCCCTAGCTGTAATTGAGGATAATGGTAACATCTACCTCCTAGGATTGTTATGAGAATCAAATTAGTTAATAGTTATGAAAGGCACTTTGCAAACCGTAAGACACTATATAAATGTTTGGTACTATTAGTTATTTTTATTAAATGTGATGGGCTATGTCATGAGACAGGGATAGTTAGATATGAGTTCCCTAATACTAGAGCTGTTCACGAAAAGATAAGACAACCTCTTGGTAGATAAGTTGAAGAAGAAATCCATGCTTTGATATTTGTTTGGACAATATGGCTCCTGAAATTATGTATTTATATTTCAGAAGCATACAGAAGAACTTTGAATAGGAAAACTAAAAGAAACCCCTGTACCATTACTTAAATTCACCTTCTGTTTACTCAGATTAAGATAACTCCTTCTGAAAAAAAAAGCAAAAGAAAAATTATTGCTATTGCTTCATGTTTTATTTCATTTTCAAAGTTGAGAATGTCTGATTTGACTTTGCCAGCAAAGATATTCTTTCCAGGTGAGGTATTTCTCTCTCAATGTAAGTGTTGAACAAAGTAGCTTACATGAACATTACTGGGCTTCACTGGATAGGAAATAAATAATTAACAGCAAGCTTCATAAACCGCAAGAAATGAACAGCAATCATCACCAGTACATGGCTTCCAGGTTTCTTCTTACATAAACTGCCCTCAAGTTGTAAAATGTACATCCTAGATTTGACTTTGGCTTCCTTCCAGAATCACTTGCAGTTCCATTTATATAGAAAAGTTTCTCAATCTCATTTGGGATTATTTTAAAGATGATTACAAAGAGTGTCTCTTTCTGGGAATTGACCAAATATTTAAAATTCTTTCCCAAATAATACCAACAGGTAATTTGCTTTGCTCAAGGGTGCATATTGCTAGAGGAGGAAAAAAAAACAGCTATTGGCACACTGCATAAAATCAAGAAACTCAGAAACTGGTCCTTACATTAACCAATTCACCCATTTCTAATAGACATTACATTATTTAACAGTCTGTACAGTTTGTTCATCCATTAGTGCTGATGGGCTTTACATGCAAAATTCCCATTAGTGTTTATAGGAGTTACCCATGCTAATCCCACAGTTGACTTTCAGACATGCACAACCCTAAAATTTAGACTAGCCATTAGGAGTCTACAAGAGATCCTGCCTGGATATCTCAGCCATTTCTCTGGCACAATTTAAATTAATAAATACAGGAGATAGAAAGGGCTTAATAAATGCTGTTTGATTGACAATCAATGAATGATATAAACAGCAAGTGAAAAAATTGTATTTTTCATTATGGTAAAAAGAAACCTCTATCTCTATCTATCTATCTGTGTGTATTGTCAACGTGGAAATCTAGAAACCTCCAGTTTATTTAGTTTGAGAGTAGAAACCCCAGTTTTTGACTGTCACAGGAGAGTTTTCCCCCTGAGGAAAAGCCCTACTTGCTTTGGTGCAGTAGGTAGTGCATCAGCCTCCCAAGCTGAAGGTCCAGTGTTCGGATCCTCGGAAGGAGGGTGTGATATGCTGGGAAAGGCTTCTGGAGACAAAAGAGCTACTTGGCAGATGGGATCTGCCTCCCACCTGAAGTGGATGTCTATTGTCTAGTGAAGTGGGACCTTCCCTCAGGGGGAAACCTCTCCTGTGAAAAGGTCAAAACCTGGGGTTTCTACCTCCCAACTAAATAAACTGGGGATTTCTAGATTTCCACATTGACAGTATATATGTATACAGCTCATAATTGCCTAGTATTAAATGATCCACAACCAACCTCAGCCTCTGTAGTAATAGATATTATAAACATCTGCAATCAGATTTAGGTGGGAAAATAGATTTCTGAAGTCAATTCCCCTTTTAGAAGTTCAGTGCAAAAAGTATTTATATCTTAGCTTACAGAGGTGCAATACAAGTTGGACTTTAGAATCTAGTGAGAACATATTGGGTCAAGTCTTTAACAAGATGATTTCTAAGTGAACCAAAAAAAAGGAAAACCCACAAATAAGCCAAGAGAAAATGACTGACATGTATGACTTAAGGATATCAGAATCTTAAATAAAAAATCAATCAATTCAGAGCAGTTAGGTTGCTCAGTGGGTAGAAACCAGTTCTGGAGTCAGGAGGACCTAGGTGAAAATTTGACTTCAGAGACATTCTAGTTATGTGACTCTAGGCAAGTCACTTAGCCCCAGTTGCCTATCCCTTAATTGTTCTGTCTTCGAATGGATATTTAATATCGATCTGAAGACAGAAGGTAAATATTATTTTTAAATGATCTATTATATGGCTAAAACCATATTGAGTGAAGAAAACTAAGGAACCATGTATGGTAGTTGAAGTTAGAATAAAGTTGCAGGTTGGGGAGAGAAGGGTGGAGAGAGAGAGAGAGAGAGAGAGAGAGAGAGAGAGAGAGAGAGAGAGAGAGAGAGAGAGGATGACATCCATCATCTAATGTAGTCTTAGTCACATTGATCAATGAGCCAAATAAAGTTCCTAGATACTATATATTTTATGATCCAAAGGAAAAGCTGGAACTTGCCTAAAGGGTTGGGAATAAAAATCTGCCTAAGGAAAGTAGTTTAATAGTGTGAAGAGTAGGTTTCAGGGAGAAGAAAGAGATGAGTGTTTAAATTTATTTATTTATTCTTTAGCACATGAAATCCTTAAAGAGTAAAAAAATACTTTCTTGGAAACAATCCTTTGGAGTTAGCAATGTCACATTATCCTTCCTATTTTACAAAAAGAAAAGAAACAGATTCAAAATGACTAGGAGGAGTTCAGGTAATTACAGAATCACTGAAACTAATTGAAAGGAATTTTAGGCCTCCATATGCTACCTAGACCTACTTTTACCTGACTATGGACCCTGCCATTCTCAGCAACTGGTAATCTAATCTTGACTTGAAGATTCGCCAATAAAGAGGTTATTTCTACTAAATTTATTTTATTAAGCTCATCTTCATAGTCAATCTAGATCATTATCAAAATCTTGATTGTTTTTCCACTTTAGTAGTCCCTCCCAATTTTGTTATCTGTAAACTTTATAATCTTATTATCTCTTTTCATCCAAATCCTTAATATAGATGTTAAGCAGTACGAGGTCCATGACATATCCCTGGCTTCTCTGTCGAATGTAGGCTAACTTCCAATTTAATATCTATTTATATCTATATTTAACATTATTGTTTGGGTTTGATCATTCTGCTTAATTGTACTATATTTTAGGTCACATCTGTGTATTGTCCACAAACATAGCATAATGGACTTTGTCAAATGTCTTTGTTTGAAATATTGCTATCTATAATGTTCTCTAATCTACCAATTAAAGAAACCTTGTTATAAATGAAAACTAGATTAATATAGTATGATCTATTCTTGATGAAGTTATGCTGACTCTGAGTCATCACTGCTATTCTTTGTAGATATTCAGAAAGCAAGCCTGTATTTTTTTTTAATTATCAAGGACTTACATTCCTTTTCCTATCTTCTAGTAAGGAAAATGTGGTCTAGAATTTTGCCAGGAATTAGTGAAACACTCACAGGTTTTGCCCTATAAACTCTTCCTTTTCAAGGAAAATCAAAGCAATATTTGTAATTAGACAGTTCATCACCATCTTTCCTATGTTGTATTATAATGTACAGATCATTGAGTGGTCCAGTAATCTCATACTCACATCCTTTCAGGTTCCTAATTTGTAGTTCATCCAGAATAGATGATTTAAAATGTATTAAAGGAATATAAGTCTTCTCTTCCATACCATTCTTTAAACTGATTTTTTTTAATTTTCAATTTTTTTCAATTTTCTATTTGCAATTATTTATTCTTCAAGGCAAATGAATCTTCTCCTTTAGAGAGAAAATAAGGCATAAAAACTGAGTAGTTCTATCTTCTGCTAAATCTTTGCTCATCATATCATCTTTCCTATCACTTCTTTGATTCTCCTTTTTTGGTCTCCAATAAAGCCAAAAAGTTATTTTGTTGTTGTTGTTGTTGTCCTTAGCTTTGATCTCTCATGACCACACAGTCATTGTCTCAGAATCGTTCCTGAAATCTTGAGCTATTGACTGCAAGCTCAGTGAAAAATGTTTCTACTACATTATCTTCTTTTTATATTTTTTTAAAGAAGTAAGAACCTTTCCAGTTAAAAGTTTGCCTACTAATGAAATTATGTCACAGACCAGTAGTTGGGGAACATGCATTATGGCAACCATAGACTTGATTAAATATTCATATAAACATAGAGTGAGCCAAAGATGGCTCTTTTCAGGCAGCTAGATATTGAAATAGATAGAAAACTAGCCCTGGGGTCTGAAAGACTTGAGTTCAAATATGATTTCAAGTTATTACTAGCTATATGAACCTGGGCTCATTTAACTTTTGTCTGGCTAAATTTCTCAGTTGTAAAATGGGGATAATTATAGAACTTTCTTATTAGAGTTGTTATTAAAATCAAATGAGATAATACTTGTGAAAAGGGCTTAACAGCTCCTGATACAAAGCAGGCACCATACAAATGTGTATTCCCTTTGCTTCCTGTCCCTTTGCAAGGTAGGATGAACGTTTTCCTAGTTATTTAATGGGGGAAAATAGCTGCCTGGATTTAAAACAGGTGAGGAGGTTATAAGAAAAGGAGAAATCTTAATAGAAGCTTAAGATAGAACTATGGAAAGGCAGCATCCATATATGTCCTAATGGTCAAGACCTTATTAAATCCTGCAATAGCAAAAGAGAGGATATTTTAAAATAACATATTTTTGTTCAGAGTCAAGGCTGTCAGTTCTGTGAGAAGAGGAACTGGATCTGAAGAAGTGTCTAGACTCTGAAAAGGACAATGTTTAAGAGAAATAAGATACAAAAGTACAGAACATTCCCAAGAAAGAACATGTGGAACTTATACCTCCTCCTGGGAAATGCTATTAATAACTCACCAACTGTATCCAAGGGTTTTAAGTAATCCATATGCACTGATGCAGGAATAATACACACTACTGTCATGGGCAGCTATCCTGCTAAGTATTCCCATTTTAGAATGGAATTTACGAGATGATTCTCTCCTATCTAAATCCTTCAGTATGCCCTGATCTAAACCTTCTGAACATCCAGGAATCTATTCTGTTTTTATAAAGAACTCCAGAAAATCAGATTAGGAACATTAAGTAGCAATGAATTCTTTTTCATGGCTAAGCAAATCCTTTAATTTATAGCTAAAGAATTTCATAGAATCTGAGAAGTTTTGAGTTGAAAAGGTCATGACCAATCCATCCTAATCGAGCATTACATTATAAGTGGCTCTCTTATTGGGAACAACTGTAAACCTTAAAATTTCTTAGACTTATAAATGTTGGAAATTTCACCATTGGGAAATTTCATACTTGAAGAATTTCCTACTGATAGTGGGAACTCTATTGGAATGTGAACCCCATTGGCATGGGAGGTTCCTTCTCCTCCCTACTTAAGATTACTTTAGGACAGAAACCTTTTGCTGAACAATGGAAAGGGCTTTGACCTATGCTTAAGCATAGAACAGGAAGTTCTTTGAGTCATGATTGATTTTAGAATTGATACAATAGAGATACTTGGAATGACAGAACCAGGTCTTGGAACTTCTAATCTCCACCCTACTCAGGGTAACAGGATTTAGGAAGGGCTGCAGCAAAGGATCAAGATTTAATTATTTGAGAATATGACCTTCAACAGACATGTGCAAAGCCACAGACCTCTGGGTGGTCCTGGGTTAAGCTAGAGCCACCATTGGCACAGGGAAGACATGGACAGTGATTGGTAGATGTGAGAACTGAGGGGAGGGAACTTGGATGGTTTCCTTAAAGATAGCTGGGTCAGAGGGGGTGGTTGGAGAGGTTTGGCTCTGAGAGGTTGTGCTCTGAGAAGCTTGCTCTGAAGGAAGCTGAAGGTGGAGGCCCCTGAGACTGTTTCTCCATTTTGGTCACGTGAGTGATAGGGACTGATCTCTTTTCTTTGCCTCAGCTATCTAAGGGCTTGGGCCTTTTGGCCCAGCCTAAACAGAGGGGGTATTTAAGCCCTATTCCCTTCTCTCCCCTTTCTCTCTCTCTCTCTCTCTCTCTCTCTCTCTCTCTCTCTCTCTCTCTCTCTCTCTCTCTCTCTCTCTCTCTCACTTTTATCTCTAATACCTTTCTTCCTCCTGTTTGTAATTAAAAATTCCATAAAAGGTTGACTGCTGACTTGAGTTTCATTTAGGAATTACATAGCTGAATTCCTTGGCAACCTTAAATTAATATATATATCAGTCTTTTAAAGTGATTTCCTTGTCACACAACAGAAAACAGCTAGTCATTTTTCTACACAAATTATTCCTTTAATATTTTGCTTTTTAAATTGTTGAGCCCTAGTCATTTCAGGAAGTCAGTCAATAAGAATTTATGAAGGGTCTACTAGGTACCAGGTACTGTGCTAATTATTGGAGATACAAAAAAGGGGGAGAGAAGACAATCACTTCTCTTGAGGACCTCAAAATCTAATAGGGTCACAACATGAAAAAAACTATGTATAAACAAGCTCTCTATATGCAAGATAAATAGGAAATAATCAACGGAAGGACAACTCTAGAATTTAGCAGGATTAGGAAAGTCTTCTTCTCTAAATAGGATTTTAGCTAGAACTTAAAGAAAGCCAGTGAAGCCAGGAGGCAGAGCTAAGGTGAAGAGGGGAAGACAGGAAAGCATCATTAGAAAAAGTAAATAATTGAAATATTATTGGGGGACCATAGGTGTGAGATGCAGGATGAACTAGAAGACACAGATGTAAAACTTCATGATAGAGAAAATATAAGAATTATCTCCATTTTAAAGAAAGCATTCATTTTAAGGAATGTTACAGAAATGGCACAATTATGAAGGTGGTTTGTAAAATCAATTCACAAAGTAACTGAATGTATGAAAGACAGTAAAGCTGGGAAGGAAAGGATCATGTATGTTCCTATTTACAAATAATTTTGTTCTAGTTGCATCAATCACTAGAGCACTGTAGTCTCCTGGGCAAAACCAGGAGCCATTTGAGACAGTTTTCCTTACCACCAAAATAAAAACAGAAAAAGCAAGTGGATTATATAGATTATGATATGATATTATATGATCAATTAATGACCCAGGGCTTAAATCTCATTGAGAGGAACCTGACACAAGTATGATGTTACATGAGGAATATGGTGCAGGTAACCTGGGGAAAGGCGGTCAGCATGGAGCAAGCTAGGTAGCACAGTGGAGAGAGTGCAAGTGCCCGGAGTCAGTAAGACCTGAGTTCAAATTTGCTTTCATATATTTACTAGTTTTGTGACCCTGGATAACTCACTTAACCTCTGGAGAAGGAAATGGCAAACCACGCCAGTATCTTTGCCAAGAAGATCCCTTGGTCAGAATTGGCAAGCTATGATCCACAAGGTTGTAAAGAGTAGGACACAACAGAATGACAAGGTGTGAGGAGGGGACTGGGATTATGCCAATGTGTACCCTTAAATTTGCTGCAGTATTTTTGGGTCAGGATCAGCAATGAGTTGCCAAGATCAAGTATACAACATGAGAGATTTGTGGCTCATAATTCATGAGAAATCAACTGGGAGAAGCAGACTGGTGAGAGTTTTAGTGATAACTGATGAAGGGTATGGTGGAATTGGGTTGGAAGCAAGACCAGAGAGGAAAAGACATGACTCATCTTCACACAATCCCTCTGGTTACCCCTTATGGTTTTGCCACAGTTACCTGGGGATGTGTTATAGCTTTCTACCTTTTTGTTCCTATTCTCTTATCTCAAAACCTCTTAATATCATCATCTCTCATTCTTTCCTACTTTATTCAAGTCTCTGATACAAAAGTGTATCTTCTCACCACAACCCTTAGAAGTAAGTCCTATAAATATCACCATTTCCCAAATGAGGAAATTGAGATAGGCAGAAGTTAAATGACTTGAGCAGGGTCACACAACTGGTTGCTTTTAGAGACAGGATTTGAATTTATGTCTTCCTAACTCTGAGTCTACTACCCTCCAATGAATCACCTAGCCACTTCTAGTAGTCTTCAAGCTAAATATGTGTGAGATGTATTTCGTGGCTGCCAAGAATAAAAGGAAAAAGATTACTGGAGCACCATTTGGACAATTTTCTTCCTAAAGTATGTTAAATTTATGGTTGGACTGGATATTAAATTGGTGGTCACCAGGGATTTAATTTCTAAATCCCAAAATGAATTACTAAAGTAGAATGGAATTTATGGTAGTTTATTTACAATAGAGGGAAGATATTAAGGAAGAGAGAAACGAGGGGAGAGAGAGCTCTGGCTTCCTCAGATTCAGGTAGAAATTCTAAGCCCCATCCAGCCAAGGGAAAGGAGTCTCAAGACGATGGGCCTTTCCTGGAAGTTCACACTTCCAGAGAGGCAAGGAAACTAAGTCACCCTTTCACTCTCCATGTTGACTGTCTAAAAGGAAAGCAGTCTGAGGTCTCCTGCAGGAGATCCTCTAGGGGTCCAGCTCAACAGTCAAGTGTCTTCACTCCAAGTCTAAGTGTCTATCTTCCAGACAAGCTTCGAGTGACTGATTCTTCCGGTCCAACTCTGAGTGACTGAATTCTCTATATTGAACGATCCTTGTGTGCCTTTGTTTCCTCTATTTCAAGATCTTTTTTTCTTGTGTCACCTCCCCTAAATTTTATGTCGACCAATCTCAGCAGATGCTCCTCTTCAGAACTGCCCACTCAATGTATAAAATCAGTGTCACACCTTTTGTAGTTATTTAGCACCTTTTTTGTGGTTAGTTAACACCTTTTCTAGTTAGTTATCACCCTTTTGTAGTTAGTTAACATATTTTTGTAGATGGGTATATCTACATTAAACACTGAGTTAACACTTTGGGGATTAAGATCTAAAAAATAGACAGGGGATTACAATTTAATCTTCCCAATAAAGAAAGAACTAAGAATCTTCTTTGTTACAATCAGGGGAGAGCTAAATTCAATCTTCACAAGTAAAAGAAATTGAGCACTTTACTCCAGATATAATGTGACCAAAGCAGAGTACAACTATTTCCTTACTTGTACTGGGTACCATGATACTGTGAATGTAGGCCCAAATCTTTTTTTTTTTTTCCACAATGAGACGCATTGAGCCATTTTTTCACATATTGAACCAATGATCTACATCCTGTGCTTATTAGATACATAAAATTATAGGTAAAAATTTTTATATGAGGATTGGTTAAAGGAAATGGATATATTTAACATGGATAAAAGAATATAAAAGAACATAAGCTAACTGTAAGCTCCTTAAAGGTAGAGCCTATTTTTATTTTATTATTTGCATACTCTTAGTGCCTGAAAGTGTTTCACACATAGGACAAAGGGAAGATGATGAGCAGGATGTAATAGTTACCTGATATTATTGAATTGAATTGGCTCTACTTACATACATGTTTCTAGGCCTGCTGAGAATGATTCCATCCTGGGACCAACTGAATAACTGGAAAGTCCCTTCTAGAATCACCAAATTATAAGAAGGCACCATCACACTGCAAACTGTCTAATTCTAGCTCACTTCTTTCCTCCACAGAGGATTGCTCTGTCACCCACTGGTTACTCAATCCATGTGCTTGTAGCTTTTCCTCTATGCCTTCCTGACTTTCCAGGTCCTTTATGTCTCCCCTGATTAAAGTTTAAGTTTCTTAAGAGTAGAGACATCTTGTTTTCTGATTTTTGTATTTGAAGCTCTTCATACAGTAGTTGTTACTTAGTAAATATTCTATCTATCTTTCTAAATATACACCATATTAATATAAAGAGCATTGATTAAACTATATAAAGAACACTGATTAATTTTTTCCTTCTTGGTCCCAGAAGTCAAAACTAAAATGGAAACTGACAAGGTAAAATGGTTCAATATAAAGAACTTCCAAATAAGTGGAATTACCTAAATGGACTGCCTTAGGAATAAGAGGCTTATGTAAGTGTGGATATCTTCATATGAAGGGTATAAAGAATCTTGCAAAGAGGATTTCTGGGTGTGGTCTAGGTTGTTCTTTTTGACAATTGATACTATATTCAAATATTATTCAGTTATCCTGTCTCAAAGTTCAGTAGGGAAATATGATTTGTTTAAGAACTTATGATTTCATAGGTGTCAGTATTTACTTAAGCCTTGATATATCACAACTCATCCACAGATTAATGTGCTGTCTTTATAGATTCCTTTGAATAAAATTGTGTTACTTTGTAGCCAATCTGGCAGTCTTTCCATGTTTATAATTGTTATTCTGTTGTTTCAGTCATTTCCAACTTTTTGGGAGCCTATTTAGGGTTTTCTTGGCAAAGATACTGGAATACTTTGCCATTTTCTTCTTTAGTTTATTTTACAGATGAGGAAACACAGGCAAATGTTGTTTTTTTTTCCCCCCCAGGTCCACAAAGCTAGTAAACATCTGAGTCCAGATTTGAATTCAGGAAGATGTGGTTCCCTTACTCCAGACCTGGCACTCTATCCACTGTGCCACCTAGCAGCTCCTGTTTACCTAGATTTATACTTAAATGATGTATATAATTAAATACCAGACACAAATAACTATATAATATATACCCCAAAACCCTATAATAAACAATGCTATTTTATAAATACAAAAGAGAGACTCACTTTGTTTATTTTTAAGAATTCAGGTAATTGGTTAGGACCTTCTAGATATGGAAAATGACATAAGTTCACAGTGTAGAGGGGGAATATTACGTAGTATATAGTACTACAGAATAAACTACATGGTATGGAGTGATATGAAATAAACTTGGAAAAGTTGGATAGCACCAGCTTGTGGAAGGTGTTGAAGGCTAATGGGTTTTGCTTTTACTTTTAGGCAGTAGGGAGCCACTGATAATAGCTAAGTAATGGAGTGATGTGACCAAATATATGTAAAAACAAGATAGTTTGACCACAGTGTGGAGAATGGATTCACAGGACTAAACACAGAAATGGGCAGAAAGATGCATTTGCAGGCTATTGTCCTAGTTTTGGATAGTGGTATATGAGAATGTAAACTTGTATGATGCCAGTGACAATAAAGAGGAGGAGACAGAAAAGAAATGTTTTAAGTACAGATATGAGATGAGGAAAAGAGAAAGATCATAGATCATCCCAATCTTTTATATATAAAAGATATAAATTAGTATTATCATCAGTTGAAATAGTGAAGTAAGGAGAACTGTCAGGAAGAAGAGAATGAATTCACGTTTAGCTATATTAAATAAAAATATATGTTGCATGCCATAATTAGAAAATCAATTGTGTGAGGGCAGAGCCTGTCTTCTTTTGTTATTTTTTCTTTTTTTAATTTTGTCTTGTAACATTATTCTTTCCTATATTGTCTGGCAAATTGTCCCCTCTATCACTCTCACTCTCACTTATTTCCAAACTCTGTATTGGCTGCATGCCTCCTGTCTGCCTTTTTCATTTTCAAAAATTCCTCATGTCGTCCATCCATCCCCACTGTCAACCCATGTCTCTTCTCCATTTTTTAGCTAATCTGTTTGAAGTTCCTTTTAGTTGATTCCTACATTTGTTTTCATCTCACTTTCTTTTTAACTCTACCATGTGACTTCTCACCTTATTATCCAATTGAAACTTTTCCCTTTAAGATTAGTGATTATATTTCATTACCAAACATCATGGCTTTCACTGAACTTCACCATTCTTGACCTCTCTTTAGCTTTTGAAACTGTCAGTCACTCCCTTCTCTGTAATAATCTCTTCTCTCTAGTTTCTGTAGTAGTCTTTGGAGACGCTAATCATTCTTGCTTCTTCTACCTGTGTGATTGGACCTCCTCCTTTACTTGTGCTGAATATCTTATTCCTTTCATTCCCAGCAACCTTGGATATGTTCCAGGGCTCTATCATGGGCCTTCTTTTCTTCTCCTAGGACCTATACTATTTCACTTGGTGATCTTATCAGTATCAATTGATTCTATTGTCATCTCCAGGCTGATGAGGTTCAAAAGTATTTGTTCAGTCCTAACCTCTCTGCTGACTTCCATTCTAGCATTTCCAACTGCCTTCTGGACATCTCAGAAGAGAAGTCTTAGATCCTCTAAATCCAATCTGTCCAGAACTGAACTGAGTAGGTTTTCTGCCAAAGCCTCCCCTCTTTCTATTTTCATTAGGATACCAACACTTTCCCTGTGACCCAAGTTCACAATCTAAATATTATTCTAAATTCCTATCATTCTTCTCCATATTTAATCTGCTCCAAAATTCTGTCAATTCATTCTTCTAACATTTCTACTACATTCTTTTGTGCTCTGACACTGATACCACTGGGGTACAGACTCTCATTATGTAACTCATGGATAACTGGTGTCAGGAAGCCTACTAGTTAGTCTCCTGAACTGAAATCTCTTCACACTAGGGTTGATCCTTCATTTGGATAGAAAAATGATCTTTTTAAAGTCTATGTCTGATTATTTCACATGTGTGCGCACATGCACACACACACATACACATACATATACACCCTTACTTAAGTTGTCTTCTCTGTATCAATGAGGAATACTGAGAGAGGGGGACCACAGGAAGCAGGTTGAGGTAGGGGACTGAATTCAAATAAGCACCTTTCTTCTTGTTCCCTCTCTCTGCTGGACAGCCCTAATGGAGTCTGTACCTAACAGACTAACATTCACCCCTCCCCAAAACTTCTCCTTTGAATATTTTAAATTCTCCCTCCTATTACAAAGTTTGAAGACAATTTTTTATAGTTAAAGGTCTAATTTGGGGGGGGGGGGATAAGGAAATAAAAGGAGAAAGGGAGAGGAATTTCCCTAGCTATAACCCCTATCTCTGGTTGAAGGCTTCAATTCAAAGTCTCTTCAAAGAAAATAAAGTCCACTTACTCTGAGGGAAAAACAGATATATACCATCTGGAATCTGCACTGGGCAAGACTCTTTTCAGTTCAGCCAGGTAAAGGAGGGTAAAAGCCAAGTACTTCTTCAGCCTTGCTCCTTCAGAGGGGTTGGCCAGAAAAAAAGAGAAGTCAAATGGTGAAGTAAACAGACCAGACCACAGTTCTGGCTAACTGCCCCTCCTTTTAAACCTTCTATGGAATTCTCCCTTCCCTTGCTAGGTCTGGAGAATTCCATCTGTTCTTCCTGAGCTCATCTTCTTTGCATCACATCTCTTTTCTTCTGTCTTTGCCCATTTCTCTCAATCACACCTCTCACCTCCAAGATCAAATATAAAACCTTTTGGTGTTCAAAGGCCCTCATAACCTCAGCCTCCACCCACACATCTTTTTTCCCTCTTACATTTTACTCCCTTCCATGTACTCTGCCATATAGTCCCACTGACCTCCTTGCTGTTCCTCATAAGGGACACTCCACTTAACTACTTAGACATTTTATTGACTGCCCTCCATTCCTAGAACTCTCTCCTTCCTCATCTCTGTCACCTGGCTCCTCTGGTTTCTTTATGTTCCAGTTAAAATTCTGTGTTCTAAAAGAAATCTTTTCCAATATCTCTTAACATGACAGTCTTCCTAAATGATGGCTTAGAGACAGCAACAGTTCAGACCTACAAAAACCTTTCCTCACTGGATCAAGAACACAATGCTTCAAGGGGATTGAAAACCAAATCTAACAATAGGAAAGAGCTAGGGAACCCTCCTGCTAGACTCCACTAAAAAAGTACTCCCCCCAAAAGCCTGAATTCTAGAACACACAGGTTTAAGGGAAAGGAAGAAGGAAGGTCCCAGGACCCCTCCCCCACCTACAGTGTGGAGTCTCCAGCAATGGCTAGAATCTCTGGGCAGGCAGGGGTGCTAGTCTGGAGGGAGTACTTTGCTGGCACAGCTGTGCCAGGCTGAGGGCTTGAACACAGGTGGTGTAAAGGCAGCTGGAAGAGAAGCACAGAGCAGGCAGCATAATAACAGCCAAGATGCTCGATCTTGACACACACACCCCTTCTTGAGGTTTTTGCATGAGGGAACAACCAGATTTGTGAATCAACTCTGCCCTGGCTAAATCTCATCAATAGGGCAGATGAAAAGCCTTCAGAGGGAAGGAAATCTCAAGCTCCAATACTCCTCCCCCAAAGACTGATCTAAGAGCCTTGCTGACTAAGCTCCAAGGGCAAAGACTGAAACAAATTACAGGGGAAAAAACTTGATAACAGGGTGCAAAGCCTAGGTCATTTTAGGTTTCTGCTGTCAGTTGGAGAAGATCCAACTAACCTGATTAATCAGAACAACAGAGAAGAAGCCCCTTCAGTACAGAACAGCCCAAACCCACAGACCCAGCACATAATGAGAGGAGCAAGATTACAAGCAAATACAGGGGGTAAAGAAGGGGAAAATATGAGTGAACAACAGAAAAAGAAAAAAGATATTACAATTGACAGCTTATATCTAGGCTATCCAACAAAGAGCAAATAGAACAGAGGAAGATCAAGAAACACCAAGCAAAAATACAGAAACTCCAGTAAATTAGACACAGGCTTTGGAAGAACTCAAAATACAATTAACAAAAAAACAATTAAGAGAGGCTGAAGACAACTGGGAAAAGAACTTAAAAAGTAAAACAAATCATCTGGAAACAGAAAATAGTATCTTGAAAGCCAAAATTAATCAGCTTGAAAATGAGGCAAAGGAAATGAAAGATGACCTCCAAAGAAAATCAGACCAGAAGGAGAAGGAGGACCAAAAAGCCAGGGATGAAATTCAGTCTTTAAAAACTAGAATCCAACAAGTAGAAGCAAATGACTTCACAAGGCAGCAGAAAACTATAAAACAAAATTAAAAGAATGAAAAAATTGAGGAAAATATGAAACACCTCATCCATAAAACAGAAGATCTAGGAAAAAAGGTTGAGGAGAGACAACTTAAGAATCATTGGACTGAACACTCTAATGAAAATACCAACAGCATGGAAATGGGTTCAAATCAAGAACACATGTGATACTCAGTGAAATCACATGTCAGCTATGGGAGAGGTGAGGGGGAGGAAAAGAAAATGATAGACTTGAACAGAAAATTTGAGGCCTAAACACAGAACTCAAGAGAATCACCAAAAGGTAATTAAGAAAGGGGAAAAAAACAAAAACTTTTTTTAGGGGACCCAATAAGTTACAATGATTTGTATCCCTACAAGAAAGGAGGATATTAGTAACTCTTAAAAATTATTATTATCACCTGGGTAGCTAGAAAAACAATACTTAGAGGGAACAGTGACAAACTGTATAGGATGAAATATACATATATAAAATACATATATAAAAATAGAGGTAAAAATGGGGCTTAAAATTAAGAGAAATGGGAAAAGAAACAAAATGGAGTAAATCTATATGTCATAAAGAAGCACATGGTGGGAGTGGGGGAGAACACCAATACACTGGAAGGGTAAAGAGTTTGAAGACAGGAAATACTTAATTCTTTATGCATTGAAATTGACTCAAAGAGGGAAAAGAGATCAAAGAGATAAAGATCTTTGTCCACAATTAGGTGAATAATCAATGGCAAAGGTAAAACTCAAGCTCAGATATTCTGACTCTAAATCCAGTCTTCTCACTCATCATTTTCAAACCCTCATATATCATTATTGGCATTATCATTTAGAACCTGGAAGTCCTTGCTATTGTCAATATCTCACATGATTGGCTCCATTACTTATCTCTCACATGAACCCTGCAATTGCCCTTGTAAAGTTACCTTTTCTACGTGAAGAATAGAGGCGAAAATGGCAGTTTGTTTGACAAAAAGTCCAATTCATACCTTATTTCTCCCTGCTATATAAGATATGTTCCAGAGTCTTCTTGGTAGAGGATTATTTTGACATTTTTTAACCAGAATTTGCATTTGCCTTCTAACTCCTAGTCCCTTAAATAGAAAACAATATGTTCTTTCAAAATTGCACACATTAGTGTCAATAATTCACAATTCTTTTTTGTTCCTTTCAGTAATATATGGTGGATTTCCTGAATGAACTGCAACTGTAATTGCGGAAGATATTGAGCTTTATCAGCCAATTATGGAGCACAGATGATTGCTTTCAAGTATTCCTCATAGTGTACTTGAAGTAAAAAGCAACTAGCCTAGTTATATCAGCAAGTTTCATAGCTTCCCCTCCTGGGCTTCAGGAGGAATGTAGGCAAAAAGCTTTCTCAGTAGAGAAGATAAATTCAGCCTAAACAGCCTTTGCTTTCCAATCACTACTTTCACTGACCAGTGCTCTTATAGAACCTTCAGGGCTAGTGATTTCTGCTCTTTTATAATCCATTTCTTTAATGGCAAAGTCAGGTAGAGGTCTTGGTAAGAAGGCCTTTAGCTTGTGTTATTTGAAAGGGCAGAAAAGAACAGAATAGTGTGCTAGGGGCTGAACTTAGTGTTCTATTTCCTGGTCAGTTAGTTCCCTCTTTATTTTTTCTGAATGTTTTTTTTTGTTGTTGGGATGGTTTGGGAATGTTTCTTCTCCTAAAATGTCATGCTGATTTAGTTATTCTTCATTTTGCCCCAAATCTAAACAATGTGTTATATGTATGGCTCATTTATTCAAAACATAGCTACAGCAACCAGTGATGAGCATAGAAGCTTAAATCCCAGAATCTCAGAGCTAGGAGGGTTTCAGAGACCATTTAATCCAACATTTATCTTAGGGATGTTACACATCCCTAAAATGTAGTCATCCAAACTGTGCTAAATTTCCAATGAAAAGAAACTCTTAAAAAAATAAACAACAAAAACATTAGGAAGTCAATCAACTAGATTAAAAGGGAAGAGGACAGAGCATCTAATCAATAATATTTTAAGTGAATCAGGTAAAATCATAACAAAATCAGAAAAAAATAATGAGTCAGAGCCAACAAAACTAAGAATGCAAGAGGACTAAAGGCTCACATTCAAAATATAAATACTCTAATACCAAATAGATATCTTAAATAATTCAATCTCTAACAAGGAAATAGATTTAGCTATCATGGTATTACCAATGCAGAGGTAGTAAACTCTATATTCTTGATAGAATTACTGAATTCATTATATTTTCAAGAACATGTTACACCAATACCTCACCAATTATCCTGAAAAAAGAAAAAGAGAATACCCTACAGAACTCCTTTTTTGAGACAAATGTATGATAATTACCTAAAAAGGCAAATTATAAAGCAAAAAATAGATATATAGATATACCAACATCATTCATGAATATCAAGTAAAAATAAGTTAAGCAAAACTGTTGAACAGTCTTTAGCAATTTGTTTTTTAAAAGTAATTAATTATGTCCAAGTTGTATATATAATAGGGATGCAAAGATACTTTAACATTAGGAAAACAATAAATATTAATATTAGGAAAAATGAACCAAATTGCATAATTATCTTAAGAGATATAGAAAAAGTCTTTACCAAAGTACTGGATTTTCTTTTTAGTGAAGAAAAATACTACAAAATGTAGGAAAAGACTTTATATGCTAAAAACTTATCTACATAAAAACTATAGATGGATGTACATATGTATGTGAATGTATGCACATATACATTTAAAATAGGTAGAAGTTTTTCCAATAAACACCAGAATAAATCAAGAATTGGGCAACTGGGGGCACAGGGGATAAAGAACCAAGTATCTAGTCAAGAAGACCCAGCTTCCTGAATTCAAAACTGGCCTCAGACAGTAAGTAGCTGTGTGACCTTTGACGAGTCCCTTAATCCTGTTTGCCTCCATTTCCTCCTCATCTGTAAAATGAGTTGGAGAAGCAAATAACAAACCATTCCAGTATATTTACCAAGAAAACCCCAAAAGAGGTCAAGAAATAACATATGACTGAAAAAAAAAAGTCAAGAATGCCTTTTTTTCCTTTTTATTTGGAGCAGTTCTTAAGAAGCCAACCATAGTAATAAGACAAGCAAAGAAATAAAAATTATACCTATAGTCATAAATATATAAGTATGAATAAGGATAAAGTTATAAGTATGGATATTAAATATAAATATAAATAAAAATATATAAATATAAAAATTTGCTGATGACATGAATAAAAAATCCTAAGAAATCACCAAAGAAATAATTACGATAATCATGTCAGCATAAATGAGGATTCACCACAAATCCACAAAAAAGAATAGAATTTCTATACAATTATAACAAGATCTAGAAGCAGTAGTGGAAAAGGATGTGTCATTCCAAATAATTACCAAATGTGTAAAATATTCTAAGTTAATTTACAAAGAATACTAAGTACCTATTTTAGTTTAGTAACAAAGTATTCCTTAAAGAAATAAAGAACTTCTTAAATAGCAAGAAGGATATTCAGTCCTCAAGGCCAGGACATGAGTTATAATAATAAAAAAAAGGACAAATTATGAAACTCCTTTAGAAAATATTTGAAAAAAAATAGAAAGCAGCCTTGGCAAAGAAGACAAACATTTATTAAATGCCAACTCTATACCAGCATTTTACAAATAATATCTCAATTGATCTATACAACAACTCTGGGAGGCAGGTGCTATTATTATTCTCCTTTTATAGGTGAGAAAAATGAGACAGAGGTAAACTAACTCACACAGGGTCACACATCTAGTAAGGGTCTGAGACCTGATCTTCCTGACTCCTTCCTGACTCCAAGCACTCTGTCTACTCTGCCATCTAGCTGCCTCCATTAGGACAAATCCAGGAAGAATCAGAAGGCAATGTGTTTGCTAAATGTCAAAACATACATTCTCTAGGAATGAACTCTTTTTAATAAGAACTGCTGGGAAACTAGAAGGCAATCGTGGAGAGAAACTAAGCTTAGACCAGCATCTTGCATGGCATTCCACAATAAATTTAAAATGCATGTGTGACCTGAATATTAAAGACCATACTATAAAAATTTTAAAAGAGAAACAGATAAAATAATTTTCATAGTTATGGAGAAGAAATATGAATTCTTAACCACATAAGAGGTAGAGGCAATTAAAAAGACAAAATAGATCATTTTGATTACATGTAACTGAAAAAGTTTTTATGAAAACAAAATGCATATAGGATGAGAAATAAAGTGGCCCAACTGGGGAGAAAAAAATTTAGTACCAGTAGCATTTGATACGGATTTGATTGTTAAAATGTATAGTTATATAGAAAACTAAAATTAACATAAGACCAAAAGCCATATCCAATGGAGTAGTCAAAATATATGAATAAAAGTTATTAAAGGAACAAAATAGGGCAAAATACTATCATCTCCCAAAAACACTCTCTTTCAAAGAGCAGTCAAATATATTATCCATGAATGTAAAAGTATCTTCTACTAGTGTTGCTCAGGTTAATAGTATTATAATATGTGAAGTCAGAAGATTTCATTAAGTCATTGCCAGCTGATGCAGAAGGTCTAGCTGCTTTATCATCTCAATGAAGATCATATAGAAGGTATCAAAATGAAGTAAGCAAGAGTGGTACCCACTCAGTGGTTGAGATGGGATTCTGTACTTAAGAAAGAGGAACCCCACAAAGCAAATGGTATAGAAGTTTAGATTTCATGGACTGGCCTATGTCTATGCCTCCTCTTGCTGTTGTTGTGTGGCTTTTGTTTTTGAAGACAACCAATAAAGTCAAAGCATGATAGCTTAACTTGTACATGAATTGGATTTAATTGAAGCAGAGTTACACAAATTACACATTAGCCTCAGCCTATCTTGCAGAGTCAGAAAAGTTCAGTGGCAAGACAAAAGATATGATGACTGGTGATATTCTGGGATATGTGAAGATTGGATTTGGCTATCCTCCTGATTGTAACAATGGAGTTACTTATCTCTTCCTTTATAGTGAAGATAAAATTGTAATCTCTGGTCTAATTTTCGATTTTAATTCCCCAAAGTGTTAACTCAGTATTTAAAGTAGATCTACCCATTTTAAACACCAGAAGGTGTGAACTAACTACAAAAAGGTGTGAACACCCATTTCATGCATTGAGTGGGAGGTCTGTGACTCACATGTTAAAGAGTGGGCAATCCTAGAGAGGAACTTCTGCTGTGACTGGTGATATAAAAATTTAGGGGAGGTGATACAAGAGAAAAAGTTCTTTAAATAGAGGAAACAGAGGCACACAAGGAGATAGATCAATAAAGAATGAAGAAGAGTCACTTGGAGGAGAGACTGGAAGACAGACACTTAGACTTGGAGTGAAGACATTTGTCTGTGGAACCAGAACCCTGGAGGAGCTCATACAGGAGACCTCAGACTGTTTTCCTTTCAGATGGTCACTGTGGTGAGTGAAAGGTCGACTTAGTTTCCTTGCCTTTCTGGAGGTGTGAACCTCCAAGAAAAGCCCATCATCTTGAGACTTTTTCCCCCTGACTGATTCCTTATAATTTCTAGCTGGCTCTGAGGAAGCCAGAGCTCTCTCTCCCCTTTTCTCTCTTCCTTCTATTGTAAAAAAATAAACTACCATAATCCCATTCTACTTGAGTAATTCATTTTGGGATTTAGAAATTAAATCCCTGGCAACCACCAATTTAATATTCAGAGTCCAATCATAAGTAAATTTAACATAGATGCAATAGATAACCTTGATCTACTTCAGCCTCCTTCATAGCCATTGGAACAAATTGTTCTCATCCATCAGTCCAACTGGGAAAGTCTTTTTTTTTTTTTAAATATATTTTATTTGATCATTTCCAAGCATTATTCGTTAAAGACATAGATCATTTTCTTTTCCTCCCCCCCACCCCCCATAGCCGACGCGTAAGTCCACTGGGCATTAGATGTTTTCTTGATTTGAACCCATTGCTTTGTTGATAGTATTTGCATTAGAGTGTTCATTTAAAGTCTATCCTCTGTCATGTCCCCTCAACCTCTGTATTCAGACAGTTGCTTTTTCTCGGTGTTTCCACTCCCATAGTTTATCCTTTGCTTATGAATGGTGTTTTTTTTCTCCTGGATCCCTGAAAGTTGTTCAGGGACATTACACCGCCCCTAATGGAGAAGTCCATTACGTTCGATTATACCACAGTGTATTAGTCTCTGTGTACAATGTTCTCCTGGTTCTGCTCCTCTCGCTCTGCATCACTTCCTGGAGGTTGTTCCAGTCTCCATGGAACTTCTCCACTTTATTATTCCTTTGAGCACAATAGTATTCCATCACCAACATATAACACAGTTTGTTCAGCCATTCCCCAATTGATGGGCATCCCCTCGTTTTCCAGTTTTGGGCCACCACAAAGAGCGCAGCTATGAATATTTTTGTACAAGTCTTTGTGTCCATTATCTCTTTGGGGTACAGACCCAGCAGTGCTATGGCTGGGTCAAAGGGTAGATATTCTTTTGTCGCCCTTTGGGCATAGTTCCAAATTGCCCTCCAGAATGGTTGGATCAGTTCACAACTCCACCAGCAATGAATTAATGTCCCTACTTTGCCACATCCCCTCCAGCATTCATTACTTTCCTTTGCTGTTATGTTAGCCAATCTGCTAGGTGTGAGGTGATACCTCAGAGTTGTTTTGATTTGCATCTCTCTGATTATAAGAGATGTAGAACACTTCTTCATGTGCTTGTTAATAGTTTTGATTTCTTTATCTGAGAACTGCCTATCCATTTCCCTTGCCCATTTATCAATTGGAGAATGGCTTGATTTTTTGTACAATTGATTTAGCTCATTATAAATATGAGTAATTAAACCTTTGTCAGAGGTTTCTATGAAGATTTTTTCCCAATTTGTTGTTTCCCTTCTGATTTTAGTTATATTGGTTTTGTTTGTACAAAAGCTTTTTAGTTTGATGTAGTCAAAATTATTTATTTTACATTTTGTGATTCTTTCTATATCTTGCTTGGTTTTAAAGCCTTTCCCCTCCCAAAGGTCTGACATGTATACTATTCTGTGTTTACCCAATTTACTTATGGTTTCCTTCTTTATGTTTAAGTCACTCACCCATTTTGAATTTATCTTGGTGTAGGGTGTGAGGTGTTGATCTATTCCTAGTCTCTCCCACACTGTCTTCCAATTTTCCCAGCAGTTTTTATCGAATAGTGGATTTTTGTCCCAAAAGCTGGGATCTTTGGGTTTATCGTATACTGTCTTGCTGAGGTCGTTTTCCCCCAGTCTATTCCACTGATCTTCCTTTCTGTTTCTTAGCCAGTACCAAATTGTTTTGATGACTGCTGCTTTGTAATATAGTTTGAGGTCTGGGACTGCAAGGCCCCCATCATATGTGTTTTTTTTCATTATTTCCCTGGATATCCTTGATCTTTTGTTCTTCCAAATGAACTTTGTTATGGTTTTTTCTAAATCAGTGAAGAAGTATTTTGGTAGTTCAATGGGTATGGCACTAAATAGATAAATAAGTTTGGGTAGGATGGTCATTTTTATTATATTGGCTCGTCCTATCCATGAGCAGTTAATGTTTTTCCAATTGTTCAAGTCTAGTTTTAGTTGTGTGGCGAGTGTTTTGTACTTGTGTTCATATAGTTCCTGTGTTTGTCTTGGGAGATAGATTCCTAGGTATTTTATTTTGTCTAAGGTGATTTTGAATGGGATTTCTCTTTCTAGTTCTTGCTGCTGAGCTGTGTTGGAGATATATAGAAAAGCTGATGATTTATGTGGGTTTATTTTGTATCCTGCAACTTTGCTAAAGTTGTTGATTATTTCAATTAGCTTTTTGGTTGAATCTCTAGGATTCTTTAAGTAGACCATCATGTCATCCGCAAAGAGTGATAACTTGGTCTCCTCCTTGCCTATTCTGATGCCTTCAATTTCTTTATCTTCTCTAATTGCTACTGCTAGTGTTTCTAGTACAATGTCAAATAGTAGAGGTGATAATGGGCATCCTTGTTTCACTCCTGATCTTATTGGGAATGCATCTAGTTTATCCCCATTGCAGATGATATTAGCTGTTGGTTTTAGATATATACTGTTTATTATTTTTAGGAATGACCCTTCTATTCCTATGCTTTCTAGTGTTTTTAATAGGAATGGGTGTTGTATTTTATCAAAGGCTTTTTCTGCATCTATTGAGATAATCATGTGGTTCTTGCTAGTTTGCTTGTTGATGTGGTCAATTATGTGGATGGTTTTCCTAATGTTGAACCAGCCCTGCATCCCTGGTATGAATCCTACTTGATCATGGTGAATGATCTTTCTGATCACTTGCTGGAGTCTTTTTGCTAGTATCCTATTAAAAATTTTTGCATCTATATTCATTAGGGAGATTGGTCTATAGTTTTCTTTCTCTGTTTTTGACCTGCCTGGTTTTGGAATCAGTACCATGTTTGTGTCGTAAAAGGAGTTTGGTAGAACTCCCTCTTTGCTTATTATGTCAAATAGTTTGTATAGTATTGGGGTTAACTGTTCTCTGAATGTTTGATAGAATTCACAGGTGAATCCATCAGGCCCTGGGGATTTTTTCTTAGGAAGTTCTTTGATGGCTTGATGGATTTCAATTTCTGATATGGGATTATTTAAGAATTCTATTTCCTCTTCTGTTAGTCTAGGCAGTTTGTATTTTTGTATATATTCATCCATTTCTCCTAAATTGGTGTATTTATTGCCATATAATTGGGCAAAGTAATTTCTAATGATTGCCTTAATTTCCTCCTCATTGGAGGTGCTGTCCCCCTTTTCATCTTTAATGCTGTGAATTTGCTTTTCTTCCTTCCTTTTTTTAATTAGATTGACCAGTACTTTGTCTATTTTGTTTGTTTTTTCAAAGTACCAGCTTCTTGTCTTATTTATTAAATCAATAGTTCTATCACTTTCGATTTTATTAATTTCTCCCTTAATTTTTAGGATTTCTAATTTGGTTTTCTGCTGGGGGTTTTTAATTTGATCGCTTTCGAGTTTTTTCAATTGCATTTCCAATTGATTGATCTCTGCTCTCCCTTGTTTGTTAATATGAGCTTTCAGGGATATGAATTTGCCTCTGATTACCGCTTTGGCTGCATCCCAAAAGGTTTGAAAGGATGTTTCGCCATTGTCATTTTCCTTGATGAAATTATTAATTGTTTCTATGATTTCTTCTTTAGCTAAACGGTTTTGGAGTATCATATTGTTTAATTTCCAATTGGTTTTAGATTTGGTTTTCCATGTACCATTACTAATCATTATTTTTATTGCCTTGTGATCTGAGAAGGCTGCATTCATTATTTCTGCTTTTTTGCATTTGTGTGCTATGTTTCTGTGACCTAATGTATGGTCAATTTTTGTGAATGTGCCATGTGGTGCTGAGAAGAAGGTGTATTCCTTTTTATCCCTATTTATTTTTCTCCATATGTCTATTAATTCTAATTTTTCTAAGATTTCATTCACTTCTTTTACCTCTTTCTTATTTATTTTTTGATTTGATTTATCTAAATTTGATAATGGTTGGTTTAAGTCTCCCACTAGTATGGTTTTATTGTCTATTTCTTCCTTCAATTCTCCTAGTTTCTCCATTAGAAATTTGGGTGCTATATTATTTGGTGCATACATGTTGATTAATGATATTTCCTCATTGTCTAGAGTCCCTTTTAACAAAATATAATTACCTTCCCTATCCCTTTTGATCAGGTCTATTTTTGCATTGGCTTTATCAGATATCATGATTACCACTCCTGCCTTCTTTCTATCAGTTGAGGCCCAGAAGGTCTTACTCCATCCTTTAATTCTGACCTTGTGGGTGTCAACCCGCCTCATGTGTGTTTCTTGAAGACAACATATGGTAGGGTTTTGGATTCTAATCCATTCTGTTATTCGTCTACGTTTTATGGGTGAGTTCATCCCATTCACGTTCAAAGTTATGATTGTCATTTGTGGACTCCCTGGCATTTTGATTGCCTTCCCTAATTCTAACCTTTTCTTCTTCGGCTCTACCTTTTAGTCCAGTGATTTACTTTGAATCAGTCCCCCTTGTCCCCTCCCTTGATGTTTCCCTTTTTAGTCCCTCCCTTTTGTTCCCTCCCCCTCCCCCCTCTCTTTCCCTCCCTTTTTGTTCTCCCTCTCCCCCTCCCCCCCTTGGTTTTCCCTTCTCCTTACCCTTGTTGGGTAAGATAGAATTCAAGATCCCAATGGATCTGGATGTTTTTCCCTCTCAGAGTTGATTTCCCTGAGATTGAGGTTTAAGTAACCCCCCCCCCCTCTTCCTCTCCTTCTTATAGGAGTTTTCTTCCCCTCCCCTTCCCCTGTGAATCTTTGTGTGAGAACCATTATTCTATTTGGTCTTTCTTTACCCCCTATTTATACATTACATTTTCCCCACATATTAGTATACATAGGTTGATATAAATGTAGTCCTTATAGAAGAGAGTTTGAGTAAAAGAAGATAACATTTTTCCCCTTTCCTTAATATTTACCTTTTCAGGTATTCCTTGCTCTTTGATTTTCGGTATCAAACTTTCCACAGAGCTCTGGTCTTTTCTTTGCAAAAAGTTGGAAGTCTTCTATTTTGTTGAATGCCCATACTTTCCCTTGGAAGTATATAGTCAGTTTTGCTGGGTAGCTGATTCTTGGTTGGAGACCCAGCTCTCTTGCCTTTCTGAAGATCATGTTCCATGCCTTACGATCATTCAGCGTAGAACTTGCAAGGTCTTGTGTGACCCTGATTGGCATTCCTTTATATCTAAATTGTCTTTTTCTGGCTTCCTGTAGGATTTTTTCTTTTGTTTGATAGCTTTGGAATTTGGCAATTACATTCCTGGGAGTTGTCTTTTGGGGGTTTAGTGTAGAAGGTGTTCTGTGAGCTCTGTCAGTGGATGTATTGCCCCCTTGTTCTAGAATCTCTGGGCAATTTTCTTTGATTATATCTTGTATCACCATGTCCAGTTTGGTGTTTATTTCTGGCTTTTCTGGGAGTCCAATTATTCTTAAATTTTCTCTTCTCCCCCTGTTTTCCAGATCTATCACCTTGTCGGTGAGATATTTTATGTTCTCTTCTAATTTCTTGGTGTTTTGGCTTTGCTTTATTAGTTCTTGCTTTAAAGCCTGGTTTTCTTTTACAGTTTGGTCAAACTGGTTTTGTAGATGCGTGAATTTCTTTTGCATCATTTCCCACTTTTCCTCCCAGAGGGCTTCCATCTTTTTGGTCCTTTCTGATTCAAATTCTTCATGGGTTTGTGGAGAGTTTCTATTTCCTTTGGGAGATTTTGGAGAATTTTCTTGTATATCTTCTTCTATCTGCTCTGTATTTTGTATTTTGGCTCCATAGAATGTGTCCAGAGTCGCGCCTTTCTTCTTATTTTTCTTGGTATTTTGGGGCTTCTGTGCTTCTGTGGAGTTTGTCATCTCTGAACGTGGAGGATTGGCTTTTCTTGTCTTTATCTGGTGATCAGAGGCTTTAGTCCTGGGCAGATGTTGGTTCTATGAGCGTTCCCTGGGTTAAACTGAATATGCCTCACTGGAACTGGAATGGAAGGGTCGGACCACGAGGCCACACTCTCCCCCTGGCTCGATTTCCGGAAGTTGCTTTCAGAATCCCTGGCCGTGAGGCTGTTTCGTCGGCCTGCGGGGGGATGGGCTGCCGCTTCCCCAAGCTCCGAGAGCACAGACTTTCACTGAGACTTGGATAGCAGGATCCAGCCCGTGAGGCTGTCTTGCCCGCCCTGAGGGTTGCTGTTGTTTTGACCAGCTCTCTGCAGCGGAGGCCCCAAGCAGTAACTTTCACCCGGACCGACCAGCTCTTTGCAGCGGAAGCCCCAGGCAGTAACTTTCACCCGGACTGGGACTTGGGTAGAAGACCCTGAGGGTTGTTGTTCCTCAGACCCTGCTCTCTGAGCCCGGCGCGGCTGCCGCTTCCGGGAGCCTTGGACTCTGCGCTCCTACCCCTGAGGTCTGAGGGATCTCGGGTTCTGGCTTTTAAGGGGAGCCGTACCTTTTGAACCGGGTCCAGGTCCAGGAGGAGGGTTCCCAGGGTCTGTGCTGTTGATCGTTTTGAATTTCGGCGCCTTAGGAGCTTCTAGTTTGAGATCGGTCGGGAAGGGTTTTCCGGAGATCTGAACTTCAGCTTTCTCTAAGCCGCCATCTTAACCGGAAGTCCTGGGAAAGTCTTTAAATGCTTGGTGTTGACATTTCCCTCCCCAACTCACTGATAAGTCTGCCATCCTCAACCTTGTTTCACCCATGCCCCCTCTACTTAGGCACTGATTCATGAAATGCCTACTTTTCAACTATATGGCCAACTGAAAAATAATCCCTTCAAATAGGATAACTGTGGGGAAAATCAAGATTTATATGAAAATGATAGTTAAACTATATTTTATAAATGATAAACATTTATTCAACACCTGCTATGTGCCAGGCACTGTGCTAAGCATTGGGGTACAAATAAGAAAAAAGAAAAGATAGTTCCTGCACTTAAGGAGTTCATAATCTAAGGGGAGAAGTATGCAAAAGAAGCTGATAACAAGGAGTGACTCACATAACGTAGCATGAGAAGGGCATGCCAGGGAAAGTGGATGGCATGATGAAAATATTGGTGGAGTTGACATAAAGCAGAGTTGCTGAAGAAATGGTGGCTGGCACTTTGAGTCTTCTATAAAAGGGGACTAGGGGAATATTTTTTTTTGCTATATGCTCCATTCCTTCATTTAAAGAGAAAAAAAAGCAATTGAGAGTAATGATGAAGAGTGAGTAGCAAAATTGATGCATTCTTTATGATGATGAGCTTACTGATGATGCATTTATTTGGGGAGGCATGATAAGGATGTTGATGAAGTCAGAAATAAAGTTGAAGGGCTTTAAAATATTTCTAAATGTATTGGTGGAGAACAGAGATGTCAAACTCAATAAGCATCACTACAGACTGTGTATGTACTAAGTTTTAAAGTCTGATGCTATTTATATTTTATTGTGTTTTAATTTATTTTTTAAAAATATTTCCCAATTACATTTTTAAATGACTCAGGTCACACTGGTAAATGTGGTGGGCTATGGGATTGACATCTCTGTTGTTGAGGACATTTCCATTTGGGTCCTATGAAAGGGAATTCTTTTTTCTCTTTGTCTATGTTGAGTTAATCAACCAAAAACTTAAAAACACCCCTACTTAACACTAAGTAAGGGAGTTCACAATCACTTACATGGAGAGCTCCACCCTTTTAACTCAGTCAGAAATTTGTGAATCCTTTGATAAGAGTTTACACCTTCAGAGGTCTTTGATAAGAGTATTTACCCCTCCAAAAGGTGAGAACTGGTTCCCACAAACACTGCCCACTGGACAGTGCTAGACAATTTGGAAGCTGTGATTTGCCCCTGTGACAAGGGGAAGTCACCATAAAAGCAAATCCTGAATTTCCTCAGAGGAGATTGTCTGAGAAAATAATCTAAAGCAATTGTCTTCTGGAGATAATCTTCTGGCTGAGGAGAGTCTTTGAGGGAGCTTCCCTGGAGACTGTGGCTTGGATTGTGAGTTTGGAGCTCAGCTTCAATTTAGACTCTGACTCCTGGACTACTTTGCTGGGCAAGTGAAAAGGCTGACTCCTTTCCTAGTTTCCTAAGAGACTAGCTTCCATCTTGGAGGAGTCTAAGTGGTTACTCATCCCCACCCAGCCTTCTGGCTGAGAGCTAATTAATCTCTGCCTGGATTAAGCAGACCCTGAATAGACATTTAGGTTGAGAGTATAGGTAACCTCTCTAACCACTTCATTTTTCTCTACTTTATTGTTTCTTCTCTATTTGTATATATTTGTAAATACATTTCTGATTCAAGATATAATAAATATTGGCAACCACATAATTTCATAAAATTATTTTCCAACCATCAATTTTCGCCTGTACAATTCAAGTTGAGTTTTCCAGCCTCATAGTTTCAGACTATGTAATTTTGAGTGATTCTCTCAGAAATACACATATAATAGCATATCAATTACTGTAGATATATGCTACTATATATATGAATCTTTGTATAATTATTTGCATATGATCAAATTTCTTATAGAACTTTATACCCCTTTGACTTATCACACTCTCTTTTTGTCATAGTTCTTTAAGGGCACTTCTTTTCCCCTGCCTTTACCCTTCTCTAATTAGATTTGAGAACAGAGACTATATTACAACTATCTATGTATCTTCAGTGTCTAGGACAGTGCCTCTGGACAGCCCTAAGAGATACTAATAGATATTTGTTTAATATTATGTGAGATACAAATACATGGACTATAATACAGCTAATAGTCTTGATTTCACAGACTAAAATTCATTTCAAAATAGGAAGGTAAAGATTTTCTTTTAAATTTGGGGTTTTAATGTATATTTCTCACTTAGACAACTTTCTCACTTAGAAAATTCAAATTTGTCCTTACTCTTATGATCCTTTCTTTATTAATTATGGGAAAGAATCCTTTTGGGGCAAGGGGGAGGGAAGGTAATCATAATTATATTTACCTCATGACCTGGATCTGCCAAGTACAGCATTCTAATGAATCATTTAGACTGGCTGAGACACCAAGGACAGCAAATGTTGAAAAGTTAAATGTTAAACTAAATAGATTGCTCTTGGGCTTACTGGAAGTTAGGGAGTCTAGTAGGAGCAATAGCCCAACCCCTACTTGTGAAGGTTAGGCTAGTTTTTTGTTTTTTTTTATTAAAAGGCTTATGATGCCAGTTCCTTATTATCTGAGTAGAAAAGCATCCAGAGTAGCTGGAAGGACATTCAGATGCTTGACTGGTGCTACCATAGGAAATGTTAACATCCCTCAGCTGAGTCATGAAGGTGGTACAAGTCAGGAAGACCTGAGTTCAAATTTGACCTTTTGTACTTATTGGCTGTGTAATGCTAGGCAAGCCATTTAACCTGGATTTCTCCAAATATAACTAATAGCAGCTTCCTTTCAGGATTATTGTGAAGATAGAATGAAATAACATTTATAAAGCTAATAGCACAATGCTTGGCACACATTAAGCTCTATATCAATGCTAGCTATTAAGACTATCAACTCAAGATGTATTCAATGCAATCTTTTTTTTAATATCCTCCTCCCATGGCTAATTAAACTGCCTTAAAAAAAAACTGTTGACTGAATTGTATCTCATTTTGTTTTTATGTCAAATGGAACTACTAAGAGATTTGCCTGGGGCAGGCCTAGCCCAGAACAGGAAGAAAGCAAAATCCATGCTCAAATCAAGTCAATTGATGAGATAAAATTGACAATTTGCTCATGTTGTTTCACCTGTAGCTAATCATGCCCCTTTGATGGGAGAAAGCAAGCTTACTCAACTGCTAAGAACCATTGGTATGGACTCTGAGTAGTATTTCATAGAAGAGATGACTGCTTGACCATGGCTGAGTAGCTTCAACATGGGCTGGCCATTTGAGCAATCATATAAACAATAATCAGAATGCATGGGGGAAAGACCTTCTGACATTCTCTTCTGCATCTGAAGTGAGGCTATATCTAATTAGAAAAGACAATACCCATGTTGCTCTACTCAAAGCACTGGCCTGCGGCGTACAAGGAAAAAAATTATTTTATTTTCTAGCACAGCTATGTCTTACCTTTATGGGCATACACCAAAGAGGAATCGAAAATAAATAGCACATAATTTTGCATTTTTATAATAAGTTTGAAACTAAACACTAGGAAACCTTGTCAGCCCCTGCTAAGCTGATTCCAATTAAGGCTTCTGGCAGTGTTCCAGCTGTTTTACGCCCTCAAATAGCACTGAGCATAACAAGGTTTATGAAGCATTCAAAAGTCAAATACCCTATTAACATAAACATGGAGTGAAATCAACTCTTCTACCAATTTTCAGCTTGCTTTCTTTCTTTCATTTGCGTTGGGCTAATCTAAGATGATGTCTGCTTCTTTTGTCGAGGCTTTTCTTCTTCTTCTTCTTTTTTTTTTTATGATTGCTAGCAAGACCAAATTTAGTATTTGAGCAGTGTGGCAACTTAACCTCCATCCTTATACGAAAGGGCAATTTTCTTAAAAATGTTTTCCATCTCATTCTAACTTTGCTCTCAGGAATTTATGCTTCTAATTTTTATGACAGGGTTAAGTCTAGAGGGGGAAAATATTAGTCAGTGTCTCTTGTTTAGATTTTCTTTTAATTAATGTGCCCTTTTCTATATAGTGAGAAATGTATTTTCGAAACTGATTGTCTTCTCAAAAGTTTAATGTGTGAAAGGGTTATTTGGCTGGTAACAGAAGTCAATTGTATCTAAAATAAAACCATGCATATTCCTATTCTGTTGGAAAATAAAGGAAAGAAAGAAATGATTTTTTAAAGTTTCATTTGGAAATGTAGGGTGATGTACAGTCAAGTTCTTTATTGACGTGTTGGATCAGAAGAGAGTTTTAAAGGACTTTTAAGGCATCCCATCTCACCTGCCCACTATCTTTTCCCTCTTGTTACCAAATAAAAAATGAAGTTTGAAAATTTTAGGTACTTATATTGCTTGGTATTTTGTTCTTATTTATTCAATTTTTTGTTTTTTCTCATGTTCATTTTTGATATGTATGAAGTTCTTTTGCTGGTGAAATGGTGGACAAGTATTTTGTTTATTCTAAATATCCATTAATTATTGAAAGCTTCTAAGCACATTGTCATGCATCCAATTGGAAATACGAAGTATTATTCTCTTTGTACAGCAAAAAGGGATATCAACTTTCACTCTTGAACTAACTCAAAATGCACATAGGACTCAGGAAAGAAGTTGATTTAGAATCTAGAGAATGAAGCACATGGCAAGGCTTTACATCATTTTCCAGAAAAAGGTGGTAGACTTATAAAGATGTATAGAAGATTAAATCTAAGCTGGTTATTGTGGGGGCTTGGTTTGTTTGTTTATGGCTCAATATTGATTGGAATTTATTTTTCTTTCTCTGAAGTCCAATTAGGCACTGCAATAAAAGTATATTTCTTTAGCTTTATATTGTGGGAAATTGTCTTAGAGATTTCATTTATTTTTCTTTTCTTTTTTATATATTGAAATTGTGACAAAAATATGGACAGATAATTCAAAGATGTGATATTTCTCTAAGACCTGAACAACTTTACATGCCAAATTGAGCTTGAAACAAATATAAAATTCTTGAGTATTTTTAATTGGGATTTATTCTTTGATATTACAAACTTTATCCAGGAGAGAATAATTTTTTTCAATAACATTTTGTTTGCTTCTGAGCCATCTCTTACATAAAAATATGAAGATAATTACCAATTAGATACTGTTTATGTATCTAGAGGCATTTCCTCTACAATCCTTGTATATATATCACAGGGAAATGACTGTACTCCTTCTAGGTTTGAAAGTATACCTTTAATGCATGTAGAGATAGTTTAGGAATTAAATCATGAGTTAAAAAAGTTAAGTAAACTATTATGTATCTCATATAATGAAAGAATGTTGTTATAGTATTGTTGTTGAAAGTTGGCCTTATAGTATAATAGTCTTTGATAAATATAATAGTTTTATTTCCTTTATCAAGCCACTTTTCCAAGATGATTCTATGCATTAATGTGTTTCAGAATATAATGAATTAGCCACACATAAAACAAATTACTCAATAAAAATATGCTGTTTTCCATTGCAGAAGGAAGTCAAAACAAAGAATAAATATAATGGTGGTAGACCAAGCACTGGATACCATCTATATAGAATCTTTCATTTGAACTCCTCATTGGTTATCTACCATGACAATGAAAATAACTTTGGTAAGCATAAGTTATGCTGCTCTATTTTATGCAGAGTGTATATATATATATATATATATATATATGTATATATATGAGTATATATGCATTTATGCATTTGTATGTATACATGTATATTTACATATATGTGTATTTGTATGCACATATGCATCCATGTGTGTATATATATATATATATGTGTGTGTAGATGCAGATGTCAAATGAATATAGAAATAGGCATGAAGACATTTAAATTTAAATTTAGAAAGATGTTGGCCCTTTACTAGGTTTAGCATTTTTTTGCAGTTTTAGTTTATTCTTGTCATTACAATTTTTGACATTGTCTATATAGGATCTGGTCACATGCATTTATTCTGTATTAGTAGTCCTTGTTCTCATCTTTCTTATTTTTTTCTTTTTAATATCTAACCTGGTCTATTAGTACCCTGGTCATCACCCATACTCCCTTTAGACTATTTCTTCCTAGCCTATGTATATTATTACTTAGTCACTTCCTTTTTGTAATGGACTATGAGATCCATGAGAGCAAGTACTGCATTTGTTTGCATCATGAAGACTTACTTAGCACAATGTTTGACACATAGTGGTATTTAATTGAAATCTATTGATTGACTTACTAGTAAGTATTTTATAAATATAGTTGACTGACTAAAAGATGACTGACTTATAGCTTAACTCTCAATCATATTATAAACTTATAGAGAATCAAGGTTGTGATTCAGATTTCTTTACTACTTCTCAGTGCTTATCACAATGGTTTACATGCTAGTCATTGAACAAATTCTTGGATAAATTAACAAATGAGTGAATGTTTCATTCTAGTATTAGTTAGTCCAAATCTGATTTCCTCTTAGACCTCTGCTCTTTGACACTGAATGCCTTTACAACTGATTTAGGATGTAATTCACTATATAGCTAGGATATATACCCTGTGTTAATATTTAAACAATGATTCATCCTGAGTATTGGAAGAAACATGAAAAATATACCTTTTAAACCATTTCTAATTAGCAAGGAGATTATAGTAATATATCATAAAAACCATACTCTACAACCAAGTGGGATTTATACCAGGAATTTAGGGATAGTTCAATGTTAGGGAAACCATTAGAAATATTAGGAAAACCAACAGAAATAATCTGATTATCTCAATATATGCTGAAAAAGTATTTGACAAAATACAGCATCCATTCCTATTTAAAACACCAGAAAACAGGAAATAAAAGAGCTATTCTTAAAATGACAAATAGTACATATCTAAAGCATCAGTAAGCATTATCTGTGATGGAGATAAACTAGATGCCTTCCCAGTAAGATCAGGAGTAAAGCAAGGATGCCCATTATCACCACTATTATTCAATAGTGTACTAGAAATGCTAACAAAAGGGTATTAATGGTATTAGAACAGGCAATGATGAAACAAGATTATCACTCTTTGTAGGTGATATGATAATATGCTAGAGAATACTAAAACTTCAACTAAAATTAGTTGAAATAACTAACAACTTTGACAAAGTTACAGAATATAAAATAAATCCACATAAATCATCAACATTTCTATATGTTACCAACAAAACCCAGTAACAAAAAATAGAAAAAGAAATTCAAATTTAATTAACTGTTTATAATATAAAATACTTGGGTATTTACATGCCAAGATAAACCCAGGAATTATATGAATGCAATTACAAAACATTTTCATAAACAACAAAGTCAGATCTAAAGGTTGCTCAAACAATATATGAAAAATTACAGTCCTGCCTAAATTTATCCAGTTGTTTTGTGTGGTACCAAATGAATAGCCCAAAATGATTTTACAGAACTAGAAAAAATAATACCATAATTCATCTTTAATTACAAGAAGTTAAGAATTTCAAGGGAATCAATGAAGAAAATTGAAATATGGCCCTAGTGTACCAAATTTCAAACTATATTACAAAGCCATAATCAAAACAATCTGATATTGGCTAAAAATAGAATATTTGATCAGTAGAATAGATTAGCTACAGAATGCATAATAGCAAATTATCAGAGTTATTTAATATTTGATAAATCCACAGATCCAAGCTTTAGTGATAAGACATCACTATTTGACACTGCTATGAAAACTAGAAAAAGATATGGCAGAAACTGGGTATAGACTAACATCTCAAACCCTATACCAAGATAAAGTCAAAATAAATGCATAATTTATGAATTAGAGGAGCAGAGAATAGCCTACTTGTCAAATCTATGAATAAAGGAAGAATTTGTGATGAAATGAGATAAAAAGCTTTATAGAATTCAAAATGATTAACTTTGATTATATTAATCTAAAAAAGTTTTGCACAAACAAAACTAATGCAATCAAGATTAGAAGAAAAGGAGAAAAACAAAAGAATATATCAAATATATCTGATTAAGGACTTTTTTCAAATATATATATAACACACACATATATATATTATATATATATATATATATATATCACTGAATCAAATTTATGAGAATACAAATCATTCCCCAATTGCTAACTGATCAAAGAATAATGAATAGGCAGTTTTCAGGTGAAATCAATGTTATATATAATCACATGAAATGCTCTAAATCACTATTTGTTAGAAAAATGCAAATTAAAACAACTCTGAGGTGCTACCTAACACAGATCAGATTGGCTAATATGACATAAAGGGAAAATAATAACTGTTGGAGGGGATGTGAGAAATTTGGAATACTAACACACTGCTGTTAGAGTTGTGAAATGATCCAACCAGTCTGGAGTGTATTTTGGAACTATGACTGAAGGGCTTTAAAACTATACATACCTTTTGATGCAGCAATAATAGGTCTAAATCCCAAATATATTTTTTTAAAGGGAAAAGAACTTGTTTGTATATTTATAGCAGCTTTTTTTGTGTTGGCAAAAAACTGGAAACTAAGGAAATGTCCATCAATTGCAGAATGGCTCAACAAGTTATAGTAATATGATTGTAATCTAATACTACTGTGCTATAAGAAATGACAAGGATGAAGATGATTTAAGAAAAATGTGAAATGACCTACATGAAGAGTTACAAGGTAAAGTTAGCAGGAATAGAAGAAAATTGTACACATTGATGGCAATATTATATGCTGAATATTTATGAATGACTTAGCTATTCTTAGAAATATAATCATTAAGACCGTCTTTAAGGATTTATGATGTAGAAAGCCATCTACCTCCAAAAAAGAATTAATGGAGTCTACATGCAAAATGAGACATACTATATTTCACATTATTTCTTCACTTTTGTTTATTCAAGATCTCTTTCACAAAATGACTAATATGGAAAGATGTTTTATACTATTACACACGTAAAATGTAAATTAGATGGCTTGCTGTTTTGGGATGGGGGAAGGAGAAGCAGAGAGGAAGAGGAAGAATTTGGCTCAAATTTTTTAAAAAGGTTAAAATTGTTTCTTCTCCTGATTAAGGAAAAACAATTTTTAAAAAGAAAGAACTGGGCACAAATAAAAGCACTTTGAATAATTGACATACAGAGTTGAACTCTGAAATGAAACTGTAACTATAACTGCAAATATGCTTCCATATTGGGAAAAAAAACCCTAATTGTGCTTTTCAAAGATATCATTTTTAACCACATGATTTGGGACAAGGAATATTACCATTCTATTTGAACCTTTGTTTTGACCAGATTGCAAATTTTCTGTTAATTAGTTCTTGAATTGTCCAATATACTATTATAGATTAGTTCCATGGCTCCTGCACATGGATTTTATTACAGACTTTTCATACACATCTGCTCAGGCATTCAATCTGTTTAAACTAATGCTTCTCTTATATAAAGGGGAAAAACAGGAAGTTGTATAGATATTGAACAAAAAAAATCAAATATTTATCTTCCCTATATCCAGTTTGCTTCAAAATATTTAATTAAATGATCATTTGATTAAAAGACGATTTGTTTAAAAATTATCTTTTTCTTCAAGAAACATGATAACAGTATTTAAAAGAAGCAGATTAATAGAAAAGATGGTCAATTGAATGGATTCGATTTTAAAGAAATGAGATTCTATGCTGTTAATATTTGCTCATAAATCCCAATGAATTTATATAACTCCCCAAAGCATAATAAAACAGTTTGATTAGTTTCCAATCTTTCTGCCTTTTTTGGTTAGTATAAGCATAACCATGTAACTTATGTTGTTTTCAAAATTAATATACTCAGGATGCAAAGGATGCAACATTCGGAGCATGAAGAATCATTAACAAGCAACGTGAGGAGAAATGTTCTTGCATTTCAAATGCTTCATTGCTTCATTGAAGAGTGAACACAGGAACTCACTCAGAGGCAGATGTTGTGCTTGCACGTATTACAAATGCAAACAATTATCCCCAAAGTGAACAGAAAGGAATTAGGAAACCATATCAGACTCAGAAGGAGGAGAATAAATTGCATTGAATTTTTAAATGTAGAACTATGTTAGTAATGGAAGCTAGGACAAATGTGGGGTCCTAAGTTACTATGCTGAAGGAATGATTGGGAAAGTAAAGAATGCGATTGATTCATCTGGTTCCAAAGTTGGTTATTAATGGCATTTTTGAGAAATGGTGAGCTCAAGAACTGAATTGTATGGTGTTTGCTTTGTAAACATTTCAGTCCTTATGTCTCTGTATGTTATCATAGAAAACTCATAAGTGGAAATAAAATAAAAGTAAAAAAACAACAAAGTACAAGGGACTGGATTATCTGATATGACTTAGCTTTGAAAAGAAGGAAGAATTTCACTTCTGCAGTATTTATCAGGCACGAGATAATAAGGAGGCATGGAAAGGAATTGTTGCCAAAAGATATGAAAAGGAAACAGAATTACTTTTATGAAAACAGAAATCAACCAACAGACATTAATTAGATGCATAAATACGGTACCTTTTCCTATATAGGAATTTGTTTAACAAAGGGGATGATGGTATTCCTATAATCAATCCCAGGTCACAGTATCTGAAAATTTTGTTCAGTTCTAGGTACTGTTACAATTTTGAGATCCTTTGCCAAGTTGGAATATATCTAGAGGAAAGGAACTAGAATTTTTAAAAGGATACAAAAACCAGAGATTCTTGATCTCTCAGCTTTAATAGGCAGGTACTCTCAGTCTCAGAATAAGGTTAAAGAGATTATTTTAACAATGTTATAGAAATTACTGCCTTCTGGTGCCCACAGCTCAATTGCTCTGCCTCCTTGATTATGAAAAAAATCATCCCGGGGCATAAGACTATTGTCTGCTCCTTCCTTCCCTTGATTATGTTTAGGGTATATCTTGGCTTTTTAACCTTTGGAGGTGAGAACTATTACCGTAACCTATTTAATTTTGTCTACCTACCTCAAGCTTCTTCACACTCTCCTCTCAACTTTAAACTGATTTCCCTAAATTACAAATAACTACCCTATTCATTAAACTCTATTGTCTTTCAGTCACTTCCAGGATTAAAAAGAAAATCCCCTGTTTGACTTTTGAAGTTATTCATATTCTAATCCTTTTCTAGTATTCTTTTTTTTTTAATTTTATACATTATTTTATTTGGTCATTTTCCAACATTATTCATTGGAGACAAAGATCATTTTCTTTTCCTCCCACCCCCCCATCCCCCCCATAGCCAATTCGAACCCATTTCCATGTTGTTGATATTTGCCTTAGGGTGTTCATTTTGAGTCTCTCCTCATTCATGTCCCTTACAACCCTGTAGTAAAGCAATTGCTTTTCTTTGGTGTTTTTACTCCCACAATTTGTCCTCTGCTTGTGGGTAGTATTTATTCTCCTAGATCCCTGCAGAATGTTCAGGGACATTGTATTGACACTAATAGAAAAGTCCATTATGTTCAATTGTACCACAGTGTTTCAGTCTCTGTATACAATGTTTTCCTGGTTCTGCTTCTCTCACTCTCCATCACTTCCTGGATGTGGCTCCAGTTTCCATGGAATTCCTCCACTTTATTATTCCTCTTTGCACAATAGTATTTCATCACCAACATATACCAGAATTTGTTCAGCCATTCCCCAATTGAAGGGTATCCCCTCATTTTCTAATTTTTTGCCACCAAGAAAAGCACAGCTATAAATATTCTTGTACAAGTCTTTTTCCTTATTATCTCTTTGGGGTACAAACCCAGCAGTGCTATGGCTGGATCAAAGGGTAGACACTCTTGTTGCTCTTT
This sequence comes from Monodelphis domestica, assembly GCF_027887165.1. Classification (NCBI taxonomy): domain Eukaryota; kingdom Metazoa; phylum Chordata; class Mammalia; order Didelphimorphia; family Didelphidae; genus Monodelphis; species Monodelphis domestica. The sequence goes on from NC_077229.1 coordinate 253,133,454, forward strand.
GGGCATAGTTCCAAATTGCCCTCCAGAATGGTTGGATCAATTCACAACTCCACCAGCAATGAATTAATATCCTTACTTTGCCACATCCCCTCCAGCATTCATTTTTTTCCTTTGCTGTCATGTTAGCCAATCAGGTAGGTGTGAGGTGATACCTCAGAATTGTTTTGATTTGCATCTCTCTGATTGTCAGAGATTTAGAGCACTTTTTCATGTGCTTATTAATTGTTTTGATTTCTTTGGCTGAAAACTGCCTGTTCATGTCCCTTGCCCATTTATCAATTGGAGAATGGCTTGATTTTTGGTACAATTGATTTAGCTCTTTATATATTTGAGTAAGAGGTTCTTGTTATGAAGATTGTTTCCCAATTTCTTCCTTCCTTTCTCATTTTGGTTTTGTTGGTTTTGAATGTACAAAAACTTTTTAATTTGATGTAATTAAAATTGTTTATTTTACATTTTGTGACTCTTCCAATGTCTTGCTTGGTTTTAGAGTCTTTCCCTTACCAAAGGTCTGACATGTATGCTATTCTGTGTTCACCTAATTTACTTATAGTTTCCTTCTTTATGTTTAAGTCATTCACCCATTGTGAGTTTATCTTGGTGTAGGGTGTGAGGTGTTGATCCAAACCTAATCTTTCCCACACTGTCTTACAGTTTTCCCAGCAATTTTTGTCAAATAGTGGGTTTTTGTCCCAAAAGCTGGAGTCTTTGTGTTTGTCATATACTGTCTTGCTGAAGTCACTTACCAGGAGTCTATTCTACTGATCCTCCTTTCTGTCTCTTAGCTAGTACCAAATTGTTTTGATGACCGCTGCTTTATAATATAGTTTGAGATCTGGGACTGCAAGGCCCACTTCCTTTGTATTTTTTTTTTATTATTTCCCTGGATATCCTTGATCCTTTATTCTTCCAAATGAACTTTGTTATGGTATTTTCTAGATCATTAAAAAAAATTGGAAGTTCAATGGGTATGGCACTAAATAGATAAATAAGTTTGGGTAAGATGGTCATTTTTATTATATTGGCTCATCCTACCCATAAGCAGTTAATGTTTTTCCAATTGCTCAAGTCTAGTTTTAGTTGTGTGGAGTGTTTTGTAGTTGTGTTCATATAGTTCCTGTGTTTGTCTCGGGAGATAGATTCCTAAGTATTTTATTTTGTCTAAGGTGATTTTGAATGGGATTTCTCTTTCTAGTTCTTGCTGCTGAGTTGTGTTGGAAATATATAGAAATGCTGATGACTTATGCGGGTTTATTTTGTATCCCGCAACTTTGCTAAAGTTGTTTATTATTGCGACTAAATTTTTGGTTGATTCTCTAGGATTCTTTATGTAGACCTGTAAAAAATATTATTATTTTAAGTTGCAAAGTTTATATTCCTTTTGAGAAGAATTTTAGGTAAAGATGCTACCTCCCTGAATCCAGAAACTGAACTGTTGGAGAAGACACCATGAAGAAGCCTCCAGACCACAAGCTACACAACTACACAAGAATGAACTTTGGGTGTGGTTGATTGAATATTTATTTGTATGTATACTTTCATGCCAAAGGGGACTGCCCTCTAACTGGCTTTTTGTCAATGCGTCCAGCAATTATTGTTTTTTTTTCTTTTTCTCGCTTATCCTCAAATTATTATAATCTTTAAGTTGATTATGTTTTCATGATCATTTGGAAAAAAAATATTTCTTTTTCAAATGATCACATGGTGAAATGTAAAAATGGAGACTTGAATCCAGGACTCTATTCCCCAGAAGTCTTTGCTCACTTCCCAAAATGCCTTGTAACCTCACCTGGGCAGAGAGTGAGATGGGGTATTTAACCTCGTTGTAAAGGTTATGTGCTCTATTTCCTACTTCTTCTTTGGAGCAGACGGGTCTTTTCATGATATAGGTGAGGTTGTCTAGGCTGCTCTGGGCCTGGACACATGCTTTCTTATTCTGCACTTTTCTTTAATCCTTAACCTTTAATAAACCTCTAAAAATATAATACTCCTTGCAGAGAGAAACTAATTTCTACCTGCCTTATTTCCTAAATTTTAATCATAACAATTTGGCAACCATGAAGGGACAGGGTGGGAGGTATGGGTGGGGGTGGGGGCTGGGGCAGGATAGGCAGGAATGGGGGAGGAGGAATGGGAAAGGGGAGGGGCTGGGTGGTCAGGAGGGGGAGGAGCTGGTTGGCCCAAGGGGCCTGATATTTAGAAACTAGGAGCCAAATTGTTTTGGGCAGGGTGGGTCAGGGAATCTGATAATGATGGAGAATGGAGAGATAAATCACTCCTATTGTTGGATGCCTTTAATTCTCTTTTAATATTTTGCAGGAAGGCTTTGATATCTCCCCATCTTTCTTCCATAAGTTTATCTTGTTCCACAAATAGTTGATTAATAAAAGCATTCTGTTCCATAATTTGTTGATTAATAAAAGTATTTTGTTCCTTAATTTGTTGAGTAATAGAAGGAACAAGTGCTTATTCTCTCTTAGAGGAGATTAGATTTATTATTACAACTCCAATAATTACAATCCCAAGGAAGAGGAATGCAAAAGTCATGTAGAGACTAATAGTCTCTGAAAAGAGCCACCCTATAGGAACACCTATTAGGAATCCCATGTACTTGGTTATTGAACTTATAAGCCAATTCCTAAGTAAAGCATGTATGGGCTGGAGCCACAATTTTTTTAAGTGTTATGATTAAAATTTAGGAACTAAGGCAGGTAGAAATTAGTTTCTCACTGCAAGGAGTATTATATTTTTAGAGACTTATTAAAGGTTAAGGATTAAAGAAAAATACAGAATAAGAAAGCATGTTTCTAGGCCCAGAGAGGCCTAGACAGCCTCACCTACATCATGAAAAGACCTGTCTGCTCCGAAGCGGAAGTAGGAAAGAGAGCACATAGCCTTCACAACAAGGTTAAATACCCCATCTCACTCTCGGCCCAGGTGAGGTTACAAGGAATTTTGGGAAGGGAGCAAGGACTTCTGGGGAATGGAGTCCTGGATTGAAGTCTCCATTTTTACAGACCATCATATCATCCACAAAGAGCGATAACTTGTTCTGCTCCTTGACAATTTTAATGCCTTCAATTTCTTTTTCTTCTCTAATTGCTACTGATAGTATTTCTAGAACAATGTTAAATAATAGAGGTGATAATGGGCATCCTTGTTTCACTCCTGACCTTATTGGGAATGTATCTAGTTTGTCCCCATTGCAAATGATGTTTGCTGATGGTTTTAGATATATACAGTTTACCATTTTTATGAAAGACCCTTTTATTCCTATGCTTTCTAGTGTTTTAATAGGAATTGGTGTTGTATTTTATTGAAGGCTTTTTCTGTGTCTATTGAAATAATCATGTGATTTTTGTCTGTTTGTTTGTTGATATGATCAATTATGTGGATGGTTTTCCTAATATTGAACCAGACCTGCATTCCTGGTAGGAATCCTACTTGATCACACCTGCTGGAGTCTTTTTGCTAGTATAGTATTTAGTTTTTTTGCATCTATATTCATTAAGGAGATTGGTCTATAGTTTTCTTTCTCTGTTTTTGACCTGCCTGGCATTGGAATCAGTACAATGTTTGTGTCATAAAAGGAATTTGGTAGAACTCCCTCTTTTCTCATTATGATAAAGAGTTTGTATAGTATTGGGAGATTAGCTGTTTTTTTAATGTTTGATAGAATTCACTTGTGAATCCATCAGGCCCTGGGGATTTTTTCTTAGTGAGTTCTTTGATGGCCTGTTGGATTTCTTTTTCTGATATGGGATTATTTAATAATTCTTTTCTAGTCCTCTTATTTTTACTCCCCTCTACATACTTTGTGATCCACTGACATAAGCCTCTCTGCCATTTCTTGCAGAGGACACTATCACAAGACTAAAAGCATTTTTGTGGACTGTCTCCTTCACCTAAAATGTTCTCTCTCTTCAACTGCATCTCCCAGAATTTATGGCTTCCTTCATGTCTCCACTAAAGTTTAATCTACTGCAAGAAGTAATTGCCAGACCTCTTTAATAGTAGAATCTTCCCTCTATTAAATATCTCCAGTTTGTTCTGTTAAACCTCATTTGCACATAGTTATTTGTATGTCATATCCTCCATTAGATTGTAAGGTCCTTGAAAGCAGAATTATTTTTTGTGAATTTCTCTGTATGTTTCTAGCACTTAACAGAGTGTCTGGAACATAGTAGGCATTAAATTAGTTCTCATTGTTTATTTGGCCTGACTTACTAACATCTTTGGTTTGGTACTTGATAATGATTTCCTTAAAATCGGGACAGTAATACATAGTTGAACCTGCCAACTGAGAGCAACCTGCAACCATCCCCAAAGGGCCATCAAACCTTTGATTCAGTAATATCACTATGAGGTCTGTAGCCCAAAGAGATTAAAGATAAGGAGAAAGAACCTATCTGTACAAAAAATGTTTATAGCAGCTTCTTTTTAGTGGAAAAACCAGAAAACTGAAGGGATGTCTATTAATGGTATACTATTGTGGCATAAAAATAACAAATATGAAGAACACAAAAAACCTGGAAAGACTATTATGAAGTGATACAAAGTGAAGTGAGAAGAACCAGGGAAATGTTCACAATATGATGATCATGTGAATGACTTAACTATTATCAACAAGGCAAGGATCTGGGACAACTTCAAGAGGCTCATGACAAAAAAATGGATATCTACCTTTCACAGGAAGGAACAGACAGAGTATGAATGCAAATTGAAACATATCATTCTTCTTTTATTTCCTCCATGAATTTTTCTCTAGTGTAAGCAATATGTACCTTCTTTCACAATACAATGAATATGGAAATAAATATTATGTGATATGTCTAAAAATATTCCTTGTAAAAGAAGTAATTATATTTGAATTGATATCACATAGAAGATACTTTACATTCCTGAGCTGGTACTACATCTTTCTTTTTTTTTAAATCTTCCATCTTAGAATTAATACTATGTTTTGATTCCATGACATAAGAACATTGTGGGCTATGTAATGAGGGTTAAATGACTTGTCCAGCATCACAAACTAGGAAGTGTCTAAGATCAGATTTGAACCCAAGACCTCATACCTCTGAGCCTAGCTATTTGTAATAAGTCACCTCCAAGCTGCACCTCCAAGCATTACTTTTAAAAGAAGACAGGCAGCCATACAAAGTCAGAGACACAGATTGCCCACACAAATCAGACCTTCAATAGAAAGTATAGTTTCTAAGGGAAAGGAGAGAGAGAGAAATTTCACAATAGGCATTATAGTGTGGTTTTTAAAATTAATAATCAATAACTAAGAATTATATTTTATAAAGTTTTATTAATAATAACTAAAGCAAAACAGCTGGCTGACTTCAGCCTGGTCACAGGTTCAAAAGAGAAAGGAGGAGTTACAACCACTTAAATACAATCTGGCAAAACGTGGGGGTGCAGGAAAATAGAGTTTTGGGAAACTAAGGCACTTCTGGGAGATGAAGTCCAAAGGCTCAAAATCTCCATTTATACATACACCCCCTGTGATCCTATTGGGAAACCAGTTTCCCCAATAGGATCATGGAAATATAATTAACTTAAAATTACAATAATTTGTGGATAAAGGGAAAAGAGAACAAAACCAATGATTACAAGGTTGAAAAAAAGCCAATTTGGGGGCAGTCCCCTTGAGCATAAGAGTATACTTTCAAAACAAAGGCATTTCAACCCCCTATAGATCAAAATGAGAGCTACTAAACTTGATAAGAATGAAACATTTTCTTCTGTTTATTTCTTTTTATATCTTTTTTGGACAGTTTGATTTGCATGGCTCTACATATTTGTAATGAGTTTTGTTTTCTTGTCTTCTTATTAGATTAGAAGGAGGAAGAGGAGGGAATGATCTTAGAACTGAAAACAATTTTTTTAAAAAAAGATGTGTGAAGTAAGAGCAAGAAATTGAGAACGACACTTCAGTTAAAACCTTGTTGGGTTGAAGGATGGTGGTGCTCTTGAAAAATAAGAAGGTAGTTTAGAAAAATGATGGATTTGGGAGAAAAAATTATGAGTTCAGTCTTGAATGTGTTGAGTTTAAGGTACCTGTGGGATATCAATTTCAAAATATCCAAGGCTCTATCGACAGAAAACTAAGTATCTCTTCAAAGTAACCAATTCTAATTCTGGACAGTTGTATTAAAATATTCCCTCCTATTTTAAATTGACATCCATCTTTTAACTATCCCATACCAATCCTCATTCTGTCCTTTGGGACAGAATTAGTCAATTCCTGGTTATTATTACAGGCAACTAGATGGTACAATGGATGAAAATTGGAATCAGGAAGATCTGAGTTCAATATCGTCTCAGATAATTACAAGGGAAAGTCACTTAATCTCATTTTGCCTCTATTTTCTCAACTCTAAAATGAGGATAAGAACACAAAACTCCCAAGGTTATTGTGAGCATAAAATGAGATAATACAATAAATTGTTTTACAAACTTTAAAGCGCTGTATAAATGCTAATGACTGTTATTATTAGCTCAGCAGTGCCCACAACTACACTCTAGTTATGTGATGACTTGTACAAGGGATACTTACTCATTCACACTTTTTCTAGGTTTCAGGAGAGCATTTATCACCCAAGGAAAGAATAGTTTCTAATGGCCAATATTTGTCTCTAGAGAATCATTATCTTTATTCAATCTATCTTCATACAAACATCCTTCTTTACCCTGCAATGAGCTGTTCAACTCTGCATCATTATTGGACTATAATGTACCCATTTATCAGGTAGAAAATGAGGAAGAAAAATTCTCCCTATTATCATGCATAGGTACATTGCTCTCAAGCCTCATGGATGTTTTTATCTATCTGTCTCCTTCTTTAGAGAAAGGAGACTGACACACCAGTCCAATAGTTTTTTTTTCTTCCCCCCCCCCTTTCTGCTCCCTTATCTATATGCCCCACCAATGTCAAAGAAGAAAATTGAATTAGTAACAAAACTCAGGAACATCTTCACAGTCTGCTCTCAGCCACATGTTTCTGTCCTCTCTAATCAAAGACACCACCACTGACATTGATTACAAACTGCATGTATGGGTGTGACTGAAAAGTCTGATGTCTGCACTGCACAGATGTAAAGGTTACTCTTTGAATTCTGGTAGTGGCTGTTCTTTGTAAAACCTGTCACTGTTTTTGCCTGTGCCCTTTGACCTCACAGTCGACAGGAAGCATCATTTCACAAGAGAGCTTTCCAATTCCTTATCACTGCACACCAGGTTCGCTGTCAGCTGCTGTTGTCATTCCCCAGCAATACATAGCTTCAGCACAGTTTTTGAAGCTGAGCATCCCGTGTCCCTCCAATTATTGCTCTCTCTTTTCAGTAGCCCCACTGAGCTCCTCATACAAGAGTCACTGGGGTAGCTTGCTGGCATCCATTCATTTGCATCTGTTCTCCCCACTCCAGCAGCCCAGTGAAACTGTGATGGAGCAATTCATTTTGACAACATTTAAGAAGTGTGTCTTTACTGTGCAAAGCCTTTTGCCGGGTTCTAAGCAGATTGAGGAGGTACAAAGAATAGAAAGTAAATAACTAAGACATTGCCCCTGCCCTCTTGAAGCTCACACTTTAATAATGGGATGAGATCCATATGGCAGTTACACAAAGTGAGTCATTCTGCCAGGTTGAAGTTACAGAAAAAGTTTCTCCCTTCTAGGGCTAGACTATTATAGGAAGGGTATAGTAGTGTCTCCATAATTGAGATCCTCCTAACAAGACCAATAGCAGCTAGGTAGTACAGTGGTTAGAATGTCACATTTACAAATCAAGAAGACCTGGGTTCAATAATGATCTCAGATACATACTGTGTGACCCTGAGCAAATCACTTAAGCCTGTTTGCCTCTGTTTCCTCACTTTAAAATGAATTAGAGAAGGAAATGGAAAACCACCCGAATATCTTTGGCAAAACCCCAAATGGGATCCTGAAGAGTTGGTCACTACTGAAACAAATGAACAAACAAGACCAAATACAAACATACTACTCCTCTGGTCAAACAGTTGGACATGCTCCAAGAAGTAAGAGTGCCATAATCAGTAGCCTTCAGTCAGGAAGAAACAACAAAATTAACATTTCATTACCTTGAACTTAATCATATATGAGAGAGCAGAATTTATGGGCCATTGAACTTCACAGATTCACAAAATTGTTAAAATACATTAATGTGTTGTATATTAAGAAATTGTGTATGAAATCACTTTGAAAATTATCAAAGATGATATAAATGATTAGCTAATAAAAGATTTCTTCAGAAATTACTACCCAGAATATGACTCACTTTCCCTTAATGACCTCAGAGACATGGCCACTTATTTACATGAAAACAAAATGGAACAAGAAAGGGAGAAAGATGAGCTGAAGAAAAAATTACAAGATATCAGAGTCACTGAGTCAAAAAGAAATTGAAGAGGTCAAAAACCTTGCAATGATTAAAACTTTTAATAGGCAGACCCCACAATACCAACAGAAAGGGCAGAGGGACACCAAGAAATGTTTGTTTTTTTTTTATGTTCTAAATTAGGTCATGTAGAGACATTTTGTCCCCAAAAGCAGAAATATGGACAAGAGCAGGATCTAGGAGAGACAGCTGCTGTTTAACTTGGCCAGGAGAGAGAAAATGAAGAATGAGTCTGTAGTTCCCCCTTTCAGCCTCCCCTCAGCTATGGCTGCTCACCCAAACAACCTCTTGACTTCCCTCTAATTCTATGATACATAGAGCTTCCCTTCTGAGAGAGAGAGAGAGAGAGAGAGAGAGAGAGAGAGAGAGAGAGAGAGAGAGAGAGAGAAGAAGAAGAAGAAGAAGAAGAAGAAGAAGAAGAAGAAGAAGAAGAAGAAGAAGAAGAAGAAGAAGAAGAAGAAGAAGAAGAAGAAGAAGAAGAAGAAGAAGAAGAAGAAGAAGAAGAAGAAGAAGAAGAAGAAGAAGAAGAAGAAGAAGAAGAAGAAGAAGAAGAAGAAGAAGAAGAAGAAGAAGAAGAAGAAGAAGAAGAAGAAGAAGAAGAAGAAGAAGAAGAAGAAGAAGAAGAAGAAGAAGAAGAAGAAGAAGAAGAAGAAGAAGAAGAAGAAGAAGAAGAAGAAGAAGAAGAAGAAGAAGAAAGGGAGACAGACAGACAGACAGAGAGAAGTTACTCTCCATCCTCAAGCTGGAACTGTTTCCCTATTCATTCTAGAATTAGTTGGGGAAGACAATAAATTTTATTCTAACTGATCATTTGGGGATAACACAGGGAAATGGCTGCAAGAGGGGTTTTTGAGGAAAGAGAGAAAAAAGGTGTCCCTATTCTAGCTATACCCTCCTCCCTCTTCAAGTTGGGGAACCCAGGCCTTGGCAGCCTTGGGCCCCTGAGAGATTCAGGCTTAGATGGCCCTAGTCTTGGCCATATTGGGCACAGTTCAGACCCAGGGCACCAGGAACTGTGAGATGATCTTGTCAGCTATTTTGAGTCTTCTCCAGCTGGCCACTACATTTGAGAATTGGAGGGGAAGGGTGTCCAGTCACCAGGAGAAAGATTTAAGTCTTTTCTCAGGAGCAAGTCTTAACCAGACCTTTTCCTCAGGATGTCTCTGGATTGAGAGAAATAACTGCCTCTTCCACAGAATCTCCTGCTCTCTTAAAATTCTCCTGGGGCCCCTCCCCCATTGTGGCTGAGGCTCCAGCAATTTCCCAGACTGTAACTCCAGTTCTTGGTTTTGAAACCTCTATCACAGTATGAAATATTTCATATGCTGTATAACAATAACTGAAAAATAATCCTTTATATGACATTCTTATTAACCTGTCATATATACACATTCATTCATCCATCTTTCCATCCATCCAAAATGCTGAACTGCTTTTTTAATCTTTTTTATATTGTTACATAAGAGATGGTCACTGGGTAGAAGAGGGGTTGGTGATATATTCAGATGTAAAGGTAATATAAAAACAAAATATATCAATACTTTTTAAAAATATAAAGTATTTTTGACTCAACTAGAAGGATTACTATTATAATTGTATACTATTAGCACATCCACAGTTCAGAAAATGTTTTTCAATTACATGAAGCACATCTCTGAAAAAAAAATCCTGAGTACAGAGAAGTATTTCTTGTTATTGGCTAGATGATATGTATTTGTAGTTGTCAATATTAAATAATCTATATAGACTTAGATAGAGGTGAAAAAATTGCTTTGAAGAAAAGTGGTATTAAGGAAACTGACTATATATCTGAAATACCTCTTTACTGTGCATGTAATAAGCAACCCCTCTACTCAACCACACCTTTGTTATTTCTTGTGACTTCAGGATATTTAGTGCCTTCTAGTCCAAGATGACCTCATATCTTTTTGATAGAAAGTATGGAAGAGAGGGAAGAATGGAAAGAAGGAAGAAGGGAGGGAAGGAAGAAGGAAAGAAGGAAGGGAAGAAAGAAGAAAAGAATGGAGGGAAAGAGGGAGGAAGGAAAGAAGGAAGATCTTTCACCTGTTGATAGATTGAGGGTGCCCCTCCTTTATAATGTAAGCTTCTTGAGGGCAGGGATTATCTGGTATTTGTCTTTATATCCCCAACACTTAGAGCTGCTCTAGCATATTATGGGCTCTTTTTTCTTTCCTTATTTTATTGATTGATTGAATTAGAAAGCCAGAAAGGGAATGGAGTTTTATTTCGTTTCAAAGAATTGATGGCCATAATGTTTTCTGTTTCTCTCAGTAGAAAGATTATTTTTTCTATGCTAGTTCATTTGAATATAAAATATATGAGTTGAGTACAAAACCCACAGTCCTAGAGACATTAAATTAGACAACAGGTGGTTTCTTCTTGTTCTTATCAGTAAGTAATTACTTTAATATCTGAAGGGAGCAGGGGACCAGTAAGCTAAGCATGAACCTTTGACTTCACACCTCTGGGATGCTCTTGAAATCGAATTTGCCTCAGGAAGTGAAGCCTACCCTTGATGTCAATAGCCTTTTTATGTCTCAGCTGCTTCATCCATTCTGCATAAGGAGACCCTTTCTCTTCTGAGGATATTTCTGAATGAACTCCTGCCACCAATTCTTCCTCCCCATTGAAGAAAATAGTGGAGATAAATCAGGACCAAAGTGATCTACATCTCTTCAGGAGAAAGCTTATTAGATATGGGTATTATCTGTATGGTAGTACAGAATGATCTTAGCTCTTAACCTTTAATGAAAACAATGGATCATCTAACCTTTCAAAATAAACTTTGGGTGAAAAATCATTTAACCCTTTTTTTTTTCATCTTTAAAGTACTCTGAGTCATATTTTTAAAGGAAATAAAAAAATTATTTAGTCATGCATTATCAGTAAGAGTTGTCAGCTGATCCTCTATTCCTGAAAAATAAAAAGCCAACCTTATCCCAGGATATCTAGGAATGAATGCACATGGAATTCAGAATCAAAGAATCACAAAATCTCGAGTTGGGAGGGATATCAGAGACAAGATTGCCTGGTCCAGACACTGTGTGAATAAGAACTTCCCTTCCAAGAACTAACAAGTTCTTCTGACAAGAATTTCTACATACATACTTTAATTGAAGTCTTCTGGTAAAGAGAGAGGGATGTAATATTTATAGGAAGAATGTGGTAGGAGATTGAAGAACAGGGGATACTGAAGGATTTGTAACACGGAATGGAGGAATTGAAGGGAGAGAGGGAATATGGCTGCTGGTGAGGTAAAAGAGAGATATGCCCCCTGCTGAGAGGATGTTTTTGAGAAATGAGGTTCCCAAGAAATGGACCACTTATGATAGCCTTGAGGCAATGTCTTCTATACGAATTGATGTTGAAGATACCCCAGAGCAGGTAAGCACAAACCCTCCTGAAGGACAAGCCTCCCTGCCAGACCAAGGTCTCCCAGCAGGGATCCAATAAAAACCATTTATAGTTGAATGGCTGTCCTGAGGTTCAGCTCCCTCTATGTTCCCCTGAAATGATAGTCCTCTTATCTGATTGTGGTTATTTAAATAAAGATAAATTTTAATAATAATAAGTTTGTGTAAGGGAGGTATCAGGGAAGAGGGAATCAGGCTTTCCCTAGATAAGGTTTGAGTCTCTCTCTCAGCTTTTGAGCTGAGGCCAGGCCTTATAGAATGGTGGAGGGTTTCTTTTATTCCTATCTATGTTAATCTGTGCTAGTTTTCTTAAGTTCAAAGTCTTAGCAGTAGACAGCAAGAGGAAGAAAAGTTCTGATTTTCAGAGCTGGTTGGGCCTGTCTCTTCAGGATGACACCCCTAAAGACCAGCTTTACAGTTCAAACTGCTTCCTTTAAGTCCTTTTGCCCAATGACATGATCACAGGAATCCAGGTAGAGCACACAGTTGAGAAATTCAGGAATAGAGGCACTTCTATCCAGAGACAGGGAGAGAGCCTTCTTCCAGTTCCAGGACCAGGAAGCAAGAGAGTGTCCAGAGATCAACTGCCACTCCCAGTTGCCCCTACCCCCACCAACTGTCATTTTTGTCAATATCTTCTCTCTAACGTTCCAACTATTGTTTGTTCCACCTGATTGGCAGAAAGTCCAAGACTTGCTTTAGTTTTCCTTTCCACAGGGAAGATGAGGGAAGTCCATAATATTGCAATATAACAGTCCAATGAAGCTTTACATGAAACTTACATTTGATTCCTCACAACTTCCACCAATTACTCTTTGTTCCTTCTTCAAACAAGACTATTACCTCATCATTGAGCAAATAATTTTGGAGGTGGGGTTTGTTTTATTTTTAATTAATTCATTTCTTTTTTTCAATTACATGTAGAAACAATTTTGGCAAATGCTTTCTAATATTTTAGGATTCATATTTTCTCCTTCCCTCCCTTCCTCCATCTCCATGAGTTGGTAAATAGCCTTATATAGGTTGTACCAGTACTTTCATATAATTCATATTTCCATATTTCTCATGTTGTGATAGGAGACACAAAGTAGACATGCAATAAAAAAATTCATGAAGGAAATAAAGTAGAAGATGGCATGCTTTGATTTGCAATCAAACTCCAACAGTTCCCTTCTTTGGCTGTGAATGGTGTTTTCTTCATGAGTCTCCTGTAGTGACCTTGGAAACTTGCTTTACTGATAGTGGTTTAGTCCTTCATAATTGATTATCATATAATATTTCTGTTATAGTATAAATTGTTTTCCTGGTTCTACTAATTTCACTTTTCATCAGTTCTTATAAGGCTTTCTAGTTTTTTGAAGAAATCATTTTAAAAAGATAATTCCATTATATATGACTCTCTAAATAAGGAATTATTCAAATGGATGGGGCCATAAAGGGTCAATGTATATTTCTATTCTTAAATTTATAGTTGGACTGAATAATATTTTAGTTGGTCACCAGGGATTTAATTACTAAATCCCAAATGAATTACTAGTCAGAATGGAATTTATGGTAGTTTATTTTACAATATAGAAGAAAGATATTAAGGAAGAAAGAAAACAAAGAAAAGGAGAGAGATAGCTGCTCTGGCTTCTTCTGAGCCAGGCAGGAGTTCAGAGGTACCAGCAAAGGGAAAGGAGTCTAAAGATAATGGGCCTCTCCAGAGGGTGGTGCCTCCAGAAAGGCAAAGGGAAAGGGAGTCAGCCTTTATACTCACCACATGTCAGTTCCAAGGAACAGGGTCACCAGGAAAACAAGTCCAGCCGGCACTCTTCTGAATGAAGAATTATTCTTCACTCCAGTAGAACTGACAATAGAGCTCCAGCAGCACTCTCTCTCATAGGAGGTTCCACTCCAAGTGAGAGTTCCAAGTAGAAATGCCTTCAGGCATTTGTTACCTTCTTTTTAAAGACATTTTTCTCTTGCATCACTTCCCCTAATTTTTACATCTACCAATCACAGTTGACACTTTGGTCTAGGACTGCACAGAAGTTTGCAGCTTTTGTGATTATATCCAAAATGGGCAGATCTCCATACTCAACTTTTAAGTACTGTGTTTACACTTCTGGAGATTAAATCTAAAAAATAAACAGGGGATTAAAATTTAATCTTCAGAATCAAGGAAGAGCTAAGTACCTTCATTTTTACAATCAGGGGAGAGCCAAATCCAATCTTTACATCATACTCCTGGGAGACTATTTGTACCAATCATCACCAATCACTATTTAATTTTAGAATGTTACCTATAAGTGTTTTTGATTGGACATTAAAAAACCAAGCTTGAGATGTTAATTTTATAAGCTGTGAGCCATAAATGCATATTTTTAAATTGTCATTATTCATTTGAATCTACTATTCCTGAAGAGAAAATTCCAAAGTATGTTATTTTCTCTTGCAAATGAGGAAGATAAAGGAAGACTTGGAGAAAGAATGAAGTTATATAGGTTAGCTTCAAGTCCCTGTTTATTAACTATCTATATGCATTTCCCTAAATCAAATCATTCTCCTTTGACCTTAAGGTCTTCATTAGTAAAAAGAGAACATTGAGATGATGACATAATCAGAACATGATCTTGTAGTGCTAAACTGAATAGGTGACAAGAGCTGACATTAAGCCACCCTGCCCACTGGCATTTCTAGTGCTTTCTTGAAGCTTCTGCAGGATTCAGGCCACAAGGATAATCTAATAAATGTTTAACAACCAGCTTTCTGTGGGAGTGAGTGGTGGGGAGGGAATGTACTTCTGACATGCTTTTAAATTTAATCTGCATTCATATTTTCTCCATCTCTTAAATATACACTATTAATAAACTAATAAATCAAACCACTGGCCAATTTCTAATGGGAAAATGCTCATGATGAAAATTTTTTTAAATGGATCATCAGTTTGAGCTGGCTCCAGCACACGCCTACCTCAGAGTACTTGACTTGGCCTCACACCAGTTAGAGATGATGGGACTTTGAAAACAAAATAAATTAGAATGGTTTTTCCTCATCTCAGAAAGACTCAGTAGGAAGCACTGGCCTATGCAAGAGGCACTCAGCTTGTGGTGTAAGGGAAAAAGCAGTGAGTGGCATTTAGTTCCACTAATTCAGCTAGAATGAGGGCTAGGGAGCATCAGTGGAGACTGGCAAGTTGACAGATATTCAGAACTGCCTGAGAAGTCCTTCTGTTTGTTGCTGGACATGGCAGAGACCTGACTTAAGAAGAAAAAAGACAACACAAATGAAATTAACACACAAAAACAACCTGGAAATATTTGGCCTCCTATAGCATACGGGCCCTTTTCAATCTCATTGTAATGACAGTCTCCTAAAGAAGAAGTAAATGGTGAAAGTAATGATATACACAGGTGTGGTGGTGGCATAAGAAAGAAGACTACAAATTTTAATAACAGCAAAAGAAAGAAAATACCAAGCCACTCACAGGTCAGAGAAAGACAAAGAGACAGAGATAAACAGAGAGCCCAGAGAGCCAGAGACAGAGACTGAATGAGAAAACGAATAACAAGAACCAACAGAAGAAAAATTCACAATATGGAAGATTAGACTTGTATTGTTCCTTTAATTTCTATAGCAAATCATGTGGACTCTGCAGATCCAAGGAAAGGGAGAATGAAATCTCTAGCACCCCCAAGTTATTTCCACACTGGGTGGAGTGGGGTCAGTGTCAATCTCAGAGAAGACCCATACTTTTGAGTATACTAAATAGACTTCTCAGGAAAGTAAAACTTTTAACAGAGGTTAAGTTGTTTAATTCTCTTGAAACCCTAAGATCTTATCCTAACCTGATATTCCACACCAGCATGAACGAGTCTCAAGAAAGTAGAAAAAGTTTTCTTGACTCTCTTTGGCCTTCTTTATGAGTATTTCCTGTATATATGTTGTATTTTCATAAGATATTTTATGCATTCCATACCACATTGGTCTAATTTGCTTGCATCAGATTCAGATCCTCTGAGCACTTTAGCCCTTGGTGGAAACAAACATAAACTGAATAAATTATTTTAGCAGAAGCTCACAAGGTCAAACTCTGTCCATCTGCCAGAAATGAGAGAACTGGGAGCTCCAATCAGTATAGTACAGCATGAGAGGTGAGCTAGAAAGAATATTGGCTCTATATTTAGAAGAATCTGGGAGCTTAGATTTGGATTTTTACTTTATGCAGCCTTGGGAAAACTTGTTGACCTCCCAAAAATTTGTTTTCCTCATATGAAAAGTCAAGGAATGGTATAAAATTTTTTTAAACAGCAAATCTTTTCCAATTCTTAGATATTTTAATTCTGTCACTTTATTACCACCTTTAAAGTAACACAGCATTTATATGAACAATTGTATAACTTAAGGTTTAGTGATTTTTCTAGGATTTCACAGAATAGGACAGAAAACTCTTACAAATTACAAATTGATTCTTGGTGTTGAAGAAGCAAAGTTTATATTATAACCACACATTTCCAAGAAATCAATGGCTAAATTCCTTTAAAGTTAAATTTTCTTTGAGAGGGGTGGTGGTGAATGGAAACTATTTACTTTCTCTGTCCTCAACAAGAAAGGTTCATAAATATAGAGACTAGGGCAATCTCATTCTATGGCAATCTCATTCTATAATTAAGGAAAGTCAATGATCATGTAAATGGTAGACCAGGATTTGAATACAAATCCTCTGACTACAAATCCATTATCCTCTACTATATGGCATCTTAGACATATCAGCATAGTTATGTACACTGTTGCTATTCCCCAGCAGGTATAGGGGGGAAAGTACAAATATTATTTTTAATTAATATGCAAGGGTAGCTAGGTGCTTCAGTGGATAGGGTGCTGGACCTGGAGTGAGAAAAAAAATCATCTTCATCAGTTCAAATCTAGTCTCAGACACTTACTAGCTATATAACCCTGTGCAACTTATCCCCTTTTGCCTCAGTTTCCTCATTTATAAAATAAGCTGGAGAAGGAGATGACAAACTACTCAAATGTCTATGCCAAGAAAGCCTTTAATGGGGTCATAGAGAGTTGGGCATGACTGAACAACAACAACAGCACTGTATATACCCCCATATGTACTTAGTTATTGAATTTATATGCATCATGTGTTCTGGGAAAAAAAAAAGTTTTCTGACAATATTTCAGATAAGAAAAAGTCTCACTAAATCCATCTGGAATATATATATATAGTAGTCTCTCGGTGATCGAGAATGACTATTGACTTTGTGCATTATCATCTATTGATGTACCCTCATGTGGCTTTGGAGTCCAAAGGCTGAGGCGCAGAGTCTGTGGCACATGGGGCCTGGGACGCCAGTTGTTATGGGAGATGCGGTTGTGGCCTGGTGTCGGCGTACACGCGCAGCGGCAAGACGTCGACGTCGTTCATCTTCAAAGGTGGTGGCAGCATGGTTAATGTGGGTTCACCAGCTGCTTCTGTCAGAGGCAGCAAGTTCTAGTTGCTTTGGTGTAATGCCAGCCCACTTCAAGGTGGACTTTAGCTGATCCTTGAATCTTTTCTTTGGTCGGCCTTGTTTCCTGAGTCCAGCTGACAGTTCACCATAGAATACCTGTCTTGGTATTCTCTGTGGGTCCATGCGGATGGCGTGTCCAGACCATCGTAGCTGGGTTTGGAGGACCATGACTTCGATGCTGGTGGAGTTGGCTCTGTCGAGGACTTCCTGGTTGGTGATTCGGTCCTGCCATCAGATCCTCATGATTGACCGGAGGGAGAGTTGGTGGAATTGCTCCAACTGCTTCATGTGCTTCCGGTACAGTGTCCATGTCTCACAACCGTACAGGAGCGAGCTGAGGACCACTGCGTAATACACTTGAGCTTCGTCACAGTGCTTACACCGCTGTGTTGGAGGACTTTGCAGCGCAGCCGCCCGAGTGCCTGGCTGGCCTTTTGGATCCTGGCATTGATCTTGTGGTCTTGGGACCAGTCGTTGGCAATGGTGCTGCCCAGATACTTGAAAGTGTTGACGTTAGAAAGCTGCGTGCCATCAATTGTAATGCACGGCTAGTTAGTTGGCTTCCCTGGTGCAGGTTGGAACAGCACCTCTGTTTTGCTGAGGCTGATAGTCAGGCCAAACAGTTTTGTTGCAGTGGAGAACCTGTCCACAATGGTTTGGAGATGATTTTCTTGGTGGGCCATGAGAGCACAGTCATCTGCGAAGAGAGCTTCCAGGATGAGTCTCTCTGTTGTCTTTGTTTTTGCAGTCAGGTGGTGAAGGTCAAATAGTGAGCCATCCAGTCGGTATTTGATGTAGACGCCCAGGTCTAGATCCATCACAGCATGTCGTAATACCTGGGTGAAAAATAGGTTGAATAGTACTGGAGCAAGGACACAGCCTTGTTTCACGCCATTGGAGATGTTGAAGCGTTCAGAAGTCTCTCCACCAGATAGGACTTCTCCTGTCATGTCAACATGAAAGAGCTGGATCAGTTTGACAAATTTTGCTGGGCAACCAAGCTTGCTAAGGATCACCCACAATGCGTCCCTGTTCACTGTGTGGAACGCCTTTGTCAGGTCTATGAAGACAATGTAGAGACTCAGGTTCTGCTCAGGTTTCGCATTCCTTTCGCCCTCCCCCTCCGGGGGGACTCTTCTGAGTCTTCCTGGTGGTGGGGACCCGCCCAGGAGGGGAGTCGGGTAGTGGCGTCTGTGGTCCCCCCCTCTCGATGAGAGAGAGAGAGCTGGAGAGAGGGGTTTAAAAAGGGGTTTTCCGTAGGTGGTGCCTTGGGGGACTTCCAGGCAGGACAGGAGAGAGCGAGGGCCACTCTGCAGCCCGTGCGCAAGGTGGGTTTTGGGGTGGTGGGGGCCTGCCCGAGTTCCACACCCCCCCCCCGCCTCGTCTCTCTTCCTCCTCCTCCTCCTTCCTCCTCCACGCCGTGGTTTCCTCTCCCCTCTTCTCTTCTCTTCTTTCAAGGGGTGTATGGGGTGCTCAGGGAGGGGTAGTATCTCTGGTATGGAGGGCCTGTCGTGCCCTCCTAGGGCAGCTCTCCAGCCTCTGACCCCCACCTGACACCCAGCTCTC
Organism: Monodelphis domestica; assembly: GCF_027887165.1. NCBI lineage: Eukaryota > Metazoa > Chordata > Mammalia > Didelphimorphia > Didelphidae > Monodelphis > Monodelphis domestica. Next base: position 253,152,378 of record NC_077229.1, read on the forward strand.
ACTTGTGGCTCCCAGTAGCTGCTAGCATGTGGCAGCGGCCACACCCCGGGCAAAGGCTTCAACAGGCCAGCTAAACCTTGTGAGAGTAGCCATCAGGTCTTCGACCCCTGGTGAACCAGGGCTTTGCTCACCCATCTGGAATATGGAATATGAATAACCTATCTCGCTGCCAGAAGTGTCTATGGTATATGTGATTTTCTGTCACCTTCCAAACTTGATGCTAAGAAATGTATCAATCAACTGATCAATAACCCATGCTTCAGACACTGTATTAGTCTGAGGATAAATACAGTATTTCATCAGTATAATTCCTTTTCCCAAAGCTGCTTGGAGAATTTGCATTATCCTAGGAGGAAGCTAGGTAGTGTAATGGATAAAGATCTGGGACTGAAGTCAGGAAGATGTGTTCAATTCTGGTTTCAGACAAGAATTAGTTATGTGAACAGGGACAAGTCATTTGGCACTGGCTCAATTTCAATCCATAACATTAACTGGAGAAGGAAATGGCAAACCACTCCAATTTGCCAAGAAAATCCCAAGTGGAGTCATGAAGAGAGAGACACACCTGAAAATGACTCACCTACAAGAAGGAAACATACACAGAGAAGTAAGTTCAAAATATAAACTAGATAAATGAGAATTAATGATGGGAAGGTGCTTTTTCAACTGAGTTGTTCAGGAAAGTCTGTTTATCAGAGGCATAAACTGAACTGATCATGGAAAAGAGCTTATAATTCCTAGAGGTGAGGGAATTATGGGAACTGAGTGAACACACTGACTCCATCTTGTGACTCAGTTCTGGAGCTAGCTCAGGTCGCGGTCCCTGTCTATTCAATTGTGGGACTACTCTAATTTCTGTCTGGGTGAAAAAAAACTTTATTCAATTATGGTAATTGAAAGAAAACTTTCTTTTATTATTTAGCCCAGGCCCTGTGTGGCTGGGAAGCTGAACTTATTGCTTAGAGATTATTAATTAACGACCCAAGTTAGGTTGACCAGAAACACAGTCAGATCTGAAGATTGATATGCGGAGTTTTCTCACCAATATACATCTCAAGTAACCCAGGTGTCTTATCTGAAAACTGGCCCAGCACTGGTTAATCAATTATAATATCCATGGTTTTCTTTCTTTATTTTTTTAATATAGCACTTTCCTTCCATCTCAGAATTAATACTGTGTATTGGTTCTACGATAAAAGAGCAGTATGGATTAGGCAACGGGGGTTATGTGTCTTGCCTGAGGTCACACAGCTAGGATGTGTCTGGGTGAGATTTGAACCCAGGACTTCCCATATCAGGCCAGGCTTTCAATTCACTGAACCATCCAGCTGCCATCTCTATATTCCTTTAGTTGAATACAGACACTTGGGGGAGATTAGAACACCACTTTTTTTTTTCTGATTTCAAAGAATTCTCTTTGCTTGCTCTCTGTCTTCCCAACTTGGAAAGACTATAATCTTTCTTCCAATTCATATTAATGTTTTATCCTTGTTAACATTCTGGTGATTGCTTTCTTTTAAAGCATAAAAATTTGTCTCACTCTGTTTTCAGGGTCTGGTACCCTGTTGAGGAGATAATGAGGTCTAGTCCTGATTTCTTATTCAATTGGCAAGCATTCCTTAATAAATTGACGTGCTCAGAACTTGTTTCCTCAGTTATTTCAAATTTCACCTGCCATAGAGGTAACGTTGAGAATGGAGACCATCTTAAACTAGAAGGTAAGGGGGGAGGTAGCCCATGCCACTCAAGGGCTGTTGGATGTAATCAAGTACAGGAAACACTAAGAAGCCAAGGATGCCCGAGGAAAAGTTAAGTAAAGAAACAAATATTTATTACATGCCAACTTTGTGTTAGTCACTATGCTAAGCACTTTATAAATATTATCTGCTGTGGGGTGGGCGAACCTCCCCCAGGGGATGGGGTCTTGTAGGTGGGATGGTGTTGGTGAGATGATGGGTGGGACATAGCTTTCACATTCAACTCACAGCACAGGTTTCACAGGATAAATTGCTCTGCCTTGGCTGAGACCTGGCTTTATTTTATACCCTTGTGATCATACATCTACTCAGCACAGTTTCATTCTCAACATACATGTTTCCATGGAACCTAACAACAGACAGGAAGCCTAGGGAGATATTCAGTGAAACATTGTTGCTAAGTGGAGGATCAGAGGGTATAATCAACATGACCCAGATATAAGTTAGGGAATTCAGAGCACAGATTTGGCAGAAGGTTTTATTCCTAGAAAAAAAGGGTCCTATCTAAGTGGGTATATAAGAATCCTTAGGTTTAATTTTGTAAGTGGGCTTTCCTGGTAATATCCTAGGGGGACAGAGTGGAACATCTGTATTAACACTGCAAGCATGTTGCTCTCATCTATTTTTCTTTGGGCTAAGTAAGAATAATAATCATGACAATTCCAATAATAAGGATATTTTAATAATGAAAGTTACTTTGGGAGGTTTCAGTGGGTGTTTCCATCTTTCATGGGGGCTGCTTTGCTACCCCTGGTCTCCATGTGGACAATGTCAAACAGCATGGTTTTGATGGCTCCTGGCAATTATCTCATATGATCTTCACGACAACACTTGGAGGGAGTTATTATTAACCCTATTCAATAGATGAGGAAACTGAGGCAGAGGTTAAATAACTTTTCCAAGGTCACACATTTAGTGAGTATTGGAAGCCATATTTGAACTCGTCTTCTTGACTCTAGGCAAAGCACTCTGTTCACTCCTCCACATAATGGCCTCTAGGAAAAGGAATGTATAATCTGTTTGAAAAGAGAGACTATAGTTTCTCTCAGAGGCAATTGTGAACAACCACGATTTCCTAAACAGTAGAGTGATGTGGTCATAACTGAGCTTTGGGAATATAAATTTAGCATTTGTGTGAAGGAAGGGTTAGAGAGGTCAGTGGTTAGATTCAAGGAAATCAATTAGGAGGCTATCCCAATAATTCAGGCTTTTGAATGAAGAGGGCTGTATCATGAGTGGAAAGACATGAGCTAAGTTGCAGAGACTTACTCAAACAGACTCAAACAAACTGGTGTTACCAGGAGCATGGTGGTACCCTCTAAAGATTTGTCTTGAATTCATGCAAAGGAAGGAATCCTTTTGGGGGACTATGGAAACATGTAGGCAAAAAGATTTAGGAGCCAGGTGGAAATCAGGGGCAAGAATTGTGAAAATAAGGAGACACAAGGGTTGCCACAATATAGAGGAGACAGCCTGGATTAGATACTTGCAGGGATTTGTTAATTCCATGGACTTTGAAGGGCTAGGGATTGGGGACTGACTCTCGGAAAATCCTGGATCTTTCACTACTTGATGATGGTCATGAAGAGGAAGAGACAGGCTCAATATTTAGATCTCCGGGGCCATTTATTTCATTTATCTTCCTCTAAAGGATGTGAAAAAATACTTTCTATGTCAATTTTATGATAATACTTTGGATCTCCTTCTTCATCTTTACCCAATTCATTCATCTAATAAGAATCTATTAAGTACTTATTACCTCAAAGTCACTGGGATAATTGCTGGGGACATAAAGACAAAGCAAACAAAAAGTCCTTGCCCAAGAGTTTATATTCTCCTAAGGAATTTTTATATTCTAATTTGTTTCACATCCATTTTTATATGTGTTCCATTGTGCCTATTAGAGTATAGTCACCCTAGAAGCTCCTTAGTTCAAGAGTTTATTACCTGTGGCCTAGATTATTTTAGTACCTTCCTAATTGTGGGCCTTGTATCTAAACATTCATTTCTCTGATGTTTCCTTCCCACAACTGACAAATTAATATTACCAAAGCACAGCCCTGACCACATCCCTCTATTCTGATAGCACCATATTGTCATCTTTTATCTTTGTATACATAGCACTAACCACTGTCATTTGCACAGAGTAGGTGTTTAATTTTTTTTTACTGAATTAAATAGGGACAGATCCAAATTCACATTCATTTCTGTGATATGTACAATCTCTAGTCATAAATCTAGGATGTACCTCTTTTCACTTGCCCCATCCAGTATAAATATGCTATTTTGATTCCCCTATCTTATCAATTTGGAAGCAACTAGGAAAAAGAGAATGTTTACAGGTGTGGGGAACTTGGTGAGAAAATAGACAATCAAAAAAGTCATGGAGTTTCTGTAGTTGGCAGACTTGGCTTTCACCTGAGGGTTGGATATCATGTGCCATCTACATAGGATCTGGTTTCCCGGGAAGCCAAGGAAGGTAATCAAGAGGATTTGGGATTACTTAGAATTAGAAGCAACATGTAAGCAGGAGGCTCTTAATAATTGTTGAATTGAATTGGGAAGAAAAGACCAGTGCTTTAGACAATAAAGCAACTGAGTGATACAGTAGCTAGAGCAATGGAGTTATATGACCTGAGCTCAAATTCTGCGTCAGACATTTATGCAATGTGTGCAATCAAGTAACATTCATGTGCCTTGCTTTTCTTATCTGTAAAAAGAGAATAATATAGCACCTATTTCTCAGGGTTGTTAGAATGAGAAAATGTTTATAAAACCTTTTATGAATTTTAAAGCACTACAAAGATACTAGTTATTTTTCTTATCAAGTGAAAGATGTGTTAGGATAGACCAAATTTTCTAACTATAACTTGAAATGTGAATTACCTATTTACATATGATTTCTAGCTCAGAGCTTCTCATATTATATACTATAGGGAAATGCACACATATAAATTATATGCTAACTTAATATATAATACATGTGTAATATGTTATATATTATCATATATATATATACACATATCAACTTAACCTGTTATTCCTAGAATACTAGTTTGGGAAAGTCTTAGGGAATATCACTCCTTCTAGAACTTTTTTACTGGACCAGATTATTCAGTCTGTCCTGCAGCACTATAAAGCCTCAGTAATAACTCATAAGATATGTCATTTTAAAATGCACAGAAAGCACAAATGCCATGCAAATATATGCTGTATGAAAACAAGATGCCTTTCAAGTTAATACCTGCAGAGCTTATAGGGCTCAAGTAGCCTATATAAAGGTCAATGAATACAGGAGGGTTGATTAACCAGGGAGACCAGAAGCACATAAAGCTTCATAGGTGAGCTGGAGAGATGTAGGCTAATGCTTAGCCCCTCTTGAAGCACCAAAACAAGTTTATTCCTAATGCAGAACAGGTTGGCTGTTGTCACAGTAATGTCTTTGTGAACATTTCTACATTCGAAAAGAGAACATAATTCTGTTTCTCTCTTGTCTTCCTTCATTTATTGCTGTCTGAATGGAAAAGGCAGATGCTCAATTCAAGGAATTATCTCTAAGGGTGATTGCTTTCAGGTGAAATACTAAATAAATTAAAGTTTAGGGGGTAAGAAAATTCGTCTTAGGGAAAAGAACTCTATTAATAAATTGTGGAGGGGAAATAGCTCAGCCTGGTGGTCCTTAGGATAGATTTTAGGAGAATTCTATCAAGGAAAGAAAGACTTCAACTTGGGTGAAGGTCATACACTTGCTAGATACCAACCTGAATAACAAAAGGAGCAGTCTTGGATATCAGTCCTAACACAGAATCTTGGTGTATAACTACTGAGCTAATCTTATATGTGTGAGTCAAATCCAGTTCCAAACAGCCCAGACTATTTTCCTTACCTTGCCACCATTTCCCTCCCAGTTCTCATATATTTGGAGAGAAAATAACAATGCCACCTTTTATCCTTGTACTCCTCTGAAAAGGGGAAGGTGCTCTAAACCACTGGTATCTATGGCTAAAACACACATACTTATTTTTCCCAAGATCCCAGGGATTTACAATGTTTGCTGGAGATAAAGCCTCCTTCTCTTGCCACTTCTGCCTGTATACTCATCTCTATCTAGCTCAATCCTGCCACTCTCTAGCCACTATTTTCTTCCCTCCCTTCTATTGTACCCTCTGGAATCACGGCATTATAATTAAGAAAACTACCCTCATTTTTACCCTCTTCTTCCTATGCTCTTTCCATAATATTGTTTTCACTAACACCTAACTTTCTGGGAATTAGAGCATTCTTTCTCCTCTCCAATGTTGTTTGAATCTTTACTTATGTTCCCCAACATCATCATCCAGGAGGAAGAAATGGTATTCTTCTGCTGCTTCCAGACCATCTGTTTACCATCACGCTTAGCAAACTCTTTTTTTAGATTAACTCCACCTGCAATATTTCATCTATCACCTGGTTCAAATATCTTTGTTGCTACTAGCCTAATCTCTAAGTTACTCTCCTCTTTTCAAGGAATTCAGCACCTGGCTCAGTCTTTCCTTCCAACCCAAATCCTGTCCTCATGCTTGGGAACTTCAATTTAATATTTCTTCAAACACCATGACTTCCTAGTTCACTAACTTACTCAATCCCTAAGGCCAGCAGTTTCATTCTAGCTAGCACACATACCTATAGAATTTCCTTGATATTGAACTTAGAAATCCCCTTTTTTAATCATCATAATATTCTACCATTTTCTCTGGAATGTGTGCATTATTTCCAAACCTTCTTTGTCTAAATGTTCAAAATTTAGCTTTTTGACTCAAGTCTCCAATGACTCTTCCATTTGTTCAATACTTATAATTTGGAATTGTGTGTAGAAGGTAACCAAAATCTCAATATACTTTAACTTAAGTATTCCAGTGGTAGGCATATACCCCAAGAAAGTCAGTGATAAAAAGAAAGGTTCTATAACATCACTTTCTGGCATAGGAAGGAAATGGAAACATTATAGATGTTTTTCAACTGAATAATGGTTAAACCATTTGTGATACCTGTTAATAATGGAATATTAACTGAATATAAGAAATAATGAATATTAGGAATACAAAATTTTGTGAGAAGACTTATAAGAAATGATTCAAAGCAAAGTAAGCAGAACCAAGAAAATAATAGCCCAAGAACCACAACAGTTTAAATAAGATATCAACAAGAAAACAATTGAAAATGAATGCAATGAAATTATGATGACTAAACTTGGCCTCAAAGAAGAAATATAAAAAGCCATTTCCTTCCTTTATTGTTAGTGAGAGAGGACAAGGATCTAAAATATTAACATATTTTTGAAATGCTTTTTAGTTTTGTCTAATTATATTTTGCCTCATTTATTTTTATGAAATGTTTCTCTACAAGAGAATGTCAAGAGATTAATTATGAGAAATAAGAGATGATATATATTTTATTATGTAAAAACAATAATAGATTTTGTGAGTGGCTATGGTTTCCGTACCATTCAATAATTTCCTATATAATGTTTAGATTTTAAAAAACAAATAATCTCCGGGTCTGTAGAAATTAATGACTAAATGGAAGAGGTACTAAGACCTTCAGGGTGAGTAATTTCCTTTTGATTTAATCTCCTCATTGATTTGACTAATTTTGCTGATGAAAAAAGCTGAGGCTCTCAATTCTGCCCCAAAGTGTCACTATTGAAAAGGTGGAAAAGGAAAATCATGGCAAAAGTTTCTCCTCTTTTCAGAGCTAAGTTGCAATTTGGAACCATCTTGGAAAGGAAACATGTTTTTGAGTTGATAAACAAGAAAACTTCATTCTAATGCAGTAATGTCGAACCTTTTAGAGAGGGTGTACCAGATCCCCCCCACCACCAGACCACTTGCCATGCCTGCCCCCTCAGAGACTGAATGCCACCCACCTAACTCTTATCGCAGACAGGGGAGAGAGAAAGTACCATCATTGGGCTGTTGGGTGGAGGGGTAGGTGAAGTAAAGAATGTCCTCAGTAAGTATACAGAGGGGGAGGGGAGTTGCCCATACACTCTGCTCCCCTCCAGCTCTGCCTTCTATTAGTCACCCATCTTACCCCCTATCCACTCCCACTGGCTGCTGAGTACAGGGGTAAGGTGGGTGACTAATAGGCATGGTGGAGAGGGAGAGAGGAGCAGGTCCATCCTCTGCCTTTCCAGTAATGAACTCTGGGAGAGGGGGGGGGTAGAGCATTGGAGGGAGGGTGACTGCTTTCCCACAGAGATATCTCTACATGCCATTAGTTTGCCATCACTGTTCTAGTGCATCCTTACTATCTACCCCAAAGAATAGAAATCCAGGCAGGATTTAAAATTTCAGGTTTGAAAATTACCTTAGAGATCCTGCAGTTTGAGATGAATAATTTCAAGGCTTCAGCATGTCTCAAAGGGAAACATGCTTTACTATTGAATAGCACATAGTAATAAGAGAGAACAAAATCTATCTATGATTTAGCCAGGTTATGGTTTTCATTCACTTGTGTTCCTCCAGCTCTGGGGTTCATGTTCATTTTACTTTTTCCTCTCTTACTAGAATGCCCCCCCCATAAAAGGTTATATACACAGACATCTAAATATGAGGTGCTCACAAGGCAATTTTAAAGATTATCACTGCCTGAGAACATTTTCCCTCCTCTGGATAAGAATTTAGAATCATGTTACCTTCTATCTAGGAAGTATGGATTCAAAAACTGCATAATCCAAGAATACCTATCATTTGCTTCACTAGGGAGGACACGTATTCCTCTTCTGTATGTCTTTACAAAGATTATATTAATGAATGCTAGGAGTTGGGTAAAAGTCTCCCTTGCCACCATATATTGTACTTTTGGGATCTCCCTGGAAGAAGGAGAGTTTGGGGTTTGTTTTTTAAACCTCTTAAGAGTTAAATAGAGTTTAAAAAGAAAATCTTCAATGAAGACTCATTTTATAGGACAATAAAATCCTTTTTCAATAACTCTTCTTCCTTTTAAATGTCTTCAGACAAAAAATTGCTCTGCAGATTAGCCCCAGTTATTCAAGGAGGTACCAAAAGGCACACCCATATCCTCTCTAGGGAAATGGAATCAAAAGTTTCAACCAAGGCTTACCTCCTAGTATACTTGTGTAATTCATCAAGAAACTCTTGATGAACCTGCTACCCATGAATAATTTCAGTGGAATTAGTCACAAAATATTTATATTCATTCTTGAAGATAGTTTTTGCTTTTAATAAGGCCATTTTCTATAGTTTCTATAGTTTCTACAGTTTCAATAAAACTCCTCAACCTTCACCTACTTCCTTCATTCATTTAATTTTTCACTACTGAGAGACAAAGGAGTAGAGAACTAGCATCAGAATGAATCTAAACTGAACTCAAGCCCTTCCTCTTATAATTACAAGTTATGAGATCTAGGACAAGTCATATTTTATATCATTTTACTCAAAGAATATAAATTACAGAGAAATTGCTAATCTCTTAGTAGGGGGAGTTTTCTCATTGAGATTTCTTCACACTATGTTATATTATATGCAAATAATCATATAAACACATATATAAATTTGAATATACATATAGAAATCCATACATCTATGGATATACACATATTCACAAAGACATGTGGACACACATGAGAAGCCTCCTATAACTAAGGGATCACTTCCTATGCTTACATTCACTACTCACAAGTGCTCTCCATATTAAAATTATCTTAAATTTGTTTCTTTATACATAGGTTCTCATCAGCGAACATATGGAATTGGTTTTTATTTTGTCTTTGTACTTCCAGGGCATAGCATATACTTTGCACATAGTAGGTGCTTAAATGATGGTTTTGAATTGAATTGAGGAATGAACAGGTGGTCTACATATTGTGTTATAAGATCTGTATATGTAGAAAAATAAAACCATGTGACCACAACACTCATTGTCCCTGACACAAATCTTTGGCAGGCTACTTCTATACATTTGTTCTCAGATTCTATATAGATAGAATACTTGCATTGTTGCACAGATGACTTCAATAAATGACTGATGACTTTGTTCATGTATATAATATTATATTTTAGGCTGGAAAAGAGAACCTTATGCAAGGGAGAAGGTAGAGAATAATCGTGATCTGAATGTCTGTCAGCTGAGTTGGCAGTTACTAAAGACCCAAGGAAAGAATCAGTTTCAAGGAACAAAGTGAAGAAAAAGATTGAGAACATAATCAGTTAGAGGTTTAATTAAAAGCTAATGGAGTGAAGAACCTAGATGTAACCTAGATAGTAAAAATTATTTTTTGTAGAATTTTCTGTTTCTACATCAACTAAGCTGTTAAAAAAATCTCAGAGCTGTTCATATATATTATATGTCCATTTAAAATATTTGCTTCGTTATTTCACATAGAAAATGCAGTCTTCTGGAAATATGAATATATTCCATGAGCTATAATTATTCTAAATATGAATGCTTAAGAATAAAAAGCAAAAAAATATGAGTTTCTTAGACTTGAAGTCATTCATAATATTAATTATTTTTATTTGAAATGACCTAGAAGATTCTTTCATTTAAAATTAATGAGTTCAATAGAGAAGTAATTTCTAACTATTTAAAATATTCAAAATGTTTCCATATTTCCTCTAATTTGGGGGAATGGTAATTCTCAAAACTATAAGCTTAACATTATACAGTTGGCACAGGATATTTTTAATGATAAAAATTCCATAAGAAGAAAACAATTAAAAATAATTAGCAGCTTTGGGGATTGGAGCAATGGTCTGAATTAACCAGGTTTCTATCACCCAATATTTTTATTTAAGATCAATAGGGTGTCTAATCACTAAATGAATCATGCACTATATTAAATTAATTTTTTCCTAACTAGAGCTTTCTGTGATCATTTTTAATATCATGGTCATGCAAAAAAGAATTTTAAAAGCAGTTCACTTGACACAATTAATTCTCCACCTGTATATGTATGTATGCACTTCTGGGGTCTATGATTTTAACTGCATGAACCCTCTTTCCATCAACTTGGATTACTATCCCACTCAGTACTATAGTGGACTGTTCATAATTTGTTATGGTTCAAATGATTCTTGCCCAATAGCCAACTTTCTGATGGAAACACTACAATTTAGCAAGGTGGGTCCTTGAATAATAGATATACAGATTATCACTGGAACTATGCTCAGAATCCTTTCAGCATGAGAAGATGCCAGACTCCAGAATCCCTTGCAGAACACAGGGATCCATAGGAAAAGAACTTTCATGGAAGATACTGTAAATCTTGAAATCTCTCAGACTTGTGAATGTTAAAAATTTCCCCATCTGGGAATTCTTAATTGGAACAAATTCCCTACTAAGAAACATTCCCCATTTTGATGTGAGAACTCACCAGGATCAGAAATGGGAGGACCTCTACTCCAACCGTACTTAAGACTGCTTTAGGGGAGAAAACTCCTTGCTAAACGATGAAAGTACTTGGACCCATGCTTATGATAAGGCAGGGAGTTCTTTGAGCCAGGCCTGTTTTTAGAATTGATACAATGGGATGCTAGGTACCTAAAAGGGTCGGGCAAGTTTTCTCTTGATGAGATTAGTTGACTCAACTGTCTTTTCTCTAGTTCAGACTTACTGAGGATCTTGGTCGACACAGCAGCATTTTTTCTGATTCAGACTTACTGAGGAGATTGGTCGACTTAGCAGGAATTCAGATGGGCAGTCCTTTGGAAAGCGTCTACAGTGATTGGTAGATGTAAGGACTTAGGGCAGGTGACATGGGAGAAAAACCCCTATATAAGAAAAAGCAGAATCTCTTGAGGAGATCCTTTTGGAGAAATCCTTTTGGAGGATCTCTGACGAGGATCGTTTGGGAAGAATCTCTTGAGAGAGGCTCTGGAGAAGGGAAGCTCTTGGAGGACAATCTCTAAGGAGGTCTCGCTGGAGCTCTCTCTGGTGAAGTCAGCTGAGATGGAGCTGGCCTGGTGTCACTAGAATCCTTGTTTAGGCAGACCTTGTGGTGAGTGTTAAAAGACTGACTGACTCTCTTAAGACTCAGGTCTAGGCCATATTGGCTTGAGGCCCTTCATAATTATTCCTTTCCTACTCTTTCTCTCTTTCTCTAATTCCTCATTATATTATTAATTAAAAATCTCTATAAAACTCAGTTGAATTGGGTATTTGAATAATTGGGAATATTTCCCTGGCGACCACCTTATATTTGATTTAAAAACCAAGACACTGTAGTGAAACATATTTTCTGCGGTCAAATTTACTCACCCTCTCTTATATCTATCACAATTTATATCTTCTACCATTTTAACTCACTACAGTTTATGGGCTTCACTATTTTAAATCTCACAATACACACATGTAATTGTTTTCGCTCTCAAAATGTGAATAAAGCCATTCATTTGTTTATTCTAGGATTCTCCCTGTTCTCCTTTCCCTTCTCTCCTCTCCCTCCTTCCAAGCCTCTCCTCCATTACAGCATTTAGGGAGGCACAATAAGTCTTTCAGACCACTAGGGTATCATTGCAATAACAAACCAAGGGAGTTAATGCCTCCTGAAGTGGTCAGTACTCTTCAGTAGTGGATGATTGAGGGAATGAAGATAATTGGGATAACTGAAAGAAAGCCATGATTAACTCTAAGAATAATTCTAGCAGAAAAAAATTTCAAATATGTTACACATATACATGTGCACATATATGTGTATATGTTTGAAGCTATCTATGTGTGTATGTTTCTATATATTTGGATCTATATAAATATGCAACAGCCTTATGAAGTAGATACAGTATTTATCTTGAATTCAGAAAGATCAGCATTAAAGCTCTGCTTCTGATATAGAGTGACTTGGGAACTGGACAAATCATTTAACTTCTCTACACTCTGGAAGACTATAAGAATATATAGAGAAAATTCTAATTTACAAGATTTCTAATCTGAGTTTCTGTAGATCCCAAGTTTCACATACAGATAGACTCAGTTCTAGGCACAACCATGCACACACACAAGAGTGTCTCCACTCAGTTCAATACACATTTATGAAGTACCTAAAATATGAGTTTATGCACATTTACACAATGCATATGAGTATGTGTATATTATATAATATACCTATATGTGAATTATGTATGAGGGCTTGCTGAGCCCTTTTCAGGACTTCTTATTCTCCTTTGGGAATGCAAGAAGGTGTAGCATGCATGTTCAGTGGCCATATCTTTCTAAAAACTATCTTGGTAGATGGGCTAAATAAGGTTGAAGTTAATTGTGAGAGAGGATATTTTAGCAAAGAAATGTGTTTGCAAGGAAATTCCATGGGATATGGTGGAGCAGGGATTGATTGACAGGAGATAGCCTGCTTAGAATTCTTAGATTCTTGAAGACGGGGGTTGGTCCAGAAACTAAACTGCCAACTAAGGGGAGTTGCTCATGAACTCTGAGACCCTTACTCCAGGGCTTGGAAGTGAAACTCACTCCTGCCAAGGATTTCCTATTCGAACCTGAGATCTGCAGAGTCCAGATATCTTTCCTTTCACATGAAGAAGACCAACATCAACAAGGGAGCAGATTTGAACTGCTTAGTTTACCTTCAGGGGTTATTTCACTGAGATAGACAGAATTACTCCTAGTTCCTGCTTCCTCACCTGCTTCACCTAATATCTAGACTTATTCCTTTCATGGATTAGCCTAGTATTAGACAGACTAGAAAACCTCTTGGTAGAGAAGAGATTCAAACTGGCCTCGTCTTTAGCCAAGGGCTGACAAGACTGATACTTGCTTCTTTAGTTTAGGGAAACCCATATCCCCTTTCCTGACCCTATCTTTGTTTACTACAAACAAATAAATTTATAAGTAACTGAAAAGCGGTCAGATTTATCAAGCAAAACTATAAAAGGGGAGAAACAGTCTTTTGGGTTTGTCCTGGAGAGAGAGGTTTTAGTTTGACTGGGTTGAACCAATTCCCAGTCAACCACCAGTCAATCTCTCTCTTTCAGGTTAGCACTCTGCCTCTGGGGAGGACACCTTAACCCATCTAGGCTATGTAAACCCCTAGCCAACCAACTATACCATCTTTTAATGTGTTTAACTCCCTTTTCCCAGTGTGCTTTAGAATCCCCCTTTACATCTGTCAGGCTTCAAACCCATTGATGAGGTGGATGATATCTATCCTAAGCATTTGAAGACCCCTACCAATGGAAGGGAGTAGATGAGAGGAACTCATTCTGCTGCTCATAAAGGTTGCAAAAGCAGACACTGTGGAGTGTTCAGGGCTTGGTCAAACATGAAAGGTGGCAAGACCATCTACTGCATCCCAGGACATCACCAGTCATCCTTTTGTCTTATCACTGACTTCATTGACTCTGGAAGAGAGAATGAGGCTGATGACTCTTTGCCACTTAAATATAATTCACTTGCAAGTTAAGACGCCATCCAGTAATATCACTGACCCTATTAGAAAATGAAGAATGGATAGCAACAAGTCGTATATGCATATATGTGTAAATATAAATATATAAATCTGTACACAAATATAAACTCTAGAGTCAAAGGAACATGGTTCAAATCACAATTCATATAACTTGTGTGACCTTGAGAATGCCATTTAACCTTCTTAGGACTTGGTTTCCTTGTCTGTAAAATGGAAAGATTAATCTAGATGGCTTCTAAAGTCTCTTCCTGTTCTTTATCTATGATGTCATAATCCTGTATTACTATATTTGCTGGATGCATACTGACCTAATTAGCTAATTAGCTGTGAAAACTTGAGCATGACATTTAACCTTGCCAAGTCTTCTTTTCATCACCTATAAGGAGAGAATAGAGTAGTAGTTCCTTCAGGTTATTTCTAGTTCTAAAACTCTTTGATGCTAGATTTAAAGTACTATTATCAGACTCTATCAGATAAAGTTCCTTTTCTCAAATTTGTACATTGCTGAGATCCACAGGGAAGAAACTGAACATGTGGAAATGAGCTATGATTTTGAAGTTTGCCCTTTATATCAATTTAATCACTTATTTGTGCACCTTATGTTCTTCTGTTGAAGTCACAATACAAACATCCCATATCATGAAACCACTTTCATAACTTCCTCTCTTTAGAACCACTACAAAGAAAATTGCCTTTTCCCACATTCATCCCTTAATAGCCTTGGAACAATTATCTGCTGCCTATTAGACTGCATGTCAACATAAAAGACTTTAAACGGCAGTGCATGATTCCCATTATGAGATAACACTCTTTTGCAGAGAATTCATTGCTGTGTGATACTGAACTTGACATTTCTTTTACCAACATTTAAAAAATAATGCCATCTATTGCTGAAATCACTGGTCTTCAAATCAAAGCAGAAATGAGCTATTCCCATATTAAAATTCCTCCACAACATAAAACAGTATTCTTTCTCTCATCCCATCCTTCCACTAACTCCCTAATGGACACTAGAATGAATTTCTAGTGTGGCAACACATGAAGGGCCCCACCTCCACCATCTACTGGACACAGAGGTTACTCCCTACAAATCACAGCACCATAATGTAAGCAGTGCAAAAGAAGGCAATATATAGGCCACAAAGAATAGAGAGGCAGCCCAATTTAATGGACCTAATATAAGCTTCAGAGTCAGTATGATTTGGATTCAAATCCTGTCTCTGATATATACTGATTGTGTTACTCTTAATAAATTACTTAATTTCTCAGTGCCTAATGACATAGCTTAAGACTACTAGTAGCAAAGCAGTTATAAAGTTATAATCATATTATCAGGGAGCCTTTCCACATGGGAAGTTTCTTATAACATTGAAATCAAGGGAAGAAATACATATACATATACAGATATAGATATATGTAGGTATGTATTCCACATTTTATTTTTTTCCTGTACTAAAATTTGTTTCTTTGATTGACAAGTACAAAGAACAATGTAATGAGACTATAAATCAAGATATTAGGATTCTAATTCTAATTAATTAAGCAGCAAGAATTAAGGACCTACTATGTGGCAGACACTATTCTAGACTCCAAAGGCACAAAGATAAAATTAAATAGTCCCTATCTTCAAAGGATAGGCATTCTTTTATCTTCTTCACCTTAATCATAGAATTTGGGCATCTAAGAATGTTGGAATCAAAAAGGTCACTGAATTAATTTAAATACTAAAGGGCAAAATGGAATATCCACTTTCCTTTTTTTGGACAATAGATTTCTATTAATGTAGACTAAAACTGCATTCAATTTCTTGGCTTCCTCTTTCCAATGGTGACACATTCTGAACCTACACCTCCCTAAAACCCCTAACTTTTTTACATCAACTATTTTCTAACCTATGTCTCTTCCTGCTGCTGATTTTTTTTAAATGCCACATCTAAAATTCATCTCAATTAAATTTTATATTATTAACTTTAGTTCATGACTCCAATCTGTGGAGATCTTCTTAGATTCCAGTTGCCATCTAGTGTAGTTCACATTTCAGGCTCTCATTTTCCTTAAATTTTCAACCAACGTGATAGATTCAGAAGCTTCTTTTATGCTCTAATGTTCTAGGTTGAATGAATTCATGACTATGCAATTATTTTATAAGATCTGGACCGGAGATTCCAGAAATGGTTAATAATTTAGAAATCCTAGGGACAGGGAAGCTAGGGGGCACAGTGCATTGAGTGCCTAGCCATCAGTCAGGAAGACTTACTTTACTGAGTTCAAATATAACCTCAGACATTTACTAGCTATATGACTTTGTGAGTCACTCAACCTTGTTTACCTCAGTTTCCTCCATCTGTAAAAAGATCTGGAGAAGGAAAGGGCAAAGAACTCTAGTATCTTTGCCAAGAAAACCCACAATGGGGACATAAAGATTCAGACATGACAAAAAGACAACAAACAGTAGAGAATTTTTTTTTTACTATTTTCTAGAGCTAATAGAGTCTATATGATTTGTAATCAAGTGCAGAAAAATCCCAGAAGAGTCTGAGTCTCATAACAAATCATTCTCCCTAGGGGTTATCTGCTAAGAAGAATAAAGGCATTTGTATAGTCCTCTGTTTCAAAGGCCTACAGTTTGTGACATATCCTACCAGGTACAGAAGGTAACCAAGGTAGACCATTTTTTTTTTCTTTTTGTGACCCAAATTTTCAGCATTCATAAAACTTCCATAATAACAGATATTTTTAAATAGTAGATTTATCCTAGATAGTCTGTTTTAATCCTAAGGGTGAATAAAAAGCCATTATAAGTATGACAGTATTTAAAATAAATCACAATTAAAGCATCTAAAATTTAAGATAAGTCAAATAAAGAACAGGAGGCAAAACACCGTGGAATCCATTAAAATAAACAAAACCAAAATAAGGCCTAGGAGGATTCCTAGTGTGTGACTAAATTAGCAGCAAGGAGGAGTCCATTTTTCAGCTGTATTTACATCTCATGTAACATTTATTCTGCACTTGAGAACCTTATGCTTTCATTTCAACTTTCTTTTAGGATTCCTTTAATTCCAACTTGAAAGTGATTTTTATGCTCCCATTCCTTTTTTTTTCCTTATTGTGAACTAAAACTCATTAAAAGTTTAACTTCTGTTATCCTTCTGTATCTTACTATCAACTAGGAGTGTCAATCAGCAATATTTCATAACCTGAGAAATAGAGGATTATCTTTTCACTAGACTAATTGGTGGAAAATATATTAAATTCGGATGAATTATATTTCTTCTTTCCTGAATGAATATATCACTAGAATTCATAGAATAGAAGCTTTATTTGATCTTCATGACTTCAAAGTCCTGTCAGTAATCAAGAAGAGGTTATCCTAGAAAAATTCTCATATTCAAAAAGTTTTCCTTCAAGGTTTGGAATGTCTAATTTTCATGACTCAATTTAATCTGGCCAGGGGCTATCCATGTCATAGAAAATGCTTGGTTAACTGGAAGACACAAATTAGGCCAGCTATATGTCACATATAACAATGGAATACAATGCCTTATATATATTTCAATTGGCTAGAGGAAGTACTTTGGTTGGCTCTGTCAGTGATTACTTTGACAATAATTTTTCAAAGTCCCTTTGGCTTTTATAACCAAACTATTTTAAAATTCTCTTCACTTCCCATAGCTTCCTGACAGCTTCTGCTTTTTACCTATTTGTGATTTGGGGGACATATTTATTTTCCCTCTACATTTATAAGTTAATAGATAATTTTAGAGCTTCATAAAATATTTTACCATTTTCTTTGAATTTTATGACTATAAAAATAAAAATACTATAGTGTGCATTATTCTTAGATGAACTTAAAAGTAGAAATGACCTTATGTGACAATTAATGATCAGGTTTATTAGACTCTGAGGTACAAAATTAAGAAATTTCCAGCTCTTTTCTGTTTGATAAAAATGTAGCTTGAGTAAGGTCTTATTGTATTTCTAAAAACACATAATTAAATAGAGAGCAATGTGACTGTGAAAATTTAGGAAAGGATGCTTTTTTCCTTAATTTATTACTTACCCATTTTAACAACATTTAAAAAATTTTTGAGTTCCAAATTATCTCCCTTTCTTCAGCTCTTTTCCCACCCATAAGCAATATTATATAAACATTACATGTGAAATCATGTAAAATAGATTTTTACATTACTACATTACAAAAAAAGAAAGCAAGAAAAATAATGAAAGTGAAAATTATACTTCAATTTCCACTCTGAGTTCATCAGTTCTCTACATGAAGATGTGTAGTGTTTTTCATCTTGAGTCCTTTGAAATGATCTTTGTTCATGGTCTTTTTTTATTTTTTTTTAATTAACCCTTATCTTCCATCTTAGAATCAATACTGTGTATTGGTTCCAAGGCAGAAGAGCAGTAAGGCCTAGGCAATGAGGGTTAAGTGACTTGCCCAGGGTCACACAGCTAGGATGGGTCTGAGGCCAGATTTGAACCTATGATCTCTCATCTCTAGGCCTGGTTCTTAATCCACTGAGCTACCCAGCTTCCCTCTTTGTTCATGGTCTTGATCAGAATACTTAAGCCTTTCATCATTGATAATGATTATTTTATTGCTGTTATTATATATGTTATCCCTAAGTTATGCTCACTTCACTTTATGAATATTCATATAAATCTTCCTAGGTTTTTTTTCCCCTGAAATCCTTTTGCTCATCAATTATCATAGCACTATAGTATTCATCACAAGCATTTTTTAATTACAAAGGCAAATACATCTGCATTTGTTAGAAGTCAGTAGAAACTTATATTTAGGAATAGTACAAAAATTCTTAGGCAGGACAAAAGTGATATCATGCATATGGAGCCACAAGCTAGTCATACATATACATATATGGCAAGCCAGAGTAGCAGAAAAAGGACCCTGAAGCCCATGAAGAGGGAGGCCACTAGGAGGATGAGCAGTTTTTTTGTCAAGTTCTTCAGTGTATTTGGTGGAGGTGACCTCAAAAATGAAGAACTCAGTCTGTGAAGAATATGCCAATTGCCAACAACACCACTGTGTGATGAGGAAAGGCCAGTGGGCTGGTGTACTTGTTAATGACTTCCAGCTCCAGCAGCCAGGGTCTCTGCCACTCCACATTTGATGGGCATCCACCAAATTCCAATATCTTATGATAACATAAAAAACCTGCTATAAGTTTTGTACACATAGTTCCTTTTCTTTGATCTCTTTGAGAAACTGACCTAATGAAGTAGTGTTATAACTGGGTCAAAGGATATGAGGTTTTATGGCCCTTTGGGTATCTGGAAGAGAATTCTAAAAGTAAGTTAAGTGGCACAAAAACTTTAACACCAGAAGGTCAAGTGAACAAGTATATTAAGGTAGATTCCAGGTGGTCTTATTAAATACCAGATTGAGCCCAGATCACCATAAGCAAGACCTTCTCTTCTTCCTGCCTGTCCTATATTTCCCATTCTCTCTCTCTCTCTCTCTCTCTCTCTCTCTCTCTCTCTCTCTCTCTCTCTCTCTCTCTCTCTCTCTCTCTCTCTCTCTCTCCAACTCAGCTTAACCAAGTATAAGGCAAAAATTATATTTGTTGTATTTATTGGACAGTGCTTCCTATTGTCCTTTTCTTAATTTGTCACTGTGGGTTGTTTTAAAATTAAAACACATAGGCACACACACACACACACACACACACACACACACACACAAACACTCATCCCTTTTGTTTCCAAGCCTTGAGCTTATTTTTTAATAGCTACTGCAAACAAAATCAAATCAATAAGAGTTTCCAAAGCATTTACTATGCTTTTAAGTATATGTTGCCCCAGATGTATTTGTTTTCTTCCTTGGTTCAATGATCTTGGAAAGAATTAAGTTTCTTTCTCACTGAAAAGTGACATCTCTAAAGAATGCAATTGTGCAATTCAGCAACTCTCAAAGGCTGTACATTTGTACATGAACTTCACTACTGAGTAATACTTTGTTTTAAATAGAACCAGTGGATCAATCATTCCCATAATATTCAGGGCAAGTGAGAAAATGGGAAAAAAATCACTGTTTAAATAATACCAGATGACTTTTCTTACAGTCAGCTATTTCCCCCTGAAAACCAGGAAGGAGGAGCTAGACTCCTCATAGATCAAGAGCTATAAGGGACCTTAAAGGGCAACTTGTCTCAAGCTTCTCCAATGAGGAAACAAGCTCAGATGGGTTAAGTGACTTTCCTGAAGTCACATGAATATTAAATATTAAAGACAAGATTTGAACCTGGAGGCTCAGATTCCAATGCCAGCAGAAGGATATCTTTTTGCTGAAAAGTTAAGGACATCCTTCTATGAAGGCAAAAAGGAGTAGAACTATTATATATACTCAGAATTATAGTATATTGGTCCACTCAACAGCTTTCATATACTTTTCTACAGTTCATGATTTTATAGTTTACTTGATGAGTCTCTCCAACCAAAAATGTTCCTTCCTTAGTGGTGAGAACATTTCCTCAATCAGGCTGCCAGTCTCTCACTCATGAGGAATATGTTTCATCTTACCTCAAAGAGAAAGAATATTAATATGTGAAGGGGAAAATTCATCAGTTCATTAGTAAAATCATGGGGAAAATAATACTAATTCTAAAAGTACTTTAGTCTAATACTTTTTTATGAATTTTTATGTACATTATCATATTTGGACTTCATAACAACCCTGTGAAGTAGGAACACGTATAGGTGTCAATCATTACAGAATTGCAATGTGACTGCTGATGGTTATAAAAGCAGTAAGCATCAGCGACAGGATTCGACTCCAGATGTGATGATTTCAAGTCCTTTGCTCTTTCCCCTAAAATATGCTGCCTCTTAGAAAAGGCAAACATGTGCCTCGGTGAATTTGAGTCCAAATTTTTGAAAGGAGGCATACTTCCTTTATTTATTCATTTTTCAATCTAGGAAAAATTTTGAACTTCAAATGTCAGGAACATTCAGCAACACATATATTCAATAAGCATTTATCACATGCCTATGATGTGCGAGGCAGCAGAGTAGGCACTAAGATGAATGAGATATGGTCCCTGCCCATGCTGAACATAGTTTCATTAGGGTCAAAATGTCTGTGAATACATAGATACAAAGATGAAAAATGGTATGGTCCTTACCTCCCTTGAGCTTACAGTCTATTCAAGAGATAAATCAAATTTCAGCCCAAGGGCTGCCTCCTACCTAAACACCTTCTCAATTTCATCCAGGTTTTTAGCAATGCCTTTCCCCAAAGTAGTTTCTATTTACTTTGTTTATGTGTATTTTAAATTTATTTTGCTATATACATGTTGTTTCTATCCAATAGAATGCAAGATTATTGAGACAAGGGACTGTTTCTAGTTTTGCTTGTCTTTGCATTACCAATTCCTATTGCATGTTGAATTGAAATGAACTATACATATCTATAGTGGAAATCCAAATGATTAAATATTTGGGGAGAGGCAGTATTGAGAGAATTGTTTTTAACTTTAGAACCTTTTAGGGGTGAGAGGGAAGAGAGAGAAAAAACAAAGTAAATGTACATATATCTTCCAACAGCACTGGTATTCACATTTGCTATTGAAAAAAAAAAAGAGTGAAAAGGAGAAATCAAGGGCCAGAGGTTAACATGGAGGATCTTGTTACTTTTTCATCTCCAATAGGGTACTGTCATGTCCATGGATCCTAGCCCTGAAGATGCTGCAGAACTGTACAGGACTGGAAATTTCAGGTAGGCACTCTTTGTGGAACAAAGCTGACAGTGGAAGATGACCAAAGCCAGAGTTTTGCGCATTTGCAGATTGTAGTCCTATAGGAATTTCACTGGGTACTCTGTCCAGTTTGGAATTTCCATTTCTTCCCTAATTCAGTGAATCACAAGAATTCAATCAACAGGAGTGCTGATATTGTTTAATAAGATGGTACTAAATGGTGACTCGTGCATAGTGTACAGAATCAGATATAGAGACAAATCGCTGTTGCCTTGTTTTTGGTGAATTCAATGGCTTTCTCAGTATCATGTTACTCCTCTACCATCATCTTCAAGATGCTGCAGCTGTCACCCTTTCTGCTGGAAAGACAGGCTGTCTCTTCCACAAAATCCTTCAATGGCAGATTTTAAGAGCCTTTTACCTGTTAGCACTGTGGGATTTCCCAGGAAAGGGAAAGATGCAAGCAACTGGATACAGCATAAATGACACTTTTCATTGAAGTATTATCTTTTATGACAGTCTCTGTCAAAAAGTTTATCTAAATATACAAAATGCAGTTTGAACCTGTTTTCTCTTATTCCACCACATTGGAATGTGTGTTTTCATTGTCCAAAAGCATGTTAGCTTCTTTTGAATAATTTCATTTTTCATAAAACAGAAACAATGGTATTTGTGGATGGACTGCCAGATCAGTGTTGCAAAATCCTTCAGCTGTCCTATTTCTTTAAATTTCTAAACTTCATGTTCCCAAAGAAGTGCTTTTCCCTAAGAATTTTCTGACGTGTTCACGCTGCCATGTCATGCTTTCCTTTCTCTGCCAGGCTATTTATATAGGCCAGGCCTATATCGAGAATCATGTTTTTTTTTTTAAATATTCATTTGGTTAATTTCAGCAGCTATCAAAGCTTCTTCATATTCTTTTTTTCTCAAAAGGCACTGTATGTGATATCTGGATGGGTTAGGAAAGGCTTTGTCATGAAAGGGAAACTTTAGTTAGCCTATAACAAAAGAGGTGGTTTTTAAGAGACAGGAATATGAAAGGAATCCACTCCAGGGACAGAGCCCATGCAAATTCACAGAAATGGAAGAAGGCAGGATAGAAAACATGACAGATTTTTTTTTTTAATTTGACAATGACAATTTATTTTCAGAGTTTTATCATTTTTACCAGAAAAAAACAAGTATCAAAAACCACAAAATGTCTGATGAATTTTTGCACCAATTTTCACAGAACTTACCAATTAGTGAACTGGACACAAATATTAGACACAGCTTTGTTTCCCTCTTAATCATCTAAATTCAAGTGGTCCCAGGTGGTTTGTTCTAGAAATCCTGAAGAATAACTTTTTTAAAAGCACCTGTCATTTTGGGGCAAATTGATTTGACTTGTCCAACAAAGTAAACACTTTTTTGGCTGGGTAGTTATTTCTCTTAAAAATGAAACATTATATTATTACCTGACATGGGTAAGGAAAAGAAAAAAAGTAGGACTAATTTAACTACTTTGTTAACTAGTTAAATTGCTTAAGTCTTTAAAAAATTTAAAAGTGGGGCTAAAGAAGTTGTACCCTTCTCTTTTGGTATAGCTTCCAGGTTGCTTCCTGCTATGTTAATTGACTTCCTGGTCACCTAGGTGAATAAAAAGTACTACCTATGTAGGGTTGGTGCCCTTCCAAGTTGGTAAATATTTAGAGACCACCTATCATACTCTTCCCTTCCTTAAAAAAAAAAAAAAAACTTACCTTCTATCTTAGAATCAATACTATGTGTTGGTTCCAAGGCAGAAGCGTGGTAAAGGCTAGGCAATGGGGCTTAAGTGATTTGCCCAGGGTCACACAACTAGGAAATGTCTGGGGACAAATTTGAACCCATAACCTCCCCTTTCTGGGTCTGGCTCTCAATCCACTGAGCCCCCCGGTCTTCCCTTCTGACTAGCACATTTCCAAATGTAGCCAAGAGGGAAGTGGAATATACCCATAGAAGCTAAGTGCCATGATCTTTGTTGTATATCCTTGTGATATACCTTGTTAGGGTTAAGCAAGGATGATTTTATTAGCTCATTTCATTTGAGTTTTGAACTTGGATTAACAGGATGCCAGAAATAATCCTGACTCTTAACAACTGCTCTTCAATTAACCAGCAAGTTGATTTGCCTTTGTAAACACCAGGCCAATTCAATTCAATAATTATTTTTTTATTTGTATGCATTTATTATGTACAGGACACTTTGCTAGATACTAGGAAACAGTCTCTGCTCTCCAAGGATCATTTATTCTCCTGGTGACATATAACATGGAAACATAAATATACACATGAGGATTTCAGAAGGAAGACACCCCTTACAGTTAGGAGGATTGGGAAAGATTCGATAAGACAATCTGGATATTTGAAAAACAAGTATAGACATGACTCCAGATAAACAGTTCCCCCTCAGGGAAATAACACTAACTAGGGTGACTTGACAGACAGAAAGTGGGACTCAATGAAATTGCTCTATCAGAAAGTGTTGCTAGGTATGTGGGAAAGTTTATATGCTACACTGAACAGGTGATGGTGTATCTGACATATTTAAGGTATATATTTAAGACTGAGGTACACTTTCATCATTTTCTGAAATGTCAGCGGTGCATAGTTCTCCGTAACCTTTAAAAAATGTAGGTATAGAGGTCTTAAATCCTCTCTAGTGCAACAGAAATGGAAGTTATAATTTTTGCCTTGTCTAAAAATAATAAAAATTTAAAGGCCTAAGGAATCGTTCCTCTCTCCTCTTTTCCCTTTCCTGCCCCTCTAAATAGCACTAAAACAAAATTTGGATTTGAAATTGTACTTTGGGGCTACTCTTTTTAGACTGGATCACTAATTAATTGTACATAATGATGAACCATTAAATGCTGAAGATATTCAACATTCATTTATTTCTTTCTGTGTACTGTCATGATCGCCAGCCATTACCAGAACAAAACTAACTGAACAAAGTGACAGCAGAAGTACAAACACAATGTGAACCATTTAGAAGTGGGAGGGTAGACTGAGTTCTCCTGGCCCAGCTCCTCCTCCAGCAGGCATCACACATTCTACACTGGCAGAAAGTAGGTCATTGTATTAAAACATTTAAAGAAAACTAATTAAAACAACAGAAACAATACAAATAACTCATCCAGTATAACAGCATTGTTGACCTTTAAATCAGTTTTGCTAATAATTTGACAAATTGGTTGGGCTTGCCAATGCTTAATTTGTCCTGGAAGATGGCATATGTCTACTAAAGAGCAATCTCTCTAAATCACAAAAATTCACATGTACCAAAAATATTCTTAGGTTGTTATGTGCTTGAATACACTCAAGCACATACTATCCTTATGTCCTGTATCATTTCCCTCTTCTTATATGGTGATCTTAATACTTGATTCCCTTTCTACCTTTATCTTCCTTTTCTATTTATATTCTCCTTATTGTGCATTTGTTTGTAGATGGTCTGTGACTGAGCAAATGAAAACTTTATCTCTTCCTTACCCTGTTCTCCAATTATTTTTTACCTATTGCTGCTAACACTAACTTGCACTTATATAGAGCTTTATAGTTTGCAATGTGCTTTACAAGTGTTATTGATTTGATTCTCCCAATAAATCTTCAAGAGAGGTGCTATTATTATCCCCATTTTATAGCTGGGGAAACTTATGCTTAATTGAGGTTTAAGTGCCTTTCCCAGGGTCAATAGCTATTAAGTATCTGAGATAGGATTTGAACTAGGCTCTTCCTGATTTCAAGGTCAGTATTCTATGTCACTTCTTCTATGAAACCTCACAAAACCAGAACTCAAGGAGATAGTATAATCAGTTGGCTGGCAGATCCAAAACTAGTATTCTTGTGCCTGGAACAAGTGCTACAAAATATTCCTAGGAAAAGCAGTTTGGGAAATGGGGAGAAAATTTGTACTTGAAAACACAAGGTTCCATAAGGAAAGATAATCCTTTAGTGGGTAGGATCGACATTGGGCCTATGGGTAGAGACCTTAGGAGACCCTTTAGGCTGTCAATACAGGATGAAAAAGGAGCTGACTAAGCTAGGGAAGAGATTACCATCTGGGTTGTAACTCTTATGGATGAAGAACACTTTAATTTCTCATATTAACCAGTACCCCTGGATGACTCTCAAGAAATAGATTCCCAATGAAGCCTAGTAATTTCTGGATGGTTTTTAACTCTTCAGCTTACTCTACCCTTTCACCAGAATGATCTAGATTCTTGGATATTTTAGACCCAAAAGGTTTTCATCAGCAGTACAGAGGTGTGTTTGTTTTGTTTTGTTTTGTTTTGTTTTCTGGGCTCTCCTGCCAAATTTTGGAATGATGGCAGTAATAGACTTTGTTAAAGATATCTCAGCCAAGGCTGAAAGATTCTAGATCTCAAGAATTTGTGACAAGTATCCATGAGCTTCAGTGGCTATAGAGACTCATGTGAATCCTGATAATAGCAGATTTGTTTGCTATTGCCATTAAATGAGCTAATATGATTTTGGGGATTTTGGTACTTCTTTGAATGTGCATTGGCTCTTGTTTTACTGTTTTTAAAAGCTGTTACTTGATAAAAAAATTATGTGTATTTACACTATGGATCATGACCAATTTTAAAAGGAAATGGATATCATTTTTGGGTGAGAAAACTGTGTTGTACCACTGCTTTGCTAATACAGTGTTTCATGGAATGTGAACTATATGTTTTTGATTTTTTTATTTTATTATTGTTTTTCCTTGTATATGCAATTCAGTATTTGAGTTTTCTTTTTTCTCTAATTTTTTGTACTTGAAGCATGTTACCAGTATTAATGTTTTTTTATTTTGCACTAATATAAGTTTACAATATCCATTAGCCCTAATATTAATGCATACCCAAAAGCTTTAGACTACACTAACCTGCCTTTGATTATTTAATATTATCGACTTTGATTAATGATTCTGTCTAATTTCAGAAGAAGGGATCACAAAAGAACCATTAAACAGTGCCAAGAAGCACAAAGTCAAGGAGACCAATCAATCCTGGTATGATTGATGAGAATCTGTGACAAGTCAGAGGGCTTGTTTTGGGATTTGAAGAAGCGGTTGTTTAACAGTGTCAGATGCAGGATTTACTCCTGCCAGATTCAAATGAAGTATCTCAGTTTGGCTGCCATTTTGGCTCCCTTACCCCTGTAAATGAAGGGAAAATCAGAACAGGAAATGATATTTCCCTTCTGCTTCAAAATCAAGTCCTTTTTTTCCCCCTCCTTCGTCATGTGGCAATTTTCTGTAGTCCTAGCTGCTGACTGGGTAAGTGCATATTGATGCAATGGTCCTACAGGTTTGTGGGACATAAATCACTTTATTGGGGCCAGATTCTAGGACCTGATATGGGCTTATTCTTTCTTACCCAGAATTTTTATAGTCTATTTAATTTTGATTTTTTTCTTCTATTTGTGTTTTTTCTTTTACTATCTTTTAACAATTGATTCACCTACCTCATTAGTCAGCCATGTATCCTGGGGGTGATTCATGTGTTGGGCAATGCCTTCCTAAGAGGAGATTGTATTATTGTCATAAAATTCTAAATTTATAAAAATATTTCTTGTTTAAGAGTAATTTTAGGATAAAAATTTGCTAACTCCCTGAATCAGGAAAGTGAACTTTTTGGAGAAGGAGTCATAAAAAAGCCTGCAGAAACCACACTACACCAAAAGATCCAGAATGAACTTTGGGATGTGATGATTTGAACTGTGAGGGGTTGAACACATTTGTTTTTAATGTAAATTCTTATACCAAAAGGGACTGCTCCCTTACTGTTTTTTTGTCAATATACCCACCCAACATTGATTTTGTTCTCTTTCTCTTTTATTTCCCTCTTATCCCCAAATTATTGTAATTTTACCTTAGAAACTGCAATGTTGTATGTACCTCTAGTTCAAGATCTTTAGAGATATAAGTTGGTTATCTGTATTGATTTATTGGGGAAACTAGGCATGTAAATCTGGGAGATTTCTACATGTTTCTTTTCCAATGGAATCACAGGGAGAATTGTGTAATTAGCATTTCCTCCCCAGAAACTCTCTTTCCCAGCTTCCTTCTTACATTACATGCTAACGTAGGGAGGATATAATTTTTTCATAGCTCTGCCTCTCTCTCGATCGAGCTGGGAAAAGTGGGCATAATGCCAGGCAGGAGAATCAACACATGTGGTTTTATTTTTTGTTAGATAATTAGGTTTGAACTTCTATTTCTTTTAGTTTTATTTTCTTTCTACTTCAAGTGATTATTAATAAACTGTATAAAATATAATACTTGGAGTTATTGGATATTAATTTAAATCTTACAGTACACTGGAAAAAAGCCCTAGTCACCTTGGTCTAGTTATGGCCCTCACTACTACAGCCTAAGAAGACAACAAAAGACCTGGTACTTATAATATATATTAGAGTAAAGATTAATTTGCTATTTCTAGTTCTCCCTGGCCTCATGAATTCTTCTTCTTTCTTTTTTTTTCTTCCCTCTCCTTTTTCTCTCCCTTCCTACTCTTTTACCTACAACTTCTCCTGTAGGTCTGAAAGATAATAGATCATTCCTAAGAACTTTTATACCCAGAAGTCACTGGAAGGCCTGAGGCATATCTGTGCTCTATAGGGAAAAACTGTGCTTCTCTTCCCAGAGAAAATGCATGGTGTCCCATACTCTGCCCAGAAATAAATGTATTTTGCCTTAGACATAAATGAAACAGTATTACTTGCTTTAAATAGCCATTTTTTTTTTGCTTAAGATTGTAGATCTAGATTTACTAGGGACCTCTAAGGTCATCTGATCCAATTCTCTAATGTCTAAAATGAACTAATTGAGAACTAGAGAATTTAAATGAGGTGCCCCAAATCTAATGGATAATAAGGATATAACTCAAGATGTAAATGTAGAGTTCTGACTACTAAACCAGAGCTCTTTCCACTATATCATGTTAAAAACAATCAAATGCATAAACAAATGAATGAATTCATATTCTGAAAAATAGATCTTTGCTAAGAAATTCTTGATCTTAATTGTATGGGAGAGATATAGTAATCAATCGATTAATAGGCAAACATACATTATTGTTTATCCTTTGTTTTGAAAAGAACCAGTGACATCACAGGGTGATATCTTGACTCACACCTGTATTGGATTTACTTGAGGCAGAGTTGAAAAAAAAATCATCAGCCTTACTCTCTTTCAGAATTATCAGAAGTCCAGAAGATCAGTCAGGATGACTAGTAGTGACTTTGTAGAGTCTAAAGGTTTTGCATAGTGTAATAAATAAAAATTAATCTTGGAGACTTTATGCCACATTTATTATTTATTAGTAAAGAGAAAAAAGGTTACCAGCCTAACTACCCAAAGTCTCTGGCCACATTACTGCTTCATCAGGTCCTAGATTCCTAACCAGCCCTGGCCCATTTACCAGTGGTGGCCAAGGGACCCAGCTAACTACATGGTTGGGATAGATAAATCAAGGCCAGTCAAGGAGTAGGCTTGAGTTCAAGAAGGGAATGGAGCCAAAGAGAGCAAGTTTCTGCTTGTCCTGGCTTTTATATCTCCCATGATGTTACACATAGTTGGCTTTTTATTGGACAGTCAGGATCACATGTTCTGAAATCTAGGCATGTAATCATACCATGCCATCCGGTTAGAGGCTGCTCAGGGGCTTCCATCAGCTCATTCTGAAAGTCATAAACTGCACTGTCATTCTGAGTCTACCTTAATGTCATGTGCCAACCATGAGTTATATTTTTATGTTAATTCCACACAATCAGCAAAACACCCTTGCACAGAGGTAGGAAAGTTTTACTCCATTCACACTGTCCTTTCCCCCACACTGTTAACTCTCATAAAGGTATGTTAAGATTAAAATTTGGGGGATACTGATAGAGGTAGAAATTAGTTTTTCTCTGCAAGGAGTATTATATTTTTATGAGGTTTATTGAAGATTAAAATATAAAGAAAACACAAATAAGAAAAACACATGTCTAGGCCCAGAGAGCCTATTCATGACCACTCACATCTTGCCTGCTAGGTGGAGAGCTGAGTGTGCTCTGAAGCGGAAGTAGGGAAAAAAAAGGGCAGAGCCTATTCACCATCAGGTTAAATACCCCATCTCGCTCTCAGCTCAGGTGAGGTTTCAGTGAGATTAGAGGGCATTCTGGGGAAGTAGAACAAGGACTTCTGGGGATTGAAGTCCTGGATTCAAGTCCATTTTTACAGGTATGGTATGTTGGCTTTGACAGGTAATGCATAGGCAGGTACCCTCTTTGGGTGGGAATTAAATTTTAGTTGTGAGAGATGGCAAAGTGGTAAGAGTAGTAGAATTGGTAAAAGGAAGTCCCGAGTTTGCAGTCCTACATATGTTAGCTGTATGACCATCAAGAAGGTATGTCTCTGAGACCAAATTTTCCCATTTGTAAAATGAATACAATAATCCACTCTTACCTCACTGTGTTGTTGTGCCATGGGAGCTTTCTGAAGTACCATGTGAGTTATTAATAATAATGTTAAAAAGTCATTTTTGGAAATCAAATGAGAAGAGACTCAAAAACCACATGATGAAACTCTTATAGTATGGGAGAACTGACAACTGCTATTAGACCATACTTTTATCATAGGTAATATTTTTTGCTATAATCCATAGGTTTTCTTTTGTTGTTGTTTGAAGGTATACTTTTTGTCAACTCTATCATTGCTTAATTCTGATGAATTAACTTCTAAGTTCATATGTTTAACAATTGGAACTGGAATTGTCTCAAAAATAGAGGACAGGGAGTATGTGAAGGAACCAAATACTGTACTTTATTCATTTGAATTTTTGGAAAGGCTTATTCCAAACACTAAAAAGGTCTATTTTTCTTAATATTATAAGCCAATTGCACAAAATCATCCTTTTAAATATTTTATAATGTTAATTGCATTACTATAAACTGTATAACTATGAATGTATATGTATTCTTTATTACTATTATTCACTAAGGATGTCTGGTCTACTTTGAAATTTAATGTAAATAATTTTATTTTGGATTCTTTCTTATTTTCAATCATTTTAAATTAGTCTCATAATTTCCTATGCAATTTTCTCTTTTAAAGAATGTATGGCAGACTATTCTTGCACCTAAGAATAATAATAGATATTATTTATATTGTGCTTGAAGGTTGGCAAGGTGCTTTACAAATCATCTCATTTTATTTCTTGTACTTTGTAAGGACTCTAAGTCCATAAATCCATTACTAGATTTCAAGTTTTATAAGATGGAATCTCATATTCAATTGGCCTAATTATGGGTGTTATTATTCATCTAGAAATCAAATTGGGGAAAAAGATATTGAAGGGGATGGTTCTAAGGAAAACAGCAGTACATATTATAGACTCCATCATCCAATCCTTGCCCTAAAGTCTTTAGTTGGGGAAGAAGATAAGATAAGGAGCAGGATCCAAAGGATTTTATATTGAAGTAGACAAAAGGAGTTAGAGCCCTTTACAAATGTATTGACAAATGGGGGGGGATCAATCAAGAGTAAGTCACATAAGGGAAAACACATAGTTTTGACAAAAAATTTTAAAAATAGATGGATAAATGATCCTTTGGTGTCAATGATTTCACTTAGCCAGTCATGGTAGCTATTTCTGTGTCTGAATACGCTACATATGAGCCTTTCCTCTCAGGGGAATTTCACCAGACTGCATCAATTACTTTAGAATCAAACTATATTTTGCCTTTTTAATCTGATACACTAGTATTAATTTAATAATTTCCTAGGTAAAATCATTCTGTTTAACCAATTATGACTTACCCAATAACAATTGCTAAGAATAATTAAAACTTGGGAGCAAGAATTCTTCCTGATTCTACACTAAAACCCTTATTTAGCCTTGATGCTGATCACTCAACTGGTGCCCCCAAGCATATACTCTAAGTCCAAGTGTGTCATTTTCAATAGCCTTTCTCATTTCTTGGACCTGATTAGGAAATCAGAATTTAGAAACAGGAACTTAATTCCTTGAACTTTTAACCAACTGCCATGCCAATTCTGAAACCAAGCCCTAAGGACTTAGTGCTTTCTAGCTTGGCATTATCCCTTCACCCCTTTTCCAATTTTTCAACCACAATCAAATCAACTCTGTTGTTGCTCTTGGAAAGGGCATAAAAATTTACTTTGCTATGCACCATATATATGTATTACTTTCCAGATGAAAATATCACTTCCTTGCCACTGCTTTCCTCTATCTACTGTATCTGCCTATTAGGAAACATTTAGATTGGTTTTACTTCTAAATTTGTTTCCACAGTACTTAGCACAGTACCCAGAACATAGTAGATAATGTACTTACCCACTGATTGACATAAATTACAATCTAAAAATTCATTAAAAGTGTTATTGAACAATGACCAATATGGAAGTATGTTTTGCATAACAATACATGTATAATCCAGATCAAATTACTTCCCATCTCTGAGAGGGGAGCAGGAGGGAGGGAGACAATTTGCAATTTTAATTTTGGGAAATGTATGTTGAAATGTTGAAAGTTGTTATTACATTGTCATTGGGGAAATAAAATATCTTTGAATTTTTTTCAAAAAGTGCTACTAGGTCATAGTATCTTCTGGCCATCAAGTTAATAGATGCTAGATATATTATTGTTATCATGTAGGGGTATATGCATTTTCTCTTTTACCATTAGGAATTGTCAGACAGCTATCATACATCGTATGTCCATGTAACAATGGAGAAGCTGCAGTCAATTTAAAGAAGACTAAAATGAAATGCAATTCAACTAACATTTGGTAGCAAAATTTGTTGTGAAAGGTTCTGATAAGCATTAGAAATACAATTTCAAAAAATATAACCCCTGTCCCTTAAGAGCAAAGACTAGTTTTTTTTTCTTTCTATCCTCAGTACTTAATTAAGTGTCTGGTATATAGTAGGCACTTAATAGATACATTTTGATTCTTAGACTCCTTTTATATGTCTGCGTATTTATATAAAGATAATTTTAAAAGAAAATGAAGGGAAGGAGGGTAAAAGAATAAAACTGACAAGAAAGGAAGAACCACTAGATGGAATAGTAAATAGAGCACAAGCCTCCAAGTCATGAAGATCAAAGTTCAAATCCTATCTTAGGTTCTTAGTGGGAAATTAAGTGGTGCAGTGGATAGAGTTTCAGACCTAGAATTAGGAAGACTCATCTTCCTAAATTAAAATCCAACCTCAGATACTTACAGTGTAACCCTGGACAAGTTATTTAATCTTGTTTGCCTGTTTCCTCATTTGTAAAATGAGCTGGAGAAAGAAATGGCAAACCAATCTAGTTTCTTTGCCAAGAAAACCCTATGGACAGTATTGACCATCAGGTCACAAAGAATAGAGCACAACCAAACAACAGAACAACAAGAAAGGAAGAAGGAAATTTGAATTTAACTTACACAGAATACTAAATTAATTTTTACTTAATGTCAGTACGGAGATAGAAGAATAAATAAGGATGAAGTGAGGAAAAGATAGGAAGAATAGGCAACATCTAAACTTTACATTTCATTTGAATTAGTCAAAGAAGGATAGGCCATAGAGAAAGAGTTCAATGCAAAAAAAAAAATCGCATGAAGAATCCTGAGGTCTTTTATGATTCTGATCTGTATTATCTAGAGTCCTGCCACTATGCTTACCAAGTATTGAGTTTAATGTTGTTGAAGAATTACAAGAGCAGTTCAAGCAACATCCTTGGAAACTTTGAGCAGGTCTTAAGCAGTGTAATAACTGCTCTCCTGCATTTTCTGGGCTCCAGACCTCAGCTGTAGAAAATATGGCCCTAGTTGAGACTCCAAGGGACAGTGACTGTCTCTATCTTATGTCATCTAGCTGGAAGGTTCTGAACTTTAAAGCAACAGTGCTCTAGACCAACCCCAGTTTCCATAAACCTTGCATAATTGCTCACCTAGCCTATCCTGAGTCCTAGAACCCACTTCAGAATCAGAGAGACAAACTACTTTGCCCACTTTGGTCTGAGCTGATTTTGGAGTTTAAGCCAAAATTCCACCCAGGGTTCAAAGTCACAGAGCGTCTAGACCACCAATCCCTAATCTGAATCCTGCTTGACATCTGAGTGACTGAAAACTAAAGATTAAGGATTTTGCCCTTTCTGTGCTTGCATTTTGGCAGGCATTTTTTTTTCAGTAACTATAAATTCCAGTTTCTAATATTTTCATTCACTGACAATTGCATATTTACAAAGTGATAGTTCCCTAACATGTATGTTACTATACACTAAATGTAAACAGAGATTGTCTTTTCACTGAGTTTGCAAACATGCCACATTTCAAACTGAAGTTGTCATTCCTGAACAGTATTTTCTTGTAGCCCTGATAACCCTGGAGATAGACCTGCTGGGGCTTGAATCAGTTCTAAGAATAACAATACCACAAAGTGCTTTAGTTTTTGTTTTTGTCTCAATTATTTGTCATAAAGCAATGTGAACTAAGTGGTGTATTATTATCCCAGTTTTACAGAAAAGGAAACCAGTTAAGAAAGGTTAGGTAATTTATTGAATCACATAGCTTGGATATAACATCAGAATCTGAATCTAGTTCCTCTGACCCTCTATCTATATATTTCCAACTCTCCTCATTTATTCCATGCTGCAAGATGCCAATTCAGCCTGAGTTCATTTTACTAGATACTTCCATAGAACAAAATTGTCTGCTACTTCCTGATAAATTTCATCATACAGAGCTAGAACCCTCCTATAATGATGTCTATGAAGTTATTCAAGACCCTCTAAACACCTATCTAATCTACCTTTCATCTTATTAACTTCTAGCAACAGCCTTATGAGGGTAGATGTGATTTTAAAAATATGGGCATTAGGGTTCAAAGAGGTAAATTATTTTTTAAATGTTTTCTTCATATTACTCCCCTTCATGTACTTGATGATCCTACTAAGAAAATCTACTCACCATTTCTTAACACCTAGATCATAGCTAGAATTTAGAAGCACCTAATGCTAAGACTGACCTTAGAGATCATATAGTGCAGTGATGGTGAACCTTTTAGAGGGGCAGGTAATGTGAGAAACTTCCTCAGGCACTTGTGGAAAGGAAGAAGAGAACAGCCTAGATTATGTCTCTCTGGCTTTCTAGTTACAAACTGGCAAACTGTGCTAGGATGACAGTGCATATGCCCACAGAGCGGGCTCTGAGCGCCCACTCTGGCATGTGTGCTATTCGTTCACCACCATAGATCTAGTCCAACCCTGTTGTAACTTCAGATTCTGCCATGTATGCTCAGCCAATTTTTCATTTGAAATCATTATTGGGATATAATTGGTCCATAGAATGAGACCTCGAGTTATTGGCATGGCTTCCTGCTGGTCTAAGTACAAAAAGCCGACAATATAATAGCACCTCTTCCTTCAGGGTTGTGTCCAGTGAACCAGAGACTTTTAGAAATATAGTAGCCACTCACAAGCCACACCAGAATGGGTAACAAAGTAAAAGAAGTTGCACTTAACTGAAACAATATCTTTTCCTTATTAAGATCTAGATAACCTTTCATTAACTGCTACATGGTTTATAGAAACCATATGGGAGCCCATTTCTGAAATGGAATCTCCAGGCCAGCCCAAGTTGGTTCTTTACTCTGAGACAAATAAAAATAGACAACACACAAAAACAATAACACATTTAAACTGGTGTAAGCCAAGGGCCAGAAAGGTGATGTGACTTATCAGAACCTCACAGCTAATAAACATCAGAGATAGAATTCAAAATAACCAGTTATGAGAGTACAGATCCATAGTTTTTCTTCATTCCTTTAATCTCTTTCAAGCACATCAAGAACACTTTCTCTGTGAATCCTAATTCACTCACTATCTTGCCCTTTCAGAAACCTGAAAAAGTTCCCCATGCAGCTTTGTACTTCTTCTATTCAGTATTTTGTTTTGTGTTATATTTTATTTGTATACAGTTTGTCTCCACATATTGGAAACCACTTGAAAAGAAAACATTTTCATTCTCTCAGTACAATGCATTGCATACAATAGGTACTAAATTAATGTTTACTTAATTCTTTTGAAGGATCATTTTTGTATCAAGAAAACAACTTTTCTTTTACTTTTTTTTTAAATCCTTACCATTTGTCTTGGAATTAATACTGAGTATTATTTTCAAGTTAAAAGAATGGTAAGGGCTAGGCAATTGGGGTTAAGTGACTTGCCCAAGATCACACAACTAGAAATATCTGAGGCCAAGACCCTCCCATTTCTAGGTGTGGTGTTTTATCCAGTGAGCCACCTAGCTCCCTCCAAAACCATTTTCTATCAATCCTCCCTAAAAATATCTTCCCCAAATAGCTATCCTAATTATTCCATTTCCTTTCACAATAAATAGAACTCCATTACTTTTAATCATTTTCTGATTGAAAGTTTTACATCTATTTTGATTTGCTACAGTTGATTTGCACTGAAAGGCAGGAATACTGATATTTGTAAAGTACTTTATAGTTTGCAAAAATTTTTCAACTATTTCATCTCAATGGATTCTAGCAACATTATCTCATTTTTACTCCCAAGAAAACTAAGGCTCAGAATGTTGTGACATTTTTTAATGAGATCTCACCCAGATCAGAAGCACATTATCCTCTCATAGTCACTAACTCACTAATTGACACAGAA
This sequence comes from Monodelphis domestica, assembly GCF_027887165.1. NCBI lineage: Eukaryota > Metazoa > Chordata > Mammalia > Didelphimorphia > Didelphidae > Monodelphis > Monodelphis domestica. The sequence goes on from NC_077229.1 coordinate 253,188,979, forward strand.
GCTTTAAGATGCTCTATTTTTTTACCTGTTTGTTTCCCTTTAAACACCCTTGATAGCCTTCGCTCTCAGGAGTTCACCATATGTATGCCTTCCACAGCTGAGAATCCTCAAGCTTAAATGATGTACCAGCTCACCCTCTTCAAGACCAGGGATGACTGGTATGTGCCATTGAACTATAAATGACTTTTCCAAGATCACATGGCTATTTAATGGCAGAATCAGGACTTAAACTCAGATCTTATTTTAACTTCAATGCTTCCTTCCACCACACCATTAAATTTTTCTGCTACTGTTATATGCAGTGTCCATCTTGCATATTCATTTTGGAAGGGCTTCTGCAAGGTTTGGACTGAGACCTTGATTCCAGTGAAATGTGTACACTGCTGTTGTGATGCCTTAGCTTCCTTATCATCTAGGGAGAGGTGATAACTATATGTTGCTCAACACAGGTAACCAGTGATGTTCTTGTCCAGACAGGCATTGTTGTCAGGAATGTGTCCATCCCTAGATACTCTTTTCCATAGAAGAGCTATTGAGGTCAGTTGTGAAAAATTATACTCTTTAAAGGCTTGAATTTGTAGGAGACATCTGATCTACCCTCTGAACATCTTAGAATTATCACATATTGTGAATAGGGTTCACCTGTGGACCAATCAAGACTCCTCTGAAAACAAAGATACCTAGTATAAAGCCTTCCTTGGACAGAGAACATACTAAGATAGATGAGAGGGGAAATTAAGACCACAGCTGATTTATGAAGTCTCATCTAGTCATTCATTTTTACACTTTTCTTTACATTGCACTTGACACTGGATAAATAATAAAGCAGGGTGACAATGGTTTACCTAAAATGAAAAATGAAAACAGTTTAAATCTGACCTAAATATCTGCCATTTTCCTTAACCAGGGCTAAGTAGAACATGTGAAGGTCATCTTCAGGCCAAGACTATTCTCCTCTGCCTCTCATCCTCTTGTTAATGCTATCCCATCTTTTTAAGGGCCCCACCCTCTCATACACCTGGGAAGGAGACAGTGGTTCTTCTGAGAGGTCTCCAGAAATAATCTGATTAGCACTCTAGGAACCTAAAGACTTCATTTATTTCTATGTATGCACTTCAAAATCATAATCTCATAGGATCTCCTCTTATTTCCCTTCTGTGATTAAACCATAAAATGGGTTGATTGCTCCCATTATTATGGACGAACTTAAAGAAACATGTAAGATTTAGGATATATGGAATACAAACCTACTTTTCCAGGTCCTAGGAATTCCTGTTTGTTTTGTGAAAATGTTCAGCAGGAGCTGTCAGTGTTTGGGAGGGCTTACACACAAATGCAATAAGTACAGATGGTGTAGCCAAACTTGACCTCATGATATGTAAGGTCCAGAGAGCACATTTATTCAGTGATACATCCCCTGCCTAAAGGATTTTCTTCCATTATCAATTAGAAAATTGTGTGACATTCCATCTATAAATGCATTTCCATTATTAACAGAACAGGCAACTTTTTTTCTTCAAAATATCTACGAGGTAAAGATGTAAGGAACATACATGTTTAACCTGCAATAGAATCACCTGGCCTGCAGTTATGTGAAATTATTGCAAGTAAATTCAGTTATAGATAATAACATGCTTAGTCCAACTTCAGATTAATTATACATGAAGGTCTAAACCATTTCACTCCTCAATTAACCTTTTCCCTTCTCCATTAGCCTAGGGGTAATGTGCTATTCTGAGGAGCAACTGAATTCCCAATTTTTTCTGAGAGCACCTCCAGAATTTGCCTCAGACTATATCTCTCTATCTGATATCATCAGTTCCAGAAGTAATATTTAATTAAAGTTGTACCTAAATATGTAATTTCAGCACTTTTAAGAAAGCTTCAAACTGTTTTGGATATAGAAGGCAACTTTGTACCCAGGCTGTGTTAGCACATAAACATAAAGTTGGTTTTCATTGCAAAGATAAGGCATGTAACCTAAGCATGAAGTTTGATCAGTCAAGAAACTAATGGTAAAGATGCACATTTGGGATGAAATGACAGTGGTAGTATTAGAGCCTAGGGCATTGATCACAGACCTTCATATAAATCTCAAATGCTACATCCCCAGGCTGACCATCAGTAATGAGAGTGACTTTTTTCTCACCTCAACTGGTTCTCCCACAGACATTTTATTAGCAAGGCATCTTGGTGAACCCAGAAGAACTTCTGTAATCTTGCTAGCAGTACTAAGATCTAGTAATTGTATAACTGCAAATTCCACTCACTTTCTCATCTTCAAATGAAGGTACATAAAGCCCTATTGTGAATTCCATCTGTATTTCTCTCCTCCAAAAGTCACTTTATGCTCATGTTCTATGTTATAGCAACATGTCTACCAGCATGTTCAGAATTACTACTTTATCAGAGACAATGTAAGAGAAAAGAAGCACACATTTGATTTTACTTCTGAACAAGATATGGCTGTAGATTACAACCCATTCATTCTTCCTCATTTAGTATAATTCTTTCCCACTTAATTCTCCATCAGAATTCTATCAAAAATATTAGAAACCTTATATTGACACTTTTAATATTTCCTGATATAGCCTGATGTTTATAAACATCCTTTTTACTTCCAGAATTCCTACAACAGAAACACAAAGACGCTCTGGACTAAGCAAATAATTCTTGGATAAAGAGGTGTTTTATTTTATTTACAAAGTACATTCAAATCTAAGACCAATAAGGCAGATGACCTCATTGTGGAAAAGTAAAACAAAGATTTAGCCCTCCATTGAGGATAATATAATTTATGTCAACTGTGTAGGTGTGAAGAAGAGGGAAGAAACTCTCTAGTGACTTGAAAGGATATTTCTATTCTTAATGTAAGTGCTATTCCAAGAATTGCCCTTTATGCATCTATCTCTATCACAATGCATGCATGAGTAACAGTGACTACATTGACCCCAATTGTTTGAAGGCCAGAGAGTTACTTTTTTTATCTTTCTACCTATTTTTTCCAGGTAACTTTGGCACTCCCAATTATAGGGGTCCAATCACATGGATTCCATGGTGAAATGGAATGGAAACAGTTAAAGTAGCTTTATTAAGGGAATACTTATTTCAAAAACATAGCAAGAACATACTAATATTTCCCCCATGTAGCTGGTAGCATATAATTTCTTCTACAGCACTTTGGACTATGAAGATAGGAGGGTAATTGGGTCTCGTTTAACATAGTTCTTAAATAACATCAGTCTCAACAAGTTCTAAGTCCAAAGTCCACCATGACCTTGTTTCCTAGGGGCTTGAGCTTCCAAACCAAGAATTCTACCCTCTTTGTCTAGAATTCAGAAGGATAAATAAACTAGGTCAAAACACTAAGCCTGTTTTTGTTGTTGTTGTTGTTGTTGTTTTCCAGGGCTACCTGGCCTAAAGGAAAGAGGAGTCTTTAGGCCTTTCTTCAGTTACTACTGATGCCATTCATTGAGTGAAGGAATCCTTTACCCTTAGAAAGCACTGAAAGAAGGAGAGAGAGACTGTCTCAGTCTGATATTTTTTAAAGATACCATCATTTACAGATATCAGCAAATAGAAAGAAACTGACTCTGCTCTTATACTATGACCATACAGGATATCTTCTTCCAGAAACAGGCATCTTAAGTGATCTGGACATCTGTCACAGCTTTATTACATATTTGGGTTCATATCGCTGTCAAAAATGCCATCTTCAAGACCTTCTTCATAGAATCTCTAGTTAAATTTATTTTCTTTTCATAAAAAGCAAGTGATTTTTTTCATATATATTCAATGGTAAATATTTACTACAAACAATAAAGATGTATAATTCCTGATGAAAACTGCAATGTCTTGGATTCTGAATCCATTGATAATTAGCCTGATTCCCAAATAAATTTGAAAAAGATTATCTAAGGTTAATGGAAATAATGTTTCACCATCTTAGAGAAGAAGCCATGTTGCTACAACCAGGGTAGCATTTCCTTTGATTGAAATTCATGGCTTACTTCTGATGGAATATCAAGATGTCATCAAATTATCCAAGTTGATTCAGAATATCTTCCATGATCTTTTGACATCATCAATAAAATTCTGAAATGTTGCTAGTGAGGGCTGGCATATGTAAAACAATGTTCAAATCCCCTAATTCCTACATGATTATAATGCCCCAGTACCTTCAAAAACAATAATCTTAGTCTCAATATGGAAACTCCACCCTCATCCTTACCACCCTACACTTCCTAGTGGGGCTGTGTGTGGAGATAAATGCTTGAATAATTATTTCACTATAGTCAAAAATGGGACATTTTTCTTCTCATTAATATAAATGAAAAGGGCTATTTCTTCTGATTATGGAGATAGCCTCTCCAAATTTTTCTAAAACATGTTCCTAGGAATGTTTCATCTATTTATTTTAAAAATAGATCTCTAGAGAGGGTGATGATATTCTTGAAAGGAGATTCATGGAGTGCTTATAGACTGTTTGAGGCAGTTCCCTTTTTGCTAAACAACTCATACAAATCCCAGAAATCCAAGGGTACTTTGGATGCCTGAACCTTAGTCATAGCTAGCATTTCTGAAGGAGATTCTTCATAGCTGAAGTTGAGGAAGTTTCTGTTTGGAGACCTCCACCTACACATAGCCCATGGAATATGGGGTTTAAGCTATGGTAACTATGACAATCCAAATACCATCCTCACCAACTTTCTTATCAATTATTCCCAGAACTATTTGTCCTCTACCACCATCTGCCTGCCAAGTGGTGGTGGTGGTGAGTGTATAGCAAACAGTTTTATACTAGACCCTTCACCCAATGTTAGCCTTCCTTGCCTATTACAAAGTTATTTTATATAAGCAGAGAAGAGATTCCTATTTTCACATGAAACTCCAGGAAATATAGACTCTTTCATGCCTCAGAATCTATCAATAGGGCTTGATTTTGCCTTTCTTTTGGACTTGAAAACATGCTACTGCCAGGGGAAAGCAAGACAGGAAAATTCCTTAGTTTTCCCATTTGCCTCTCCTGAATTCTGATAGATATTAGCCCCATACCTAAGCATTATTGAATGGATTTATTTCCCCTTTTCTGTGTTGGCAAGGTGAGCTCATATGGTTGATGAAAAGTTCTGATCTGATTCTCATGCTTCAATTAAAGCTGATCTTTATATTCTCATACCTGCAGCCATTGCCTCCTGCCATTGGGCCTCCAAATATATGGATTTTGGGTTTTCTTCTTTCCCTGCTTGAATTCTCATCTCTATGTCCAGATTATGACACCTCCTCAATTCTCTGAAAGTGATTTTAAACTGCCCCCCATCAGGCCTATTAACCAGGTGATCTTAAGAGTCACCTAATCCTCTCCTGAAAATCCTAACCACCTCTGACTCTTCCCTCCCTGAAGATTCTGGAACCTCTAGAATGCATCCCATTTGTTGCATTAATATCCAAATTTGCTTCCTTTAACCCAATTTAGAGTGTTATAATCCATATTTCCCTGGAGGTTGCCCAAATGATACAGAACTCACCATTAAACTATGAATATTGGCCCTACAGGGGACTCCCTGCCTTTGTTAGCAGAACTTCCCAACTGAGTACAAGAACTTCTTCAACATAATCAATTGAAAAGGGACATAGGTTAGGAAAAATCATGCCAGAATCCCTCTTTGTCAATAATTGTAAATTCCATACAAATGCAAACTAAAGAAAACTGGAAGGAAGGTCAAGGGTACCTTATAAAGGCCATTTTAGCTACAAGCCCACACTGGTGGTTGCTACCTGCATTTTTTGTCATTTCTCTACCAACTTGTTTGCAAACACACTGCATCTTTCTGAATGACTGGATAAAGGGGAATTGGTTCCTTTAGGACTGTCATATCTATCCACCACAATTGGGCTAACTTTCTCAGAAATAGAGATTGGGATGGAGAAACGTTACATTGAGCATGTTCATGAACAATTAGGTATGTGGCCCTGAAACCAGCATTTTTTAAAATTTAAATTAATTTAGAATATTTTTCCATGGTTACATGATTTGTGTTCCTTCTCTCTCTTTCCTTCCCCCTCCCATAGCCAAAGAGCAATTCAACTGGGTCTTACATGTATCCTTGATCAAGACCTATTTCCATATTATTACTATTTGCAATAGAGTGATCATTTAGAGTCTACATCCCCAATCATATCATCATCGAACTATGTGATCAAGCAAATTGTTTTTTTTTTTCTTCTGTGTTTCTACTCCCACAGTTCTTTCTCTGGATGTGGGTAGTATTCTATCTCATAAGTCCCTCAGAATTGTCCTGGATCATTGCATTGCTGCTAGTAGAGAAGTCCATTACATTCAATTGTGTCACAGTGTATCTGTCTCTGTGACAATGTTCTCCTGGTTCTGCTCCTTTCGCTCTGCATCAATTCCTGGAGGTCATTCCAGTTCACATGGCATTCCTCCATTTCATTATTCCTTTCAGCACAATAATATTCCATCACCATCAGATACCATAATTTGTTCAGTCATTACCAAATTGATGCACACCCCCTTATTTTCCAATTTTTTTGCCACCACAAAGAGTGCAGTTATAAATATTTTTGGACAAGTCTTTTTCCTTAGTATATCTTTGGGATACAGACCTGGTAATTGTATAACTGGATAAAAGGGCAGACAGTCATTTAAAGTCCTTTCATAACTGCAAATTGCCTTCCAGAATGGTTGGATTAATTTACAACTCCACCAACAGTACATTAGTGTCCCAATTTTGCCACATTCTCTCCAACATTTATTACTTTCCTTTGCTGTCACATTTGCCAGACTGCTAGGTATGAGGTGGTACCTCAGCGTTGTTTTGATTTGTGTTTCTCTAATTATGAGAGATTTAGAACACTTTTTCATGTGCTTATTGATAGTTTTGATTTCTTTATCAACTGGGGAATGACTTGATTTTTTTGTACAACTGGTTTAGTTCCTTACATATTTGAGAAATTAGATGTTTGTCAGAAGTTTTTGTTAGAGACCAGCATTTTAAGTATGTTATCACCATTCTGTTCATCCCTAAAATATACATCTTCTCTTGGCTCTATACAGTCTGACCTTAGATCATGTGAAATACCCAAAGAAATGCAGAAGTGCACATGAATTGCTGACTGTCTTCCTTGAAGGAACAGCAGCCAGAACAATTCACAACACTGAGAGAAATTGGAAGAAAAACCAGACCACCATAGTCAAGCCATTGCCAATTTCTTGAAGCCCTCCCTGACCATGCCTGTCCCTCCTTTCTTACATACTATATACTCTGGACTTAGCAAGTGATAGACTAACCCAGACATAGTACAACAAAACTCAAAACAGTTGGATGCTGGTTGAAATACCTTCTTTCCTTAAATTAGGTGTGGATGGAACCCTTGAGTTTCATTTCCAGGACACCACCACAGCTATGTCCCACTTCCCCTGGTAGAGTGGAAAGAACAGAAATCACAATAAAAGACAACTAGATTAGAGTTCTGATTCCACTGTTCTAGAGAATTAACATATTTTTCCAGCCTCATTTTACCCACACATAAAATAGAGAAAACATTACTTATACTACCTCTCTCACAGAGTTTACACTGTAAAATTTAATATGCAGTATTAAAATCATGACAAATAGTTAATCAATCAACAAATAAGCAGACTTTTATGAACAACTGCTTCGTGCCAATCACCATTTTTGATACTGGAGATGCAAAGGCAAAAATGAAATAATCCTTGCCTTCAAGGAGTTGATATTTTATCCAGGTGACTATCTCTTAAATATGTTCAGCTCACTTTGCAAGTACCATTACTTCTTGACAGACACCTGGATATGAAATGACAGCTGCCTCCCCACACACCCCATGCACATGGCTTTTAATAAATTAGCAAAATGACTATCTCATTTGTGTATTGTAATGCAATTCGACAAATATTTGCTAAACTTCTACTTTGTGCAAGGGAGAGAAACAGCTGAGTCAGGAATGCTTGAGCTCAAGTCCTACCTTTAATAAATACCAGTTGTGTGAGCAAGAGCAATTCACTTAACCTCCCTCTACTCATGGGAACATCTCTAAGATTATACATTTCAGGGGATTTGCCCATCTATCTCATTAGATGGAGTTTCTGCATCAAGTTTATTACATAAATGAAATAAAAGTTCTAGATCTACCACCACACCATCAGCATCCCCCCTCACCAAAATAATAATAACAATAATAATAAAATTTAAAAAAATAACAACAATTCTTTGTGTTAGTTTCTGGGGCCACAAAAAGAAAGTGAAAAACACTTCCATCAAAAATCTTGAATTCCATTGGTGGAGTGGTGGAGATGGTAGAATACACATGTACATAGATAAGTTAACCCAATATCATTTCAGGAAGGACAAAAGGATAATTTTCAAGGGCATATAAAAAGGTCTTATTGGGGAGAGTTGGAGGGGGTCACCTAAACTGATCTTTGGAGGAAGCTAACAAGGTGTCGAAACAGGAAAGGTAACACTTTCCTGTTTCATAGCCCCTCAGGAGAGAGAAAGAATAATAAACTTGGGTGAAAGCAAGTAGTCAGTTAGAATGGAGCATAGAATGTGTGAAGGCATGAGATGTCAGGAAAGATGTTTGGAAGCCCCAATCAATGAATAAATATTTCTCAAGTACTTACTATATGCTAAGCATGGAAGATACCTTCCTCCTCACTCCAAGGGAAAAAAAAATGCAAAATCCCTTTTCAGCTGTCAGGGAACTCACAGTCTTCAATGACAAGTTCAGGATTTTTTATTTTCTCCCAGGTACTATAAGAAGCCCCTAAAATATACTGAGCCACAGAGTAAAATAGGAAGACTTCTGTTTTCGGAAGAGAATTTTGGCAATCTGGCAAATAATACTTTGGAGAGGAGAGAGATGGAAAGCTAAGAAGACAATTAGACTATTACAGAGGTCTAGGCTAGAGCCAATGAAGTGCTGAATTAAGGTGGTTGCCTGGGTGAGTGGAGAGAAGTGGGTGGATAAGACAGATTTTGTGGGGGTAGAATTGACAGGATTTAGTAACTGATTGTATTGGAGGGGAGGGGAAAGAGTGCTTGATAGCTCCAGGGTTGTGAACCTGGCTGACTGTTATAGGAAAAAATTATTTTATGAATCTTACATAATAGGATATGAGGGTTTGAGGAATGCCAATTTTAGAATGTGCTGTAAGTTGCCAGAAGAGTAAAGCAGAAGCAAATAAGATTGCTTACTATGAGTAATCATAGGACCTAGGCTAAAATGAACAGCGGAGATCATTATTGTGATCCTACCCTTTAGTTTTATGAATAAAGAAATTGAAACCCAGAGACATTCAATGATTTGCCCAATGTCTTAAAAGTAGTGTGGTTTCTGCGAAACTCAAACCCAGGTCCTCTAGGTTCATAGTGAGGTTAATAATCTGTAGGCTCATGAAGGGAAACCAAGGGAAACCAAAGCAAGGACAGATTCTGTATTGTAGAAATATAACAGGTGTGAGAAACTATTGAGGTCGCAGAGTGATGGATCTCTCCCAAGAATGAAGACTCAGCCTCTGTTCATGGCAGCAAGTGTAGCTTTAAGGGCTGAATTCAGTAACTAGGTTTGTGTAATGTAATGGCCCAGAGACTTAAGGGAGCCTGTCCCTTCTATTTTGGAGAAATTTTTCTTATTCCAGGAATTCCCTGCCTAGAGGTGGAGTGGGACGGTCCAGTTAAGCTGGAAAATGGGTGGAAAGGAGGCAGGTAGCTTTTGGGGGGTAGATGTATTTTGGGGAGGCACATGTCAGAAAGGTTACTTTTATAGATACTTTGTGCTCCTGGGGCATATACCTGTGGTAAGGGGCTTCACCCGAATGCTGGAGTAGGGACTGTACCTGCACTAGCTTTTCCCTATTTCCTGTTAAAGCCTGTTGTGTTCAGGCAGTATTTCCTGTTGAACTAGATACTGAGTCTGCACTGGCTTTTGGCTGTTTCCTTTCACTGCCTCGGCCCCTATCCCTATCAAAACTGTAAGAATACTGGGTTAACTCTACTAAATAAATTTAATCGAGATAAATATAAAATCTTATGCTTGGATTAAAAACAATAAACTTTACAAGTTCTCTCTGGATGAGATACTGCTAGATAATAATTCATTAAAAAGATCTGAGCATCAATCTTAGTAACAATAGACATTAAGCAGAAGCTTAATAATAATAGCTAATAATAATAGCTAATTAAAGGATTTTAAATAGTTTACGTTATATGTTCCAAAATGGGTCAAATGTGTGTGAAATAGCAGCCAGAAAAAAAAAAAGTCTTCAAACTTAGACTCAGAGAGCAATAGTTTCCAAGAATAAAATGGTAATGATTATCTTTTTATAACTGACCCCAGTGAGGCCACATCTAAAGATGTGTCTATTTCTAGGTGCCACATTTTACAAAGAATATTGATAAACTAGGAAAAACCCTAGTAGAAAATAAGCAAGATAATTCAAGTATTTGATAAAAGATCGGTGGAGAAATTTGATATCTGGACTAGAGAAAATTGGATAAGAGGAGAGGACATGATATATAAAAATATTTTAAGGGCTAAAAGGCTACAAAACTGTGCATATCCTTTGACCCAATATTACTAACATGTCTAGATGCCAAAGAGATCAAAGGAAAAGAACCTATATGTACATAATTATTTAAAGCAGCTCTTTTTGTGGTAGCAAAAAATTGGAAATTGAGGGAATGTCTATCAATTGAGGAATGAATGAACTAGTTGTGGCATGATGGTGGTGGAATACTATTGTGCTACAAGAAATGATAAACAAGATGCTTTCTGAGAAGCCAGGGAATTCTTATATGAATTGATACAAAGTGAAAAGAACTAGAAAATCACTGTATATAGTAAGAAAATTTTTATAACAATTATCAGCTGTGAAAGATTTAGCTATTCTGATCAAAACAATGATCTAAAAAAATTCTGAAAGATTCAAAATGAAAAATGTTATCCATCTTCAGAGAGAAAACTGATGAACTGAGTAGAGTTTGAAGTCTATATTTTTTCACTTTATCTTTTTGCTTTTTTCATGTGTATAATTTATATCATATTGCAGAGAGTGAGAGAAATGTACTACTTCACACCCAGCAGATTGGCCAATATGAAAGTAAAGGAAAATAATAAATGGTGGAGGGAATGAGGAAAAATTGAGACAGTAATACACTGCTGTTGGAGTTGTAAATTGATCCAACCATTCTGGAAGGCAATTTGGAATTATGCCCAAAGAGCTTTAAAAGAATGCATACCCTTTGATTCAGCAATTTGTACCCTAAAGAGATAATAAGGAAATTGTTTGTATAAACATATTCATAGCCACATTTATGGGGTGGCAAAAATTTGGAAAATGAGGGGGTGTCCCTCAATTGGGGAATGGCTGAACAAATTGTGGTATATGATGGTGATGGAATACTATTATGCAATAAGGAACAATAAACTGCTTCGTTTCCATATGAGCTGGAATGTCCTCCATGAACTGATGTGGAGTGAAATGAACAGAACCAGGAGAACATTGTACACAGAGCCTGAAACATTGTGGGATGAACATATGTAATCGACTTTGCTACTGATAGCAATGGAATGATCCAGGACAATACCAAGGGACTTATGAGAAAGCTTGCTATCCATATCAAGAGAAAGAACTGTGGGAATAGAAATGGAGAAGGAAAACATTTGATTTTTCACTTGTTTATATGAGTATTGGATGTGGAGTTTTTGGTTTTTAAAAGACTATTACAAAAATGAATAATATGGAAATGGGTATTGAGCAATAATGCATATATAATCCAGTAGAATTGCTTATTGGCTCTGGGAGTAGGGAGGAAAAAAAGGGGAGGGAAAGAGCTTGAACCATGTAACAATGGAAAAATACTTAAATAATTTTTTTTAAAAAGAGAGAGAATTCAGAACTCAAATTCCCTTAATACAATGTTAAAATAAGTAAATAATAAAATTAAAATAACAATATTGGGCATTGGAAGGGCTACCATGTGAGAAATGACTTAAATGTTTTCTGCTTGGTCTCAGAGGGCAGAACTAGAAGTTATTCAAGTCATCAAGTCAACAAACATTACTAAAATCTTACTAGATGCCAGGCACTGTGTTAAGCATTCAGACTAAAGAAGAAAAAAAGGCCAAAAAAAAAAACGTCCTTGCTTTCTAGGAGCTCACACTCTAATGGGGTGACAACATTCAGATAACTGCTATGACAAACAAGATATGAAAAATACACAGGATAATTTGGAAGTAATGTCAGAGGGAAGGCATTAATATGAAGATGAATCAGGAAAGGCTTTCATTCGGAAGGTAAGATTTCAGCTGAGATTTGAGGGAAGGTAGAAAAGCCACAAGTCGGAACAGAATATGTGATATTGTTGTTGTTGGTTCAATCAATTTTTCAAACTATTCAACTCTTTGTCGTCACAGTTAGTTTTCTTGGCAAAAATACTAGAGTGGTTTGCCATTTCTTTCTCCAGCTCATTTTATAGATGAGGAAACCAAGGGGAACGGAATTAAATGATTTGCACAGGGTCACAAAGCTAGCAAGTGTATCAGGTCAGAGTTGAATTCAGAGGTTTCTGACTCAATGCAAGGAGCTCTATCAACTTCACCATCTAACTTCTGTGTGGAAAATACAAACAGGCAAATTTAGGTTTAACTTAAGAATAAGAAGTAGCAGGCTTGAAAAGTAGTGGGTTCACCCTCATTGTGGTCTGAGAGCAATAAATAACTATTGTAAATTGGATTCTTGTTCAGATATGAGCTAGATTACATAGCATTTACATAGTGCTTAAAGTTTACAAAATATTTTACTTATCTCATTATACTCTTACAACAACCCTGGGAAGAAGGTATTATCATCTCCTTTTTACTGATAAGGAAACTATGGCTGAGATTTAAAAAGACTCGGTCAGTGTTGTGTATCTTATTAAATATTGGTTACAAAATTTAAACTGAGCTCTCCCTAATTCCAAGCCTCGGGGTTTATCCACTTTACCACCTAGATGATTCTAGTTATCTTTATGGTCATTTCCAAATCTGAGATACTGTGGACCACAAATTTTCTGTGCAAGTTGTATTTTCATAATGCAAAAACACCATAAAAAGTGTTACCCCTCCCTTCATTCAACTATTTCCCCTTCTCCCTAGTTCTCTCACAGTACACAAAACTGCCAAGTCTATTCAGAAAAAAAAAATCATCATCATGTTGTTTCTGGACAGTTAAATGGCACAGTGGATAGAACACCAGGCCTGGAGTCAGGAAGACCTGAGTTCAAATCCAGCCTCAGATACTAGCTGTATAACCTTGGTCAAGTCCCTTAACCCTCTTGGCCAGTTTCTTCCTTTATCAAAAGAACTGAAGAAGGAAATGCAAACCACTCCACTCTCTTTACTAAGAAACCTTCAAATGGTGTCACAAAGAGTAAGATATGATTGAAAATGACTCAACAACAACAAAAAAAATTGTGTCTATTCTCCCTCCTGAACATGAAATTAATCTTTAATAGTCAAGTGTCTGTGAGTAACCATCAATTATTTGGCCTTCTACCCCTAATTCCCTCACTTACCCCCAGCCAATTAAATATGTAGCTGCTCTTCAAAAGGGTAAAAATGACTTTATTTTCTGCAATCAGAATAAAGTAACTAAACAGTAAACTAGCATTCCTTGCTATCTTGCCAATACTGGAATGAACCTTATTCAGATATAAACGTTCAGACATTTTCAATTTCTTTTCTTTTAGTATCTTTTCACATACTTCTGAAAGACTTTCTTTTCCCCCATCCTTCATGTTTATTTCAACTACTGAAGCTTTCTTTACATGCTTAATGCTTTTGCTATCCTTCTGCTACTTTCCATCATTTGTTTCCACTCATCTGCAGGGCTTCTCACAGGTGCTTTTCCTAGAGCTGCTGATACTTGTATTTACCCCTGCTTTCGAGCTGAAAAGAGGGAATTATATTTGATGTTGGACATATATACACATGAACACTCAGATTTGAAGAATCCTTTGCAATCGGCTCCCCTGTCATATAGTATTAGAATTTGCATAAACTGGATTACTTTCTTTTAGTTCTCTAAGTCAGCAGATTCAGCCCCTGAGTCATACATAGATGACAAAGGTGAAAGCAATTCTGCTCCTCTAGCATTTATTAAATATCTATTATGTGCAATGAATTTTGCTAACCATGACAGATCCAAAAACATACATCACAAAAGTCCCTGTCATCAAGGAGTTTATATACTACTATGGGGTTACTACTTGTATGAAAATAGGTAAATCAAAGGATACTTAGAGTTATTGAAAGCATTTCAAGACAGAGACCCTACCAAAGTTAGGAGTAGGGGTAGAGAGTAAGGTCATGGAAAGAGATTAATATATCCTTTTAAAAACAAGATTTCCCTTGATATTATTAATCCATATTATTTATTTTTCTAGCTTTTCATAATAATCTTGTTAGTTTGATTGGCATGGTGCTGAATAAATTAACTAATTTATGTGTATTATCTTTTTATTATTTTATTGGCTTAGCCTACCTTTTTCTTTTAAATTGGGGAGTAGAATGAGCATGATTAATTCAAAAATTTTATAAAAACTTTATATATATGTATATATAAGTCACATAAAGGAATTACTTTTTTAAAGACCCCTATTTCCAGTTAAATTGTCCATAAGATGATCACATCAGAACAAATATTTAAGCTTACTCACTGATGAGAGGGAGCAGTATTAAAGATAGTCTCCATTGAGCCTGGACTGTGAAATACATAATACTGAAGTGTCTACCTTTCAGATAAACTTGATACTCATTCACAATGAATTAAAGGGTTTGCTACTCCTGGGAAAGCAAAGAAGAGCATAAAATAATTAAAAACCCATAAAAGATCTCTCCAGTGAGGCAGGTTGTGTCAGTAACTTCCATGACTTGATTACTGTTCAGAGCTGATCAGATCAGAAACCATGATTGGTACCCACACCAGGATGAGGCTGCTTTTCCAGTTTAATCACTAACATACAGGATGTCTAATCAAGAGCTAACTATAGCTTTGATGATAAATGGAGAAATGTCAGAGGTATAGAGCAATTGCTTTACTTTTAGTCACTAATAAATACAAATTGAGATATGGTAACAAAGTGATGTAGCTATGTACAAGTCAGAGGACAGAAGTTTCAATTCTGTCATTGATACAGATGACTTGTGTCGTTAGGGACAATTCATTCCCCACTCATGGACCTCAGTTTTTTTAACTGTCATATAAAGAAATAATACTCTCCCCTGGCCTGTTGTAGTTTTCTTAATTGGTCACCCTGGCTCTCTCTCTCCTATGAGTAGATAGCTGAAGTAGAGAGAGCAGTAGGCTTGGAGTCAAGAAGACCTGAGTTTAAATACAGATTCAGAAACTTACTAGATGTGTGATCTGAAAAAGTCATTTACCTTATTTCCCTCAGTTTCCTCAAATATAAAATGGAGATAATAATAGTACCTGCCTCCCATATTTATGAGAATCAAACAAGATAATATTTGTAAAGTTCCTGGCATATAATAGATGTTTAATAGTTTCCTTCCTTCCTTCCCTCCCTATCTTCCTTTTCTTCTTGCTTCCATTTTTCCTTCCTTCCTTCCCTCCTTTTCTTGCATCTTTCTTTTCATTCCTTTTTTTCCTTCCCTCCCTTCTTCCTTCCTTGCTTCCTTCCTGTTCAGTTTGTGGAAAGTTAAAATTGAATTATTATTTATGTAAAATCAAGTTTCCCTTTGCACTCACCCCCACCCAAAAAAACAAAATTAGACTGAAACAGTTAGCCTCCAGACTTCCAGTTTCCCCTATAGGCTCTGAATCGGGGATGGAGTCTTCCTTCTTTTGTTAATACATTTAAAGGATTAAGGCCAGGGCTGAGAAGCCGTGGTAAACCCTGATCAAGGGTGGGCTGATCAGCCATGTTCAACATTAATTATGGTATGGAGGTCTGGCCATATACCTGGAGAAAGCTTGAGCTGGGCCCAAGCAAGAACACACCCTTTTGTGATGAAGTAATGAGAGTTGGTTTGGGGTCTCTAAGTCCACTTCTTCAGGATTATTTGCCAACGAGGGAAGTCTTGGAATGCTCAGGAGAGAGACTGAGTGGTGAGCTCACAAATGATATATAGACCTGTGCCAGAGGAGTTGGAGTCTTTTGGTTTTCAAAAGAATCATATAATCAGATTAGGATGTTTTTAGCTGTCAATTATTTTTTGTTTCAAGAAGAACATTTATTTTTAAGGACAAATCAAGCAAAATGTCAGATATGAACTCAATCCCTTCCCCTTCTCTATGCAGACCTTATATTGAAGTGGGTATCATCCAAAGGACAGAGCCATTGAAAGGAGGTGGCGCTTGTAACTTTACCAATAAACTTTTGTTTTTCATTAGCTCAGGGCACAAGGAACTGACCACCCAAATGATTTTTTGTCATTTTTCAGAATGAATTCAAATCTGGAATTTCTCTTTGGGCCAGGGGTGAGACAAGAGCAACCAGTCAGAAATCCTCTACCCAGTACAACAGCCTGGCCAAAGATTGGGATCAATGCTGACCAGTTTAAGGGAATCCATCTAGTTGAACTTCACATGGATCTCTAGGAGCTTGCCTCAATATTCCCAGGTGTCACTGTTTAGATACAAAGACAAATCTAGGGACAAGACTTAAATGTTCAGTCCCCTTGCTTAGGATAGATGCCAGAGTATCTGCTATAGAGAACTCTTCTTTAAGGGAAATGATGATCATCTACATTTGCTCCTGGGTCTGCTCCCTGACTTATCTTGACATTTCACCAATGTTTATATTGTCCAAAGCTGTGTCCACTTCATTGAGGTCAAAGATTAGCACCAGATAGAAGCTGTGGATGGAAAAGAGTAGAGCCAGCTCCCCATCATATTCCTGACAAATTGTCTATGAGCCACACAGTTGTAGCTGATCCCTTAAAGAAGAAACACAGAGCACAGAGTAGGTAGCCTAGTTGTAGCATCAGAGACACTCCATTTTGTCCCCCCCCCGAGGTTTTGGGCTCAGGGCATATCCAGCAACCCAACTGGACATAATCCCATCAAAAGCTCCAGAGGGCAGGGAAACTCAAGTTCCAACACCCTTTTCCCACAGATAGCACTGAGAGATTTACTGACAAAGCTCCAAGGGTGAAGGTGGAAAGAAAAGCCCCAAACCACAAAAAAAAAAATGAGAAGAGAAATAGATCAGGCAACTGCAGGGAGTAAAGAAGGGGAAAATATGAGCAAACAACAGAAAAAGAAAAAAAATTACAATCGACATCTTCTGTACAGTCAATGAACAAAGATCAAATGGAACAGAGAAGGTTGAGGGAACACCAAAAAAAAAGAAAGAAAGAAAGAAAGAAAACCCAGCAAATTGGATACAGGCTCTGGAAGAACTCAAAATACAATTCAAAACACAATTAAGAGAGGCTGAAGAAAACTGAAAGGAACTTAAAAAGTAAGGTAAGTCATCTGGAAACAGTGGCACTTGAACTAAAACAGGAAAATGAAAGCCAAAATCAACCACTTTGAAAATTGAGGCAAAGAAGATGAAAGATGACCTCCAAAGAAAATAAGACCAGAAGGAAAAGAATGACCAAAAACCCAGGGATGAAATCTAGTCTTTAAGAAGGAGAACACAATAACTAGAAACAAGCAACTTCAAAAGGCAGCAGGACACTATAAAAAGAAATTTAAAAAATGAAAAAATTTGAGGAAAATATGAAGCACCTCATTCATAAATCAGAATATTTAGAAAATTGTTCCAGGAGAGACAACTTGAGAATCATTGGTCTACAGGAAGATCACGACAAAAGAAAAAAGCCATACTACAGGATGTTGTCCAAGAAAACTACCTGGACATTATAGAAAAGGAGGGAAAAGTGGAGATTGAAAGAATCCACAGATCACCTTTTGCACTTAATCCCCAACTGACAACACCCAGGAATGTTATAGCCAAATTCAAGAACTATCAGACGAAGGAAAATATATTTCTAGCTGCCAAGAAGTCATTCAGATACCATTGAACCACAGTGAGGATAACACAGGATCTGGCAGCATCTACACTGAAGGACTGGAAGGCATGGGATATGATAGTCCAGAAAGTAAGGGAACTAGGTCTACAATTAACAATCAATTACCCAGCAAAACTGACTATATTCTTACAGGGAAACATATGGTTATTTAACAAAAAATAGAAGAATTCCAAGTTTTTGTTAAGAAAAGACCAGACCTGAACAGAACATTTGATGCTCAATCACAGAACTCAAGAGAATCATCAAAAGGAAATTAAGAAAGATGGAAAAAAGAAAAACAAAACCCCCCAAAAAAACTTTTTTAAGAGACCCAATAAGTTAAAATGATATGTATCCCTATAAGAAAAGAGATCATTGGTAACATTTAAAAATTGTTATTATTACCTGGGCAGCTAGAAGAATTACACTTAGAGGGAACAGTGACAAACTGTATAGGATGAAATGCCAAGACATAAATATCTATATAGATATATAGATATATGTGTGCATAAAGACATATATAAGTATATATATATACATATATATATATATAAACTAGAGCTAAAAAATAGAGGTTAAAACTAAAAGAAATGGGAAAAGAAACAAAAGGGGGTAAATTTATAAATCACAAAGAAGCTCATGGTGGGAAAGGGGAGAACATCAATACACAGGAAGGGTAAAGAGGTTGAAGATAGGAAATACTCAACTCCTACCTGCATTGAAATTGACTCAAAGAAAGAAGAACAATCAAATACATTGGGGAAGAGAATTGATTTGCATCATATAGGGAAGTAGAAGGGTAACAAACCAACTGGTGGGGAGAGAAGCAGTAAAAGGAAGGGAGAGGGTGGGAATAGTATAAAAAGACTGTAAGAAAATAAGAGGGGAATAAGAAGGGAGTGGGGTAGAAAGGGAAGTTAAAAAAGGGTGGGAATGAGTGGGACTGATTAAAAACAAAACATTGGTGTAGAAGGAAATATTGAAAGAAGAAAAGGCAGGACTAGGAGTGGAAATCAAAATGCTGGGAAATACACAGCTGGTAATCATAACTCTGAATGTGAATTAATTGAACTCACCCATAATAGCAAATTGCAGAGTTGATTTAAAACCAAAACCCAACATATGCTGTCTACAAGAAACACACATGAGGAAAGTAGACACACATAGGGTAAAAGTTAGAGGATTGAGACAAAAACATCCACTGCTGATGGGTAGGATGAGCTAACATAATAAAAATGACAATCCTACCCAAATTAATTTTCTTATTTAGTCCCATACCCATTGAACTAAAAAAAAAAAATTTTTTTACTGAATTAGAAAAACACATAACCAAGAACATTTGCAAGAACCAAAGATCAAGGATATCCAGGGAAATCATGAAAAAAAAATACGAAGGAAGGAGGCCTTGCAGTCCCAGATCTCAAATTATACTATAAAGCATTGGTCATCAATACAATTTGGTACTGGCTCAGAGACAGAAAGGAGCATGAGTGGAATTGCCTTGGGGTAATTGACCTCAACAAGAGAGTCTCTGATAAGCCCAAAGATCCCAGCTTTTGGGACCAAAACCCATTATTTGATAAAAACTGCTGGTAAAATTGGAAGGCAATATGGGAGGTTTGGATCAACATCTCACACTCTACACCAAGATAAACTCAGAATAGGTGAATGAATTGAATATAAAGAAGGAAACTATAAGAAAATTAGGTGAACACAGAATAGTATACATGTCAGATCTTTGGGAAAGAAAAGACTTTAAAGACAAGCAAGAGTTAGAAACAATCATAAAATGTGAAATCAATAATTTTGATTACATCAAATTAAAAAGTTTTTGTACAAACAAAACCAATGCAAGCAAAATAGAAAGGAAGCAACAAATTGGGAAATACTTTATAACAAAAAACTCTGACAAAGGTCTAATCAATCAAATTTATAAAGAGCTAAACCAATTGTCCAAAAAATCAAGCCATTCTCCAATTGATAAATGGGTAAGGGACATGAATAGGCAATTTTCAGGTAAAGAAATTAAAACTATTAATAAGCACATGAAAAAGTGTTCTAAATCTCTTATAATCAGAGAAGTGCAAATCAAAACAACTCTGAGGTATCACCTCATACCTATCAGATTGGCTAACATGATAGCAATGGAATGTAATGAATGCTGAAGTGGATGTGACAAAGTTGGGACATTAATGCATTGCTGGTTGATTTATGAATTAATCCAACCATTCCGGAGGGCCATTTGGAACAATGTCCAAAGGGTGCTAAAAGACTGTCTGCCTTTTGATCCAGCCATAGCACTGCTGGGTTTGTACCCCAAAGAGATAATAAGGAAAAAGGCTTGTATAAGAATATTCATAGTTGTGCTCTTTGTGTTGGTAACAAATTGGAAAATGAGGGGATGCCCTTCAATTGGGGAATGGTTGAACAAATTCTGGTATATGTCGGTGATCTAATACTATTGTGCTCAAAGGAATAATAAAATGGAGGAATTGATGCAGAGCCAAAGGAGCAGAACCAGGACAACATTGTACACATAGCCTGATACATTGTGCTACAATTGAATCTAATGAACTTTTCCATTAGTGGCAATACAATGATCCTGAACAACTTGGCGGGATCTATGAGAAAAAATACTATCCACATTCCGGGGAAGAACTGTGGGAGTAGAAACAGAAGAAAAACAACTACTTGAATACATGGGTAGAGGGGATATGGCTGGTGATATAGACTCTAAATGAATATCCCAATATAAACACCAACAATATGAAAATTGGTTCTGTACGAGGACACATGTAATACCCAATGAAATTGCACAATAGGTACAGGAAGGTTGAGGGGAAGGGGGGGGGGGAATAATATCATTCTTATAACCAAGGAATAATGTTCTAAATTGACTAAATAAATTAATTATAACAAAAATTTAAAAAAAATTATGTGTTAAAGTAATGCCCTTAGCATAGTGTCCTGTACCTATTGGGCACTATATAAATGCTAATTTCATCATCATTGTTTTTATGATCAATATCATCAATAACATTTATACAACTTAGCACTTTCAAGTTTACAAAATGCTTTTTGCAAACATCCCATTTGTTCCTCACAATTATCTTGGGATACTTGGGATATATGTGCTATTAATATCATTCTCCCTTCACCCCATAAAAAAGCTGAAAGGGACAGAGATTAAATGATTTGCTTAAGATCACATAGCTGTCAGCGTTTTGGATTTCATTTGAATTCACATCTTCCTGACTCCAGGTTCAGTGCTCTATCCATTATGCCACCTGGAGACACATTGCTGGTTCTCAAATCCACTCTGTAAAACTCTGCTCATATTCTATCTCCTTCAAGAGACCTTTCCTTATTCTCCCAGTTATTAACCCCACCTTCATCAATTTTTGTACAAATTCTATATTTACTTATCAGTGAACATAGTGTGTGTGTCTATCCTATCTACTCCTGGCTGAATGTAAGCTTCCAGAGGGCAGGGATCAATGAACCATAGAATCATGGATTTAGAGCCATCAGGAATTTGAGAAGTTATTAAATTCAGTCCTTTTATTTAATAAGATAGCTGAGAAACATCAAAGCTAAGTGACTTATCCAGCATCACTTAAGTATTCTGACTCCAATAAAGTATTCTACATAGGCATACCTCCATCATCTAATTTTAATGTATGTGTCAAGATTATTTCACATGTATATTTGTATCTCTAGTGCTTAGCAAAGGGCCCAAAATACATTAAGTTCTCAATAAATGCTCATTAGTTGATTAAGTCTTCAAGGGTCCATTTTGTTGTTATTTATAGTCATCCCATTGTCATTATTTAAGCATAAACAAAAAACTCAAGCTCCAACAGAACTATGTCAAATAAAACCAGCAAAAAGGAGGATCAAAAAGAAAAGAAAAAATATCAGAAACAATTTAAAGGACTAGAATTTTCCTACAGTTGAAAATCACACAATCACATTCTCTAATTCTAAGAAAGGCTCTTGTACAGGTTATAATGTTTACCCAACAAATGCGTTATCAGTTTCTCTGGCATCTGCATTACTTGGCTCCAAGAGGTGGAAATGGAAAGCTGTGTTTATATTGAGCTTATTACACACACCATCACCTTTGCTTTCTCTTAGCACATTATACTCTTTATCTCTAGAGTTCAAAAATTGCTCCTTCATGATGCTTAAGAATTAATGTTTAGCTACCTGTTGAATTCCTCTCAACACTTCCGTACAGAGTAAATTCCACTAGATTAAACAAGGCCATATGGGAAATGCTTACAAAGTCAAGGGAATCATTGAATAAAATTGCCAACACAGGCTTGTGTCATGATCAGTACAAGTCCTGAATAGCTATCTAAAATGCTTCTCCCTGCCATAGGCACTTCATTTTATCTCCCTGGGTCTCTCTTACCCCCTCTGCAAAATGAGAGGATCCAATTACATATCCATGTCTTAACCATTACAATTGTGTTGTAACTATTAATTTAGTTCTTACTAATCAGTTGTTCATTGACCAAGAGTAACTACTCATAGCACCCAAAAGGTGAATCCTTGTAACAGGTGGGATAGATATGTGAGCAGTCGCTAGAAAGCAAATGAGATCCAGGCATAAATACCAGAATGACTTGAGATACAGTGAGCCATTTCATAGGTGCATAGGAAGAAAGATGTTTTGAGATCATGTAGTTTAACATCCACTTTTACAATTCGGTAAATTAAAGCCCAGAAAGTTGAAATAAGTTTATCTCAAGACACAGAGATAATAAGTGCTGGAACCTGAATTTTAGGTATTTTGACTCCAAATTTAATGTCCTTTCAACCACACCAAGGTCAAAGGAACAAGTCTAAATGATCAAGAACAATTGCTTTGATGAATTCTATACTGCCTTCTATTTAGAAAGTAAGATCCTGCCTCCTCTGATCTCATGTGGGAAGGGTTTTATTTAAAGGAGAAATGGACAGTTGTCACAAAGTCAGTGCCCTAGGCTGCAAGAGAGTATTCTAGAATATATAAAATATGATCAGTTCAGCATCTTCAGTGACAGAGAACTGGCTTGGCTGATGTCCTGATTTTAAAGATTATACACATACGAATATACAAATGCATATACATACAGATATATATGCATGTGTGTGTATATATATATATATATATTTAGTAGAACCACATTTTAAATGACCAATATTTTCTGTGACTCTTCCTATAAGTTGAAAATCATGGAATAGTTAAACCCATTATTTAATAAGTATTTTTTTTTATGAACAAACATAGATACTTTATGACTTTTCTTAGGCTTTTGGGAGCTATAGCATCAGTATTCCTGTACTTTGGGGCCATTATTAATAATGAAATAGCATTAATGAAACAAAGAGAAGCACAACTCTGAGGTGTACATGATTTGTTACAAGCAAGAACTCTGGAGAGACTGACACAGGAGTTAATATTGGGCACAAAACAATGTAATGGCACTCTAATGATTTTCAGAGCAAAAATGAGCATGATTGGGCAAACTGCTGTGAGACTTTACTCAGCTTGAGAAAACAGTATGGATTTAGCATGTAATTAATTTTTTCAAATTTTCCATTTTTCCTGCCTTCATGCTTTTCTGATTCCCATTCCCATATACCTGAATTTGAGCTTGTTGAATACCTATAAGACAAAGTGTCTCTGTATATAAAATTGAAATGTGTTGTTTTTACATCTCTTTTATTTGCAGATAAATCCCTCCCCCTCTTCTCCTCAGCTTCAAAGCATGCTTTGTAACAAAGACTAAAAAAAAGAGTAAAAATACTCAGCTCAGAAAAACTAATCAACACATCAACAGGGTCTGACAGGCTATGGAATGTTAGGTTTGAATGACTTTCAGAAAACCTACCAGGCAAAATCACAGGCTTGAAGCATGGCTTTCAGTGCAGAGGCTTCTAAGGAAACTCTTCTTCAAGTGTAGTGTTAAGTAGGACTGTGGTGACATTTGAGGCCAACGGTCATAGACTGTCATGGCCAAAGGACTCATGAACTTATTACCTAGTCATCATAGGGTAGGTAAGGATAATATATTGTATTTGGGGTGGAAAAGACCTGGATTCAATTCCTGCCTTAGACATTAATTAATTGTGTAATTCTGGCAAGTTATTTAACCCTCCTCTGCCTCAGTTTTCTCTTCTATAAAATGGGTGGGAATAATATCGTTGGGAATGGAGGTAAAGCATTTATATAGTATCTATTTATGTGTCAGGTACTGTGCTAACTGTACAATGTTTACAAATATTATCCCCTTTGATCTTCACAGGAACTCGCTGAGGGAGGTGCGACCCTTATCCCCATATTACATTTGTGGAAACTGAAACACATGGGCTACATGACTTTTCCAGGGTCAAAGACTATTAAGTGTCTGAGCTTGGTTTTGAACACAGGACTTCCTGACTACAGGTCTAGCCCACTATCCACTGTGCCACCTAGTGGCTTCTGCTATTATTAAATTGTCTGTAATTCTTCACAGGCTTATAATGATCAAATAAGATACTGTATATAATGTGCAAAATGCTTTCTAGGCCTGAAGATAACATAAAGTGCATATACACCCATTTATTTGTGCATGTGTGTACGTCTATATACATATACATATGTATACATTGGGGTATGGGTATTCTGTGTTCTAACTCTGGAACTTACTGTTTGTGGGACCTTTTCACTTTTCTGGATATGAGGTTCTTCAAGTGTAAAATATGCTCTTTGAACTATATGCCATATGTTGTTGTTTTTTAGTCGTTACACTTATGCCCAACTCTTTCTGATCCCATTAGGAGTTTTCTTGGCCAACATACTAAAGCGATTTGTTATTTCCTTCTCCAGCTTATTTTATAGATGAGGAAATTGAAGCAAACATGGTTAAGTGACTTGCTCAGCGCCAACCAACTAGTAAGTGTTGGAGGCTGAATCGGAACTCAGATCTTCATGCCCCCAGACCTGGCATGCTATCAATTGTGCTACCTAAGTGCACAGATGTTAAATACATGAAAATATATATGTATACACATATATGTGTATGAGTTAAATTACTATAGATATAATTATTATTGTTATATTTTATCTTCCTCATTTTCTTGCTATCTGCCCTGCTTGATATTACATCTTCCCTCCGCCTCCACTGGATATTAGTATGTGCTATGCCAGCACTCCCTTTGGATCACACATTACACTCTTGGGAACTTAACCTTCTTGGTTCTGGAAAGGCAGGTCTGGGACTTATGCCATACTAATTGGTGAAGGTGTCAAATACTCAATCTGACTGTTTCCAAATATATTTCTTCTCAGTCGTCTTTTTGCCATCTACTTTGCAAAATCCCCCATATTCTTCCTTCTCCATTCTCCTTTTCAAGCTTTGGGATCAGTAGTGCCACTGCTATTGGAAAGGTTATGTAAGTCAATCTTTACCATAGCTGGTGACTTCCCCAACCAAAATACTCTCTTTGGTCATTGCTTCCAATCACCTTCCTACATTAGAATGTTAAGCTCTAGTTTCCTGAGGGTAGGAATGTTTTCATTTTTATATCTGTAGCTCCAGGTGTTAGCACAATGTTTAGCACATAGTAAGCACTTAACAAACCACATAGTCATTGTTGTTGTTTGATTACTTTAATCACATCCTACTCTTTGAGACCTCATTTGGGGTTTTTTGGGCAAAGATACTGGAGTGATTCCCTTCTCTGGCTCATTTATCATACTCTAAATTCATAAATGTGAGTCTTCTATGTACCTGGTTATACACATTTTCCTCTCCCCAATCTCTTTTCCTCTTTCACTTCATTTGTTTAGAAAATAAATACAGAGTTCTTTAGAGATAACCAACATTGCCTAGCATGGAAACAACACTGAAGAGTTAATATTCTATAATCAATGAGGACCATAAACTCCTTAAGAGACCAGATTGTGTCCCAGACTTCTTTGGCATTATTACATTGTCTAATACTGTTCCATTCTCTCAGTCATATCTGACTCTTTGTGACCCAATTTGGAGTTTTCTTGGTAAAGATACTGGAGTAGTTTGTTATTTCCTTGTCTAGCTAAATAAGTTTCTAGTGCCAGATTTGAACTCATGAAGATGAGTCTTCCTGATTCCAAGACTGATGCTCTATCCACTGTCCAACCTAGTTGCCCTAATTCATAATAGTAGCTGCCAACATTCTAGTGATGGTCTACTAAAGGTTAGAGACATTGAATACAAAAAGACTCATGTCTCATTCAAGTACACACCAAGATGAAACAAAATGAGCCTATGGAATATTTAATCCTATCAGTGCCATTTAGTCTCAACAGCCTTCCATCAATATTAAACAATCCACTATCAGTCCAGCACTAAGCACAGAGTAAAAGGACATTATGAAATGAAGCTTTCATTCAGCACTGGTGTGCAAATGTCACTAGTATGTGAAATCTCTCTAGCATATTAGAAATTAGCTGGCATTCCATTAAGTTAAGAGAATGTCATTAGCAAGGACAGAGTTAATAGAATATATAAAGGATTAAAAACCACTATAGCAAACAAGAAAACACAAGGGGAAGAACGAGAGGCTCTAAAACTTATTGGCATATGATCATTGTTCAATATCTTTCTCCTCTAGCTAATGTATATAAGCCTCTGGGAGTAGAAAGTGAGAATTCCAGCTTCATTGGCCTTAATTCTCCATCTGCTGCCTGATTAATGGAGTAGCTTTGGCATCTCTGTGCCCTCTAGTCAAAGGTAAAACACAATAATGATGACCAATAGATAGTGGGAGGAGATGAGGGAAAAGAGAGTTTGTGGTACTTGCTTGAAAATCTGAAAGCCATCCATCACTCTTAACTCCACTGAATAAACGAGAGAAGAGGAGGTTCTGATGCCCCCCCACCCCCTGAAGAGTTTGAAGTCCTCCTGGAGGCTCTTTGGCTCTGGATTCAGCATTTTGCAATTTCCAGGAAAGATAATTTTAAAAACAAGTGAGTTGGTTCATATATATGTGTGTGCATGTGTGTGAGTGCATGTGTGTTTGTGTGTATGTGTATTGGAAGATGGGATAAGATGGAAAGGGAGATGTATATATTATTGTGTGCCTGGAGTGGGTCTGGGGTGGATGAGTGGGGGAATCTATCCTTGCTTTCTCAGGCACTCCTCTTGTCACTCTCACTCTCTGCCTCATTCATTCTTTGTGTTGTGCTGTGCAGATTAAAGTCCTTAGTGTCTAGAGTGAAAATAACCCAATGTGACAGCCTGGGTCTGGCAAGAAAACTGGCATCAGCACATGAAAACAATTTATATTTTGGTTGAACTCACTCCAAAGTACTTTTTTTGTCAGTTTTCTTTGTTTCTATCCCTGTTGTTTCTGCTTATTGTACTCAAAATTTAGAGATGCGAAGGAATGAACCAGGAAGAAGAAATGGGGTGGCGAAAGCAAAGAGATGAGGGAAGGAGAAAGGAAGTTTGCCAAAATAAAGCTTGCATTTTTCTACTCAGTCAAAGCCAGCTCCTGCTGCCAACATGGCTTCTAGTGCTTTGGCTGACAGCTTTGTTAACCTGACCTTTGAAAGGCCCAGAGTTGTGTTTCCTGGGTTGGAGACCAGAAGTTAAAGTAGAGGGCAAATACTGAAAGGCAGCAGGTTCTGATGTGACTGTGGTCTGTGATCAGCCCTTCTAAAAGCCACATGGGTTGAACCACTCTGTACCTTCTAGGCAATATGTATTCCTTTCAACACTGCTGTTTATCTCTGAAGACAGATGAGTACTAGAAACGTCTTCACTGATGCCTTTGGGACAATGGGCAATATTGAATTTTCTAGGGTTGTCAGTAGTCTGTTATGCCTCAGAGTTGACCTACCACCCTGTGCTGAGAATAGATGAGGAAGAGTAGGGAAGTCAGCTTCTGATTCCTTAAAATCCCATTAAATCAGAAGGAACTAGTGCCTATTTCCTTTTAGAAGAATGAAGGGAAAGAATAATGGGAAAAGTGCCAGAAATAGATAAAGGAGAGAAACTTTTGGCTTTGGGTGAACCAGAATCTTTGTTGTTCCCTTTTTTCCTCTTGGGGAAAAAGTACAGCATGGTTATTAGCATATGGTTCTTCTGCACCAACATTTCTTTCATTGTAAATAATTTCTCTAGTATATTCAAAGTTCCATTACATTTACCATGCCAGAAATCTGGTATAGTAAGCAAGTGCATGAATCTCTATTCTTTTTTTTCTTCCTGGTCCCACTTTTGGCAAAGGAAGAAGTCAGAGAAGAGAGAGGAGAGGGAAGAGGAGGCAGGAATATGCTGCAGCAGACAGGTGCCAAAGTGTGGGGAAGGGAACTTGCATGTATAATGTATCCAAAGGCTCATGACAGAAAGCACTGAGCCAAGGTGCTTGGGAAAAAAATAGCTAAAGGAGCTTCTAAGGAGTAGGGCATAGGGTAGAAGTCAGGGAAAACAGCAGCAGCAACAGATGGCATCTGCAGAGATAGTTTCAAGCAGCACCAGATGAAGAAAACATATGGCCACTATGGAATGGGCAAAAAAGCAGAGAACCCTAGGAGACAGGAGGTACACCCAACCTATATTTGCAATGGGAGTGCGCTCAGGCTGTTAGGACTTCTCCTTACATGAATGAGTTTTTAAAAAATTGAATCCAAATTTTTCTTAAATGTGGGATGGGTAGAAATATCACTCATCTGGGCTGATTAGAGTTCACAAATCCCTTTTGCGTTCAATGAAGAGGACAACATAGAATGCTAGATCATTTTGGTATCCTATGTAATTTGAAGTTGTTTTGTTATGTTTCAGACATTTTTAAACTATACTGACAAACAGGCTATGTTCAAAAGTCATGAAAGAACCTGGTTGTTTACATGGGATCCAATATTCTTAAGAATTAATTTATATTATATTGTGTTATAAAATATATAATAATATCTGAGTCTGATCATTTTTTTTACTTAGCTGAGAGATTCTAGATCTTGGCTCATAGGTTTAGTTCTATCTTAATTAAATATATGTAGGCTGTTATCAGAAGGTCAGGGCCTTTTTTTTTTCTTTTTGAGCATTCAGGCACTAATCATCATTCAAGAATGAAGAAAGACCAGAATGTGACACAGTTGCATCAGAAAGCTTCAGGAATAATTCTCAACAATTTAACCTGAAGTTCAGGAAGTGGCTGTTCAAGGTTTTAGTTCTCTCTTAAAGGGGATAAATAAATACTCTTTGCCTATTTGCCAAAAATTTCAGAGACAGCAGGAGAGCAACAATGGTATAGGACAATAATTAAAAGCACTGAATCAAAAACCTTTGCCAAAAGACATCTGTAATGTAGGCAAATGGAAATATTTGTTTTAATAAGTACTAATAATACATAAATTATACTAGAAAAATAAAGATAAATTTCCTTCTTTCCAAGAATTTACCAAGTATAAACCTGAGAAAGATTAAAGTCAAACCTAAAGATTTAGGAATGATAAGATCTAGAAGTTTATAGAGCAATCATTCTCCTCCAGCCTTTTCATTAGACAGATGAGGAAACTGATATTCAGAGAGTAGCAGTGACTCTTCTAAGGTCACATAACCAATAAGCACCAGAATCTTTGATGGCTCCTAAGGCTTAGTCAATTGCCCTTTTTTAAATTATGCCTTACTGTCATCAATCTTATAGCTAGTAGAGCCAGGTGAACAGATAAGAATGAACATGTAAAAGAGATACCCAAAAGAAAATTAATTGTGCCTTAGAAATGATGATTGTTAATTAATAAATGGAAATAAAAGGGATTTAAGGAATGATGTGACTATTTTAAACCTTTATCTTACTTTTTAGAATTGATACTGGATCTTGGTTCCAAAGCAGACAAACCGTAAGGCCTAGGCAGTTGGAGTAAGTGACTTGCCCAGGGTCAGCTAGGAATTATCTGAGGTCAGATTTGAACCTAGGACCTTTCATCTCCAGACTGGAGCTCTATCCACTGAGCTACCTAGTTGCCCTAAGGAGTGATATGTTGACTAGAAGAATCAAGGATGGCCCACTATTATCTCAAATGTGGCCTGTACCGGATTAAAATATGATTGGAAATATTAAACAAAATAATGAAGGACACAATAGAAAATCTATAATGTTAAGTGGTTTTCTAAGTCAATATGCACTATATGGATCCTTAAGTATAATTAAATGACCCTATCTCTGTTTGATTATAATAGCACTATATTAATCAAGGAAATAATAAGTATTAAATGCCTACTATGTGCCAGGCATTATGTCCAGTGCTGAGGTACTGTGCTAACCAGAAACAAGATGATAAAGGGTGAAGGAAGGAGTACCATTGAGTCATTATTATCATTTTTACTTTTAGTCCTTACTTTATAAACTCTAAGAAGTGATAGCAATGGATTGTTTTCACTGTACAGAGTAAAATGCCCCAGTAATTGGTAGGCTGATTGGTACCTTTTAAACTGTTATAAAAATAATAGCCTCAGAAGACATGCAACTTAACAGACTGGTTATTTCTAGCTTCCTCCTTTATAGTGAGACTATAATTACTAACACTGACAAATGTGACCAATGCTATAATTAGCTAATTAGTGCTGTTGTCACCTTTATCCACCAAAGACACAAAAAAGAAATCTTACCTAAAGTTTGTGTTTGATGAACAAATAATTATAACCAACTTGATTTGACAAGGAAGATTGTTTTCATCTTTTAAAAAAAATGAAAGAGCAAGTAGGTGGCTTAGTGGATATAGTGCCTACAGACAGGAGGTCCTGGGTTCAAATTTTGCCTCCAACACTTCGTAGCTGGGTCACCCAGGGCAAGTCATTTAACCCCATTTGCTTAGCCCTTACCACAATCTACCTTGAAACCAATACTTAGTATCCATTCTAAGACAGAGCATAACGGTGTTGTTTTTTTTTAAGAACTTATATTAATCAAAACCAGATCTCACATAGACATACATAAATGCAGGGCATGTCATATAATATGCCACTAAGCCATGTGACTGAATTTTAATTCTTCCTTAAATGTAATCTTAATTTCTTCCTATTGATACTTCTTTTGACTTGATCTGCTTCTTTCTTAAGGATGAATAGTGTTCAGAGTATATGAAAAGATTATTAAAGTCCTAGATAAGAGGAAATCATATTTATTGGGGAATTGTAAATATTTATAAGGTTTTTATGAAACATAAATCCAGTCTTTTATTGCTGATGTGCCTTTTGATTTAGTAAATTCCTGAATGAAACAGTTAAATCTAGTCTTGTCACAAAGCTACAAAAATGACATTCCATCTCACTTTATTACCTTTTCTTCCTAATGTTCTATGCTTTTGCAAAACATCAAGTTTCTTAAACCAGGATCTGAGGATTTTAATCACATCCTTTTAAGATAAGTGTAACCAAAATAATTCAGAATTGAAACATGTTTGCCTAAGAGCCTAGATTCAAATGACATTTCAATTTTCAATTCAAGAAGAACATATATATTTAAAATCTTATTTCCAAAAGCAGCTTAATGTTATACTGCTGTTTCAGTTCAGTGTGAATTTGATCAGCCTTTCGCATCTACTATTGATGGAAGATGGTGTGGAGGCCTCAGTAGAATGCATTGGGTTAATAATAATCATATTCTCTTGTATTTAAACAACACCCTGTTTTTGAAGAACTCAAAGTACTTTACAGATGTTATCTTCTTAATCATCACAGCATCAATTTGAGGTAGTTGGCAAGCTTAGTAGGCACTAAAAAATAGATGCAGATTATAATAATATCCTGTGTTTGTATAGCTTCTCATCTTGAGTTCAAAATGATTTAGAAATATCATCATATGAATTTCTACAATCACTCCAATGGTACACATTTCCTTTGCTTTCTAAGATAAAGGGAAACTGGCACAATTCAAGATCACACAAACTATCAGAGGATAGTAAATGAACCCCATTTCCTATCTATCTACCTGAGGTTAAATAAACTAGAAGCAAACATCTTCCCTTAAGAGATATTGAAAACCTAGAAGAAACTGTAAGGAACATAATTAGTGTGTGCATATCTAAAAGAAGTATGGTTCCTGCACAGAGCATAATATAACATGTTAGAAGAGAACTAAACTTTTGAGATGATATGATTAACTTCTTCATTTTAGGTTGCTGGGAAGAGGCTTAGAAAGATTAAGTGGTTTGTCTGAAGTCAAAGTAATTCAGAGGCTGAATTGTGACTAGAACTCAGCTCTCCTTATTTTCAGTCCTTTCCACTAAACCATAATTTAAGGAAGTCATAAGGATTACTCACAAACCTTTGCTTTCTACGGAACATAAAAGAGTCATAGATTCAGAGCTGGAAGGATCCATAGAAGTCATTTAGTTCAATCCTCTCATTTTACAAATGATGAAACTGAGACCTAGAGAAAGAAAGCAATCTGCCCAAAGTCGCAGAGGTTGTAAACAGTAAAGCTGATATTTCTGAGTCTAAATCCAATGTCCTTTCTATTACATTTTGTTGTTCTCCAGAAGGACAGTCATGATCATAGACAATATTTTTAATGTGTACATTTTTAAATGATTTTGAGGAATACTGAGTAAAGTTTCAGAGTCTCAATTTCCTTCTCTGTAGAGATGAAAGAGACAAAATCTTGCCTAATATTCAATAGCCTCTGAAAGGATTCTGGGATAGATATCTCTACATTATCTCATAGTGTTAAGTATGACAGCCTTCCAAGATTACTGGTGGCAATTATCAATCAAATGAATCCAGGCTATACAGACCAATTACTGTCCCAAATTTGAGCAAAAACCTAACCTACCTTCAGGGACAGGGGGAGGCCTCTGCCAATTTAAATCTAAGTTGTAACTGAGAAGATTTTGTTCTAATATCATACTATTTCTATTTCTAAGTAATGTTTTGTATAATTTAGTAATTCAGGCTCTGTCTTTCAAACCTCTTTCCTCATTCCCTCGCCCTGACATTCTCTTATGTTCCCTGTCCCTGAGCATCTTTTAAATTAGAATAGAGATTGTGAGCTCCATCTTGTTTGATAAACAAGAACTAGTTTCTAACTAACTAAATATGCCTGTGGGCAGCAGGACAGTGTCCTTCATTTCCACATTGAAAGGAATTGGACACTGTCACTCTTAACTGGGCATAACATGATTTCTTCATCCAGACATTGAAGTCCTAGGATTTGGTAGTATTGTCACAGAGGAATTAGAGAAGGATTGCAAAAAAATTAGCCCTCCTCCTCATTAGGTAATTACCAGTTAGGTGTTTAGGAAAGGGCATCCAAAATCGCATTTATTTTCTCGAGATGCTGAATATGTTTGTCTTTGATCACCCAGAGAGATCACTGATCATTTAATATATTGGTTATTGCTATCCTGATCAATAAATTGATTTTCCTACCCAGATGCCAGTCTCTCAGAATTTTAAATCATCACATAATCATTTTTGCTAGTGCAGTTTTTCCAAGGGCCCATCATCAGAACTGATCTTGATTTCAGGGATGTGGTTTGAGGTACCAAAAGGCCCAGTCAGGGTGTATCAAGGTGATAATACATCAGATTTGACAGAAGGGATATTTTATGACTGCAATTTTTCATTTCAGCATTTTTAAGAAAAAAATCCCCTGGGCAAAGGTGATATGTTATGGCTTCTAATGGAACACCTGGGACAAGGAATGGATGGAAAAAATGTTGATTTAAAATACAAGAGTATTCTTTTTAGCAATCAGTTCTAAGTATTACACATACCTAACAACCAAAATACTCAAGTTCCCAGAGTTTGGTGCTCTATGGTGAAGAGCAGAAGCTGTAGAAGTCATTTAGGCCAGAAAAGAAGTTTAAGATAGGAAACTAACTGGTGCCTTCTGCCAATACGAATAAAGCGGCTTCAAAATCGGAGGTCTAATTTACTGGTAAATATTCTATAATGGAGACAGAAGAGTTTGAGAAGAAACTAGTACATTAGGAAAACAGAGAAAAAGAGGATAAAGGAAAATGAAAAAAGTTAGTATATGCAAAAAATATTCAGGAAAGATTACTGGACTTGAGTTCAAATCCTAACTGAGATACTTAACTCACTTAGCTATGTGACCATGGAAAAATAATTCATCCTATTAGAACTTCAAATATTTTTCAATGAGATGAAAAATATTTATACTCTTCAAATTACCTTTTCCTTGTTTTACATGTTTATTTTTAAAATACACAAAACAAATGTGAAATAATTAGGGAGGGAAGGAGGCATTATAAGTTGTTCAAATCAGCAAAGGTCTCTTTTAGGAGGTAATATTCAAGAGTTGATGTTGTCAAGGAAAACACTTTAAAATGTTTTAAGTAATTTGCAAAGAGGAGCTATTGTTTTAATAGCATAAATGATAAAGTTGAAAATAAGAGGATTACATCAACATTAAAATGTGTCTAGTTAACAAGTGATAGAGACATTTTGATGCAAGAGTCTACATCGGTTTGTCCTTGATTTTTGAAATCCAAGTTCCACAATACCATTTGGCTCAGTTATGCCATGGGCTAGCTCTGCTCCAAGTAAAACTTCTCAAAAACATTATATGCTACATAAGTTTGAATCAAGGTAACTTGATTTGTTATATACCTGGTTTTTATTAACATGAAAGCAAGGTTCTCGACACATTCATCCTGCTCATCTGTTGCCAAATCTTGCCATTTCTACTTTCCCAAAATCTCTTTAATAGCTAGCCCTCCTTTGCTCCATTCCCTGGATCTATTTCAAGCATTTATTACTACTTACCTTAATTAGAATTGTTATTCAGTCATTTTAATTGAATATAACTCTTCATGACCCCATTTGAGTTTCTCTTAGCAAAGATATTGGAGTGGTCTGGCATTTCCTTCTCCAGATCATTTTACAGATAAAGAACTCAGGCAGATAGTGTTAAGTGACTTGCCCAGGATCACACAGCTAGAAAGCATTTGAGGCCAGATTTGAATGCAGGTATTCCAGATTCTAGGCCCAGTACTCTATCCAATGTGACGTCCTACTGCCCCATTATTAGAAGAGCCTTCTAATTACTCTCTTTAACTCAACTTTCTCCCCACTCCAATTATCCTTCACTTAGTTGCCAAAGGGATTTTCCAAAGTTTAGGACTGACTGTGTCATCCTATATGGCCAAATTCTATATGGCTCCTTATACGTATAAGGTCAAATATAAAATAACTTTTGGAATTTAAAGAACTCTACAGTCTGGAACCTTCTTATCATTCTGCTCCTTTTATACATGTCCTTCCTACAAACACTCTATAACCCAACTACTCTCACCTACTTCCTATTCCTCACACTATACTATATCTCTTATCTCTGGACCTTTGAATTGATTATCCTTTATGTCTCTAATGATCTCCATCCTCAGATCTTCTTTTATACTTTCCTTGTGCTTTTTGAAGATTCAGCTCAAACCCCATTTGAGGAGAATACTCCAGTCACCCACGGCTGCCATGTCTTTGTCTCTTGCCTTGTATTATATATATATATCTATATATCTTTGGTGTTCCCACTTATTTATTTGTTGTGTCTCATATTAGAATATCAACTCTTTGAGGACAAAGAAAATCTCCCCCCCCCCCCCTCCTTATATGCTTATTTTTGGCAGAATACCTGATAAACTGTATTGTTCAAAATTTTAGTCCTATCCAATTCTTCATGACCCCTTTTGGGGGTTTTCTTGGCAACAATACTGGAGTGGTTTGTCATTTCCTACTCCAACTCATTTTACAGATTAGAAACGGATGCAAACAGGATTAAGTGATTTATCTGAGTTAGATTTGAATTTGGTTCTTTCTGACTCTAGGCTTTGTGTTATATCCACTGAGTCACCTAGCTGCCCCTACCTGACAAATAGCAAATACTTAATAAAAACTTGTTGAACGATTGGATTCTGTAATACTCATGACATAATGCATGAATATAAGTATCCATTATATTCAGAAACATATTGATATATATATATATATATTTGTACTCTCCTTAGATATAAATATATGCACATACATGCAACATTTATATGCATACGGGTGTATACATATATACACATATGCACAAATATATCTGTTGCCGGATCATGAACTCTATCTGTAAGGAGTTAGAGATCTAAATTTGGATAATGATGGATGAGATATATGTATACAGGCATTGATGTTTTTGTCTATACAAAATGCTGCAAACATATACATAGAGACCAAAGGAAAGAGAGAGAATGAAATTAATACTAATGTGTAAGTCTGAGGTTCTAAAGAATTACTCTTTGGTGTTTTAAGAGTTTTGCCACAAGTTCTTATTACTCACATGATGTATAAAGTAAAAAAGCAACCAAATGACCACGGGCTTGTAGGATTTTTGTGTTAATCTTTTTGACAAATTTAATTTTTCAGCATATTCTGCTGATTAAATAAATGACTGAAACGCTGACAAAACTGATCATGATCACAGCTTTCAAAATTCCGCCATCATATATTTAAGGTGTTTTTAAGCAGAAAACAAAAACATACAGTAACTCTTCTAATGGAAGTTAATACTATAGGAATCAATAAAATGAGACATTTTGTCATTAGAAAATATATCAATCATTAAGTCTAAAAATAAGCTATGTATTTACTCATTCATAAAGAATAAAAGTATTTCTTAAGCAGAACCAGGAGAAAACTGTACACAGAAGTGCAACATTGTGGAATGATCCAATGTAATGAACTTCTTTAGTAGCAGCAAGGCACATTCCAGGATAATTCTGAGGGACTTATTGGAAAGAACTCTATCCATATCCAGAGAAAGAACTGTGGGAGTAGAAATGAAGAAGTAAACATATGACTTATCACTTGTTTCCATGAGTATATGACTCAGGGTTTTAGTTTTAAAAGATTACTTTATTACAAAAATGAATAATATGGAAATAGGTATCTTTGTGTAACCCAGTGGAATTGCATGTTGGCTCTGGGAGTGGTAAAGAAAGAAGGGAGGGGGAAAGAAAATGAATCATGGAAACATGGAAAAAATATTTTTAAAAAAATAGAACAATGTATTTCTGAGATGGAAAATAGCATTTATTTCTTATTAGCTTATATATGCATCTGTTCTGAAAAAGTATCATTTCATCAGTAGCCTTATTTGAAGATTTAAAAAAATTATGCTTTTCACTTATTGTATGACTCACCTTTCTAAAACAGAATGAGTATAGAAATGGAATTTTGAGCCATTTACATAATTTTTAATTTTTAATTTTTAATTTTTAATTTTTAATATTTACCACACTGATTCAACTTGGAGAACATGCAGAATAAGAAGCAGTTTTTTTTTTTGCAGAAGAAATTGATGAAAATTTTAATCAGAATGAAAACATTTCATAGGATTTTGACACATTCAAATATAAAGGATCAAATTTAGTGTTTGTTATATAAGGAGTTATACTCACAATAGCATCATATGGAAAATATGGAGGAAATGATTATGTGGTAACATTTTTGCAGTTTTCCCTTATACTGAAGAATGTAAAAGTTTTAGCGAAGATCATAGGAAAAATAAATGCACACATATTCTAGAAATCATAGAAGATACAAAGCAAATCAAAACAAAACAAAAACACCTTAACAAAAGTGACATAAAGAAAGATTTGTTGAAGGTCAGGAAGAATTTGAAGGAATAAATTGTTATGGATTCAGAGATAATGGAGGTCATTTGGTGCAGTGAAAAATCAAAGGCATAGAGAACACAGAAAAAGATTTTAGAGATGGTAGTTAAGATGCCAAAAATACCTTAGGAAATGCTGTGTGAGCTTATTTAATAATTATATACTAAAAATCTTATTATTGTTGACAGTTTCTGCATCAATGTGAACCATAACCCATCTACGACTTCTCATCTTGGGTAATTCTTGTCATTCATTTTTAAACCATTCATCAAGAATACATAACATGCTAAGAGTCTTACCTTTGGTTTTATTATATTTCATGGATATATGATATTCATGATATGATGTTCATCTATTATCCTGGATTATCACTACATGACTAGAGAACCCACTTTTCTGATTATATATGTCTTTGATGATGCTTCTTATGGGTGTCCTTATGCATACTTTCTCCTCTCTGGTTTTTATGACTCCTCTCTCCTGAATTTTACTGTACCGTTCTGACCTCTCTTTAATCTCTTCTGCCAATTCTTCTTTCATGTCAGATTCACTAACCAACAATGTCTTTCTGGCTCTGAGCACTTTTATAGGAAATGTGTGGACTTATCCTGATTCTGCTTTCTTTGAGTGTTTGGGTGCTAAATATGTTTAATAGTTATGTTTATATATTTTATAAACAATGGATTAAAATGGGAGCAATGTAAAGGATCTGTATTCTTTTAACCAAAACATTTGATTATCTTTGAGAGTCTGTTCTCCCAGAACTTTAAAGGAACTTAATAATATTGTCTTCCCTCCTCCCAGAAAACAAACTTCATTAAAGAAAACTATTTTTTGAGAATTCAAAATCTCAACATGAATGAGCAAATTGGACTTTTCTCTTTCCCACTGTTCCCTGGTGTGATGAGACAGTGTACACTTACTTTTTAATCACAGCCTTTAGGATGAAAGTTGAGTATGAATGAAACAAACTCTCCTTGGATCCAAAAGGATGACATTCAGCTTCAGGTATTTATTCAGATGAACAATAATTTGTTGTTCTCAGATTATCCCTTCCGGAAAGCATGACATAATGAGGGTGATGAGGAGACAGGAATGAGTAGAAGAGGAACAAGACAGACAGAGCAAGACACTGAGGCCCCCTTCAAATAAGAGGTGGGAATATTCTTTTTCTTTCCTTCCAAGTTCCCCCATGTGCTCCTTTCTTTCATTATTCATTGACTGACTCTTTAGGCATTTGAATATGATATAATAATCTTGGCTCTCAATCCTGACATGGCACTTTATTTTATCATTCTCTTATTAGCTATTCTTTTAAGAACTGCAAGGAACTTGACAAGCCAACCAGTCTAATCCTCTCATTGTCTGGTTGAGGAAAAAGAATCTTGGAATGATAAATTCCCTTAGTAAAGTAACATAACTAGAAAGTGTCAGACCTGAGATTTGAACTCAGATCCTCCAGCTTTAAACCCAAAGCTCTTCCTAGTGCAAATTATCTTATCAAGTAACATTCTACATTCTAGTTTAGCACTCTCTGTTACTGTCCCATATATCCCTATTGCTTTGCAAATTCTCTAAAGGCAGAGACAAAATCTCATAGACATTTGTATCTCCTTCAGAACTCAACCCACTATTTTTCCACAATGGGAAATTGAAAAAATGACTTGTTACTTTTGGTGTTGATAATCTTGAATGCTCAGTCCTTTGGAAGTTCTGCTTACAAGTCTTCAGAAGAACTTTGCAGGAGAAAAAATGGAATAGTTGATTCTAAATAAGGTCACTGGACTTTTCTTATGGATTCATTTAAATCACTTTACAGCTTGTGCATCAGTTTGTATGTTTGTTTTCCTTTGTTTTAAATAGAAACTCCAGTAACAGTTAACTTTGCTACACTGGACAGTCAAGTGCTTTGAGATGCACAAAAGAAATATATTGTGTCAGGGCCAAAGGCCTTTTTCCCTTGGTCACCATCTTTCATTAATATATCTTCAGCAGAATGGAGACATTTCTATCCTATATGAATGTGGAACTTAAGAACATTAAGAAGATTAAATAACGAAAAAGGGCACTGTAAAACACTAAGATCTTTCAAAATTTATGAAATAAAAATTGTCAGCTAAATATGCACACAACTTAGAGTGTCAGATCAATTGCAGTTTCCCCACAAAGCACTGAGTTCTACTAAAACACAGAGGTAGTATTTACTCTGTGATATACACAAAGGCAAATTTATTTCCTTACCAGATATTGATTAGAACTCTTCGCATATTTCTGCTAAAGTGAGGAAGTGCTTTAATTTTCTGATTTCTATATCCTCACTTTGCCCAAACTGATTCCTCTGTGCCGTAGAAATCACTCCCTACCACCAGATATAATTCTCTTTTATTCACAGAGAGGAAGAGAACTTTCCCATCATCTGGACCAAGTGTTCCAGCTGGGGGCAGGGGAAGAGGGACCTGTCGATTATGGCCAAAGTGACTCTTCCTGCTTTAATACTGATGTATTTTCCTGTGGTGCTGAACAATCCATTACCCAGCATAGGCAAAGCGAAGTCTCAGCAGGAGCTGTTGGTTGCTAAGTGTTTTATGGATTTGAGTGTTGAGGCAATCTGTAAACAGCTTGCAAAAAAGAAAGTTTGGTTAATGCTTTCGCAGAGTTTGCCAAATATGCATTTCATTTAGAATTTAAGAAATGATTTAACATTAGTTGAATTGATCAATTCTTATTAGGGCACATCTGGTGATAATTATGAACTGTGTAAACAATGTAGGGAATTTATTTTCAGACCAACAAATGGAACTTTCTGTATCAGCATAGATGATAGGGTAGTTATGAAAATATCTACTCTACATTGTTGTCTATATTAGGAATCCCTAAAATGTGCAGTATTTATTTGATGTGTAATTAATATACAGCATGAAGAGCCTCTTAATAATCACTTTTAATTCACTATTCTTATTAAAACCTAATTAAGGAGCCCCATAGGAGCACAGTCTGAATTCCATGAATAGGTCTTCATAACCATTCAACTCCCATTACTACTAATGGGCTAAGCTCAAAACATGTTGAGAATATTAAATGTTTGAAATGTACATTAAGACACTGATCATATGCTTAATGTAAATGCTTGATTAAAACATCAGTCAGAATTAAGTATTTTGGTAGACAGGAACCTGTTGCTCATGAAAATTTTTAAAAGAAACTTGGATGTACATTTACATTAAAAAACTCATTAAAAAAGGAACATATGAATGTCACAAATATGAGATTTCCAATTTGGAAAAAATGGTACCCTTAGTTGCAAAATGGAATCTTTCAAAGACAGTGTCTCACACTCACTCGTTTACAAATAATGTACTAATTTAGATCAAAATTTAATTTTTTTATCATCACTTTAAATTATTTCTATCAAAATATTTTGGAATGTATTATGTGCTGAGTAGACCTTAAGGATCTAAAGAACTGTATGCTGTTGCTCAGGAACTTTATATTCCAATGAAAAAGTATAACTATTAGAGATGAGAGAGGAAAAAATACAGAGACAGGGACAGAGACAGAGACAGAAATAGAAACAGAGAAACAGACAGACTGTATTTTGTTCTATGAGAGAATATGAGAGGCAGAGAGACATACAGAAAAAAGAGACAGAAAAAGTTAATTCATCATGATTGACATTTAAGAAGAGCTTTAAGGCTTATTTACATTATCTCGTTTGATCCTCAGCATATCCTTGTAAGGTAGATATATGTATTATTACCACAATTTCAAATTTTAGTAAACTAAGTCTCAACTAGGTCAAATAATTTGCCAACACTCCTAGTTAGTGGTTAACCTCGGATCAAGGTAATACATTAAAGATGTAGAATGGATAAAATAGATAATAAATGCTCAAGAAATTCACAAGGAGTTTGCCTTAATGAACTTTTAATGCACACATTTATATGAGTGCAAGTATAGCACACACAATAGAGAATAGATCTCAGTGACAGGTAGACCTGGAATCATGAGTTGCCTTTGACTTATATTAGCCATGTCATTCCTTATCTCAGTACTCTAGGCATCACTTTAAGACTTTAAACTACAGAGAAGATGCCCACTTGAATTCATAGTGAGAATTTCCTCATTTGGAGTTCCCTAAATCAATAAAATCACAGGTCTAGTTCTTATCACAGTCTCTATTTTCTTTCTTCATACTACAGATGAAAGAAATGTTAGAGCTGAAAGGA
The DNA here is from genome assembly GCF_027887165.1 of Monodelphis domestica. Lineage (NCBI taxonomy): Eukaryota > Metazoa > Chordata > Mammalia > Didelphimorphia > Didelphidae > Monodelphis > Monodelphis domestica. The sequence goes on from NC_077229.1 coordinate 253,230,913, forward strand.
GATTTGGATTGCAAACCCCATCATTTTACACAGGTAGAAACTGAGGTACAGAATGGAGAGTAACTTTCACAATGTCACACAGTTCACTACTGTGTAATATAAGAGTATAATCAGTTGCCATCAGTATCACTGGTTCAGTTATCAAATATAGCCACTAAGCACCTGACAATGGGATATCTGACCAGTTTTTTATTAGTACATTATTACACTACATTTCCTTTCTCTACTTATTTTCAATTTATTTAATTTTAGTTCTCTATCTTCTACTTTTAGCCAATCTGCAAGTGACAATGGTCTTTCTAAAATGACAAAAAATAAAACATAACATTTTAAAAGAAACATTTATTTCTCTTATGTACATTGGTTCAGATGATTTGCAATAAGACAAAGGAAATTTGGCTTATTTCAAAATCAAGTTCCTAAACCATTTTCAAAGTGCACTGGGAACTTCAAAAATCTAGAAAAATTATCTCTCATCTTTGGGGTAGGGGATGGGGGCATGGATTTGGAGTAAGGATTATTGGGAGGTAGGAGACAAGAGAAGAAACACCTTCCTGGTGTATTTACTTGTTTGTTTTGCTTAATGTTGATGTCTCCTCTAACAAGATTCCATGCCCAAAGGTGATAATGAATTTTTTTCACTTTTTACATTATGCATCTTGTAGTTCCAAACAAGGGGTTGCTGGCAATACAAGTACCTATGGGGAAGAAAGGGATTAAAGAAGAATTGACCCTCCTTCAGTAGTTTCTCCATCCTCAAGAAAAGTATTTTAACATCAAATCTTTCCCATTACAGGGAATATTTCTTTCTAAAGTGACTGAAAGGCATAGTGGGTAAATGACTTAAACATAAAAAGGGAAATCATAAACAAATTAGGTGATTATAGAATAGTATATCTGTCAGATCTATGGTAAAGGAAGGAATTTAAGACCAAGCAAGAGTTAGAAAAAATTACAAAATGGAAAGGAAATAATTTTGATTTTATTAAATTAAAAAGTTTCTCTACAAGAGAATTCAATGCAACCAATATTAGAAGAGAAGCAACAAATCAGGGGGAATTTTTAATGACAAAACCTTTGACAGAGGTCTCATTTCTCAAATTTATAAGGAGATATGTCAATTGTACAAAAAAAAAAATCAAACCATTTCCCAATTGACAAATTGTCAAGGGAAATGAATAGGCAGTTTCCAGATAAAGAAATCAAAACTATTAATAAACACATGAAAAAGTATTCTAAATCTCTCATAACTAGAGAAATGCAAATCAAAACAACTCTGAGGTACTACCTCATACCTAGCAGATTGGCCAATATGACAGTAAAGGAAAATAATAAATTTTGGAGGACAGGTGGCATAATTGGGACACTGATGCATTGTTGGCAGAGTTGTGAATTAATCCATTCATTCTAGAGGGCAATTTGGAACTATCAAAGGGCTTTAAATGACTGCCTGCCCTTTGATCCAGCTGTACCACTGCTGGATTTGTACCTAAAAGAGATAATAAGGAAAAAGGCTTATACAAAAATATTTATAGCCTCGCTCTTTGTAGAGACAAGTAGTGGAAAATGAGGGAATGCCCTTTGATTGGGGAATAGTTAAACAAATTGTGGTGTATGTTGGTGATGGAATACTATTGTGCTGAAAAGATTGATGATCAGGAAGCTTTCCATATGAACTGGGAGAACCCCACTGGACTGATGCAGAGTGAAATGAGCAGAACCTGAAGAACATTATATACAGAAAGTAAAACAACGTATAACAATCCAATGTAATGGACTTTGCTACTAGTAGCAATGCAAAAAGCCAGAACACTCCTGAAGGACTTATGTAAAAGAATGCTATCCACAATGAGAGAAAGGACTAAGGGAAGGAGTAGTTGGGTAGCTCAGTGAATTGAGAGCGAGGCCTAAAGACACGAGGTCCTGGGTTCAAATCTGATCTTCCACACACTTCCTAACTGTGACACTGGGCAAGTCACTTGACTCCCATTGCCAAGTCCCTTTGTCTTAGAAATAATACATAGTATTGATTCTAAGATGGAAGGTAAGGATTTAAAAAAACAAAAAAGAACTATGGGAGCAGAAATGCAAAAGCAAAACTGATGATATCACTTATCTTATGTATATATGGGTATGGGTTTGGGGGTTTAGGCCTTTAAAAAATCACTATATAGCAAAAATGAATAATATGAAAATAGGTATCAAATGGCATTTGTACAACCTGGTGGAATTGTTTGGAGGCCCTGGGAGAGGGGAGAGAACAAGGGAGGAGAATAAAATTAATCATGGAAACAAGGAAAATATTTTTTTAAAATAAATAAATAAATATCATTTAAAACAAAGTGGCTGAGAGGGCAGTGTGGTAAGGGTGGATTAGAGGCAACAATCCAACAGAAATCTCTTAACATTACCCTCAACTCAACTTTAAAATAATGCCTCAAATAAAAATTTAGAGCATCAGAACAAAGCAAAGGTCTAGGTGAGACATTTTTCTTGTCTAAATAAAAACGTAGGAAGTCAGCAGAAGTCTGTAACACCAGAGTGGAGACTGTTCTGGACTACATACAAGCAATGGAAGCAATAGCATGAGTAGTAACTTTGGGAACTGTCATTACAGAGATAATAAGGGCACAGAACAATTGATTAGAAAGAAATTACAGGAGACCCTTTACTTGCATTGAGTTTAGCTGGTGGTGATTGATAGTTCTATTTCCCATACAAAGTTCTGGGTTGCAGTCTAAGAAAAGAGAGGAACAATTATGGTCAGTCACAAAAGAGCATGGGCTCTGCTCTCAGTTCCAAGGCAAAGAGGAGTGGTAGTCCCGTAGCTGCAAGAGAGTAGAGACCATTCATGGTCAAAGACCAGAGCACATACTAGGAGAACAGTGACAACTCCACTTGTTGAATCATACCACCTTGGAAGCATTGTAAATTTGCAGAGCTCACTCTGAAAACAGAAGCACACAAAAGTCTTAGGTGTAGGACATTACCTCCCCAATCCCAGGTGAGAAGAACCCAACTTTAACATAAAGTTCAAAATTAAGAAATGGGCTAGAAAAATGGGCAAATAATTAAAACAAAAAGCATTTGACCATAAAATGTACTAGAGTGGTACAGAAGTAAAGCACATAAAATCAGAAGACAATACTATGAAAAGTTACCAGCAAAGACTCAAAGAAAAATGCTACTTAGACCCAAACCAGATAAGAATTCTTGAAAGAGATAAGAGGGGCAAAGGGAAAAATGGGAAAAGAAATGAGAGTGATACAAGAAAATTATGAGAAGAGAATTAATAGCTTAGTAAAAGAGGCACAAAAAATAGAGGAGAAAATAATATATTAAAAAACAGAATTATCAAAGAGACTTCCAGATAAACATGGCAGCAATCTAGATGAAAATTGTTTCCTCTCCCCATACCAAATGAAATAGACTATCTCAAAAGAGCATAAAAATCATCTTTGGAAGATTGGAGGGACTCTCCAGCAACCAACAGTACCAAAGATACATGGGATTTGAACACTTCCACACTATAAGATGGAAAGAAAGCTCACTGCCAAGCATGAGCTGAGCTGAGCTGCCCTCCCCCACCCCAGAACACTCACCAGAGACAGCGAGTGAGTGAGGAACATCTCTGCAGTGAGTTGGGAGCACTCCAGGGTCCTTGGGAGGATGTAAGGAGGACTCCCAGGAAACTACCCCTCAGAGTGGTTTCACTGGAGAGCGCACAAACCATGGGGGATCCTGCAAACTGCGAATGCCGTGGAGGCTCTAGAAACTGCCTGAGGCAAAATCTCCCTCCACTCATCACTGTACTGGGGGGGGGGGGTGCATGCCACGGTCCTTAGGAATGGACAAGGACTTCCAGGGAACTGCCCCACGGAGCGATTTACATGGGAAGCCTTCTCGCAAGGGAGAGAAGAGAACACAGACCCCATTGGTGGGCATGCTAACAAACTTCTGAGGCTGGGAAGAATTAGCCTGAGGCAAAACATCAAAATCCACCCATTTCACTCAGATTTCTGACTGAAAAGGAAAGTGAAAAACCACCAAGGGATAACTCAGAGTGCCCAAGATCAACCCTCCAAGAAGAAGGGGAAAAAAGTGACTGGTGAAAAATTTTATGGAGGGAAAAATCAGACTACAGACAAAAAGAGGATGAAATGCAAACAAAATCAAAACATCCCCCCCCCCAAATGGAAATTATGCACAAGCTCTGGAAGAAATCAAAATGGAGCTTATCCAAAAGATGGAAACCTTCTGGCTAGAAAAATGGGAACAAATTCAGAAAGAGGTCTTCAGCCTGACAGACAAAATATCACAATTGGAGAAAAAGCAGGAAGATTCTAACAGAAGGGCAGACCAAACTGAAAAGCAAAACCAGTCCTTAAAGACCAGAATCAAGCAACTGGAAGACAGTGATCTTACAAAACAGCAAGAATTAATAAAGCAAAGTCAAAAAATTAATGAATTAGAAGAAAACATAAAAAATCTCACTGACAAGGTGACAGACCAGGAAAACAGAAGAAGGAGAGACAATTTGAGAATCATTGGTCTACCTGAAAAACCAGAGATTAACAAAAATCTCGATGCCATACTACAAGAAATCATCGAAGAAAATTGCCCTGAGATTCTCAAACAAGGGGGCAAAATAGAAATCGAAAGAGTTCATAGAATACCCTCTATACTTAATCCCCAAAAGAAAACCCTCAGGAATGTAATCGCCAAATTCAAGAACTTCCAAGTTAAGGAGAAAATATTACAAGAAGCTAGGAAGAGAAACTTCATATACAGAGACGCGTCAATAAGGATCACACAAGACCTAGCAGCAAACATGCTAAGAGACCATAAAGCCTGGAACATGATATTCAGAAAGGCAAGAGAACTGGATCTTCAAACAAGAATCAGCTACCAATCAAAACTGACTATACACTTCCAGGGGAAAGTATGGACATTCGGCAAAATAGAAGATTTCCACATATTCATAAAGAAAAGACCATAACTCAGTGGAAAGTTTGACATCCAAACACAAAGAGCAAGGGAAACATTAAAAGGTAAATAAGAAAGAAAGGGAAAAGGAGAAAAGTGCTTTTTTTCTCTTTTATTCAAACTCTCTTCTAAAGGGACACAGTTAGATCAAATTATATATACTAACATATGGGGGAAATGTTATGTAAGACTTTCAAAAATTGTATGCATTAATATAGTAATCAGAAGAATCACACATAGTGAAAGATTGGGGCATTTTGATTTGGAGGGGAGGGAGAATAAAGAAAGAAAAAGGAAGGGGGGAATCAATGATGGTACTAAGATATACTTAAATAAATAGAAATAAATTAAATAGAAAAATCTTTGTCACACAAAAATACACACAGGAGGGGGAGGGGAAGAATTATTTTATAAGAAAAAGAGGAAAAGAGTGCTAATTGGTATTATTTAAACTTTATTCTAAGTGAAACCAACTCTGAGAGGGGAGAGCATATAGATCCATTGGGATCTTGAATTCTATCTTATACAACAAGTTAAGAGAGGAGGGAAAACCAATGGGGAAGGGGGGAGGGAACACAAAAATGGAGGGAAGGAGAGGGGGGAGGAGAAGAGAACAAAAAGGGAGGGACTAGAAAGGGAAGCATAACAAGGGAAGGGACTAGGGGGACTGATTTAAAATAAAGCACAGGTTTTAAATGTAATAGCAAAAGAATAAAGGTCAGAAGTACAGGAGTATATAAAAATGCTGGGGAACTCACAAATGACCATCATAACATTGAATGTGAATGGGATGAACTCACCCATAAAACATAGACAAATAGCAGAATGGAATAGAATCCAAAACCCTACCATATATTGTCTTCAAGAAACACACATGAGGCAGGTAGATACTCACAAGGTCAGAATTAAAGGTTGGAGTAAGACCTATTGGGCCTCAATTGACAGAAAAAAAAGCAGGAGTAGCAATCATGATATCTGACAAAGCCAAAGCAAAAATAGACCTGATTAAAAAGGATAGGAAAGGTAAATACATCCTGATAAAAAGGAGTATAGACAATATAGAAATATCACTAATCAACATGTATGCACAAATTGTATAGCACCCAAATTTCTAATGGAGAAACTAGGAGAATTGAAGGAGGAAATGGATAATAAAACTATAAAATTATACTAGTGGGAGACCTGAACCAACCACTATCAAATTTAGATGAATCAAATCCAAAAACAAATTAAAAAGAGGTAAAAGGGTTAATGAAATCTTGAAAAATTAGAGTTGATAGATATATGGAGAAAAATAAATAGGGACAAAAAGGAATACACCATCTTTTCAGCAGCACATGGCACATTCACAAAGATTGACCATACATTAGGTCATAAAAACATGGCATACAAATGTAGAAAAGCAGAAATAATTAATGCAAACTTTTCAGGTCATAAGGCAATAAAAATAATGATATGTAAGGGTACATGGAGAGCAAAATCAGACATTAATTGGAAATTAAATAATATGATGCTCCAAAATCAGTTAGAGAACAAATCAGAGAAACAATTAATAATTTCATTGAAGAAAATGACAATGATGAGACATCCTTTCCAACCTTATGGGATGCAGCCAAAGCAGTAATCGGAGGAAAGTTCATATCCCTGAGTGCACATATTAACAAATTAGGGATGGCAGAGATCACTGAATTAGAAATGCAAATAAAAAAACTTGAAAGCAAACAAATCAAAAACCCCCAGAAGAAAACCAAACTAGATATCCTAAAACCTAAGGGATAAATTAATAAAATCGAAAGTGATAGAACTATTTAAAATAATAAATGAGACAAGAAGCTGGTACTTGAAAAAACAAATAAAGTAAACAAGGTACTGTTCAAACTAATTTTAAAAAGGAGAGAATAAAACCAAATAACAGTATCATGAATGAAAAGAGTGACTTTAAGTTACCTCCAATGAAGAGGAAATTAAGGCAATCATTGAAAACTTCTTTGTCCAATTATTTGGCAATAAATATGCCAATCTAGGCGATATGGATGAATATTTACAAAAAATATAAATTGCCTAGAATAACAGAAGAAGAAATCGATTTCTTAAATAATCCCATATCAGAAAAAGAAACCCAACAGGCCATCAAAGAACCTCCTAAGAAAAAAAATCCCCAAGGTCTGATGGATTCACTAGTGAATTCTATCAAACATTCAAAGAACAGATAACCCCAATACTATACTATTTGACATAATAAGCAAAGAGGGAGTGCTACCAAACTCCATTTATGACACACATATGGTACTGATTCCAAAGCCAGGTAGATCAAAAACGGAGAAAGAAAACTACAGTCCAATCTCCCTAATGAACATAGGTGCAAAAATCTTAAACAGGATACTAGCAAAAAGACTTCACCAAGTGATCAGGAGGGTCATTCACTATGATCAAGTAGGATTTATACCAGGAGTGCAGGTCTGGTTCAATATTAGGAAAACCATCCACATAACTGACCATATCAACAAGCAAACCAACAAAAACCACATGATTATTTCAATAGATGCAGAAAAAGCTTTTAATAAAATTCAACATGTATTCCTATTAAAAACACTAGAAAGTATAGGAATAGAAGGGTTTTTCCTAAAAATAATAAACAGTATATATATCTAAAACCATCAGCTAATATCATCTGCAATGGGGATAAACTAGATACATTCCCAATAAGATCAGCAGTGAAACAAGGATGCCCATTATCACCTCTATTATTTAACATTGTACTAGAAACACTAGCAGTAGCAATCAGAGAAGAAAAAGAAATTGAAGTCATTAAAATGGACAATGAGGAGACCAAGTTATCACTCTATGCAGATGATATGATGGTCTACTTAAAGAATCCTAGAGAATCAACAAAAAAGCTAATCGAAATAATCAACAACTTTAGCAAAGTTGTGTAAAAAATGGATTTTAGCTCTGGACTTCAATCCCCACAAGCCCTTGCACCACTTCCCATTATAATAAAAATGAACACCATACCCAAACTTATCTATCTATTTAGTGCCATACCCATTGAACTTCCAAAATTTTTTTTCCTGAATTAGAAAAAACCATGACAAAGTTCATTTGGAAAGACAAAGGATCAAGGATATCCAGGGAAATAATGAAAAAAAAAATACAAAGGAAGGTGGCCTTGCAGTCCCAGATCTCAAACGATACTATAAAGCAGTAGTCATCAAAATAATTTGGTATTGGTTAAGAGACAGAAAGGAGGATCAGTGGGATAGACTTGGGGTAAGTAACCTCAGCAAGACAGTCTATGACAAACCCAAAGACCCCAGCTTTTAGGACAAAAATCCACTATTTGACAAAAACTGCTGAAAAACTATAAGACAGTGTGGGAGAGATTAGGTCTGGATCAACACCTCACACCCTACATCAAGATAAACTCAGAATGGGTGAATGACCTGAACATAAAGAAGGAAACTATATGTAAATTAGGTGAACACAGAATAGTATACTTGTCAGACCTTTCGGAAGGGAAAGACTTTAAAACCAAGAAAGACATAGAAAGAGTCACAAAATGTAAAATAAATAATTTTGATTAAATCAAATTAAAAAGTTTTTGTACAAACAAAACCAATGTACCCAAAATTAGAAGGGAAGCAACAAATTGGGAAATATTCTTCATTACAGAAACCTCTGACAAAAGTCTAATTACTCAAATTTATAAAGAGCTAAAGCAATTGTATAAAAAAACAAGCCATTCTCTAATTGATAAATGGGCAAGGGACATGAATAGGCAGTTATCCGCCAAAGAAATCAAAACTAAATAAGCACAGGAAAAAGTGTTCTAAATCTCTGATAATCAGAGAGATGTAAATCAAAATAACTCTGGGGTATCATCTCACACCTAGCAGATTGGCTAACATGACAGTGAAGGAACGTAATGAATGTTGAAGGGGATGTGGCAAAGTGGGGACATTAATTCATTGCTGTTGGAGTCGTGAATTGATCCAACCATTATGAAGGGCAATTTGGAACTATGCCCAAAGGGCGATAAAAGAATGTCTGCCCTTTGATCCAGTCATAGCACTGCTGGGTTTGTGCCCCAAAGAGACAATGATTAAAAAAGACTTGTACAAGAATATTCATAGCTGTGCTCTATGTGGTAGCAAAAAATTGGAAAATGAGGGGATGCCCTTCAATTGGGAAATGGCTGAACAAATTATGGTATGTGTTGGTGATGGAATACTATTGTGCTTAAAGGAATAATAAAGTGGAGGAATTCCATGGAGACTGGAACGACCTCCAGGAAGTGATGCAGAATGAGAGGAGCAGAGCCAGGAGAACATTGTATACAGAGACTGATACACTGTGGTACAATCGAAGGTAATGGACTTCTCCATTAGTCTCAATGCAATGTCCCTGAACAACCTGCAGGGATCAAGGAGGGAAAACAAAAAACAAAAACCCTACCCACAAGCAGAGGACAAAGGTGGCAGTAAAAACACAGAGGAAGGACAACAACTTGACTACTGGGGTGGAGGGGATATGATCGAGGAGAGACTCTGAATGAAGATCCTACTATGGAAACCAATAGCATGTTCGGCTCAGGTTGAGTACGCATGTGATACCCAGAGAAATCACGCATTGCCAATGGGAGGGGTTGGGGTATGGAGGGAGGAAAAAAAAAAGGTGATCTTTGTTCCTAATGAATAACATTTGAAAATAACCAAATAAAATAATTTTTAAAATTAAAAAAAAAAGAATTATCCCAATGGTAAAAAATTGCACAAAAATCGAACCCCTCCAAAAAACAAACAAAAACAAAAACAAAATCTATAAAGAAAATGCTGATCAATTGGAGAATGGATGAACAAGTTCTGGCATATGATTGAAATGGAATACTGTCATGCTATGGGCAATTAGATGAGTCAGTGGATAAAGCATTGAGGCTAGTCAAGAAGATTTAAATTCAAACCCAGCCTGAGTCATTTAATACATGTATGACCCTGGAAAATCACTTAACCTTTGTTTGCCTTAATACACTAGAAAAGGAAATGGCAAACCACTCTAGTCTCTTTGCTAAGAAAACCCCATGGACAGTATGATCCACAGGGTCATAAAAGGTCAGAGATGCTTAAATGACTAAACAAATAACAACAACACTATTGTGCTATAAGTAATATCAAGGGGGAGTGGTTTCAGAAAAAACATGAATAGACTTATATGAACTAATGAAAGGAGATCATTATACACAGTAATAGCAATGTTGCAATAATGATAATCTGTGTTAAACTGGACTGTTCTGATCAATACAATGATCCAAGCCTCACAAAATAGCAATAATAATAATAATAATAATAATAATAATAATAATAATAATAATATAATGCTATCCACCTCCTGAAAGAAAACTGGAAATCTCTGATTGCAAATTAAAGTATAATTTTCATCACTTTATTTTTCTTGCTTTTATTTTTGCAATCCAGTTAGTATAGAAATGTTTTACATGATTTCATATGTATAATTAATATATTACTTGCTTTATCAGTGAGTGGAGAAAGTGTAGGAGAGGATTAGATGATGAGGAGCTAAAAATTTTAAAATAAAATAATGTTTAAAATAAATAAATAATAAATTACGAAAAAAAAAAGTACTTGAAGTGACTACAAGAACTATTGCCCAAGCATTGCCACCAGTATCTACTTTGCCTCCAGCTCACTACTGGGGGGGCAAAGGCAGGGAAAAATTATGCAATCTAAGCATATTAAGATCATAGATTAAGTCAGAAAGTACCTCACAGATCATCCAGGCACAGAATCATAGATTTAGAACTGAAATGGAATTTAAATAATCAAATTCCTCATTTTAATGGTGAGGAAAGTGAAACCATGAATGTTTAAAGGACATACTTAATGTCATACTGATTCTAATTGGAAGACTTAGGAGTCAAATCAAGGTCTCTGATCCCACATCCAGTGCTCATTCCTTTGTTGTTTTGTTCCCCCCTAAGAAAGGGACACTTGTTTCATAATTTCCAGAACATAAACTTGTGAGCTAAACTACATTTAGGATACCTTTGGTACATAGTGACTTATAGTAGAGGCTTATAATATCTGGTTTTTAATTTATTCAGGAAGGGATTTCAGTGGGGAAACATACTGATTCAAGGCAATACATGACTTTAAGAAATTGACCATTAACTGATTAAAATATGTTTTCAGAAAATCTAGATTTGAAAGCTATCCAATAAATCAATGCTCCCTCCACAAAATCCTACTCCAATGCTTCATTAGAGTGTAGATGTATAGAGGTATGGGTTCTCGAAGGGTTATTTTAGAGGTATGACTCTACAAAACTAAAAGGACATCAAGTATCATACTGGCTGCACAGCATAGCTTTCCTTTCTTTTTCCTTTTCAAATGATTTATTGATATTCTTTTCTTTTTTGTATCACTGTTACTTCCCAGCAGCAATCTCACCCTTAACATTGAACCCAGTAAAAATAAGATGTTCCACTGTATTGAATAAGTGCAGTATTATAACACAAATACATTGGTCAAGTCTCAAAATCATGCTTCATTGTATATGTATGTTTTAGTCCTTCTGCTAAGAAGCAGAAGACACGCCTTACTCTTGGATCTCTGAATAGTTATCATTGGAACTGCACTGATCAGACTTATAAATCATTTTTTTTACATTATTTGGGTCATTGTGTAGATTTTTCTACTGGTTTTCCTTATTTCACTGTTTCAGTTCATACAAGTTTCTCTGAATTTCTCTTAAAGAAACTGAATGATATCCATATATGCATTCCCTCTGTAAATGAAACCCTGAAAGAAAAGAAAGGACGTTTGGTTCACGAGTTCTCATTAGAGAGGCAAATACCTTGGTAGAATTAGATGTATTGTGCAACCAAAGGCAGTGGTAAACACTGAAAGTTATAGTTGGTCATCTTTTTCTGTACAAGATCATGTACAAGATCATTAAAAATGTGATAGATATAACTTCTAAATATCCAAACCTTTATTCAAGTTACAGAAATAATATTAAATATTAAGTATCTAGCACAGATGCTAAGGGAATTTACTATATCCTTCTGCCCAAGGTAACACTGAGTGATTAATGGTTATTTCTTAAGTTTTGCCATCTAATCAATTCCATTTGACATTACCTGCTTTCAATGAAATGATAACAACTCACTGTGATCACCACTTCCTTTTCTAGAAGTTTCTTTAATGATACATTCTAGAGTTCTTTTAATAATTAAAATGAAATTCGCTGGCCTATAGTTTACAATTCTTATTTTCTCTCCCTTTCTGATTATCAGGGCATTTGATTTTCTTTAATCTTATGTAAAGGATGGCAAAGGGTCCTTGAATAGAATCCTGCAAGGGCTCAGACAGATAGAAAGGACCAAAAGACCTTTCTGTCTGACTGTCACCAAAAGCAGAACTTCTGTATATATATATATATATATATATATAAACACAGTATGTAAATGTGGAATAGTGAAATCGCACATATCTTAAGTTACTAACACCAATGGACTTGGGAAGAATAGTACAAACACTACATAAGTAGAATACATTAGCTAAGGCAAGATTAGGGACAGAATAGCTCAGGAATTAGAGAAGTTAAAAACTTAAAGAGTTAACATGAGGGACAGATTAGGGAATAAACAATAAGATATAAGAAGTAAGCATTGTATTAGTTAGAAATGGGCTAGCAATAAGATAAATAGTATTAGGTTACCAAAGCTTACATTGTTCAAGATAGTCATAGTAGAGAATTGTTGCCAAATTGGCATAAATTGATTGTTAATTGTTTCTGAGATGTTTGTCCAAATTCTTTTGCTCAAATGTTTCAAATCCATGTAACCCCAAATATAAATCGTCCCTAACCCAATCTTCCAAAAAAAAAAAAAAAACCTCCTTAGATTAGAGTTAGTTAAATTAGAGTAGAAAATGTGTTTAGAAAGTCAGATTTTTTTTCTTTGGGGGTGGGACAAAAACATTAGATAGTTAAAATTAGAGTTAAGAAGTTAAATATTAGATTATTTGTTTAATCCTGTTTAATCCTGTTTAATCCTTTGGCTAAGAATGCATGAAGACAAGAAGTGGGATTTGTAAAGAATGGCAAAGGGACCCTGAATAGAATCCTGCTTGTTTGATGTACAGCTAGCTTGGTGGCAGATGAAAGTCAGCAAAGGATTCTGGGTAGAGAACTGGGAGCTGAGGAGAATTCTGACCAGGACAGCACTTCCAGCTCTGGAAGGAAAACAGAGAGGAGCTTTTCTTGGGTGGCAGAGGGGATTTGAAGCCACCAGAGGGAAAAGAGCCCGACTTTCCTACTTGTTCATGTATCTACTTACATTGAGAAGTCCTTCCACAACCTTTCTTTCGCTTGACAACTACCCAAGACTCAGAAGAAGTTTGGTTGGACTCTCTCTTCTGAGCCAACCTTCCCACTTCCTTTTGGGTCTCTCCCTTGTCTTTCCTTGAACTGATTATAGAGATTTAGTTTAAGTTATGGTGGTATAGAGATCATAAGAAATAGTCAGTTGGGTAAAGGGCTGAAGCACAGAAACCTGGGCACTTGAGACTCAACTGCTATGAAAATAGTTTTGACAGGGCATCCTCTCCCATCTTCCTTCTCCCTTATTCCTCCAATGTTACTATACCCCTTCCCTTCAATAAATTTTCAGTTCAAGTCAAATTTTAGGATTTGCCTGGGTTTCAAAAGAAGGGGAAGGTTGGGTGACTGAGATTAGGATTCAAAGGCGAATCCCATTTGGGCAGTGCTAAGCAAATTGAAAGACTGCTATTGGTTCCTATAAAGTGGGGGAACGACAGAAAGTGACATCAAGAAAACTGCTTTTTCTGATGCACTCTCACTGTGTTGGTGAGCCAGACTGGAGGAGAAGACCTTTTCCCTGGATTTTGTGTTGGTTTGTGGTGGTAAGTGAAGTGATTCCTTCCTTGGTTCTTCCATGAGGAGACCCTTTCTGCTCATTGGTACTTCAATGGGACACTCCCTACAGCATGAGTTCTGGGGAGATTCTTCACAGTCTTAGCCTTGTATGCACTAAAGGTTCTCATTGGTGGATTCTTTGGCTTCTCCTGGCTCTTTAGATTTCACCTTCCTATTTTGGATTCTGGTGAGATTCACTTTAGGATCCGCATTTGCAGTCTGGAGACATTAGGATTCAACTCAGGGTATTGGTAGCTAGGCAGTACTTCCTATTTCTTTATCTACATTTTTCTACTTTCACTCTTTCCACCTCTCTGTAAATAAAGCTGCTAAAAGTTACTTTAAAATTCTCATATTTAGCATAAAACCTAATTTTAAATTCTTACACTGGCTAATTTTCTCTACATATTTTTTAAATTTTGGCAGAGGTTCATCACATCTTCCAGACTGTTCAGGATCTGAGAATGTTAGTGGCCTGACCCATACAACAGCTGAGTAAAGTTATAGATAGAGAAAAGAATGAAGAGATTCTGGTGTGTGTTTATGGGAGATTATTAAATGTAGATGAAATCTCAGCCAGTACCCATGAAGTTGAATAGAAGTTGGAACATAGACTAATTGACTCCTACCATGGACCTTGCATCAAATAAATAAGTAGCTAGGTGGAACAGTGGAGAGAGTACTAGATTTAGAGTCAGGAAGAACTGAGTTCAAACCCTGCTTCAGATCCTTTCTAGCTGTGTGAGCCTTGAAAAATCACTGAACCACTCTGGGCCTCAATTTTATTACCTGAAAAATTGGAGAAATAGTACCTTCATCAGAGGGTTATTGTGAGGATATAGTAAGATGCAATCGACAAAGGACTTTGTAAGCCTTAAAGAATTATAAAAATGCATCATCATCATAATTATTTTAACTATAGTTAAATTTGTAACCTACCCATAGACCACAAAGTGTCTTTCTTGCCTGGCACCTAGAGATATGACTATAAAAGAAAGATTGGCAGAGCCATTTCAATCTAAATTAAACAAAATTTTAATAAGAACCTATTAGCTGCCAAATACTGTGGCAAATGGTAAGGATACAAAGACCTTACAAAGAAGAAAATCTCTGCTCTTAAGGAACTTACATTCAGAAACTTGTTATTTATTGCTTTTATGACTTTAACCCACCAAAAATAGGGCTAGGAAACTGAGCCAAGTGTGGTTCAAACTACAGAGGAACATTCTTAAAGCCAATGAAATAGTGTTCACATAAAAACTAAAATAACAGTGATCTTGAGACTCCTTCCTATCAGATAAACAATTAGCTGCCCCACAGGCTTTTTCAACTTATGTACTTTCCATCAAATACCATCTATAATCTCATATTTAGCCTAATATGTTCAAGGGCCTCAGTGAATAGTTACTGTCAGTGCATATGAAATTATGTGTAAATTAATTGATGTAATTGCTGAATGCCACAATCTGTCAGCTTTGTGGAATGTACTATATCTAATCAATATTATATTTTGAATGACCAGATAACTGATTATGTTAGGAATTGCTGCTTAGTCTAGGATTATCAAGAGTCTCTGAAGTCATTTTCTTAGCTCCAGAACACCACGAACTAAAACCAGCTCCTTTGTTAAAAGCCTGTCCTTCCCCTTAGCAGTGGAGTTGCTTCAGAAGGAATCCATAGTTATACTTTTATATTTGCTCCTGATTCCAGAATAAACTGAACTGTTGGGGAAAATCTAATTAAAAAAAAAAAACCTCACTAATCTGTATAATTTTCAGAGACTGGGGTAGGATTATTGAACCAGAAGCCTCTGTATACCTGCCCTCATGCTCTGCCTCTATTTTTCATTGACACTAGGCCATAAGACTAGGTTTCCTGTCTGGAAAAACAAAAAGGAAGGAAAGAACATGCAAGCAATTTTGGTATAGCTAGTAACCTGAGTTTATGTGAAGTCAGACATCCCTAGAGGATTTATTTGAAGTTCCTCTGTGGACCAAGGTGTAACATACTTCTGATTCTTTTCCAATATAATAATTCTTGCACCTCTGCCATTGGCACAACATCATCATGGGAGTCTGTGGGAGTTTTCTTAGCTAGGAAAAGAATGAGTAATATTTGATGGAGCTGTGCTAAGAAAACCTGCTCTAGTGTTCTTCCTACAGATTGGGCCTTCATTGCCACAATCAGCCAGGATCAGGCTCCATAAAAATTAAAATCCTGTCTTTATACCACTACCTCCAATCAACCTACTCACCCACATATTAATGTTACATGCATACTCTTCATTGATATCTACCCAATTCATATTGCATGTATTTGGGACCCAGAATATGAATTTTCAAAGGCCACTAGTGATCCAAGCATAAGAGGAGTCTTAATGGAGCCTGATGATTAAATTGGTGGACTCAGTCAACTTGGGGATATTGGAGAGATACTTTAGCCTCCTATAGTTTTCTGGAAAGGTAGATGGAAATTCAATCAGTGTGGATCAGTGGTAAAGTAAGGTCTTTTGTAATGGCAATATTGGGTTTGGAGGCTGGGAAGGATATACTGTGGGGCAGGAATAGGGATATGTCTTTGTACTGAACAACTTCCAGAAAAAAAAAATGAATTCTGGCTCAGCATTTAAGTATTCAAGCTCTGGGACAATGTAGCAAGCCCTTTTTGGTCCCTTGACAGGGGGCCAACTCTAAGCCAAAGAAGTCTGGCCACTGAGCCAAGACAAGATACCCACTCAGGGAACTTCAAAAATAAAGACTATATACCTTCTTATCATATAAGGAATACCTTGAGGCCTCCATCCCACAAATTTCCAGTTATATGTTCTCTCTGCCCTTCTGCAACAAAGGTGATTGTTCACACCTACGGTATGTGCTCTTATCCAGCTGAAGTTTTGATGATCGCTTATGACCTTGATTGCTTATTTTGTTTTGTTTTTTGTTTCTCTGCATCCAGGTGAGTGAAGAACCAGGAGATGTGCTTTCCTGGCATTGGCAGCAATCTTGCAGAGTTTGAATGGCCAGTGATTCCTAGGTTTCTGGTTGCCCATTAGGCAGAATAGTTTAGAATAGAATGAAATAAACATTTAATAAGTACATGTTATATGCCAGGTAGTGTGTTACAACCACCTTTTGAAATATGTCCTATTATTATTATTACCATTTTACCACTGAGGAAATTGAGGCAGTCAAAGGTGAAGTGACTTGCCCAGAATCTTATCGTTTGTAACCATTTGAGGATGGATTGGAATGAAAGGACTGGACTCCAGGCCCAGCACTCACTGCACTCTTCGGCTCCCCTCAGGGCACATACTTTTTTTGCTAATACAGAGCTTCTTAAAGGAGAAGGTGAGTACCAGGAGGATATTACAAATGAAAGGACAAAGAATGGCTCAACTGTGTCTAGTTTACCAGAAGATATTAAGCTTACATAAGTTGCTTGAATAGTGCAGATGCTGTAAAATACCTGTTCAGCAGTACCACATCTCCCAAAAGCCTTTTTTTCTCCTGAGAGAATAAAACAGGAGTTATGGATTACTGTTTCATGTTTCCATTAATTGTCACTGTATGCTAATGAGTCTTTTAATCATTTATTTTGTGGTGTAAATAAATAGCTATTCTATACCTGATTTACTTGGTACCTTGAGTACCTTTTTAGAAGGGACCTTGTTAACTGTCTTCAGGGATTCCTAGGCAAGATTCATTCCTAAGGTTTGTATTAGAGATTTTTGCCCAGAATTCTACTTTAGTATAGCAGAAGAACAAGGGAGTGTCGGAAAAGCCAGATCCCCTCTGTTTAGAGGTCAGACTCTATCAGGACTAAATTTAGTTTGTTTCAGACCTGAACCATATGTCTTTGTGGATAAGAGAAATCTCTGTCTTCCTTGGCTGCAGTTGCTCCTCTTAGAATCTAGTAGTTTTAGAACTAGGGTTAATTACAACAAAAATCAGCGGTCAAGACAAAGACCAAAGGGACAATGTTGTCAAGGTGGTAATGTTAAGAGCTATTAGGGTGTTCAGTGGATAGAGCTCTGAGCCTAGAGTCAAGAAGTCATGAGTTCAAATTTGGCCTCAGCCACTTACTAACTGTGTGACCCTAAGCAACTCGTTTAACCCTGTTTGTCTCTGTTTTCTCATCTGTAAAATGAGCTGGAGAAGAAAATGACAAACCACTCCAGTATCTTTGTTAAGAAAACCCTAAATGGGGTCATGAAGAGTTGGACATTACTGAAGTGAGTAAACAACAACAAAGAAAGTTAAAGATGCTCCTCAGACAGAGAAAACTGGATCTTGAAAAAGTAAATTCACTTCTCCAGACCTTGGTTTAAAAAGGTATAAAATGAGAAGGTTACATTATGATATCTATTATACCTTCCAGCTCTAACATTCTATCATTCTCTGAACCAACTGTGCCTATGGATAAAGACTTATTGGTTGCCTTCTACTGCCTTAGCTCTTCTATCTGATCCTCATATTGTCAGTATCTAACTAGCCCTTAAGACCTTATTTGTATGTAGTGAGGTCAACTAGCCATTCTGCTAAAATATTATCTTATAATAGAAGGACATATATGTATTTTAAAGGTGGTCCTCTGGACATAATTCCCAAAGGCTACAGCCTGTTAGTCAATTTAATGGTAGCAATTTCAGACTATAATAAAAGTATGTGGAGGCAGTCAGGCCCTTTAGTCTTTCTCAAACCACAGTATGCTAGTGGTCAACTAATCTGTCTCTTCAAAGAACTAGCACCAAACCCACCTCTCTTTAAAAAGGGAGAAAGTTGGAGTTTATGAGTTTCTTGGTTCCCTCCCAACCCTAACGATCTTGGAATATGTTTTTATGAGTTTGTATGCTGAACATAAAAGGTTTTGAAATATGGCACATTAATGAAAAACATTTTTATTTCCTTACTTGTCTTGTGAATTCCAAGTGCTTTTGCTACACAGAAGGAAAAAATAACCTTTAAGACTTCAGAATTATGCAGAGACATTTCTCTTACTTTATTTATGTAGAAATCTAGGCAATTTCCCAAAAGAATTAAAAAAGACTCATTTATACTTCAAAGATTATATCGGAATCTCAAATCAAAAGGCCTAATTCTCATATGACTTTTCAATATTGGCTCACCTTCAAAACATCCAAGTTTAATGACTCCAATATTTTAAGGACTTATTTTTTAATTTTTTTTGCATCATAGATGCTATGTCCACTGACACAACACTAGAGGTCCTGTGTCTATAACCCATTATGTCTTGATAGACCATCTTCAGGGATTGCTGTCGTTGAAAACATTCAAAACCTAGTGGTCCACCTTCAGGCGATGAACCTGTATACTTGTATAGGATAGTCTTTTGATTATACGCACAGTGTCTATTACTGGACTTATACTCAAATCCTTTCCCCTTTGGTGTGTATCCTGCAAAAGGTTGCAAGCTAATAACAAAGCTTTTGAGAGTTCAAGGTCAGTTCTATGCCGCAGTGAATGATCAGCAGAGGATCTACTAGCAAACTAATTTTTTCCACTTAAATGATTACATCAAGATCATTCAGGATTCCTTTCATAAGACTGTGATAAGCCTGACAATGGATTAAATTCTTTTTTTTTCTTATGATACCATGGTCTTTCTGAAAATTTCAGGACTTCATAGAGTACCATTTATAATTAATAACCCAGAGAGAGTCTCAACCTTCTTTACAGATGAGGAAATCTGGAATACCTAAAGGGTTATCTAGACTTCGGTAAAGTCATACTGGTACGAACCATTTAAACCCAGGTTTGAATATGACCTAACCTATAATGTGGGATATTATTGTGGAGTCATGTTTGACTCTTTATGACTCATTTGCAGTTTTCTTGGCAGAGATACTGAAATGATTTTCCATTTTCTTCTCTACCAGCTTATTTTACATATGAGAATACTCAGGCAAACAGGGTGAAGTGACTTGCCCAGGGTCACAAAGCTGGTAAATGTCTGGGGCCATATTTGAACTCAAGTCTTCCTGATATCCTGGCAGGCACTCTATCCCCTAGGTTTCCCCCATAATAAAGGGTAGAATTATGTGATTTTAGAACTGTAATAGACCTTATTGATCACCTAGACTAAAAATTTCACTTAGTGATAAAGAGACTGAAGCCAAAATATCAGCATAGTATAATATAGAAAAAGGAGCACTAAATGGAATCAGAAACCATGGGTTCAAATCCTTCCAGTTGATACTTATGTGATCCTAAACAGATCACTCAATCAATTTGGCCCTTAGTTTGCTCCTCTGGAAAATGAGAGATGTTGGGCTGGATAATTGTGAATGTCCTTTCCTTTCCCAAACCTTAGAGGCAGAATAAATAGCACTGAATTTGTGATCATAAAACCTGAATTTGAATGTCCATTCTTCTATCCCCTACCTAAATGACCTTAGTCATGTACCTCTATATTAGACTTTATTTTTCTCATCTATAAAATGAGTGCAATGAACTAGATGATTGCTATGGGCCTTCTCAGCCCTTGGATTTACAAACCTAGGATCTACTTCAGAGAGGTCAAGGGGCCTTGCCATACTCATGTAGCCAGTAAGTGATAATACCTTTTCTGATAAGATAGATATAAACATTACTCTGGACCAAACCACCCATGCTGTAAATGTTTGTTTCTTGAAGACATTGCCTGAGAGCCTGATAAAAAATAAACACTTATGCAGCATGGTAGCAATTTGCAGTGCATCTTTTATGCATGAGTAGTAATGTACATTGCCCTGAACTCAAAAAAGAAAAACTGAGGATTTATACAAATTTTTGATAGTCTAAAAGTATAGAGTGGGAGTTAGAAAGAAGAGGGCAAAATGAAAGGAGTAAAAATTGCACTTGACAATCAAAAACACATATCATGAAAAAAAGAAAGGCAATTCCTTCATCCGATAAGGCTCCACAATCTGTCCAATGGATGCCTCTTTCTATGGTATATCTGGGGATGGCAGCCACCTTCATTACCTATAAGAGGGGGGAAAGGCACAGGTATCAGTTTTTTATCCATAGAATTTCAAATGTCTAAAGTTTTAAAGGCAAAAAATATTATTTTTTTAAAGATAGATGCAAGAAAAGCACCAGGATTTTAATGCCAGGGTTGTCTCTGGTCCTAAAAGACTCATGGGGACATATACCTGATATAATCAATAAACACATTCTTCACCCCAAAATCAGTCTCTCTAGATTATTTTAATCATAACAAATCTAAGGTCCATTCTGTACAAATTATTCCTCCTCACACATGAAGTGAAAGCCAGCCCCCCTTGTCTCTGCACTTTTGCACTGATTGTCCTCAATATATAAAATGTTCTCCCTCTACAATTCTACCTCTTAAAGTAGAATTTCATTAGCTTCTCTCAAGACTCAGCTAAAGCTCCACTTTTTCCACAAGGTCTTTCTCAGTTTTTCTAGTACCTTCTCCTGTAAAGTTATAGCTATTTACTTTGTAGGCATCCTCTATGTGTGGTTGTATGTTGTGCATGTATATGTGTAAGGAGTGAAGACATAGGTGTCAGACATACAGAAAACTCTAGATATTAGAGTAAGTCAGAGGACATTGAATATTTCATGGGAATTGACGACGAGGAAGAAGGGTTGAAGGTAATTGGCACAGGAAATGTCTGGAGCATACTGGAAAGGAAATAAGTCTATCAACAAGCGTGTGTTAAGTATTTACTATGTGCCAATCACAGTGCTAAGCACTGGAGTTATAATGAAAGGAAAAAGCAGTCCGTCTCCTTAAGGAGCTTACATTCTAAATAGAGAGGCAACAGGTATAGTGGTAGGTATATCCAAGATACATAAAGAATAGATGAAGGAAAACCTAGAAGGAAAGTCTTTAATACCTGGAAAACCTGGAAAAACCTCCTGTAGAAAGTGTCATTTCAAATGAATCTTATAAGAAGTCAAGAATTCCAAGAGCACAAGTATTGAAAAACATCCCAAGGTTGGGGAACAGACAGTTTGAAGGAAGGGTAACTGGAATAGAGACAAGGTTAAAAAAAATAACCAGCAGGTCAGTAAAACTAGAATTCATGGAGGGAGAACCAGAAAAGGAAGAGAAAAAAATGTTATCCTTTCATTGTGTATTAGATGATGAAGGGATTTTTGTTATTATTTTTTGACCTAGACAAATGTCATCAAATTCAGATAGAATCAGGGGCCACTCATCCATACGTAAGAAGCCATGGGGGCCAAAATTTTATTTAGTTTTAAAATGTTCTCTGTTTTATATTTTAAAACTATTTTTGTCAACTATTTCCCCATTACATTTTTAACCTGGTTCCAACCACACTTGATGTTTTGCAGGCCCCAAAGCAATCAACGAGCCACTGGTTTAACATTACTGGTCTATAGCTTTGATTTAATTGGTCCTGATGTGATGGAGAGTCTAGCAAGGAAATTCCCTATACCAATGCAAATATAAAAATGGTCTGCAAATTATAGTGTTTAAAAGCTGCCTGGGGCATTGAGAAGTTAAGTGACAAGCCAAACTAGGATGACATAGCCAGCATTTATGAGGTGAGACTCAAAACTTCTTTCTCACTATAAGGCTGGCCCTCTATCTAATGCAGCATGCACATTGTCTATGTGAATGATCCACAAAGTGCTCTGTTCCCCAAATACTTCCCTAATGTAATTTAACAGGACACATGAGGATTGGGGGTATACCTTAAAGGACATCTTGAAAAAACAATGAAACATACTATGGAGGTATTGAAACATAATTGTATCAGACAGGTGAAATGGGCACAATTCCATTTCAAAAATTTTAGAAAGGCTTCTTCAGAAGAGAAAGATGTCAAATAAAATTGGGAATTTAAGATCTAGAAATTGGCCACTATCTCCAACTCTATAAATTACAATTGTGTCCAATAGCCAAGAAGACATAGACTCTTCACATATACTATGTGGAAAAGGTCCAAACTGTGTCTTTGAAGTAGCACGTAGGCATTTTAGTTGTACCTTATTCACAGAGATTCTTGAATTAGCCAACATCGAATTGCATTTCACTAAAGGATTCCTTTCTATACTTCAGTTATTTGATCAGGGCTTTGTATCTGTGGTTGTTTTGTCAGGCTTCTTCACATTAAACCCACAAAGTACTCGTTCTCACTTCTATTTAACTGATGGAAAAATTCTGAAATAGGAAAAACATTGTTCTCCAAGGTGTTCTCCAAGGAACAAAAGTGTGACGACCTCTCTCATTTTTTGTGTGTTTGTGTGCTCATAAGCACCACAATTCTCTCCTGGAGCCACCACTAAGACCCCAGTTCTGATACCTGGTCCTGGTCTTCCTTGCATAAAATGGTCATTAATCACCCAGCCTACTAAAGACTCCAGTCACTTTGTTTTCATTATGAAAGTTCTGGGTTTAGATTGGAGCACGTTTTGGTGAATATGTAGGATAGTTTAGTAAAAATGAGATCCTTAAGAAAGAAAGAATATGTTAGAATAATATAAGGATTGAGCCATGTTGTATATAGGGGATTTAAATATTTGTATAGGAGTAGAATCTATAGGGGCACTTTAATTTTCAAGAAAGCTGTCTGTATGCAAGGAGACATGTGCTGAAGCATGACCTGGATTGGTGATGTTCACCCATTGATCAAGAGAATCAACTTTGCTTTGAATCTAGATCTTAACATATCTCATCAGTCAGAGGAGGAAAATGGGAAGCCAAGAGTCATGGCATGTAGGTATGAGAGGAAAGAGAAGAATAATCCCACCTCATGAGGATGGATGGGAGCTAGAGGTTAAGTCACAAGCACTCAGAGAATGAAAAGACTAGATAAAATGATCTCTAAAATTGTGGGATATCACTTTTTGGAAGGTACAAATTACCCTAGCCCATCGTTGAGTAGAGAGAGAGACAATGTCAAAGGGAGATTAAGCAATCAGTAGGAAAATAGAAGACACAAGAGTAACGTTGTACGGTGAGTGATCTTTATTGCCAAATGCGTAACATTTAGGAACTCACTAATGATTCTACAATTTTTGTGAAGTTTTAATATGAACTTTTCAAACTATGATAATAAAGTGGATATTAACCATTTAATGACTATTAAAATGGTAACTCATTATTAGAAACTTTCTGTCAAAGCACTTCTAAATATAGAAAGCATATTCCAGAAACATACAAAAGTACATGCTTATTTGTATGTTTATTTGTTTACTTATTTACACATATGCTTGTTTTTTGTTTTTTTTTTTGCCATGTGGTTCAGTACTCATTCTAATTTGTAGGATACTCCTCCAAGGGTGAGTCAAGATCAGTGTAAATGACTTGAAATACAAAAGAAAGATATCTTTGCAGTACTTTATACAATTTGATTCTATCTAACTGGATATTACCAATACTTGGTCCTACCTTTTACCAAATTATCATTCATTTAGTTTGTATACCAATACTTACAGATTTTCTTTCTTAATGGAAAGAAAGAATCTGGGGGAAAGTAACTTTATATCTCTGTATCTACAGTACCTAGAACATAACAGGTGCTTACTAATTTATCATTTAAATGATTTATAAATATCAGGTCCAAAAGCTAGGAGAGAAAAATACAGGAGGCAATCTTTCTTTGTGCCTAAAGTAAAAATCTTTCAGTTGGGGGATTGGATCTCTTGGCTACCATATTTTCAAAATCAGTCATAGCATTAGAAAATCCCTAATATCTAATATATTCCTTCTCAGACTTTGTTGTTCTTATTGTCAAATCATTTCAATAATGTCCAACTCTTTATGATCCCATTTGCAGTTTTTCTTGGCAAAGATACTGGAAAAATTTCTTTCTTTCTCCAGAAATTTTGTCAGATGGGGAAACTGAGGCAAATAGGGATAAGTGACTAGTGCAAGTATTTTTAGCCCCATTTTATAGATGCAGTAATTGAGTTTTGATGCCATGAACCATAGATACTGGAATATCAGTATCTTTTCATTTCCAAATATGTGGTGCACCTCTTCTACAATCAAATATCTTCGTTATCAGCCCCAGGTAAACATGGTTTTATGATAGGAACACCTGCACCCAAGTAATGACAAGCATAATTATTCTCATGCAGTTTCAGCAAAATGATATACATAGTCATTTATCATAGCTTCCAAGCAGAATCCAAGTTTGAGATGGAAGGAAGAGGGATTATTTCTTTTCATGGCAAGAAATAAGTGGGAATCGACACATTGCCAAGGTTAATAAATTATCCTATTTCGTTTTACTTCCAATATGTACATTTTCTGCAGAATGCATTTTTTGAACAGAGATTGATAGTAAAAATGCTCAAGTCTATGAATTCAATAGTACAGATCACCCCAAATTCACAGAATTCTAGGAGCTAGTTATTTCCAGCCTCGGCTCATTTGTAACTGTTTCTTTTCATTTGCCAAACTCGTATGTCTACTTACAGCTAATAAAGTCAATGTTTTATTGTGACAGCTTCTACATGGCTGTTTAACTTAAAAAAGAAACTAGAAGGCTCTTTTGGTACACTGGTGCCAACATCAGAAACAAGGTGGTTGAATCAAAAATATTCAGTAAGATGACCATTTTGTTCAATACTTATTCTGCTTTGTAGAATGCTTCTATATAGGTTGAGAGTTTTAAGAGCTCCTAAAATCAAAAATCTGAGTGCACGATTAATTCCTTTCCAGTTTCAATGACATCTTGTATTTTAAAATTTATCCTAAAACTCTTTTTGAAACTGAATTTTATTTGTAATCTTCAAGGATAGTTCACAACTGATGATGTTTGGGATGCATTTATATATGTAACAGACAACATTAATTTAATTTCAGAATTCGAAAATTCTCTTTCTTTGCTATTTGACTCGACTCTGGAAAGACCATTTTTCCCCTGTCCCTTGTGGGAAATGAAATTGTTAATTTTATTTATTTATGAACTCATATAATGTGTTCTTTTTCTCTATGGAATAGAAAGTCCTTTACAAGTAATGCTCCTAAATTTAAAACTATAAATCCTTTACACAATACTGTGAGCCAGTCTGACTAGTTTCAGTTCTCTCCTCACCCCCCATTCACAGAACCTCCTCTCAGCTTCAGCAATGCAGGGTGAATATAGAGATTCTCTGACTTCATTCCAATACGTAAAGCTGAGCACAAGGACACCCATTCTGTGCATCTTGAAATAGGGTGTAGCAAGTTGGTTGCAAAGCATTGGGGAATTATCCTGTTGGAAAATGGTGCTACTGAATAGTCCCTCAAAGGCTAAAGGGCAACTATCTAACTGGTTGGAGTTGCCATATTCAGAGATTCTCTCACCATCCTGAAGAATGTAGAAAAACCATAACTTGTACAAAGTGACTGAGTCTTTTGTCCACAATGCCAAAATCTGGAGTCCACTAATTGTACCTGGACTCATTCACCATATAGAAGTTTCCTACTCAGCACCTACCTAGCAAGAATAATTACTTATTATAGGAAAGTAACAGATGACCCAGGTCTTTCCTTTATCAATCAGTAATGCACAGATTTGGTTTCTTATGAACTAGCTTTGCAATATCTGTCACCCTAAAAGCAACTTTCCAAGCAACAGCCTGTGGGTATCCTTGGTTCTACGTCTCTACCTATAAGGACTAGTATTTGTGGCTCTCCACATTCTCAGTAGGATTCTGTACAAGAAACTGCCATCATACCTCAAGGACTCTTCCCCATCCTCAGATAAAAGATGTCACCCCACCCCAAGATCTCTCTATACTCCAGTTTAATTTTACTTTGCTGAGATTACAGAATGTATATGTAAGTCTCTGGAATATAGGGAATTATGCTTATCATACATACAAATCTTTTTTT
Source organism: Monodelphis domestica (assembly GCF_027887165.1). Lineage (NCBI taxonomy): Eukaryota > Metazoa > Chordata > Mammalia > Didelphimorphia > Didelphidae > Monodelphis > Monodelphis domestica. Next base: position 253,257,679 of record NC_077229.1, read on the forward strand.
TTCCAAATTCATTTGCACTCTGAAGGAGAAATCACCTAAGATACTTTTGAAAATACTCTTGAGTATGAAGGGAAGTTGAGACCATTTTCATAAAATTATCCTAATTTCCTTTTCTTTTTTCAATCCAATGGGAATATATATGTGTATATGTATATATATACATATATATATAATATGGGTATTTTGCACAATATTCTATAGTTTGTAAAGTTTCTGAAATGTTTTTCATGTTGTTCACATATAAGATCAGTGGTTCAAATGACCTAACACTATATTAAGATAAATCAAATTGTCTTCCTTTAAAACCATAGACATTGAAAAACAATCATTTTTATATCTGTCATCTTTTCTAAAGATATCCACAGTTAAACCTTAGAAAGTAGGATACTGGATGGAGAGGGAAGAGAGAAAAATGATTGGCATTGAGAATGTTGAATTCAACTCACTTCATTTTTTAATCACTTGTTATTTGTCAGGCCCCATACAAATATTGGGAAGCAAAGACAATACTATAATATACAAGAAATATAAAATACAATAAATACTGCTTGATCATTACAGTTCAGTATATTTGTGGGAACAAGTACACAGAAAAGTAAATATAAAAGAGAAAGAGATTCAAAAAGTAAATATAAAGCAATTTCAGGGAGAGTAGCACTAAAAACTTGGGATGGGAGTGGGCAAGTAGGAGAAGTGATAAAGATAGGCTTCATATTGAAAGTTACTTTTGAGCCAAGTTTAAAGACTAAGCATCTTAATGGGCAGGTTGGGAAGGTGTACATCCTCATATTGGAAGATGGGCTACATAATGGCATGAATATGGGAGATAAAATGTATTGAAAAATATAACTTTCAAGAAGGCTGAAAAGATAAACTTCCTTAGAACTGTGAAGAACCTTAAAAACTAACCAAAAACATATTTTATCCTAGAATTAAGAGGGAACCACTAGAGTTTCCTAACTAGAATGTAATATTTTCAGATGCTTTCTTTAAGAAAATTAGTTTGGCAGCTATGTGGAGGATAGACTAAAGAAAAGAAAGACCAAAGATAGGGAGACCAATTTTAGGAAGATTTTGCCATAATTCTGGTGTGGGAAGGGGAAGGAGGGATGATGATAAAGGTCTGAACTAGAATAGTTGCTTTGTAAATAAAGGGAAGAGAATGAATGTTAAATAGAACTGAGGACCTTTAGCCTAGAAGGGGGTGGTTTAATACCATTAATTGCGTATGGTCCCTGTACTATCTAGGCTATGACTCATTAGGCAACTTGATCTGAAAAAGGAGGCAGCAAATACAATATCCCTTGGTGAACAACACTTCCCAATCCTATTACACCATCCATTATATGAGCATCCTACTTACTATTGCTAATTGCTTTTAGAAAGGATGATTCTGGCCACTGCAGAGCAGCCAGTAAAGTACAAAAGATAAGGTCATGGATAGTTAATGGTTTATTGTAATGTTCAGTAAGATTTCTGGAAGAATCAACGGCTTAGTAACTACCACCCTGATGAACATAGAAGAGATACAAGATTTTTTTTTTAAAGGAAATAAATGTCAAATTAAAACAAGCCATTAATTGCCACCAGGTTCTTAATTGGTTTAGTTACTATGACTACTACTATTATTATCACTATTATTACAGAAAACTTAAAGAAGTGATGAAAACAGAGAGATTGAAGCTCTGGCCTCACCTATTCTTCCACTTATTAGTTATTTAACCTTGGACCACATATCTAAGACTTTGAGTTCATTCATCTATTATAGTGGTTGGCTCAGTTAGATTATCTGATGTAAATTCCCATTCAAATCTAAAATTTTATGATTGCAGGTTTGCTACATGACTCCTTATGTCTGTCCCTAGATAGGTTTTCTAAGTCTGTATTCTCACCAGTTAATAATGATCTTTTTACTATTTAACTTCATATAGAATGTTGTTTTATATCTCTTATATTATCATTATCTGAGTACTGGAAGGGACCTTAGGAGTCATCTAGTCCTACTCTCTTATTTTCACTATGTATTATTTTATATTGCTATTGTATGTATATATTCCATATACTTTACTACAATTGTGACTACTGCTATTGTAACTATTTTTATTGCTATTCTTTACCATCATCCCAATTACCACCACTAGCATTATCATCACTTCTATAAGCACCTTTCCTATAAAAACTCCACAAAGAGAAAAAATGTGTCTTATATAAACTTTATGTACCTCTCTTCCCAGTACCTACTTCAGTGGTACATAGTAAGTGCTTAATAAATATCTGCTATTGAAATTAAACAAGAATAACTAAAAGAACATTGTATGCAGCAATGGAAATATTGTTTGAAGAATAACTTGTAAATGTCCACCTTCAGAGAAAGAAAAGACTAATTAAAACATTCAAAACATAGTTTTATGTATACATATCCTTTAGTCGAATGATGCCTTCTCCATTATAGGGAAGGAAGGGCATAAATGGGAACTTTAATATTATAAATACATATTTAAGTGAGAAAAAGAAGTTAAATCAGAGTTAATAACATTAAAATATAACCTCAATCACTCATTTTCATTTTCTTCCAAGTGGATAATTCTATCTGGTTTTCTTCTTTTAACCAGGAGTAAATAAAGTATGATAGTGATTAAGGTTTCTGATTGGCTGAAGATTTAGAAAGATGGATAAAGAAGGAAAGGCATAACTAAAACAAAAGAATCAAGCAAATGATCTCAATCTCTCCCTCCCTCTGTCTCCCTTCCTTTCTCTCTCTCTGTCTCTCTGTCTCTGTTTCTGTGTCTGTCTCTTTCCCTCTCTCTTTCTCTCTTCTTCCTTCTCTCTCTTTTTTTCTCTCTCTCATATATGCATATATACATACATATATAAAATACTTATGTCAGAAACAGAAACAGAGAATATAAACAGACACATAAACAGAGAAAGGCAAAGACAGGGGAACACAGAGACAGAAAGAAAGAACAAGACAAAGTCAGAGACAGAGAAGAGAATAATTAGAATTGTTTCAGCTAAATATCATATTGGAGACATAACAAAGATCCATGTCCAAGTGAGCACAAGAAAATAATAAGCCAGAGAAGATAAGAGTTATTTTCCCCTCCACCCTTTACAAACTTGGGATGGGGAGAAGACTTTGAGATATGTGGATAACATTATATCCAAACCTACATTATATAAACATTATATATGTATATATACATATAAACATTACATACAAATAATTGCATTTATTCAGGTTTTGTTGAGCGTATTGTATGTTATAGCAAAAGCAGCTGAAAACAGAGAAAATCAGCTCTGTGGAATTGCTCAGGGCATTTGCATTATAAGCACAAGCAGATTTCTTCTGAACCTCATTGTACAATGCCTTTGCCAACACAAACCAACACTGTGGTACATATATTTCTTTGGCACAAATAGAGAATACATCTGAAAATAGAGCAGTGTTTCTGGATTGTTGTTTATTGCCTCTGATAATTTGATAACACTCCATCTAGTGAGTTCCAAGTCTTGAAGGGCTCTGGAAACAAACGAATGAATGGCTGCTTATTTGCCATGGTCCCATGTCAGCTGAATAGTTTTCTCATTAATGCTAACAATTTAGAAGAAAAGGGGAAAGGCTGAGCAGAGAGGCATTGAAATCTCATGGATTTCAGGGATAGTCTGAATCTGTGGTCACTCAGCTAGTAATTTGGACAGCCATGCTGTCTCACCTTCAGCTGATTTCTGTGGTGGAAGTGAAGTGAGCTAATTCCACTTTAGCCCTTAAAGAATATGACCTCAGCCTTGTCCATTGCATAAAGCCAATGATTTTTACTCTCAAAAATTTAAGGAATCCTTTCTTCAGGCCACGAATGTGCTCTGCAATAGATTATCAGTCCAGACTTTTCTATTTGAGATTTTGTAACTATGGTGTTCACTAAGCCACATAGAAAGCCTTAATATTATATAAACATCTAACATGTCACTCTTCAAAGTACTTGTTTGGTTTCTATAAAGGTCTCTTAGAAAAATTAAGGTAACTAAGTGATTCTCTAAAAAGATAGCCGATGGCCTTAAAAATAATTGGCTTGGTTAAACTAGAAAGTTTGAACAGAAATTATTCACTTCGTCCAGCTAGTTTAAGGCAAAGATTCTTTGTTTATATTGCCAAGGTAAACAAACATATATTAAATCATAAAATGACCTTTTTCCCTAAGATGAATCTAAAGTTTATAAATATAGGAGTTAGAATCCATGTTGCTATTGTTTGCACTCCTCGTATATGGAGGTGTAGGGGTGCGCAGGTGTATGTGTGTGTGTGTGTTTTACTGAAGGGGAGGGTGAAGCATGATGTTACAGTAATGGGACATGGATGTCTTAATTTGATGTTCCAGTTCTTTTTCCAGGATAATTTCACAGCAAATTGCTGAGGTGGTCAAATCCAGTAATACTGTTCTGCCCTATTTTGTCATTCTTTGGCTGGGCATTTTCTGGGGTAATCACTCGTATATGTTCTTATTCTTTTCCAGTAAGTTTACCACTAGAATACTGACACAGTATAGTACATTGATCAAAATAAAAAGCTCTCCTCCAAGTGTCACCTCTGTAATTTTGGCTTCCTACACTCCAAGTGTGAAAGCAACACCAAAATCTTACATATAATATTATACTCCAATCAGCAAATATGCATTTAAATCTACTAGACAATTATATATTTTGCATATAGTTCTGGGTACTGAGAAAGAAGTAAGGAAAACTAACATTTGGGGACTGTCCTCAACTGATTTATAATCTAGAAGGGGAGCATGCAATCCTTGCTACACTTGTCCAGTTACCTGCACCTGAAAGGAAATAAGCATGCAACAGACTTTAGGAGAAGGTTCTGAGATTTATATACCAGCTTTACCAAATGGGAAGCATTTCCTCTGATCAGAATACACCTGAATCAGTGAAAAACAAAAACAGTATGACTACAATACCAGGAAATCCATGGTCAAGAATATCAAACTCAGGAACTAAATAACAATGACAACAAAAAAGTAGGATGCCCAGCATTAGTTCACAATAGATATCTTAAATATGTGTTTTATTATTGTGTATTTTAATTTGATTTAATATGTGTATATATCAGTTAGTTGTTGTTCAGTTGTTTCAGTCATGTCTTACTCTTCATGACCCTATCTGTCTTTTTCTTGCCAAACAATAATTATTTAATAATTTTATAATAATTATTTGGCAGTTTGTCATTTCCTTTTCTGGTTCATTTTACAGATGAGGATCCTGAGGCAAATAGTGTTAAGTGACTTACCCAAAACACACAGTTAGTGACTGAATCTGGATTTGAACTCAGGATTTTCCTCACCCTGGGCCCTGTGCTCTATCCATTTTACCACCTAACTGCTCATGGAGTTGCCATAGATATCCATTCAAATCAGGGTCAGAAAATCAACTCAAAAGAGGGTTCATTGTTTTGCTAATGATCACTTGCTTCTTGCAAAAGAAGGATCCTTTAAAGCCAAGGATTGAACTAGCCACATTTCATATAACTGTATCAGTAAATTGAAGTGAGCCATTATATGTAGACATTGTAGTATGGCTAGATTATTGAACTTGGAGTTAGGAACACCTGGGTTCATATCCAACCTATTATCCTCACATATCATGGGCTTAGTTACCATGGTTGAACCAATAGTTAGCAGTATATGCTATAATGGAAAGAGCTAGATTTGTAGTCAAAGAACATGTGTTCATATCCTGGCTCTGCCATTTTGCTGTCCATATAAACTTGGGCAAATCATTTGACTTCTGTAGGACATAATTCCGTTAACTATAAAATGTGGCTAATAATCCCCACATTACCTACCTCAGAGGAAACATATAAAGCTTTGCAAATAGTAAAGCTACATATTTTAAGCTACATATATGCACATGTGTACATGTACACATATATTGTTTCAATATTTGTGCAGCTTAATATATATGCATATATGTATTGCGTGTATCTGTGGCAGTTTACTATTGTTGTTTTTCTCATTAATACTAATACTTATTCCATTAGTTTGAATAACTTCAGCTTCCCAAGTGCCAGTAAAAGAAATTCAACTAACAGAAAAGAGGAATAAATTTAACAGAAATTCAAGAATTGTATCAGGAGCCAATTCTCTGGAAACTAATCAATTCTTGAGATAGAATATCTGAATATTTATAGCAGCTGTGTCTTCCACCCACTTCAAGTCATTCCTATCTCTACTCCAACTTTTGTTTCAAGAAAATTTTTGTTCCACTTAGAATTTATCCCACTTTCCAAATAACATTTCTGAATTCCTGCTGGGTACTGGATAGTAGAAGAAAATGATGAGAAGTAGCTGATTGAAAAAGAAGAATTAAAGGGTTTTTTTTTTGTTATTCTCTTCTAAATTATTTCTAAATACCATGTGAAAACTGATTTCTCCACTTGTCTCATGAAGTGATTTTTTTTCTACTCTGTTTCCCTTCATTTTTAATATTTTTAATTTGGTTAATTTCACACATTATTCCTGGGTTACAAAAATATTATTCTATTCCTCCCTCTACTCCCCCCAACCTTCCCTTAGCCTACATGCAAATCCACTTGGTATTACATGTGACCTTGATCAGAACTCATTTCCAGGGTGTTGGTGTTTCCATTAGGATGTTTATTTAGGGTCTACATCCCCGACCATATCCCCTCGACCCATGTAATCTAGCAGTTGATTTTTTTCTGTGTTTCTACTCCCACAGATTTTCCTCTGGATGTGGATAGTGTTCTTTCTTGTAGATCCCTCTGGGCTGTTCAGGATCACTGCATATCCACTAATGGAGAAGTCCATTACATTCAATTGTACCACAGTGTACCAGTCTCTATATCTAATGTTGTCCTGGTTCTACTCCTTTCACTCTGCATGAATTCCTGGAGTTTGTTCCAATTCCCATGGAATTCCTCCACTTTATTATTCCTTTGAGCACAATAGTATTCCATCATTATCATATACCACAATTTGTTCAGCCATTCCCCAATTGAAGGGCATTGCCTCATTTTCCAATTTTTGGCCATCACAAAGAGCGCAGCTATGAATATTTTGGACATGTCTTTTTCCTTATTCTCTCTTTGGGGTACAAACGCAGCAGTGCTATGGCTGGATGAAAGGGCAAACAAGCACCCTTTAGGCATAGTTCCAAATTGCCCTCCAGAATGATTGGATCAATTCACAACTCCACCAGCAAGGCATTAATTGGTCTACTTTGCCACATCCCCTCCAGCATTCATTAATTTCCATAGCTGTCATGTTAACCAATCTGCTAGGTGTGAGGTGATACCTCAGAGTTGTTTTGAGTTGCTTCTCTCTGATTATAAGACATTTAGAACACTTTTTCATGTACTTATTAATAGTTTTGATTTCTTTGACTGAAAATTGCCTATTCATGTTGTGAATCTTAAAATTTCTCAGACTTGTGAATGTTAAAAATTCTCAGACTCTACCTTAGAACATTTGGTTAAGACCATTCCCCATTTTAAACAATGAAGGTACTTGATTAGGAATGTGAGAACTCTAACATTACTCCACACATACTGAAGCATACTTTAGGGGAAGATAAAGTTGTAAACTTTTTACTGAACAATGAAAAAGTACTTAACCCATACTTATAGTGAGGCAAAAACCTTTAAGCTAGGTCTATTTTTAGATCTAATACAAAAAGGTGCTAAGTACTTATGAAGGTCAAATTAATCACTAAAAGGTCAGGCAACTTGCAAACTTTCAAGGGATAAAGAGGTGTGAAGTTACTCAGAAGTTTTAGTCTACCCAGAGAAGTTGAGAACTAAAGATGTGAATTAAGAATGGTCAGTCCTGTGAAAACATCTACTGTGATTGGTAGATGTGAGAACTTAGGGGAGGTGACATAGGAGGAAATTTTCTTTAAAAGGAAGAGGTTTAGGCCTCTGAAGGAGTAAGCTTGCCAAAGCTGAATGGGAGGGCTCAGTGGCTGAACTTAGTTGAGCTGAGGAGCTGAACTAGTGGGTCTTTCAGAACACTAGAATCTTGCTTGGGACAAATCTTGTGGTGAGTGGATTAAAGACTGACTGATCTCATTCTTAGGGCTTAAGCCTAGGCTGGCCTAGCCCTTTTCTCATTATTTCCTCTTACACTCTCTCTCCATTTCATTAATTCCTTAATTTTTATTAATTAAAATCTCTATAAAACCCAGCTGACATGCATATATTTAATATTTGGGAATTTTCCCATGGCGACCACTATATTTTTTATTTGAAACCATATTTTCACGGTCACAGTTTAAGACAACCCTCTTTTATCTGTAACAATGTCCCTTTCCAATTTATCAATTGGAGAATGGCTTGATTTTTTGGACAATTGATTTAGCTCTTGGTAATTTTGAGTAATTAGACCTTTGTCCGAGGTTTTTGTTATGAAGATTATTTCCCAATTTGTTACTTCCCTTTTAATTTTAGTTACATTTGGTTTTGTTTGGACAAAACCTTTTTAATTTGATGTAATCAAAATTATTTATTTTACATTTTGTGACTTTTTCTAAGTCTTGCTTGGTTTTAAAATATTTCCTTTCCCAAAGTTCTAACATGTATACTATTCTGTGTTAACATAATTTACTTATACTTTCCTTCTTTATATTCAAGTCTTTCAATGATTCTGAGTTTATTTTGGTGTAGTCTGTGAGATGTTAATTGAAACCTAATGTCTCCCACACTGTCTTCCCAGCAGTTTTTATCAAATAGTGGATTTTTGTTCCAAAATCTGGGATCTTTGGGCTTATCAAAGACTGTCTTCTGAGGTCACTTACACCAAGTCTATTCCACTGATCCTCCTTTCTGTCTCTTAGCCAGTACCATATTGTTTTGATTACCACTGCTTTATAGTATAGTTTGAGATCTGGTATTGCAAGGCCACCTTCCTGCATGTTTTTTTTTTCATTATTTCCCTGGATATCCTTGGTCTTTTGTTCTTCCAAATGAACATTGTTATGTTTTTATTTTCTAATTCAGTAAAAAGGTTTTTTTTGGTAATTCAATGAGTATGGCACTAAGTCATTAAATAAGTTTGAGTAGGATGGTCATTTTTATTACGTTAGTTCATCCTATCCATGAGCAGTTAATGTTTTTCCAATTGCTCAAGTCTAGTTTTAGTTGTGTGGAGAGTGTTTTGTATTTGTGTTCATATACCTCCTGTGTTTGTCTCAGCAGATAGATTCCTAAGTATTTTATATTGTCAAGGGTGAATATAAATGGAATGTCTCTTTCTAATTCTTGCTGCTGAGATGTCAATGCTGATGACTTATGTGGGTTTATTTTGTATTCTGCAACTTTGTTAAAAATATTGATTATTTCCACCTGCTTTTTAGTTGATTCTATAGGATGCTTTAAAGTAGACCATCATATCATCTACAAAGTGTGATACTTTGGTCTCCTTATTACCTATTTTAATACCTACATTTTTTTCCCTCTCTAATTACTACCACTAGTGTTTTGAGTACAATATTAAACAATAGAGGTGATAATGGGCATCCTTGTTTCACTCCTGATCGTATTGGGAATGTATCTAGTCTATCCCCATTGCAGATGATATTAGCTGATGGTTTTAGATATATACTGTTTATTATTTTTAGGAAATGCCCTTCTATTCCTATGTTTTCTAGTATTTTCAATAGGAATGAGTGTTGTATTTTGTCAAAGTCTTTTTCTGCATCTTTTGAGATAATCATGTGATTTTTTTGTTGGTTTGCTTGTTAATATGGTCAATTGTGTATATAGTTTAACTGCCTATACTTTGATCCAGCCATAGCACTTTTGGATTTGTACCCCAAACAGATAATAAGGAAAAAGACTTGTACAAGAATATTCATAGTTGCGCTCTTTGTGGTGGCAAAAAAATTGGAAAATGAGAGGATGCCCTTCAATTGGGGGATGGCTGAACAAATTGTGGTATATGATGGTGATGGAATACTATTGCACTCAAAGGAATAATAAAGTCGAGGAATTCCATGGGAACTGGAACAAACTCCAGGCATTGATGCAGAGTGAAAGGAGCAGAACCAGGACAACATTAGATACAGGGACTAGTACACTGTGGTATAATCGAATGTAATGGACTTTTCCATTAGTGGCAATGCAGTGATCCTGAACAACTCAGAGGGATCTATAAGAAAGAACACTATCCACATCTAGAGGGAAAACTGTGGGAGTAGAAACACAGAATTAAAAAACAACTGCTTTAATACATGGGTCAAGGGGATATGGCTGGGGATTTAGACTCTTGGTGAACAACCTAATGCAAACACCATCAACATGGAAATAGGTTTTGATCAAGGACACATGTAATATCCAATGAAATTGTGAATCAGCTGTGGGAAGGGTGGAGGGAGGGGAGGGAAATAATATAATTCTTGTAACCAAGGAATAAATGTTCTAAATTGACTAAATAAATTAACTTAACTTTTTTAAAAAATGACACTAAAACAGAAAGAAAGGGTTTAAATAATAAATATATGGAAGAATCAGAATTTGAAAAAAATACTAGCTTCTAGTCTTATTTATTAGTTCAACTTTTCTTTCACTTTCAATTTTATTAAATTCTCCCTTGATGTTTAGGATCTCTAATTTAGTTTTTTTCTGGGATTTTTAATTTGTTTCACTTTCAGGTTTTTTGATTTACATGTACAATTCATTGACTTCTGCCCTCCCTAATGTGTTAATATATGAACTCAGGGATATAAATTTCCCCCTGAATACTGCTTTGGCTACATCCCATAGATTTTGAAAGTATGTCTCATCGTTGTCATTTTCTTCAATTGTTTCTATGATGTGTTCTCTAACTAACTGATTATTGAGAATCATATTATTTAATTTCCAATTAATTTTTGATTTCGCTCTCCATGTACCCTTACTGATTATAATTTTTATTGTGTTATGATCTGAAAAGGTTGCATTTATTATTTCTGCTTTTCTGCATTTGTTGCCATGTTTTTGTGACCAGTACATAGTCAATCTTTAAGAATGTACCATGTGCTACTGAAAATAAAGTGTATCCCTTTTTGTCCCTATTTATTTTTCTCCATATATCTATTAACTCTAATTTTTCTAAGATTCCATTCACATTTCTTACCTCTTGCTTATTCATTTTTTTATTTGATTTATCTAAATTTGATAGTGGTGGTTCAGGTCTCCCACTATCTATTTGCTCCTTTAATTCCACTAGTTTCTCCTTTAGAAATTTTTATGCTATACCATTTGGTGCATACAAGTTGATTTCTGATATTTTCTCATTGTCTATACTCCCTTTTATCAGGATGTATTTGCCTTCCATATCCCTTTTAATCAGATCTATTTTTACTTTGGCTTTATCAGATATCATGATTGCAAAGCCTGCCTTCTTTCTATCAGTTGAAGCCCAATAGGTTTTGCTCCAACCTTTAATTCTAACCTTGTGAGTGTCTACCTGAATCAGGTGTGTTTCTTGTAGACAATATATGGTAGGATTTTGGATTCTAATCCACTCTCCTATTTGTTTTCATTTTATGGGTGAGTTCATCCCATTCATGTTCAAAGTTATGATTGCCTCTTGTGTATTCTCCAGCATTTTGATATCTTCTCCTGCCATTACTTCTTTTGCTATATCCTTTTAAACCAGTGGTTTGATTTTAATAAATCCCCCTTTTCCTCTCCCTTAATATGCTTCCCTTTCTGCCCCCTCCCTTTTAATTCCCTTCTTATTTTTTAGGGTCTATTAAGTTCCCTCCCACCTCCTTTTCCTTCCCTTTTTTTGCTCCCTTCACCCTTCCCCCCCTCTTAGTTTTTCCTTCTTAATTTACCTGTAGGATAAGATAGAATTCAAGACCCCAGTGGATCTAGATGCTCTTCCCTCTCAGAATTGATTTCACTGAGAACAAGGTTTTAAGATTTATCTATTAGTACTCTCTTCCTCTCCTTCTTATAAGAATATTCTTCCCCTCCCCTTCCCATGTGTATCTTTGTGTGATAAAGATTATCCTATTTATTTTATTTCTTCAAGTACCTCTTGATGCCATCTTTGATTACCCCTCTCCCTTTTTCTTTATATGCATATCATCTTATAGCACTTATCATCCCAATCTCTTCCTGTGAATGATTCTTCGATTTACTATAATAGTGAATATAATTTTTGAGAGTTACAAATAATATTTTCCCCATATATTAATATAAATAATTTGATCTTATTGTATGCCTTAAACAAGAAATTTTGAATAAAAAACATTTTCCCCTTTTCCTTCTCCTTCTTATTTATCTTTTCATGTTTCCCTTGATCTTTGTGTTTGGATATAAAACTTAGTTCTGGTCTTTTCTTTACAAATACTTGGAAGTCTTCTATTTTGTTGAATGCCCATGGAAGTATATAGTCAGTGTTAATGGATAGGTGATCCTTTTTTGAAGACCCAATTCTCTTGCCTTTTCTAATATCATATCCCAAGCCTTGCGGCCCTTCAGTGTGGAAGCTGCCAGATCTTGCGTAATCCAGATTGGTGCTCCTTGATATCTGAATTATCTCTTTTTGGCTTCTTATAAAAATTTCTCCTTAGCTTGGAAGCTCTTGAATTTTGCAATTACATTCCTGGGAGTTGTCTTTTGAGGAGTTAGTGTAGAGGGTGTTCTATGATCTCTTTCAGTGTCTATTTTTCCCCCTTATTCAAGAACATCAGGGCAGTTTTCTTGTATAATTTATTATAGTATGATGTCAAGATTTCTGTTCATTTCTGGGTTTTCAGGTAGACCAATGATTCTCAAATTGTCTCTTTGTGCTCTGTTTTCTTGATCAGTCATCTTTTCAGTGAGATATTTTATGCTTTCTTCTATTTTGTCAGTCTTTTGACTTTGCTGTTTTAATTCTTGCTGTTTTGCAAGATCATTGGTTTCTAATTGCCCAATTCTGGTCCTTAAGGTCTGGTTTTCTGTTATAATCTTTTGGTTTTCTGCTTCAATCTTTTGATTTTCTGCTATAATATTTTGAATTTCCTTTTCAGTTTGGTCTATCCTGCTTATAGTATCTTCAAGCTGTTTCTCCAATTGGGAGTTCTTGTCCTTTAAACTGTTATTTTCTCTTTGAACCATTTCCTGCTTTTCTTGTCAAAAGACTTCTATCTTTTTAATAAGCTCCAATTTAAATTCTTCAAGAGCTTGTGGACAATTTCCATATTTTGGGAAGGTTTTGGTACATTTATTTGAATTTCCCCTTCTATTTCCTCTGTATCCTAGGTTTTTCGTCCTTAAAAATTTTCCAGGGTCAATCCCCTCTTCTTGTTTTTTTGTTTTTTGTTTTTTGGTAGAGGAAGGTTATTGTTCCTGGGCACTATCTGCCATCACTTTGGAGTTTTTTCCTTCCCTCTTTAGTCAGAAATCTGAGTGAGATGGGTAGGCTCTCTGTGTATGGAGTTAAGGAGCAAAGATTTTGCCTGAGCCAAGCTCTCAAATCTCTGCAGCTTCTGCTCTTTGCTGCCCTTCTTTGTGCTATCTTCTCACGAGAGCCCACAATCTGTGCTCTTCAACTTGCTGGAGTTTCTGGAGCTGCTCTCAGGGTTAGGTCTTTTGTGGTCTTAGTCAGCTGCCAAAAATCTAGACGTGACCCTCACTCACTCTTGAGGTGCCCCTTTGGTCACTCACTGATTCTGGTGTACTCTGGCTCTTGCTCCGGTTGGGGGAGGGTAGATCAGCTCACGTTTTGGTGGGAGTTTTTTCACACTCTTATAATGTGGCAATGCCCAAATCCCACATAACTTCAATGCTGCACCCTACTGTATAGTCCCTTCATTCATATGAATTTGGGGTTTTTGGTCTTTTGAGGTAGTCTATATCAGTAGGTGCTGAGGAGAGGAAGAATCCTCTCTCTAGACTGCTGCCATGTTTACCCAGAAGTATCTCCCTTTATTTTTAAAAGAAACAACCTGGTTTTTTTTTTTTGTTTGTTTTGTTCACACTGTCCAAATAGACTCTCTACCATTACCTTTTATGATTAGTATAAAGACTAACCAGAAGCTCTTGGTAGAGGCTGCAGGACTTGGCAACCAGTATCTATCCCTATATTTTTAGGGGTCCTTGACATATTCCCTGTGTTCTTGGCTTTGTATTTACCTAACTACTCAGTTGGGGGGTTTGTTTCCCACCTATTTAATTCTATCCCTACCTTATGTTCTCAAGGAAAGTTGCTTAATCTGGAATTGATAATTATAGAAATGGTAATTGCTTTGATAACTGAACTTTTTTTCTCCATAAGGAGGGAAAACAACTAAAAATGAAAAAAAAAAACAAAAACAAGGCATTCAATGTACAGATATGAACAAGTTATGGAAAAAGTCCATGCAGAAAAGGGAATTATAAGCAATAAATAATGATAGAGAAATAATAATAATAGTGATTTATCACTGTGACTTTAATCAGTTTGGAAGCTTAAGAAATTGGAACACAAAGTCTCTGAGCATGCTAATTAAACATTTTACCTTTCCCCTTGTGAACTGGTATCATCCAAACACCAAATGAGAATTTTTCCCTAGTACTTCCTTTTCAGGGCCAATAGTTTCCCATTCTGTGAGCCTAAATCTGTTACTACTGCTCCAATTGTAACCCTCTGCCAGATGCTGGTATTATTGGGATCACTTTCATAGCTTCCATGATTTCAAAGTTCACAAGGTCATTTCTGGAGTGAAGGAAACCCTGGAGAGGGAAGGCAACCAGAGAATTACCATATAAGCCAAGCTATACTCCACTTGGGAAATGGAGACCCTTAGAGAACTGGCCCAGCCATTAAGCTGAGATAGGAAAGGACACTTCCCTTCTCCAAATCCATCCTCCTACACAGCAAGGAAATGTATCTTGTCTCTTTCAAGAGCTTCTTGGACCAGAAACCAATTCTTCTCCATCTCGTATTAGAACTGGTTCAATAAGCAATTCAAGAACTAAACCAGCAATGAGCCTTGATAAAAGCAGAGAAATGATACCTGTGTAAATTGAAGTTTCCACACAGTCAACTGGGGACACTAGAAGATATTTGTGTATATTCCAACGAGGGGGATAGGAATCCATGAACCTGATTAGAATGCCCTAAGATGAAGAGGGTAGAAACACTAGAAAAATATTACATGAAAAGAAAAAAAAAGTTGTCTTTTGAAAAAGAGTTATCAGGAAATGTTTAGATGCAGCCACTCTAAGAAATAGACCTGTGGCTAATAAAGCAGATCTCACAGAGAGCAGAAGAGACCAACCTTCAAACCATCAATATGGCCATCCATCCCTAAATGACCAAATTAGGCCTTCGATAATGATTGAGAATATTTTATATACAAATTCAAAGCCTATCATGAAAACTAATAAAAGCAAAGAGGGTCTCAGCAAAACAAATAGTTCTATTTTATACTAAAAGAAAGGAAAATAGAGATCTTAATTCAGACATGACCTCCAACGCTGTTTCTTTCACAGTTCTCTGAGAGGTAGTTCTCTGTGTTTGAAAGCAAACGTAAGAGGGCTCAAAAGGTCTACACAGCAGCACAAATCTTTTAGTGTAGAGGAAATGGAAGGTTTCTCCATAAGCATTTGTCCTAGAAGGGGACACCTCACTGACACTACATTTAAGGGAGTCTGTTCTTGGTATTGGGGATAGTTTCAGGACATGAAATATTTCTTACCCCATTTGAATTCACACCTTTTCCTCAGAAACTCTCAGGCTTCCTAGAAATTTTATTAAGAATAAGAGATATGGCATCTGTTATGGTCAGATACTATAGTCTATGCCAACACTTGGGCTTATGGTGGGAAAAAAAATCCTGATTATATTGAGTTGGCCAAGTGCCATTCCTGCTTAATTTGTATAGCACCATCAGTCATGGGAGAAAGAAAAAACAAAACCAATATTGAAAGAGATGGGTGGCAGGAGGGAAGGTAGAGAGAAGAGGGTTTGATTAAAAATAGGCAGAGTATAATTGGGAAATACTTCCCTTTTTGGTGTGTGTGTGTGTGTGTGTGTGTGTGTGTGTGTGTGTGTGTGTGTGTACATGAATCAGTGTCGGTTTAGTGCATAATCTTTGGTGGTGAGATTGTAATTTATGGCAAGAGAGGAAGTCTTTTTTTAAAAGATAAGAGTTATTATAGTGTTATAATCCAATGTTAAGTGTCTGTGTAGCCCTATGTGACCTGTAAACTTTGTTACAGCTAATATAGCTATTAGAAAATGTTATTACTTTTTGTTTGGGTCTTGGCTCAATAATGCCGAGAAATCTAAGAAAATATTAAGTTAGAACTCTAATCTTAATACTTATTGCTAAATAGTGTAAGAAAGTAATATTTCTTTAAAATTATATACTTTCATTTGTGTAGGTATTCTTTCCACCAACACAGAATATTAAAATGTGATTTTGGCTAAAAAATATAACTCTCAGCAACTAAGCCTCTGGTAATGGATATTTCTGGATGATTATGTCACACATACATATATATAATGAAATGCAGAGAAAATGTGAAAATATTAAATTTCTATATTCATGTACACATATATTTATATATAAATAGGTGCATGTATACACACAGGTGACTCAAACATCTTAGTGCAGTTTTACTGTATAATTAGAACTGTTCTGTTTTGGCTTTTGGAGTATTATATGTGTAAGAAAGAATGAATGAATAAAAAATGATGTATTAATCAATAACTATTAACCCAGCACTATCCTGCATGCTGATGATACATATAAAACAATCAAATCAGTTCTTCTTCTCAAGTAACTCACAGTGTAATTCAGGAATATACAAGTGGGTAGATAGAAAGATTCTGAAATCCTAAAGGTTCTGTGACAGAGTGAATGGCAAAATCCAAGGTTCCTTTGGGTACATTAGCAAGTCAACTAGCAGTGCCCACAGGCATTAACAGGAAGGGAAATAGCTAGATCCAGAGGACTTTAGGGTGTGGTAATTAATTAATGATGATGATTATAATTAACATTTACATAACTTTAAGTTTTGCAAATGGCTATGCATTTTATCTCATCTGTTCCCTACAAGAATTTTAGGATTTAGGGTAGGTGCTATTATAATCCCCATTTTACAAATAATGAAATTAAGTCACAAGAGGTGAAATTACTTACCCAGGGTCACATGGTTATTGTCTGCAGCATAATTTGAACTCAGGTCTTCTGATTTCACATCTACTACTCCAGCCACTGAATTTTTAGGGATGAAAAAAGTTTATTCTCTTTTAAGGAGATCTTTATCTTCGGCAAAAAAAACGAAGTCTGTGATTTCCTTAAAATATTTACTTTTGCCTTGATGTTTTACATTCATTTTCTTAAGAAATGGCAAGGATTTTGTCAATTGTATTTTGTAGTTTAGCAGAAACTGAGATGCAATACAGTTACAGACATATACATACATACACTTCTGTCCTATTTAGAGGCCTGCCTTATTCTGCTAATGGGATGCAAATGCTCAGAGACTGGACTAAGAATTTCAGAGGCATAGAGGACTCCTTGGATGAAGAAACTCCCTTGAACAATCCAGGTTGTTTTCATCTCTGCAAATTAAAGTCATAATTGTCCAGAGGAGAGGCATCAGACTTGTGGCCAGAGGACTCCGGACAGTACATAGTGTTCCCAAGTGCAGTTGAAATCAAATTAAAAAGCAATTCCTCTCTGATTTTAATATGCTGATGTACTACTAAGAAGAAAAAATATATAAATACAGGAGGTTTTCTAAAGTTATATTCAGCCTATGGGATCTGTATGTATAGTTCAATAGCCCCATTTCTATTTGAGTTCAAAATCACTGGCCAGAATACTGAGGTTTGGTCAGTTGTCCAGGATCTCACATATATTCTTTGTCAGAATTAGGACTTGAATCTCATTTTTCTGGTTCTGAGGATGGCTATCAGGGATGCTTCTTCACATACTTACATCATTTTCAATATACAATAAAAACAGTGGCATAATGAACGGAGGGTGGGGGGGGTACTTGGATGCCTAGTCTGGTCTGGAAAGAGGAAGACCTGAGTTCAAATCCAGCCTCAATTATTAACTGTGGGACCCCGGACAAGCTATTTAACCCTGTTTGCCTCAGTTTCCGCCTCTGTAAAATGAGCCAAAGAAAGAAATGGCAAAGTACTCTAATATCTTTAGCAAGAAAACTACAAATGGTGTGTGTCACTACCAGTCAGACACAACAGAAAAAACGGAATAACAAAGGGTTTAGAAAAACACATTTAAGATCTGTCTTCTCATACTTCCTGTGTGATTCTAAGGAAGTCACAACTTCTCAGTGCTACTTAGCACTACAGCATTCCATTAGACTATCAATCTAGTCAGCTAAGGAGATGCTGATCTACTTCAATGGAGAAGAATACCCACTCCATGATTACCCTACTACAAGAAAGTCTTGGGTTTGTGTGACTTTTAAACCTGTACAAATGCAACTTAATTTATAGCATTTAATATGCTATAATGGCACATCAGGTAGGTATGACAGTTTGTCCTTTGCTTTCCCATTGTTGTCTGGATAAGTCTCAAAAAATATGTGACATAACTAAGGTATCACTTTCATAGAATTGCACAGTTGGGAGGGGGGGGGGTTCAAAGGTTAGCTAGGGAAACCCTAAAGTGAAACAATAATTCCCCTCCAACACCATTGCCATGTGGCCACATAGCCGCTGCTTAATGTTTTCAACAGGATTTGCAGAGGAAAGAGAAATGGTGGGGAACTAGGACACTGGTGTATACATCCCAGCTCTACTACTTTTTTATCTATGTGATCTTTGGTTGGTCATCTAACTACTTTATGCCTTAGTTTCCTCATTTGTAAAAAAGATAGCATTGGAGTAGATCAGGGGTTCTGAAACTTTGTTATGTTCTGGCCCCCTTTGGCCATCTGGTGAATATGCACCCATTTATGGAAAATATTTTAAAAGTATAAAATAAATCATATACTATTGAAAACAAAACCAATAATTTAGAAGTAAAGACACACATATATATGTATATATATATATATATATATATATATATACATATATATATTTCCCCATTCAAGTTCACAGAATTTCTGAAATCTATGCACATATTCAGAGATATGCTGGCAAATGTTTCACAGCCTTCTCTAAGGTGGATGGGAGTAAGATGGGGAATTTCTATGATACACTTTTAATTTACTCTTGCATTATTATTTTGTTCACTTTTTATATTGACAATCAACAAAACAATAAATTAAACTCTTATTTGTTATTTTCTGATTTCTGATCCTTGTCCTGAAAATTTAACAATCAGCTCACCCAAGATAGTGAGAGATGGCTGCAGCTTACTCCATTACTCAATGATGCCCAAATTAACAGCCACCCAACTAGCTTGGACTTATCCCCAATTCTCTTTCTACAACACAACACAACAAAACAAAACAAAACAAAACAATTTACTATTCCTTCAGAGGCAGTCCAGGTCATTTCTAAATAGCTCTCACTGTTAGGAAGTTTTCCTTTGAGTTGAAATCAGTCTCCTTGTCCCCTCCTCAATCTGTTTTCCAGGCAAGTAAAATAATTCACACCCCCAGAATGTGACAGAGCTCCACTAAAACCCAGGTCTCAGAATCCATTATTTGGACCTCTTGGCCTGAATCATTAAGCCTCCTCATATTCCAGTGTAAAGAGTAAGAGGAGGCTTTATCTCCAGATCTCCACAGTTTAATAATGTGTATTCTATTTTAGCTCAGAAGCTGTGAAGCAAATCGAGTTTGCAGGATTATAAAGTCAATCAGCACTAAGTATGCTGTAAATATTTTGAGCTGTCTTCTCACCCTAACATTAGTTAACCATGAAGTGAGAATTTGTCCCATTTTAAGTATGCAAATAATACTAAGGCACATTGCTTTAAATACATGTATATTATACCAAAATATTCAGAAAAATACACTTTTTAAAACACATGCATCTTTGAATCAGACCAGAATTTCAGAGGACTAAATATGATGGGCCCTAATGCATACAAGCAGATGAATCTTCATTGCTATTTTTAAAATGAAAGATTCCACATTTTTTTTTCAAAAACCTCTAAAAACATGTCACAATCCCCTACTCTTAAAAAGTTCTTTGCTGTCTAACTGGAATTTCTTCTGTTGCAATTTGCATCATAATTTGTTCATCTTCCATAAAATAATTGATGACTTATAATGACCCTCCCTCATATTTTTTAATTACCTTCCCATAATCTCTCTTCAATGCTCCATATTTTTTTTACTTAAAACTATAGAATCCAAACCAGAAACAGTACCCTTATAATGGTTAATGTTATATTTCCTCCCAGTATGGAGGTAATTCCAGGTTTGAAGATTAAACCAAATGCAATACACCATTTGATAAGTATTATGCAGCTGGAAAGATTTTAAGTACAGCCTAACATATATAAGAATCAGCCTACCTCAGTTTGAAAAGTCTTACCATTAGTAAATTGGCCCCTAAATGAACAGATGGGTGAAATATTAAGGACTTAATTTACTTGGACATGTTGATTCTCCTGATGATATATTTTATGATGGAGGTAAGGTGGGGGGGAGGGGCTAGGACACTAATGGATGGGATTTATTATGTAGACATGAAGAAAAGTAAACTAAACACGTAGGAAATTTGTGATTTCATTTGTGTACTCTTCTTTTTCTTTGTATATCAAAATGCTAGTTTCGTTTCATTTTGTAAAATTTGGGATACAAATAATTAAATAAAAATAAAAATACTTTTAAAGAAAAAAAAAGAAAATTGGCCCCTAGTTAATAACTTGTTCCAATTGTAGCAATTCATGAAAATCCTCTTCCATGACTTAGAAAAGGTATTTTGCTCTGCATCGATGGAGAAAAAAAACTCACACTGATGAAGCCATCAAGGATTTTTGAAAATTATGTGCTTATTTATATAGTATCTGATGTTTGACAGATCATTTTTATTTAGGCTTCTCAATGTCACCTTGTGATAAGTACTACAAACTTTAGCAGCCCCATTTTCCTGATGAAGAACTGGGACTCAAAAAGGTTAAATTATTTGTTTAAGGTTAAAAAAAGAAGGGAGAAGACTCAAACACAAATTTTATTGATGATGAGTCTAGTGGTCTTTCAACAATTCATTCCCTAATTTTAAAGTTGCTCACCATTATTTTGGTCCTTATCTCTCCTCTTTTGCTGCCTATTTATTTCCAGATACCCAGTAAACTCAGTATACTGCCTGATTGCTTAGTGTTCCACTGCAAAACTTTAATCTGGCCAGTCCTTCTGGACTGAACCATACATTCAGGATCCCTTCTCTCATTCTCTTTTCCCATCAAAATGTATTTTTCTAGATCTTGTTCTCTCAGAGTTCTATTCTTTAAGCTGATGACTAAATAAATTCTTTAAATATGCAAAATGAATTTCTCCCCTTGGAAAGATAATGATTGTTAGGCACTGTGCTACGGCAGCTGGATGAGTTCATATCTAATCTCAGACACTAAGTAGCTTTGTGACCCTGGGCAAGTCACTTAACTCTTTTTGCCTCAGTTTCTCATCTGTAAAATAAACTAGAGAAGGAAATGGCAAACCATTTTAGAATCTTTGCCAAGAAAACTCCAAATGGAGTCATGATTCTATCACCAAGACTATCTATCACCAACAGTAAGTTTCAAGTATTAGGATTGAAAACAGAAAAGAGAGATTAATACTGTAATTTGTGGACACAATAATATATAGGAGGAACCAAATAAATATAGCAGAATAATGGCCAGGTTAGGGCTGTGTTGTCTGGAAAGTTGCTGGGATGGTTAGTGGAAAGCTAGAGAAATCAATTGATGCTCTTATCATAATAAAAAAAGAGTACTGATCTAATTGTTGTATTTAAAATGAGAGGAAAGGTAAAAAAAGGATGTCTTTGTTGTCTTGACAGAAGGATGGACTGGAAGATGCATGAACAAGGCTTTTAAGTTATCTAATTTAAAATTATAGATCATTTGAGGTAGGTTGGTAATGCAGCCGGTAGAGCATTTGCCCTGGAATCAGAAAGATGAGCTCAAAACCATCCTCTAATACTTACTAACTTTGTGACCCTGGGCAAGTCACTTAAGCCCTATTTGCTTCAATGGCAAACCTCTTCAATAAGTTTGTCCATTGGGTCACATAAAGTCTGATAGACCAAAGGACTGAGTAGCAACAACAACAAGAAAAATCATTATTCAATCAGGACAAAATAACCCTAGGGCAAAAAGTGACTTAGCTCCTTCCTGGCATATAGTCTGTTACCCCAATCATTTTAGGGATTTCCTGGGGTCCTTAATGGCCTTGAACTTATTGAAGTCTCTTAAGGATTATGTAAGGAATCATTCATTTCCTTGGGAAGAGCTCCAATCTTTGAGGAGCAGTCCAAGTCCAGAAGAGAAATGAAAGAACAGCTGTGATTTAATTTAATTTAATTCAATAAACATATATTAAGTACCTACTAGGTGCCATGAAAAAGGCAACACTGTCTTCTAGGAGCTTACACTTTAATTGGAGAAATAACTTGCAAACATATACATGCAAAACATGCTACATAAGCACAAATAGAAGATAATTGAGAGAGAATGTATTGGAGGCTCCCCTTAGAAGGTAAAAGTTTAGTTCGAATTTAAAGGAAGTCAGGGAGGTCAGTAGCCAGAGCAAAGGAAAGAGAACATTCCAGTCATGAGGGACAATCAGAGAAAATTCCCCGAGGTGAGAGATGGAGAGTATTGTTTATGGGACAGCCAGGAGGTCACTGTCACTGGATAGAAGAGAGTAAATAGTAAAAAAAAAAAAACTGGAAAGGTAGGGTGTGGATGGATTATGAAGAACTTGAAATGACAAAATATTTTCACATTTGCTCCTGAAGGCAATAGGGAGCCATTGTGTCTTATTTGGTAGTGAGACTGGAGTGGAATTTGAAGAAAATCCCTTTAGTGACTGAATGGAGAATGGATTGTGGAATAGAGAAATTTGAGGCAGGCAGAGCCAGCAGCAGATTATTTCAATAGTCAAGGTTCCATTTATTCACTCTTCTGTCTACTGGCTCTTCTCTCAAATCCTTTTAAAAAACTGGACAGTGTATTCAGAGGTTGTAAACAGATTTGGAAGGGGGAGGCGAGAAAAAATAATGATGAACTTTGGTTTGGTGAATGCTCTTTTGTATTTTTGCCAAGAGGTGTATCCTTTTTCACTTAGGGTAGTTCCATGCTGAACATTTTGTGTCAAAGAATGGTTGTTAATTTGCTATCTCCGGTACTGATTAGAGAATGGGATGGAAGAGACTACTTAGATGGGGTTGAGGGTCATGCCACTGAAAAGAAACTGTTTCCTGGGAAAGTTCTATTAGGAGGACCTGCCTGTGGCAATTCTCTTCCAAGCTGTTTGGGAAATGACAATTTTTACCCCATACTGTCTCTCTCCAACGTACAGGCTTATTACAGGCTTATCTCCTGTGCCTCCTGCGTGTGCTATGCCTGGCATATGGGCATGGTCATTTACCACAAATTTACTCAAGTCTTCCCTATTTAAAAACAACATTATTTCCCCAAAACAATGAGTGATGATGGTTAAGCTTTAGGTACTAAGGAAATGCTGGAGTCAAATTGAACCTGACAAGCAGATCCTGCCAGAAACGAAGTAAGAAACAGGCTGTGGCCAAGGGTTAGAAAATAAACACAGATGCACCAAAACAGGCGGCGGAAGGAAAATAACACCAAAATAAAACATTTTTTTTTTCAAATCCAGGCTTAAAGTAAAGAATCTATTCTCACATGCCAGGAGAAACTAATTAGGAAAGGAGTTGCAAACCAACTTGCAAATTGTTATGAACTGTGAAGAAATACACAGTAATTTGAAAGGGACTCTTAAAAAAAAATGCCCAAGCTGAAATACAACAAAGTGCTCTGGCCAAATGAGTTTCGCAATAATGGACTTGACTGGATAATTTCCATTGAAATCATACGTGTGTATTAATAGCTTTGTGAACTTCAGATATAACCACTAGTAAACTTCTGAGGAAATAAATTTAGGTGAGAACCTTATGGTTAGAGATTAAAATCAATTTTACAACACTGAAAAACTAGGCATGGGGGATAGGAAGGCAAAAACAAAGCAGTTCTTTTCTTTAAGGAGCTTACATTCTACTGGCGGTACCTTTACCTTGAAATACTTTATGAAAATGTATGGAAGGAAGAAAGGAAGAAGACAGTGGAAGAGTAGGGATTTTCTAAATACTTCCATTTTAATATTTCCTCATTTTACTTCTCATTAACCCAAACTCACCATTTCTTCCTCTTTCAAAGACCATCAGCTCTCCACCTTTCCCACAGACACTTCTAGCATGATGGCCTTCCCTATTAAGATCACTAACAATAAAAACCTTCTCCAGCAGCATTTCTTTTAAGGAAAAGCCCAAACTACTGACATTCAGGGAACAATAAGTATCTCTGCAAAAGGAATTAGAACTTCAAAAACAAGACTATTTACCTGATAAGACCGACAGAGCTATGCCCTGAAATAATGGAACACTAGAAGAGAAAGGACAAAATATATGAGGTCACATTTTATTTTTATTTTTTAATTGAAAATTTTTATTTAATTAATTAATTTTGAATATTTTCCCATGGTTACAGGATTCATGTTCTTTCCTCCTCCCCTCCCCCCTGTAGTCAACATGCAATTCCACTGGGTTTTACATGTATCACTTATCAAGACCTATTTCGCTATTATTGACAATTGCAACAGTTCGATCGTCTACATCCCCAATCATATCCCCATCAACTCGTGATCAAGGAATTGTTTTTCTTCTGTGTTTCTACTCCCACAGTTCTTTCTCTGAATGTGGATAACTTTCTTTCTCATAAGTCTGAGGTCACATTTTTAATAAAAGTAATTGAATTAACTTAATTTCAGCCAAATGTTTACATTTAGAGAATGTAAATTTTATTAGCCTTCTTAAGGATGTACTGAATGCCAGCTAAAACTCAATATTTAAATGAGCTTTACAAAAACTTTTTGCTCTGAAAAATATCTAGCTGATTTAAAAAATGATTACCATCTCTCATGGTAAGTTTGTAGTGTCAGCCAGTCCTCTGAAAATACATAGGCAACTCGCAGAAAGAAAGAAGAAATTTTCCTATATTATATATATAGTGCTGCAATAGTAGGCTCCCAAATAGTCTTTACCCTTAGAACTCCATATTTAGGGTTTTGTCACTGGATATGAAATGTTCAGGTGATGACTATTTTCCTCCAGAAAAGTTGCTCCCATTCTAAAGTATGTTTCTGTTTCTATGTCTTCAGTATATTTTTATTATTTATAGACAAAGAATGAATTACAAAGTTGAATTATGACACTTTACAACACTACTGACACTTCCTGTTTATCTTCATTTTAATTTTAGGTTTAATTTTGTTACTGTTCTCCTTCTAACTAAGCTGCAGTCTATATTAACATAGGCACCAAAATTATTTCATTAGCTCAGGTTATTCTCCTCTTTGGTTAGGGACTTATTCTAATATTTGAAGCTTTTTACCAAGTATCTACAACTCTTTTCCTTTTTTAATGGTTCATTTGGGCATTTGGACTCTCTTCTCCCTATGATCTATTTCACTTGGTGATCTCATCAGCTCCCATCATTCCAACATTGTCTAAATCCTGATGATTCTCAGATTCAGTTCCTTCAGCTTTAACCTGTCTCCTGACATCCAGGCTTGCATAAATTCAAAATGGCCAAAACTGAATTTGTTATCTCCATAAAATATTCCTTTAGAATAAGAACTCCTTGAAAACAGACATGTTTTTTGCCTTTTTTGTATCTTCAGTGCTTGCTTGGCACAGTATGTGATACAAACTAGGAGCTTAATAAATGCTTATTGACTAGCAGGAGAATTATTGGAAAACATGGAAAGACCTACATGAAATTAGGAAAAATTGAAACAAGTAGAGCCAATATGCAACAATAGAAATAAATAGAAATAAACCTGAAGAGAACCCTAACCCTAAATAGAAATAAGGCACAGATTTATATATACATATATCTTTTTTTTTAAATGATGCCTTCTCTAGTGGGGAGAGGGGAGAGAAGTTACCTGGGTATTTTAATGTGACAAACAAATAAATTTCAATTAAAAATAAATAAATGCTTATTGAGAGACAACTCATCTGCTTTCATGGAACTGATTTAAAGGTGAAAACAATCTTACTATTCTTTAAATTTCTGAATCCTTCAATCTTAGGATAACAATATTATCCTTTGGAAAGTGAAATTTATTTCCCAGTCTATTACATGGAATAGAAAATCTGCTGAGGAAAAACAATAAGCCAACAACAGCCAAGTACACATAGAATTTCAGAATGGAGAGGCCTCCATTCCAGTCTTTTCTCTAATCTTTCATTTCATTTTATATTTACAGAAACAGAAGGGACAGAGTACTACAGTGGAAAGAGGCTTAACTTTGGAGGCAGAAGACATTGTACAATTCCCTAGCTCTGGTACTTATGACTTGTATAGCCCTGGGAAAGTCGCTTAACTATTTGTGCCTTAGTTTCCTCATCTGTTATTTGGGACAAGATGACTTCTTAAAGTCCTTTTCAGTTCCAAATCCATGAAGCTTCATGAAGCCCAAAAAGAGTATGTGCCCTACCTAAAATCATATAAATAATAGTACCAGAATTAGAACTCAGCTCTCTTAAATCCTACCACAATCTTATGGGGATGGCTGTTTGTCCAAAAGGTCTTACTGAAACCTCCTAAATGCAAGCTCTCTTCAAATTGTTGTTTCAAAAAAAAAAAAAAAAAAGAAAGAAAGGAAAGGAAAAGACTGAAGTCTTGCAATAATAAATAAATTAACAGAAAAGAAGAGTGCATACAGAGCCTGGACACATATTTATAATAGCATTCATTAAATGGGGATCAAATATTTTAGTTAAACATTCTCATTTAAAGCCAATTTGCATAAATTATGAGGAGCTCTTTCACAAAGAAGTAGCTCACTGATAGAAATTAGAATTGACTGGAAAGACTGCAACAGAGTCCATGTAAGCCAGTGAGTTTCTCATAGCATTCCCTGACTATAGGCAAAAAATTAATCATTTCTCCCCCTACAATTTGGGCAGCTTGGAGAAGGAAAATTAGCTTGTATTTTACCAATATAAAATAAGTCATCAAACTAAATTTTTTTTTTGCTAAAAAAATCCTTTCTGCAAAATTGGTATAAGAATGAAACTTTAATTCGCTTTCCCCCATGCTAATAAGTATGCTAAGATTTTCTTTTGCCATCTCTAGAAGGCATATTCCATGTCCTGCTGCTGTATCCTTGACCCTCACATTACAAGCATGGGTTCTTTTGTAAATGAACCCTCTCAAACCTTGAATTGTCTCTGGTCATTTTCAGTACCACAATTTATTTTCCTTAGATAGTCTCTGTGCACTTGATGCATTGACATTAAAACAGTCTTACAGTGAAGCAATTTTTTAAAAATATGGGAGAAGATTCTCATTGTCTGTAACATGATAAAGGAGTCTAAAATTCGACCATATAAAAAGAAAGCTTTCACCTGAAAACATAAAGCTTTTAATATACTAATATAGATTTAATAACCACATAATGCATATGCAAGGATTTTTGTAAACGGACTCTGGCATTGCTGCCAACTTAGAGACTCTGGATTGGATTCTGTGAATAACCTAGAATGTCAAATGCTAGGAAAGGCCATTTTACCCTGACTTGATTTGGTTGCCTGCTCTCTGATTGATGGTTGATGTGATGGGCCAGCTTATATGCCAGACCTAAAATCTCCCCATTACCCAGTCAGGACTCCAAATTACCACAGAGAGCCTGGATGCTAGTTCTATTCTGCCTTTGAATCACACTTCTAGAAACTGGATTTTTACTTTGTTCCTTATGACTTTGTCCTACCATTTCCCCAGTTCCATTCTCCAATTCTCTGTGTGTGCCTTGCTTTCCCAGATCCAAATGCCTTGATATCCTACTTGAAACCTCATCCAAAGATCTCAGGAATGAGTTGCTTCTAAGATCTAGAGTCTTGCCCTAAACCCCATTGTTAAGACTGATATCCATTGCCATGTCTCCATAATATTGACAGCCTTACTGTCAGCATCCCCAGTTATTACCTGCTCTGTAGACTCTCCAGTTTCTTTACTTACCTTTCCAAACTTGTTCCTATTATCCCAAATGGGGAGCTTCCAAGATCCTCTACTTCACCCAAATAAATCCATCTAGTCTCTGAGTCATAGCTAACTCCATTTGACTTATCTGGCAAGCATCAAAACCTTGCTATTGCCAGCTGTGACCTCTTTTCCTATCATTAAAACTTTGTTCCATCACTTCACTGGTATATTAGTGACCCTAAGTTCTCACAAATTGTACTCTACCAATGAAATATAAACATAGTAGGACTGACTTGCCAAGGATGAAAAGCCTTCAACTCTGAGCACAACAATGAACCATGTGTCCATTAATGAAAGTATAGTCAAAGTGTAGAAAGTTAGTCATTATGACTTTTGTGGAAGGAACAGGGCAACTTGTGAAATATAGTGGAATGGTGATCAAAGTTGGTGAAGAAAGTACTGATGCCATTAAAATCATACATCTTTCCAATACCAAGAATCCCTTTGTTTCATTTCTTCCCCTAGGGAGGGAATGTCATATCTTTAATAACGTGATGATTTTCAGATATCATATTCTGTCATGAAAAGAGAGAATATATTTTGGTTGATCTATTTCAGATGTACCAGTATTACCTGTCTGCTTGATTTAGATCGTAAGTCCCCAGAGACAGTTCTCATGTTTCATTCTATTTCCTAAACAGTCCACTTACATGTTCTTCCTATTCATTTTGTGGTAAATTTTCTTCTTTACGCCCAGTTCTCTCTCTTACCCATGTTGCAAATATGTATTTCAATATAGGACAGAAGAATACTTATCCTAATCTGAACTAACAAGTAGTGGGATAGTGGAGTTCTCAATAATTCATTCATTATAGTGACACCATATCAGTCTAATCCTCTCTTGACAGTATTCCCAACACTGTCCTTTAAACTGAACCCTCTTATCATAGCATGGCCCTTGATCACTTTGACACTTAGCATCTTTCCTTCTTTGACTGATGGTCCAATCACATTCTCTTCAAAGCCAGGAATCTTACCATGATTAGGGGATTGAGAGAGTGGAGGGCTAGTGTATTGCATGGGATGTCAAATGACTAAAAAGCTAAGGAACTAAGACTTACTTTTTCAGAGAAAAAATATGAAATACCATCCTCTGCATTTTAGGCACATATCTGACAGAAATATTTTTTTATCCTTAACATTTTTCCAAATCAAAGGATTGCTGACTTAGAAAACTGTCCAAATTGGCATAGGTTCCTCCCACCTCTGATGCCTGCTCCTAAGCGTCTCTCTACCCCAATACAATATTAGTTAGCATTTATAGGAATCTCAAACAAGTAAAAAGGTCATATTCCATGTAATAGATACTCCTTTTAAGATATTTATGGTAGTAGATATGAGTTGGAACAATAGCACCAGGAAATGAGATAGAGGAAAGGCCAGGATCTGTACTCCTTCCCTCCAACCTCACTTCCTGTTCCTCTTGCACTTGATCCTAGCAGCTCTCCTCAGATGGTTAAGTTATTAGCAGTTTCAAAAGTCTAATCTCACACTATAGCTCTTTTCTGAAAAAGGGGTTTATTCTTGAATATGGAAATTTAGGAAGGTGGGAGAGAAGGAAAGAGGGAATATCAGGTCTCCCTAACCTTCTATGAAGTTCAATACAGGGGAAATGAAATTAATTGTCTAAGAGGGGATATCTTTGATGAACTGAAAAAGTTCTTCAGATCTAAGCTCCACTCTACAATTTTGAGTCAATGAATAGTCAGGAATCCAGAGCAAGCCTGTCTCTCAGCCTTTTTTCCTAGTCTCCCAGGTCAGAAGTGGTTTTCTTCAGTTGCTGGCTTTCCAACTGCCTTCACTTCCTCAGATTCTTTTTAGAATTTTGCTTCTCTATCATTAACAGTTCATTCAACATTCCATTTCCTTGCATTTGTTTTTCAATCTCACTGGTGTTATAATCTCTTCCTCAAACCTATTAAGATACATATTCTAGAACAATATTCATTTAATCTCTAAATAGAACCTGAGTTCCTCTTTAACCACCCCAGTCCACTCAAGGAGTAGAATGACTTTCTCCCCTTTATCAATATCTTATACCTTTCTGAATTAATAAAGGTGAGTTGCAGCACCATTCACCTTGGAGGATAGAGAAGACAAAGATCTTAAATGGATAAACAGTATTTCTCTTTCTCTCTTAGCCTTTGTTTTTGACCTCTTACACATTTTCTGAAAGGGAAACATCTAGGAAATCTTTTAGTTTGGAGCAGATATTATTTCTTAATATTCATTTGAAATAAAAATGAGTTTTTTCATATGCTTCCACATCTTTAAAGAAACTGTTAATATCTTTCCCTTTGCAACAGCTTTCCAACCTTCAATAAGAGTATGGAGGAGTATACTTTTATTCAGTACCTAAATAGTGTCCATTCTATATTATGGATCTATACAGATAATACTGTAGAATACTGAAGAATCAAAACATGGTTATTGTGATAAAATGGATATACCCAAGACAACAGATGCACAGCCAAAACACACAGCCAAATCAAAAACAATAAATATTCCATAAGCATTATATATATATATATATATATATGTATATATATATATATATATATGTATGTATATAAAATCTTTAGTATCTTTTTGGTTCCATCTCCCCAAAGAATAGGAGAGATTTCCTTTGTGTTTTTTTTTTCCCCACAAATACTGGTTCACTTACATTTTTTTAAATTTTGAATTTATGTGTATAGTTCATTGTTTTGAACCCCACATTCAGGATTTTTTGTTCATTCCTATGAAATATTGCCTTTTTTATGTTTAAAATTTTTCAACATACTTAAAACCCTGCCTATAAATTTGATGACATTGGTCCAGAGTTCCCTATCAATATACATAGACTTGGGAATCTACAAGAAATTCGTAACCTTTACTTCAAAATGTTCAGAAAACAATCCAAGAAGATATAATTATATCAATACAATATTGATATCTATATCAATATAGATACATATATAAATCTTCTCCTATCCTCAAAAGCAGTATAGCTGACTAAATAAAAAACAATATCCATTAGCTATAGGCTCTTTTCAGTGGTATGTAGAGCTGGGATTTAAATAAAGCCTTAATTTTTTTAGCAAAAGAATCAGATAAAGAACTTTAGAAGAATGGGTATGTTTATCAATATGCCATAGTATTTTTCTTTTGCCAGCTGCTCTTAAAGAACAGCCCACATTCTGGTTCTCATCAGAGAAGCTCATTTAAAATTATCCCTTTCGTTAACATACTGAAATTCCCACTGAGAATATATTCTACCAATTAAATTAAAAGGCCTTGTCCAACTCATCTTAATTTTCTTATTGAAATGAACACATCATTATACAAATGTGGAACCAACACATCATTTGTATTTCATTCAAAGTATGACATATCCCTCATTGTAAAAAAAAATAAAGGCAAAACATTTTATGCTCTATGAAAATATTAGCTAAAATATGGCTCATTATCATGTGCTGTGGGATGTGGGAGATAAAAAATTGGACAGAAAACACTGAAGAAGCAGATCCTATTCTTTACTCAAACACTGACTGTTGTTCAAATATCCTTAAATTAGAAATCGCTTCTCTATTTTTTTCCCATTTATATAAGGCATTGGCACCTCTTCAGATCTTGACCAATCCTTGATCCTAGATAGTTGACTCTACAATTTGAACTCTGACACCAATCTACAGAATTTATTATTTTCTATTCTCCACCTCCATCATTCTCCTTCTTGATCTTACCAACCAAATATACAAATCCCCATTGAAGTAAATGTTGGATCACTTTGGTCACTCTGCCAGCAAATTCTTCCTGGCCTAGCAAAACAGAAAACCAGGTTATGCCCAACATTGATCCTACTTAAATATTGGAAAGATTCATTATATAATGCCTTTTTTCGGTTCTTTATAATAGCCTATTACATCTAAGATAAAATTATTGGTTCACTCTTTTGAACCTAAGTCATATGACATGTGCATAACATGGTAGCAGGTATTTTGACATGTGGTTGATTTATCAGCATTCTCCTACAGTCACCCAATCCAGTTCATTTCAATTTTTTCCCAAACTATTTCATTTTTCCTATCTGAATGATCTTTGCCAACGAGTAATTTAGATTTCAGAGCAGATGTCACATAAGTGTAGCATGAATACTTTTCAGGTGGAGGTTAATTTTTGTTCTGCAGCATATAGAGGTGTGGTTTAGATTGCAATATAATACCATGAAGAAATTACTATTGTGACTTTTGGATGAATGGTAGCAGGCAATGCTTAAAATTTACTAGTGGTTTTTATTTATCAGGAATTATTTCAAATGGATACCTCTTCCTCATGTGCATCTGTTTTGGAAAATGAAGATATTTCCGGAGTTCACCTTGGCCATAATATCATGGCTCAGAAAGAAATGGGTCAGAGTGGCCCAACAAAAAGCTCAGGAAAATAGGCTTTTCTTTCTCTTGACTTTTTTCATGATACCTTATAACTAGACTTACAGTGGTAAGCTCTTGGCAAACTATCAAGAAGAAAAAGATGAATTTTAAAGGGTATGTTTTGTCATTTTTCTTTTGGTGGATAAGATAGGTCAATCTTGAGGTGCAGAGGAAAAAATACACACATACACACTAAAGAGGAAGGTGGTAACCCAAATCATCCCTACAGACCAATTCAAAGGGACTCCTAGCAATGTTTTATTCAAACACTTTGCTTTAACTGTAGAAAACGTTTTGAATCATATTAAGATTTCAAGAAGCTCTAATGATAAAAGGATAAAATGTGATGTTGAAATCATTTTTCCCCAATCGAAAAGCATTTATTACAGACCTATTTTGGTTAAGGTCCTATACAAGACCCTACTGACACAACAACAGTCTCTTACCTTAAAGAAGAGTGGGGAGAAGAAGGAAATAAACATTTAGATGCTTACTTTGGATCAGGAATTATGCTAAAATCTAGGGATAGAGATACAGACAAAAAGAAAGATGAACTTTGCCCTAAGGAATTTACAATTTAGTGTAAGGTTTGAAAAAGGGGTCCGAGAAGGAAATAAGATTCTTCAGAATAGGACCAGGAGGGGAATAACTGTAGACCAGACCCCACTGCTTCCTTCAGGATGGGACCCATTAATGGGAGAAGGGGGTGAGAGTCAGGATTAACATGGGAATATTTCAGGATGAGCAGGCTATACACCTAGTAGGATGTGAGGAGACCTCCAATAAGGAGATCCCAGGCTGTGAGGCTATTTCCAGAAGTAGAAGAGACATGATTTTCAAGTCCAAAGAAGTTTAAAAAACTGCACTGGGGCAAGGGCAGGGGGTTGGGAACAGGATGAAGGCAAGTCAGTCTGGGTGCTTCTTGAATATGAAGAATCTAGGAGGAATGGTAAGAAGAATGTGAGAATTTGCCTGGGACTTTTGGGATATTTCAGGAGCTTATATTCTTCTAGAGGAATACAAAAAAAAATACATAGATAAGTCAATGCAAAATAATTGATAAGGAGAGAACTTCAAACACCTGGGGGTGAGAAAATAGGAATGACCTTTGTATATCTGAGCAATTCAATTAAAGCTTGAAGACATCTTCAGTAACAAAATTTAAAAGAAAAAGGAAGACCACTCACACATAGCAGATCATGTAAGCAAAGGCAAAGAAAGAGGAAGTTGAATGTCAAGTATGGGGAAAAACAAGTAGATCAATGTGCTTGGAACACTGACTATGTGAGGAGTATGTCTTCAAAGATATTTTGGAGCCATATTTTGAAGGACCTTAAATGACAAACTATGAAATTTATATTTTATTCTTGAAGCAGTAGAAAGCCCCTAGAGCCTCATAAACAGAAGAGTGACTTGAGGGAGTGGAAGCTGGGAGACCAATTAAGAGGATCTGGCAACTACCCAAGCAGAGTTGATAAAGACCTGAGACAGAATGATGTCAGCATGAATAGATTCAGATCTGAGAACTTCCCACTTTTCCAGCAAGGATGCTATGATGCTAAAGTGGAATGGTGGTGGAATTTACATGACATAGAAATTGATAGACTATGGAATGCAAGGGGGATGAAGAGAATGAACAATCAAGGATGCTTCGAAGATTGTATACCTAAGAACCTGGGAGGATGATAGCACATAGGACAGAAATAGGCAAGGTAGAAGGAGTAATATATCTAAGGGAAAAGATAATAAGTTCCATCTAGGGCATATTCAATATGCGAGATCTATGAGATAGATGAAGATGTATGATAAGTAGGGGTGGTTTGGAAATGGAGCTCAGGTGAAAAAGGAGATCTGTATTTGTAGATTTGGGAGTCAGAAATGATAACTGAATCCAAGAGAACTGGTCAATAACCAAGAAAGAAAGAGGATAAATAGAGAAGAGAGGAGGGATTAGGAAAGAGTTCTAGAGTTCACATAGGCAGAAAAGGGAAAAATTAATACAACACATTGTCCCAAAAACCTAGGGAAACACTGATGGAGTTAAAGTATACCTCTTTATTCTGCTTCTAGGAATCTGTGAAGCCAAGGGCTGATGGATTGATTTAGCTCAGAAGTTCTGAGCTGTGGTATGCTATTGGTGGATACAAATCAAGAACTAACATGTGATGAATTCACAGGACTGACATTCCACCAAAAATCTTAAGGGAGTAAATTATTTCATTTCAGAAATGGAACAGGTCAAAGCTACTATGTTGATCTGTAACATTTCTGCAGGTAATCCTTTCATATTGAGTAAGATGAGAATCTTAGTTTGAAACTAATTAGCAAAAAAAAAGGAGGCAAGAGTATCTAGGAGAAACTGGTGGTCAACAGAGTTGAAACTAGAGAGGATGTAAAATGGCTGAGAAAAAAAGATCATTGGATTTGGTGAGTAACAGGTTATTTGTTGCTCAGAGAGATTTCTGGAGAACAGTGGAGATGAAAACTAAGGGGGGTTGAGAAATTTGTGGAAAATAAGGAAATGGAGGCAATGGAAATTCTATCTTAGAATGTGAGAAAGAGGAGAGATTTAGTATAATAGCTTGAGGGCAGGATAACTGGTTGAAGAGGTTTTCTTTTGTGTGGTTTGGTTTTGAAAATAGGAAATTTGTAATTGTTTATGGGTAGTTTGTAGGATAGGGAGGTAGATACTTTTCAACCAACCCTAATCTCAAATTTTCAATCTGCACTTATTTACTTTCTTCTTCCCTAATGTTCACAAACATACTCATGTCTCTCCAATCCTATAAAATATTCCTAAGATCCTGCCATCTTTTTCAAGCTAACATTGTGTATTTCTCCTCATTTTCATAGCCAAATTCCAAACTGTCTAAACTTGGGGCCTTTAGTTTTATATCTCACACTGATTTAGCAACCCTTGCAGTTTGGCTTCTATTCTCATCACTTGACTGAAACAGTTCTCTTCAAGTTGGTATTATGCTCTGTAAGATACTGGGTCTTAACATGTTGTCTGTGAACTTGTTTTTTTCAATATTTTGATACTTCTAATTCAATATAATTGGTTTTCTTTGTAATTCCAAGTATTTTATTTTATGCATTTAAAGACATTATTCTGATATGGTAGACTATGAGCTTCACCAGACTGCCAAAGAAGTCCCTGACAAACTTTAATAACCTCAACTCTATGGAGAATATATAAGGATTGTCAAATAAAATCACACAGTCTGAGAAATCATGGAATGTGTTACACTTTTGCTTTCCATTTTGCTTTGATAGAATGGTGACCCATGATTATGAAAGGGTGGATTCAAATATTTTAATCTGCAAAGGTGGATTTGAGAAGTATTTATTTTAGTCAATGATTTCAACCTCCTCCCTCCCCCATAATTCTGTACTCAAACTGCTATCATTAGCAAAAATGACTCAGTTTTGTTTGTGTCTTTTTTCTCCTTCCTGACTCACTCTAAAGTGAGAATGCTGATGAGAAATGGATATAAAGAAGGGAGAGGAAAGTGATGGCTCTCTATACTCCATGCCTAAATATAAGCCATCCAAGGATATAGATTTTGATCCAAATTAAGATCTCCTAGATTTTTAAAATTAATATCTTTTGTTTTTACTTTACTTTCATGCCCAAATATATCCTCATCTCCCCCCATCCAAAGAGTTATGTCATGTTACAAAGGAGAAAAAAGGAAGGGAAGGAGATTTTGTGAAACAACACATCAAATCTGAGGGTATATATGCAATTTTCCAAAAATGCGGTCCTCTGCTTCTCCAATGGAAGGAGGAGGTGTATCATTTCATATCTTCTTTGAGGCTAACCTGAGATATTAAATTAGAAAGTGCTGTTCTCTATTTGGGGGGGTGACTTTTGTTCTTTCCACATATATTGCTATAGTCATTGCATATATTATTATCTTGGTAGTTAGTTTCACTCATCATCATTTCAAATGACACCCAGCTCTCACTTGTGGCTCCCAGTAGCTGCTAGCATGTGGCAGTGGCCACACCCCGGGCAACGGCTTCGACAGGCCGGCTAAACCTTGTGAGGGTAGCCATCGGGTCGTCGACCCCTGGTGAACCAGGGCTTTGCTCACCCAGCATGTGAAGACTGCTTCGGCTGAACAGACGGAAGAAACCAATAAGAAGGTTCAATGGCTGAGATGGCGACGCAGCAAAGCACTGTGGAGTGCTTAGGGCATGTTGGAGCACAAAAGACAACACAGCCATCCAATGCAGCTGAGGAAGTCTCCAGATGTAATGACTTTTCATGTCAATGGACCCAGGCTTCCAATGCTGAGAGAGTGGGACTGTCTCTGTGCATCGACTTTTCCACTTAAATCTTCATGCACAAGTGTCTTTGTGCACAAAAACACACAAAGACAATAGTCATCCTGGGCTACAGAGAGACTACTACTATACCATACATCATTTCATATATCTTCACACAATGCTTTATATTCTTTAGAGATGTGATTTCCTATGGATCTGAGGTATCCCATTATATTCATATACCCCAATTTATTTCATCATTCTCCAAATGATGGACATCTAGATTAATATATTGATACATTAATTGCTACATATATATTCATGAATATATGTATGTGTGTAAATATCTATACATATGAATATGTATATATATGAATATGTATATATGTATGAATATGTGTATATAAATGTATGTGTGTATATGCATTATATTTATCTAGCTAAGTGAGATCTAATGTATGGTAATGGATAGCACAATGTTGGACTTAGAGTCAAGAAGCTGTTGTTGTTCAGTCATTTCAATCATGTTCAATTCTTCCTTACACCATTTGCACTTTTCTTGGCAAAGATACTGGTGTGGTTTTCCATTTTCTTCTCCAAGTCATTTTACAGATGAGGAAACTAAGGCCAACAGGGGTGAAGTGACCCATCCAGTCACCCAGAGAGAAAGCATCTGAGGCCAAATTTGAACTCAGGTATTTCTGACTCTACGCCTGCTACCATTCAGGTAGTGGCACAAATGATTAAATTGAGACCCTGATAGGTTAAGTGACCTCCCCAAAAGTAAAATGTAATAATCCTCAATGATTAAAATTGGTTTCTCTGACTCCAGAATCAATACTCAGTATTTTTATTATATCAGATTAGGTTTATATACTCAGTATCCAAAGGATCAGCAAATCAGGACAATGGTCCTCTTGTATGCTGTGTCTAGAGTGTTGCTGGAGAGAATAAAATATTTATAACATTCGGGGAATCCCAGAGGGCCATATCCACCCCCTCACCCTCACCCTCCATAGCTTTTTGCAGCCATTAGTCTTAATAAAACAAAGAAGATGCACAAAAAGTCACCAAAAGTTGAAATGTAATTGATTTTTTTCAAAAATAATGCTTTCCTAGCCTTTTCTTCTACCAATACTTTAATCATGGAGAGTAAAAATGTTTGTTTTTAAAAATCTAGCCTTTGTGCTGTGTCACTTTAGTTACTAAGTATGGAGAGATCATTCAAATATAGAATTCCACAATGATAGGTCTTTCCCCACTAAATCTGGGCCCTCTTTGATTCTGAAGCCTGGAGGCTAAATGGTCTTCCTGCTCTCTCCCCTCCTTTACCCCCAGCTCTGATTAGCCTTGACAACACCACTAGAGACTAGTTAAGTGTTAAGGCTTTCCCTAGGTGTCTTGTTAAGCTCTCTTAGACCTCTTGGGGAAGTGACAACTGTTAGTGTCAGAGGAAGCAATTACATGTAACCACCTGTCTTTACCATTCCTCTTCATTTGGGTTAAGAGAGCCAAATGAATGGGAAGTAAAGGTAGGAACAGGGCAGGTCAAGGAATTGCAAAAATCTCAGAAGGCTGCTCTTTCTGACAACTGCCTTTTCCTTTTAAATTGCACTGATACAGAGCTAGATTGAGGGTAACTGACTAAAGCTGTTCATTTACAAAACATTTACAGATGAACAGTATTATGTGATTTAATCTGACACTTCAAATTAGCAATAGGCATCAAGGTTCAGTGGAAGGGATAACATTTTTAAAAGAACATTAATTGAAGATTATAAAGTGATTTTTTTTTTTCAAACAAGATAACCTGAACCTTCCCATCTCTTGAGAGAGTGTTGTTGTGTAGTGAAAACAGTATCTGAAGTTAAAAGACCCACCTCCACAACGCAGTTCTTCCACTTACTCTTTATGTGATGTCCAGAAAAGTCACTTTGTCTCTCTGGAACCCAAAATCATCATCTGGAAAATAAGGAATTGAAACAGACCATATTTAATATCATTCCTGCAGTAAATCAATCTTTCTCTCCTTCCTTCCTTCCTTCCTTCCTTCCTTCCTTCCTTCCTTCCTTCCTTCCTTCCTTCCTTCCTTCCTTCCTTCCTATCTTTCTTCCTTCGTTCCTTCGTTCCTTCGTTCCTTCGTTCCTTCCTTCCTTCCTTAAATAATAGGAGTGTGAGGGAATGTGGTAAGTGTGCAGAATAGGAGTATCAAGATAACAATGAATAGTGTACTAGACCTGGAAGTCAGGAAAACCTGAGTTAAAATTTGGCCTCAAACATATTCTAACTCTATGAACTTGGACAAATCACTTAACCTCTATTTGCCTCATTTTCCTCAACTGTTAACTGGAATTAAAGAGCATTGGCCCACCAGAATTCTTGTAAAGATCAATTAAAATCATAATTGTTGTAAAGCACTGTGCAAAATTTAAAGCACTATACAAATGCTTTTATTTTGACAAATAGAATCAAGTAGTAGAAAAATGGAGAAAGATTGGATTCTAATAAAAGTTACTAGATTTAATGAAAAGGCAATACCCACCACTGCTAATTATTGAAGAAGTAGTTTTGATGTTGCATAGGAATAGGATAGGAATAGGGGTGGGGTGGGAAAGTGGGGTACAACAAGTGATCAGAAAACAGATTTCAGGAAGTTAAAAAAGAAGGAAGATGTAATAACTGGCTTAGACAGGGTGTACAATAAATTATCCAAACTTGATATAGTATACAGATATCCCTTACATAGCACTGGGTTGGGGACATAGGCAACCCCATGATCTGGAAAATCTGAATAAATTTTTTTTACTCTTTCCCTCCTTTAATTCCACAAAAGAAATCTGATTTTTTATGGATTGTTTGCAATAACGTATTGTAAAATTTGGATTAAGTATTTGGTCAAAGGCCACATATTTTCTAAGCCTTTTTTCTGTGTTGTCTCTTGGCTCTCATGTGTCATCTGCACCTTCCTGTAAAACTTCCCCCAAACTTCCATTTAATTAATATATTTTTAAACTCTTACTTTCTATCTTAGAATCAATACCATTCATTTGTTCCAAGGAAGAAAAGTAGCAAGGGATAGACAATGGAAGTTAAGTGACTTGCCCAGGGTCACATAGCTAAGAAATGTCTAGGGTCAAAAATAAATCCAAAACATCCCATCTCTAGGCTTGGCTCTCAATCCAATGAACCACCTCTATTTAATTTCTTATGCCAATCATATTGAAATATTCAATTTATTTCAATATATTGAAACCATGATTGGGAAAGATGAGATGTAGAAGGGATACCTATACTACATAAGTTAGAGATAAGTATTTACTCTAAAAAATGGTATTTCCTGATACAAAAGTATTTGCAATATCTTTTCCTTAAAAGACAAACTGGAGTGGATATTTAAATTATAGCTGATTAAATTTACCAGAAAATTAGTTCAGATAATAATATTTTGGGAACTCATTTCTTGGGGAAAGTGAGGAATAAACAGTCCAGAAATGCAGAATTTCTATAATACACACAAATATTAAATGACATTATCTCCAAGGTAGAAGGAATCTCTAAAGCTATCTCATACAAGGATTGTCCACATTGAAAACTCCTCTATGGCCTCCTCCTAGACAATTCATCATTTGGCCTTTGTTTAAATCGTGCTATGAATGGGAACATGTAAGACCCAGAGACAGCCTATTACATTTTGGGATAGGTTCATTTGGGGGAAATTTTCCCTTAAATCAAACCTAAGTTTTCCTCTTTGAAATTTCCACCAATTTCTCCTACAGCAGTTCTGCTACTAAGAGTCAAGCACATTATGTTCTCTTCCTCTTCCTCTTCCAAGTGACAGTCTTCCAATATTTGAAGGCGATTATAAAGTCTACCTCTCCTTTGAAGGCTTCTCTTCCCCAGGCAAAATTTAACCAATCTTCAGGACCCTATGTCAGTGTCAGACACTTTTGTTTTTTTCTCCTTTTGATTCTCTCTAGTTTTTCAGTGTCTCTCCATAAAGTGAAGAGAATCTCCAGATATGTTCAGACTAAGGCCTAAAACAGTGGCCCTATCATTACTCTTGTTCTGGATAATATGCAGCCCAAGATCTCACCAGCTTTTTCAGCTACTATATCTCATTGTTTGGTTTTTCTTTTGACACACTATTTTACACATTCCACCCACCCCAAAGCCCCCACATTTTCTTCTTCTTGTTCTTGTTACAAAACATTGGGCTACAACATTCTATCCAGCTAAAACCTAAGTTTAGGACCAGAGGCCATGAGAGACAGACAAAAGGAATGAAGCTATACTTTTGATTCATATGGAATTTGTTGACCATTAAAATGATCAGATATTTGTTTTGAGATTTCCCCCAATTTCTCACCTGACCTCAATACTTTATGGCTTCTCCACTGATGTCTCCACCATGACTCTCATCAAATACCTCTGTCTCTTCCTTCCTTACCAGCTCACTTTTTACCTTTTCATGTTTTGTATCTCCCATTAGATTGGAAGGTCCTAAAGGGCAGAGACTGTGTTTCTTTAATGCCTTGTTGTGTCCTCAGCACTTAGTACCTGGCACATAGTTGGCATTGTAAAGATGACATAAATGGTTCACTGGGGTTTCCCTCTACCCAGTCAGGCAAAATGGTCTTCTCAAGGCTAGAGAATGAAAATGGCTGTACTTTCTCTCTGGCTCAGGCCAATGAGCAATCACTTTAACTCTACTTATCAAGGTAACAGGTTTGTTGTAGATGTTGTTGAAGATTGAGAAAGGTATATGGGCTGAGGATTTTTCCTAACCACTAATAAAGTTATCTATACACTCAACATCTGATTCTTCACAGGGCCTCTTCAGCCCTCAGTCTAGTTAAGGCTATGTTCTCTACACTCTCTATCTCAATTCTCCCTTCTAATCTAATCTAGGCTAACCCCACAATGGAAATAGTCTTTAGAATAGAAACAGATATAGATGGAGTCAGGTGTTATGTGTGACCTTAGTCTACCCAGGTGAGGTCAAAGCCTCCCTCAAGGTAAACTGAGCAGTTCAGAACAACCTTGTTAGAGATTTCTTCTTTCAGAGTAGATTTGAATTTGAATTTGAATATTTTGAATATTTGAATAATTTGAATAATTAAATGGCTCTTCAGTAATCAACTAGATTATTCATAGGAACAAGTAGAAAAGTCCAAAGGAGGTCAGAACTGGGTACTAGAGATGTTTCTTTCTCCAGGGTCTTCTCCCAACTACCCCGATGGCAACCATTTTCACAGGATTCTAATACAGTATTCTTATGCAGTTGCTGAATCTCCAGTGAAAAGTTCTCTGTTCCATCAATTCTGTGCATACACTCTGTTTCATTACTTCGTCCAAAATCTCCCTTAACAACATTTATAGTAGATATTAATAAATTTTATTGACTATTTATTGAAATAAACTGTTATCAGTCTAGCCATTCCTCCTCTCTCTTGGATTTGTGAAATTGATTTTTTAACTGAATCTTACAATTTCAGATTTATCCATTGTAAAAAATATCATATTAGATTCAGTCTAAATTTTTAGCCTGTCAAAATTTTTTGGGTCCTGATCATATGATTTCTGTCATCTAAAACATTAGATACTTATATATTCACTTTTATTTTTTAAACAATATTTTATTTGATCATTTCCAAACAATATTCATTGGAGACAAAAATCATTTTCTTTTCCTCCCCTCCCACCTCTCCCATAGCTGTTGCGCGATTCCACTGAGTATCACATGTGTTCTT
Organism: Monodelphis domestica; assembly: GCF_027887165.1. Taxonomy (NCBI): domain Eukaryota; kingdom Metazoa; phylum Chordata; class Mammalia; order Didelphimorphia; family Didelphidae; genus Monodelphis; species Monodelphis domestica. The sequence continues at coordinate 253,300,325 of NC_077229.1, forward strand.
GATTCAAACCCATAACCATGTTGTTGGTATTTGCATTAGAGTGTTCATTTAGAGTCTCTCCTCAGACATGTCCCCTCAACCCCTGTAGTCAAGCAGTTACTTTTCTTTGGTGTTTTTACTCCCACAGTTTGTCCTCTGCTTGTGGATAGTGCTTTTCTTCTAGATCCCTGCAGATTGTTCAGGGACATTGCATTGACAGTAATGGAGAAGTCCATTGCATTCGATTGTACCACAGTATATCAGTCTCTGTGTACAATGTTTTCCTGGTTCTGCTCCTCTCACTCTGCATCACTTCCTGGAGGTTGTTCCAGTCTCCATGGAATTCCTCCACTTTATTATTCCTTTGAGCACAATAGTATTCCATCACCAACAGATACCACAATTTGTTCAGCCATTCCCCAATTGAAGGGCATCCCCTCATTTTCCAATTTTTGGCCACTACTAAGAGCGCAGCTATGGATATTCTTGTACAAGTCTTTTTTCCTTATTATCTCTTTGGGGTATAAACCCAGCAGTGCTATGGCTGGATCAAAGGGCAGAGTTCCAAATTGCCCTCCAGAATGGTTGGATCAATTCACAACTCCACCAGCAATGAATTAATGTCCCAACTTTGCCACATCCCCTCCAGCATTCACTACTTTCCTCTGCTATCATGTTAGCCAATCTGCTAGGTATAAGGTGATACCTCAGAGTTATTTTGATTTGCATCTCTCTGATTATCAGAGATTTAGAGCACTTTTTCATGTGCTTATTAATAGTTTTGATTTCTTTTTCTGAAAACTGCCTATTCATGTCCCTTGCCTATTTATCAATTGGAGAATGGCTTGATATTTTGTACAATTGATTTAGCTCTTTGTAAATTTAAGTAATCAAACCTTTGTCAAAGGTTTTTATGAAGACTGTTTCCCAATTTGTTGCTTCCCTTTGGATTTTAGTTACATTGGTTTTGTTTGTACAAAAACTTTTAATTTGATGTAGTCAAAATTATTTATTTTACATTTTGTGACTCTTTCTAAGTCTTGCTTGGTTTTAAAGTCTTTCCCTTCCCAAAAGTCTGACATGTATATTATTCTGTGTTTGCTTAATTTACTTATAGTTTCCTACTTTATGTTCAAGTCATTCACCCATTTTGAATATATCTTGGTGTAGGGTGTGAGGTGTTCATCCAAACCTAATCTCTCCCACATTGTCTTCCAATTTTCCCAGCAGTTTTTATCAAATAGTGGATTTTTGTACCAAAAGCTGGGATTTTGGGAGTTATCATATACTGTCTTGCTGAGGTCACTTGCCCCAAGTCTATTCCACTGATCCTCCTTTCTGTCTCCAAATTGTTTTGATGACTGCTACTTTGTAATATAGTTTGAGATCTGGGACTGCAAGTCCCCCTTCCTTTGTATTTTTTTTTCATTATTTCCCTGGATATCCTTGATCCTTTGTTCTTCCAAATAAACTTTGTTATGGTTTTTTTCCAAATCAGTAAAGAAATTTTTTGGAAGTTCAATGGGTATGGCACTAAATAGATAAATAAGTTTGGGTAGGATGTTCATTTTTATTATATTGGCTCGTCCTACCCATCAGCAGTTAATGTTTTTCTAATTACTCACATCTAGTTTTAGTTGTGTGGAGAGTGTTTTGTAGTTGTGTTCATATAGTTCCTGTGTTTGTCTCAGGAGATAGATTCCTAGGTATTTTATTTTGTCTAAAATGATTTTGAATGGGATTTCTCTTTCTACTTTTTGCTGCTGAGCTGTGTTGGAAATATATAGAAATGCTGATGACTTATGTGGGTTTATTTTGTATCCTGCAACTTTGCTAAAGTTGTTGATTATTTCAATTAGCTTTTTGGTTGAATCTCTAGGATTCTTTAAGTAGACCATCATGTCATCCACAAAGAGTAATAACTTGGTCTCCTCCTTGCCTATTTTGATGACTTCAATTCCTTTATCTTCTCTAATTGCTACTGCTAGTGTTTCTAGTACAATGTCAAATAGTAGAGGTGTTAATGGGCATCCTTGTATCACTTCTAATCTTATTGGGAATGCATCTAGTTTATTCCCATTGCAGATGATATTAGCTGATGGTTTTAGATATATACTGTTTATTATTTTTAGGACTGACCCTTCTATTCCTATGCTTTCTAGTGTTTTTAATAGGAATGGGTGTTGTATTATATCAAAGGCTTTTTCTGCATCTATTGAAATAATCGTGTGATTTTTGTTGCTTTGCTTGTTGATATGGTCAATTATGTGGATGGTTTTCCTAATATTGAACCAGCCCTGCATCCTTGGTATAAATCCTACTTGATCATGGTAGATGACCCTTCTGATCATTTGCTGGAGTCTTTTTGCTAGTATCCTATTTAAGATTTTTCCATCTATATTAATTAGGAAGATTGGTCTATAATTTTCTTTCTCTGTTTTTGAGCTGCCTGGTTTTGGAATCAGTACCATGTTTGTGTCATAAAAAGAGTTTGGTAGAACTCCCTCTTTGCTTATTATGTCAAATAGTTTGTATAATATTGGGATTAATTGTTCTTTGAATGTTTGATAGAATTCACTTGTGAATCTATCTGGCCCTAGGGATTTTTTCTTAGGGAGTTCTTTGATGGCCTGTTGGATTTCATTTTTTGATATGGGATTATTTAAGAATTCCATTTCTTCTTCTGTTAGTCTAGGTAGTTTGTATTTTTGTATATATTCGTCTATATCGCCTAGATTGGTATATTTATTGCCATATAATTGGGCAAAGTAATTTTTAATGATTGCCTTAATTTCCTCCTCATTGGAGGTGATGCCCCCCTTTTCATCTTTGATGCTGTTAATTTGCTTTTCTTCCTTCCTTTTTTAAATTAGATTGACCAGCAATTTGTCTATTTTGTTTGTTTTTTTCCAAAGTACCAGCTTCTAGTCTTATTTATAATTTTAATAGTCCTATCACTTTTTTTTATTAATTTATCCCTTAATTTTTAGGATCTCTAGTTTGGTTTTCTACTGAGGGGTTTTAATTTGTTCGCTTTCAAGTTTTTTTATTTGCATTTCCAATTCACTGATCTCTGCCCTCCCTAGTTTGTTAATATATGCACTCAGGGATATGAATTTACCTCTGATTACTGCTTTGGCTGAATCCCAAAAGTTTTGAAAGGATGTCTCACCATTTTCATTTTCCTTGATGAAATTATTAATTGTTGCTGTGATTTTTTCTCTAACTGACCTATTTTAGAGTATCATATTATATAATTTCCAATTAATTTTTGATTTGGTTTTCCATATACCCTTACTGATTGTTATTTTTATTGCCTTGTGATCTGAAAAGGCTGCATTTATTATTTCTGCTTTTCTGCATTTGTATGCCATGTTTCTGTGACCTAGTGTATGGTTAATTTTTGTGAATGTACCATGTGGTGCTGAGAAGAAGGTGTATTCCTTTTCATCCCTATTTATTTTTCTCCATATGTCTATTGACTCTATTTTTTCTAAGATTTCATTCACTTCTTTTACCTCTTTCTTATTTATTTTTTTAATTTTATTTATCTAAATTTGATAGTGGTTGGTTCAGATCTCCCACTAATATGGTTTTACTATCTATTTCTTCCTTCAATTCTCCTAGTTTCTCCATTAGAAACTTGGGTGCTATACAATTTGGTGCATAATGTTTATTACTGATATGTCCTCGTTATCTAAAGTCCCTTTTAACAAAATATAATTACCTTCCCTATCCCTTTTAATCAGGTCTATTTTTGCTTTGGCTTTGTCAGATATCATGATTGCAACTCCTGCCTTCTTTCTCTCAGTTGAGGCCCAGAAGGTCTTACTCCATCCTTTAATTCTGACCTTGTGCGTGTCTACCCGTCTCATGTGTGTTTCTTGAAGACAACATATGGTAGGGTTTTGGATTCTAATCCATTCTGCTATTCTTCTATGTTTTGTGGGTGAGTTCATCCCATTCACGTTCAAAGTTATGATTGTCACTTGTGCACACCCTAGCATTTTAATATCCTCCCCTAATTCTGACCTTTCTTCTTTAGCTATAACCTTTTAAGCCAGTGATTTACTTTAGGTCAGTCCCCCTAGTCTCCTCCCTTGATATGTTTCCCTTTCTAGCCCCTGCCTTTTTGTTCACTCCCACTCCCCCTCTCCTTCCCTCCCTTTTTGTGTTCCCTTCCCCCTCTACACCCCTTGGTTTTCCCTTCTCCCTACCCCTGTTGGATAAGATAGAATTCAAGATCCCAATGGATCTGGATGCTCTTCCCTCTCAGCGTTGATTTCACTGAGAGTAAGGTATAAGTAAAAACTCTCTTCCTTTCCTTCTTATAGGAGTTTTCTTCACCTCCCCTTCCCATGGGTATCTTTGTGTGAGAAAGATTATTCTATTTGGTTTTTTTTCTCCCCCCCCCTATTTCTTGGAGTATATCTTAGTACCATCAATGATTCCCCTCTCCTTTTTCCTTTTATCCCCCCCTTTCTCTATATCATCTTGATGCCCCAAACATTCCCTATGTGTGATTCTTCTTACTACTCTGATGATGCATATAATTTTTATGAGTTACACATTACATTTTCCCCACATATTAATATATATAAATTGATATAAATGTAGTTCTTATAGAAGAGAGTTTGAATTAAAGAAAAAGATGACATTTTTCTCCTTTTCTCTTTCCTTCATATTTACCTTTTCAGGTATTCCATGCTCTTTGTTTTTCGATATCAAACTTTCCACAGAGCTCTGGACTTTTCTTTACAAAAACTTGGAAATCTTCTATTTTGTTGAATGCCCAAACTTTTCCCTGGAAGTATGTAGTCAGTTTTGATGGATAGTTGATTCTTGGAAGACCCAGGTCTCTTGCCTTTCTGAAAATCATGTTCCATGCCTTACATTCATTCAGAGTGGAAATTGTAAGGTCTTGTGTGACCCTGATTGGCATTCCTTTATATCTAAATTGTCTTTTTCTAGCTTCTTGTAAGATTTTTTCTTTTGCTTGAAAGCTTTGGAATTTGGCAATTACATTCTTGGAAGTTGTCTTTTGGGGATTTAGTGTAGAGGGTGTTCTGTGAACTCTTTCAATGCCTGTATTGCCCCCTTGTTCTAAAATCTCTGGGCATTTTTCTTTGACGATATCTTGTATTATAATGTCGAGATTATTATTTATTTCTGGTTTTTCTGGTAGACCAATTATTCTCAGATTGTCTCTACTTCCTCTATTTTCCAAGTCACCTTGTCAGTGAGATATTTTATGTTCTTTCTAATTTTTTTGGTCTTTTGGCTTTGCTTTATTAATTCTTGCTCTTTTGCAAGATCATTGTCTTCCAGTTTCCTGATTCTGACCTTTAAAGCCTGGTTTTCCTTTTCAGTTTGCTCAAACTGTTTTTGTAGTTGCATTTTTTCATGCTTCAGATTGTTGAATTCCTTTTGCATTATTTCCCAATTTTCCTGCCAGAAGGCTTTCATCTTTTTGATCATTTCTGATTTATATTCTTCAAGATTTTGTGGAGAGTTTCCATTTCCTTTGTAGGGTTTCAGAGCATTTGCTTGTGTTTCCTTTTCTATCTCCTCTGTATTTTGTAATTTTGCTCCATAAAATGTGTCCAGAGTCACATCCTTCTTCTTGCTTTTCTTGCTGTTTGTACGTTTTTGTACTTCTGTTCTGTTTGCCATCTCTATCTGAGTGAGGAGGACTGGCTCTTAGTGTATCTGTCTGATGGTCTGAGGCTTCTGCCCCAGGCAAATTGTTCATTCTCCAAAGCTGCACTCTCTTCCCGGGGAGGCCCAGGGTCTGTCCTCTCCTACCTGCCATCATTTCGGGAGTTACTGCTCTCAGTTCCCTCCTGTTGCTTCTCCTCTTCCTTACTTCCATGCTCTGGGCCTGGCACAGCACTGTGCACAAGGTATCTCAGTGGCTTTGCTGGCCCTGAGGTTTCTGTTTTTTCAGAAGACCCTGCTCTCTAAGGGGGTGGGGGCCGTGGCTTCCCTGGGTTCTGAGGGCCCCTGATGGGATTGAGTTCAGCTGGTTTGGGCCTAATGATCCCTGAAGAAAAAAAAAAAAAAACCTCCTCTGCAGTCTGTGTTGAATGCCCGGAGACTGGCCCAGGTTACTTTCAAGGTAAGCCCTTAGAAACAACCCCTTTGCCAGCCCTGAGGTTTCTGTCCTTTCAGAAGCTCTGAGGGCTCCTAATGGGATTGGGTTCAGCTGGTGCCCTGAAGCTGGAACCTCCCTTGAAACTCAGATGGAAGGACCCAGCCAGGGGGCTACAGGCTTCCCCCTTCTCTCTATGTTTCCCTGCCTTATGTTTTGGGTGCCCCAGAGACTGGCTCAGGTTGCTTTCAAGGTGAGTCCTTCAGAATAGCCAGCGCTGAGGCCCTTTTGCCAGCCCTGAAGTTCCCGCTGCTGCCGCGGGCTCAGCACTCTGGGTTAGGGTGATATGTCCTGGGACCTTCCTTTTGCCTACTCCTTATATCCAAGTGATCTAGGGTTCTATCTTTTGGGGGGCCTTACCTTTTGATCCAGGTCCAGGAGGAGGTTTCCCTGGGTCTGTCCTGTTGTTCAGTTTGAATTTCGGTGTCCTAGGAGCATTCAGTTTGTGATCGGTAAGGAAGGGTTTTCAGAGGTCTGAACTTTCGCTGCCTCTAAGCCACCATCTTGACTGGAAGTCCTATATATTCACTTTTAAAACAATCTGTCAACTTTTAAAGTATGTCATTATTCCTTTATCAGAGTCAATGATTTAAAAGAAATAGCACAGTAGCAACCACAGAGCTACTAGAGAACTCCTTTAACATAGAAAAAGAAACATTAATGATTGCTCTTTGGGCCAAGGATACATGAAGGAGAGAAATGTGTAAAAAGACTGGAAAGGTAGGAAGAGAGCAGATCAGGGAGAAGTTAAGTCCCAAACAGAGGAGTGTATATGTTGAACTAGAGGTAATAGGTAATTAGTATACCTTAACCGTGGTATCGATCCACTGTGGGAAAATGAAAAGGTCAGATCTATGTTTTAGGAAATTCTCTTTAGCAGATGTTATTAGTAGAGTGATTGGAATGGGGAGATACATAAAGAAGGGAAACCAAAGTAGGTATCTCAGTAGATAGAGAGGAGGCATGGAATTAGAATAGACCTGTGTTCAAAGCGGGCCTCAGACACTTCCTAGATGTGTAAGCATGGGCAAGTCATTTAACCGCATTTTCCTAGCCCTTTGCCTTCTTTTGTACAGTTGCTACTGATATGAAGGTAAGGGTTTAAAGAAAAAGGAAGGGAGACAAATCAGAAAACAATTATAATAATCTATGTGAAAGATAATGGAAGTCTGAGTGATGCTGGTAGCTGTGTAAGTAGTTATAACTGGCTTATACATTTTAGATATTGTGAAGGTAGAAATAATATAATTTGGCAACTTATTGTATATACAGTATGAAGGAGGATGATACCAAGGAGGTACCTTTAATAGAAATAGCAGAACTTGGAAGAGAGATTGATTTATGGGAAAAGAAGTTATGGAAGTTTTTATAGTCATTGCTTCTAGAAATTTATAAGAGATCCACTAACTGTTTAATAATGTCTTCTCCCTGACCCCCTAGGAACCAAGTCAAGATAATTGGATTATAATCTGGAAATTCCATTCTCTCCTTTTTTTAAACATTGAGTCAGTAAGCCCTTTTATCTTTAAAATAGCACTACCAATGGCTCAAAAATGGCAGTGCTAGTTCATTCATTAACCTAGGGTGACATTCATTTAGGCCTGATGTTTGAATTCATCAAAAACTGTACCAGTTTAACATTTCACTTCTTTATTGTAAAAAATATTTTGTTGATACCTCTTATTTTTAACAAACATAGCATTTTTTGCAAACTTCCCTCTCAATGTTACCACCTTTAAAACAGGACCTTTCTTTCTAACAAAGAAAAGGAATTAAGCAAAAACAAGTAATGCAATGACTAACAGACTAACAAAGTATACAACATTTGGTCTGGATATTCCCTCTCCCCCTGCTTCTACCTTGTTTACATCTTCCAAGTCAACATCTAATTTCCTTTCCCTTGTTGACTTATCTTACCAAGCTGTAGCTGCCACATCTAACCAGCTATCTTCTTTAGGCTTTCTCCTTCTCTCCTTAAAGCCTACTCCTGAAACTACACTTCTCCTTCATCCCTACCTCTTCTTCTCTTCAACTTTTCACTTCCTCCTCAACTTCAATCTTTGGAGACTGTTCTAACTCCAAAAACATCCAAGTCACTTTGATAATCACTGTACATCTTTTCTTTCTCCTTCATCTCATTTCTTCTACCATACAACCTTTTTCCTACAAAGTTGGAAATAGAAATTTAATTGGGTGGAAATCCATTATCCTATATAAAGTTAATTGCCACAGTCTGTTTTAAAATATCCACCAGGTAAACCAAAACTTTACAAGTTTACTAAAATCTTTAACTTATGACTACAAATCATTCTAAAATGTAGCATTCTCTACATACTATCAGCAAAATTTTCTTTGGAAACACATTTTCTAACAGTCATGATAATCTTTATTCTGCTTTATATCATGCACAGAAATATTTATGTGTTGATGATACTCATATTCACTTACAATCTGGTTTAACAAGCAAATGGCAAAACCAGTTAAAATTAAGAAGATGGATATTTTGAGCAAAGCCACAAACAGTTCCATGGGTGATGAAAAAGCAATAGTAAAATCTTCTGTCATTCCTTGTTTTCTAGAATCTGGATAATGGATCCATAAAGAGATGACTTTGTTATGAACCACAAAGCTAATCAGGCCTACAATAAAATTCTCCTTGAACACCAGTTAATTGGCCTTATACCTAAAATGGTTCCCAGGCATCTCAAATATTCAACTAGAAAATTAGTGCAAGAAACAAACAATATAATTCTTAACTACCTCAATGCCTAATATGCAAGGCAGGAATTTCCCTCTGAGCTCTATTTAGCCTAAAAGAATACCCTAGTTAAAGACCACATTTAATTCATCACAGTGTGCATTTCACACATGGGGACCATATCATTAATCTGTTCAGGGTTTAGCAGTTAATGGAAGGATTTGGTGTGTCAGTCAAGCTGAGTGCTTCTTTAAATTTCACTATCTCTCAAATTTAAAAATCTCCTATTTAAGCTTAAAAAAAAAAAACAGCTTACAAAATCAAAGCCATCTACAGAAAATGGAGGAGGAGCATCTGTTCTGTGAAAAGTTCTACTGCAATTGGCATGGCTTCTCTCCTAATTATGCTCTGCATCAGGTTTGGCTGCTTGAACAGTGTGAGGCTTTCATTATGCACTCCTGTTTTCTCTTTGTAGTGAGGTGGCTTCCTTAGTAGCAATGAAACCTGTTTTTTAAAAAATCCAATAGAACTGCTTCTTAAAATAAAGAAAAAAAGAAATGCCTAAATATACTGAAGTTACCCAAAACTTCTTTTCTTCATTTGATCTCACTTGCTTCCCTTTTAGGCATATTTCACACATATGGAAAAAGGGCTTATCACTGTTTATCTGTCTGATTATATGAATATGCAGTATTCATGTAGGTTGTGACCACATCTGGCTTGAGATAGACTGAAAACAGAAGAAGTTTCTATTGCAACTGGGCACTTTCCTATCATCACCGCCAAAAGAGATTTAGCCTTTGGCTCTAAAGAAAAAAAAGCCTGCTCCTCCAACCCTGTCCCTCTCTGTACTTCCCTTCCTTTCTATATCCTGAGAGAGAGAGAGAGAGAGAGAGAGAGAGAGAGAGAGAGAGAGAGAGAGAGAGAGAGAATGAAAGAATATATATACTCTAACTCCTACTTCGCCAGCTCTTTAAAGAACACAGTACCTTGCAAGACAAAAGAATTTCAGGGTACTTGTGAGCACTAAAATACAAATTAAGCTTTAGAGATTGCTCAGATTTTTCTGTGACTTCCGGTTTTCTCCCTCACTTCCACTTCCAACATTAATCAAAGGTCACAGCTATCAGCATCCTTTTGTCCCCAAGAAATATGATAGGCCAGGCTAGGCTGGATTTTTTCCAGGTCTATATTCTGGGGCATTTAGTAGATTGTTCTCCCAATATGAAAAAAAACAAAAAAAACTATTATTGTCATGAAGAAAGTTTAATAATTTTAGGTTGAAATAAGGAAGGCACAGTTTCCAGGAAAAAGGAAGTGAAATTGTTTCTCTATTCTGCCCTGATCTTTCAGAAAAACAATCAGGTTGTATTAAAGAAGACTGTCAAAATGGTGAAATTCTTTCTGATTATGTTATTTGAGGATTGTCTGAAGAAGCTCTCTTGAGGAAGAGAAGACAGTATGAACCTGTATTCTGTAAACATTAAAATTTCTTAGACTTATAAATGTTGGAAATTTCACCATTGGGAATTTCATACTTGAAGAATTTCCTACTGATAGTGGGAACTCTATTGGAATGTGAACCCCATTGGCATGGGAGGTTCCTTCTCCTCCCTACTTAAGATTACTTTAGGACAGAAACCTTTTGCTGAACAATGGAAAGGGCTTTGACCTATGCTTAAGCATAGAACAGGAAATTCTTTGAGTCATGATTGATTTTAGAATTGATACAATAGAGATACTTGGAATGACAGAACCAGGTCTTAGAACTTCCAATCTCCACCCTGCTCAGGGTAACAGGATTTAGGAAGGGCTGCAGCAAAAGATCAAGATTTAATTATTTGAGAATATGACCTTCAACAGACATGTGCAAAGCCACAGACCTCTGGGAGGTCCTGGGTTAAGCTAGAGCCACCATTGGCACAGGGAAGACATGGACAGTGATTGGTAGATGTGAGAACTGAGGGGAGGGAACTTAAATGGCTTCCTTAAAGATAGCGGGGTCTGAGGAGAGAGGGGAGGAGGTTTTGCTCTGAGCAAGGTGGCTCTGAAGGTGGTTGGAGAGGTTTTGCTCTGAGAGGTTGTGCTCTGAGAAGCTTGCTCTGAAGGAAGCTGGAGGTGGGGGCCCCTGAGACTGTTTCTCCATTTTGGTCATGTGAGTGATAGGGACTGATCTCTTTTCTTTGCCTCAGCTATCTAAGGGCTTGGGCCTTTTGGCCAAGCCTAAACAGAGAGGGTATTTAAGCCCTATTCCCTTCTCTCTCTCTTTCTCTCTCTCTCTCTCTCTCTCTCTCTCTCTCTCTCTCTCTCTCTCTCTCTCTCTCTCTCTCTCTCTCTCTCTCTCTCTCTCTCTCTCTCTCTCTCTCTCTCTCTCTCTCTCTCTCTCTCTCTCTCTCTCTCTCTCTCTCTTTCTCTCTCTCTAATACCTTTCTTCCTCCTGTTTGTAATTAAACTCCATAAAAGGTTGACTGCTGACTTGAGTTTTCATTTAGGAATTACATCGCTGAATTCCTTGGCGACCTTAAATTAATATATATCAGTCTTTTAAAGTTATTTCCTTGTCACAATTCATATTTTAAATGCTGTTCTTTAAGTTATTGGTCTCCCCTATGGAAAAGTTTGGTGCTGAAAAGGGGCAGAAAAATTACATTTGCATAAAGAAAAGAAGAATTGAATAAATGGACAAAGGTATTTCTTTCTCAGTCAGAAAGTCTGTTACCTGGAAGAATCAGGAGCAAAAACCCTTTTATAAAATAACAACTGTTAAAAATCTCTACATAGAGCAATTATTTTCTGATAAATTGTATGCAGTCTAGTCTCAAAAGGGAAGGGAATGAACTGGTACATAAATATAAAGGCTTAAATCACCTTATAAAAGATGAAGGGTAATATTTCTTTCATGTGCAAATAGTTTAATGTTTTAAAGGGACAAATAATTAATTTTTATTTATTAAAAACAATTAAAATTTTCATTATAAAACATCAGTTAGAAAGAATGGTAAATTAGTTCTCTTTGAAGCTTTTAGAGTGGCCTGAGCCTCAGGACATTGTGGTTCTTCATTTTATTTGCATTTCGTTTCCATGCACGTCTTTTGAGGTCTAAGAGGACAAAACTTGCAAAAAATCAAATGAAATCAAAGTTGAATGACTGGACACTATGCTATGATTAAATGAAGATTGTTGAAAGCCAAGAGTCAGAAAGACTTGAGTTCAAATACAGCTGTATTCTCCTGTTAGATGTATGACCCTGGGCAAGTCACTTAACCCCTGTTTTTCTCATTTTCCTCAACTGTAAAATAAGGATAACCATACCTTATGAGGTTCAAATGAGATATTTGTTAAATTATTAATACAGTACCAGGTACATTGTAGGTCCTGAATAAATGCTTATACCTTACTCTTGTCCTCTCTTGATCTTGCCATTTGCTTTAATAAATTATTTCTGTTAATATAAGCATTTATTTTGTTTTATTGTTAAGTAAAGAGTTATGTTTATGATCTAAAAGGGTGATGTATAATCTGAAAGTTTATAATATAAAAAATCATTTAAAGTGAGTTCCTTTGAGTAAATGGAATTATACCAGTAAGTGCTCAAGAACTAACGTGGTGGTGAGTGACAAAGTTATATTACCTTTTGACAAAATTAACTCTAACACCCTAAAAGAATCTGAGTCTAAGCATGTGGTGTTATTTTTCTAGGAATCCAGGTTTACCAGGATAGCATAATTGAACTAGACTAGAGAGTGGAAAGTACAAGAGATGTAAGCCTCTATGGTGTGGATAAATTCCTTCTGCAAGCATCACACTAGGTATAGAATGTCAACTGTTTGAGGCAGAGATATTTTTAAGCCCAGTCTAGTTTCCAGCATCTAGTAGGTGCTTAATAAATGTACACTGAATTTAGTGAAATGGAGTAGAATGAGAAAGGATGGGAAACAATAGAATTGAATAACTGTCAGATAAAAGAGAAAATAGACTTGCTTGGACTTATGTTTGGACTTAAACAGGAAACAAGAAATAATGGTTGTAATATTTATTTTGGGAAAGGAAATAGGATTGGAAAAATGGGGGATAATAAGGGAGGTTTGTATGGGGGTAATAAGGAGTTAAGGGGAGAAAGGGTATATTGCTTGGTGAGGCAAGGGAGGGAGATTCCCCCTGCTGAGAGGAAACCGCAGGGGTCCAAAGAGGTCTGTTTGTCTTTGAATGACTGAAACTGAAGTTCAGCTCCCTCTATGATCAGTAAAGATAGTCTACTTATCTGACTGTGTATTCAAAATATAACGTTTAATAACTAGTTGGGATTGGAGTTCTTCTCAGCTTCAGACCTGAGGCCAGGCCCCAGAGGCTGGCAGAGAGTTTGTCCCACTCCCGTCTACTCTTGTTGTTCTAATTCAGAATCTTAGCAATAGACAGAAAGCAAACAAGAACAATTCTAACCTTTAGAAGCCTGTGTCTTTGGGCTGAACCAAGAAGAGCATGCCACTCCAGACTGGGCTGAACAAGCTCCTCTCTCCTCCAACACCAGGACTCAAGTCTCTCCCCGGCAGGAAGGAAGTGCTAGTCACAAGACCCAACTGCCACTCCCAGTTGGCCCTTCCCCCACACAAACTATTAGTCTAGTTTCCTTTCCACAATCGTCCCCTTTTTTTGTTGTGACCTTCACAAGGTCACATATTTATATTATAGTTACAATTTACTAAATCTACTCTAAGGATTCTTTGCGGGAAAGTAAGGGTAAGGGTAATTTGGGGGTTTTACAATGATTTCAGTACAATAAATGTTGAACAAAACTATTACAAGAAATTTGAATCTTGGTGCTAATACTACTTACTCTACGTTAAATAAAACTAATACATTATTTACAGAAATTATTTAAATATAATACAATACACCTTGTTGCACATCATGATGTCAGTCAAATAGAGATATCTATTGATCTTTCTATTCACCTAAGACCTTATGGAACTAACTATATACATATTTACATTTTGCACAAATACAATTTCAGACACTTGTTTATATAAACAAGGTCTCTCAATATGTCAGTTTGTGCTTTTGTGTTTTGTGTGTAATAGTGTCGTGTTGAATTAATATTTATCAAGTTTCTTCAGATTTCCACTTCTTGTGTTGACTGATGGATCTCTTCTTTCTTCTATGTTATGTAGTGATGCATGCAATTTCCCTAATATGTGAAATTACTTTTGTTTTATTATTTCAACACAGTCTTATACATAAGTTTCATATTTTATCTGTCCTCTTCTTATATAAACACATTTACAAAGTTCAAAGTCTTAGCTGTCCATTTCAGCTTTTCCTCTTTGTTTCTTGTCTCTAGCATCTTTTCTTGATGCTTTTCCTCTGGGATGCTTTTCCTCTGGGATGCTTTTCCTTTGGGTAGCTTTTCCTCTGGGATACTTTTCCTCTGGGCTGGAAAGTTGTCTTGAACATTATGTGTCACTATTATTTCTTTGTGTTGTACTTTTTATGTTAATCAGTTTTTGTTTCCATTTCTCAGCCCTATCTGTTGTCTAATTATTTTCGATGTCTATTACAGTGGTGTTGAACTTTTTCTGGTTTCATGTGGGAACAGTGAAACCATGAGTCTTTCTCTGCAACTTTTATAGTTGTTGGGGTAGTAAGCAATACTTCATGTGGTCCAGTCCATCCTATGTTTGTAACCAATTTTCTATTGAAATTGTTTTTAAGTATACTATGTCTCCTGGTTTGATGTTGTGCAAATTGTAATCCAGGGTACTGTTTGTTGTATCAAGCCCATTTCATGCAATTCTGCTATTCTTGTCTGTAAAGCTTGTATATATTTTGTTAATTGACAGTCTAGTTTGTGAGAAGTTCTACATCAGAGAAAGGAAGATGTGATAGGAGCATTACATTGTTTTCTTCTTCTTCCTTTTGTTTTGGATCAGGTATATGATTTTCTTGTACTGCAAATTTAGTGTCTCTATCCACTTTATCCACTTCCACATACTTTTCACAAAGTTCTTCGTAATTCTTGGCTCCCAATGCTGCCAGCATTTCTTCTATTATGATTGTGTAGTTTATTTCCTTAACTAACTCTTCTGACTGGATCATTTGTTCTTCATTTGAGTTGTTAATGTAATTATCTGTCTTTCCCTCTAGTAAAGCTTTGTGATCTTGATTGTAAGGTTTGATATATTCATAAGGTTCTTGGTCTTCTTCATTTTCTGAATCAAACATTATTGAATATAGTGATTCTGTGTGATTCGTGTCTTGCATTGACTCTTGCTTGGTGATCTCTATATTCACCAAGTCTTTTGCAAGCTCTTTAACTTGGATGTAACTTGTCTTCAGGAGATGTTTTTAAAACCGATTTAGTTGCTCCTGTATCAATTAGAGCCAGGTAGATCTCATTACCCACTTTTATCATGACCCTTGGTTCTGTGTTCTCATTTTGTTGGCACACTTGGACCATAGGTGCCTCTATTTCTATTTTGTTCAAATCCCAGTTTTGTTCTTCGTCTACAGACTTTTCTTGTTGCTTTGAACATTCATTTTGCAATTCATCATCAGTTTTCAATGGAATTGCATTATAATGGAGACTTAAGGATGGCATAACAATGTTTGTGTTTGCTTTTTCTTGTGCAGTTACTATTGGTTGGAATTCTTCTGCATAAGGATTTAAGGTTGACTTTTCTATTATAGCATTGGTATTTTCTTTTGTAATAGCATCCCTGCTTTCAGAGTCATTGTCTCCAGGAGGTCTGCTAATTTGAATGTTCTCTGTTATTGCATTTTCCTCCCCATTGGACCCTTCTGTTGTTTGCTCATGTGCTTCAATTAATTCATTTGCAGTTTGTGTATTACAGACTGTTGCCAGTTCTGCTTCTTCCTCTTTATTTGTAGCTTGTTCCACTGTTCCAAAAATTTTCTCTTTAATCTCTGTTACATCATTATCTTATTGGATTTCTTCTTCTATCTGTTCTTTAGTTTTATTTTGTGCTTTTGGAACCCCAAGTTCTATTTGCATGCAGTTTCCTTCCTTTTCCTTTTTCCTTTTTCCTTTCCCATTTTTCCTTTTTGATGTTACCCCATACACCTGGCTTCATAACTGACTTTGTTTCTGGGTAAATTTCTCCTTTGATTACTTTGTGTGTAATTTCTTGTGGATTTGTATTGTGGTATCCTTGGTGGTGTCCCTTCTTTAACTTCTACTTTTACTGGTGTTGCTGACTTTAGAATCCCTACATCTGAAGAATGTGTAGCCCAAAGTCCTTCGGGCATATCACTTGGTATTTCAAATATTGTACCTTCATTCTGAATTTGTTCATCATCCCCTTGCCCCATGAACAGCAATGGATAATGTTTTAAAGAGTCTTTGGGTAGATGTAGAAAATTTTTCCCCGATTTATCACATTGAATAGTTGCTCCAATTTTACACAAAAAGTCTCTCCCAAGAAGTTTAATTGGGCATTCTGGGATTAACAAGAATGTGTGTTCTGTTGTTAGGGCTCCTAGTGTTACCATTTTTTATTTTAGTTTTGGTACTCTCTGTTTTTTCCCTGTAGCCCCCATTATTTGTAGTCTGGAATACCTAAGGCTGGAGCTGTTATGATTGCTTCTTTACTTGAAGTTGAAAAGAAGGAAAATGAGCTTATTCTAAAGAAAAACTTAACATACAAAAGTGGATTATATTATTTTAAAAGGAAATTGTTCTCACCACCCTGGAAGTCTGGATAATCATTTGTCAAATATGTTGTAAAGGCAATTCTTGTTCAGGAAATAGTTAGGTTAGATTACTTCTGAGGTCCTTGCTACCTTTGAGATTTTGTTATACTTAGACTTTCTTATGTCCTCTGCTCACCCCTCCCCACACTAAGATTCTAAACTATTGACTAAAATAGAGTGGATTCATTTTTAGTACTTATTTTCCTTTGTGAAATTCTATTTAGAGACTTCGTAACAAAATATGCAATGAGGTTACTACATCTTGGGTTCCAGCATCACCCTCAAATGTTTCCACTTCCAAGGCCAGATCATAATTTTCTGTTCTTTTCATATCTCATACCATCTCCTTCTTCTTAAACCATAATCTTCCTTTCTCATAATCTCCAGTTCTCCAATCTTTCCATGTTCTGCCAGTCCATTGCTCATATCAACCTCATTTTAGTCTTGACCCCATGTTTAACAAGTTGGACAAGACTGTGCCATGTTACCAAATCTCTTATTGCTTTGTCTTTCAGAGCCCATGCCCTGAGAATCTTTAACTCTAAAACATCTTATCACTTGTCTTTGCCACTTAATTTTCCTGAAGAAAGCTACAAAATTATGTGGATTCAGTTAACTATAAATTCAGGTTATCTTACCAGAACCAAAGACTAAAAAAAGTGATATTATTACTATAGTCTCTGAATCAGAGGAGATAGAATATAATATGTAGATGCATAAGTACCCAGATATAATGTGATGGGAGTGAAGGGGAAGCCAGCCAAAGTATTCTAGGAAAATGTGAGAAGGAAGAAAATAGAATAGTTTGAGCTAAGGGTTCATGAAAAAGTATCACTTGAAGACCTCAGATGACATATAAGCTGAACTCTAAAGAAAGATTATGAAAATGGAAATAAATAAATAGGGAGGACATTATAGAAAGGGAAAATGGCATATATGAAGGTGTTGAGAGTAGGAATTAACATGTAGAATTTGGCAAATAGATAGTAAAAGGTGAAATTGATTGAATTTGCTCACATGTGAGTGGGATCTTAGAGAATGAGTAGAAAATTTTCATGGGTTAGCAGGAAAGGGAAGAGAAAGAAGGATGATTCGGGTTGAGATCTATTAATAGTTCAGTATTTTTCCCAAGAAATTCCCAAGGTGGGGTCATGAAGAGTTAGACATGACTGAAATGACTGAACAATAACAACATATTAGAGGACATATTCTGAACCCACCCAAACACATTAGGGTCATGCAGATTCCGCCTGATGTTGTTGTTTCACTATTCTATCAAAACATATTGGATTTTAAAAAATAATTTTCAAGCCTCCTCTAAAAATATTTAATAGCATTACAGGTTTAGAGCTAGGAAGGGCTTTAGCACTCATGAGTCCAATCTCCTGATTTTGAAGTGAGGATGAAGCAGCTCAGAATATGGAATGATTGATCCGGTTCCTCAGGTAGCAATTGAAATAAATGGAATTTGAACTCACATCCTCTGACTTTAACTCTAGGACTTTATCCCACTATAACACTCCACTTCAATATGGAAAACATTAATAAATACAAATTAAATTAATCTTCCATAATCCCCCCTGGAGTATGCCAGAAATTGCACCATTTTTCAAAGTGTCAGAGCCTAGTGTACTATACAAAACAAGATGTATACTTCTGATCTCTGCCTTTCAGACATTTATATTTAAAAATAGACAAATATTAAAATGATAAAGATATAGTAATAACTAGCTAAGCAATTGGACTAACTCCCTGGGTTTAATTTCCTAATTTGAAAAATACAGATGATCGCTAGGCTCTTTCCCAGCTTTACTATTCTATGTTTATTTCTACATAAAAATATCATAGTTATCCAATCACTAGAATAAAGGTCTCAGGGTTACACTGCGTATTTATTTTTACATAGTATAAACCGCCAAAGGATTTAAATCTCTTTTGGATTTTATTTTAAATACGTAATTATTTCTCAGAATATCCCCTCAAGCTAGGCCTTATTATTTCTCATTCTGCAGGCTAAAGAAGTGACACAACTCACCAAGGTCACAGAACTAGTACAGGCAGAACTTGGAACAGAATCTGTGGTTTCCTTACAGTGTTTTATTATTTTCTATTTGATGGTGAAGATACATGGAATTCACTCCTCTGCCACCTCCCCCCCCCCAAAAGAAAGGAAATTGAAAGGAATGACTGGAGGACAATTGCTTCTCTGAATTCCTGATGTAAAACATATGATATGAATACAGAGAAATAGGCAAGAGCCTATGACTGGGCAGCTAGGTGGTACTGTGAATGGAGTGCCAGGCCTGATGTCAGAAGGCTTATCTTCTTGGGTTCAAATTTAGCTTCAGACACTATGTGACCCTGGGCAAGTCCCTTAACACTGTTTGCCCTAATTTCCTCATCTGTAAAATAAGTTAGAGAAGTAAGTGGCAAACTACTACAGTATTTTTGCCAAGAAAACCCCCAAATAGGGTCACAAAGAATCAAATTCCACTGAATAACAGATTAGACACAACTGAAAGGACTGAGCAACAACAACAAAAAAGATCACATTTTAGACATGCTAAGTCAACATACCAAAGGGATACACAGTAGAAGTTGTCTCTTCCTTTGTTTTCAGAACAGTATACCATTTCAAGAAAATAGCACTGGATTTCAAATAAAAATTCATTGGTTTGAATCCTAGCTCTAATTTTCATTGTCTATGTAATATTAAAATGATTATCTATTGTATGTTGAGCTAGTTACTTCCCCTTGCTGGGTCTCAGATTACCGGTAAGATCTCCTTCAGACTTAAATCCTAAAATCTTTATTTGGCCAGCAATCATAGACTTAAATAGGTTTAAAGCTAAAAAAAGAAACTAGATGTCATCTAGCACGGTTCGCAGTCTAAAAGATGAGGAAATTGAGTTCCAAAGGGGGGCCATCTGCCCAAGCTCGCAGGAGAAGCAAGTGGTAGTGCTTTTATTTGAACTCAGGTTACCATGGCTCCCCATTCATCATTCTTTCTACTGTTCTACATCATGTTGTTTGTCCTTCATTTTTAAGAGGATTGGAGACATCTTGGGGTAAGGTCTTGACTTGCACATAAATAGGCTTTAACTGAGGCAGAGCTACACAGTCATCAGCCTGACTCTCTCTTCCAGAGTTATCAAAATCCAAGAGCAAGACAAGATTCAGGACAGCTGGGGATGGCCCAGGATGAGGTGGATAACCTTGGCATCTTCGATATCTGTACGCTAGATGTTGATGTCTAACAAAGCTCTAAGAGCTACATAATTCCCTTTTCTGCTGTCTTTATGGCCCTAAAATACATTGTTCTTATTCACCCATTCTACCAGAAGTCTTCACATGCTTGGGATAGACAAATCCCTAATTCGGTGATGGTTTTTGAGCTTGTTAATTACCCTCATATCACTACACTATATGTGATGGGAAATTTATACTTAAAAACAAAACAAAACCAGAAAAAGCCACCTAATAAATAGTTATTTTCTTTTTTCTTTTTAAAATTCCCATCATTTCTCTTAAAATCAGTATTAAGTGTCACTTGTAAGGCAGAAGAGTGGTAAAGGTTAAGCAACTGGGGATAAGTGACTTTCCCGAGGTCACAGTTTAAGTGTAAGAGATCAGATTTGAACCCAGGATCTCTCATTTCTAAAAATGGCTCTCTATTCATTGAACCCCCTAGCTACTTCTTGCCTTCTATTTTGAATAATTAAGCTTGAACCTTTAAGACTGCTAGCTTGGATCCCTATAATCAGCCCATCCTGGGGCATTAAAAAAAGGTAAATTCATAAACCATTTCACAATGGTGGAAGGAGGAGGAGGACATCATTCAGTATTCCACAGCAGTAATTGATAAGGACACTAAAAGAGTAAAAATGTACCTCTTTGAGCACCTAACATATTACCAAGTATTACTGACTCGGGAGCCGAGAGAAAGTTTCTGTGGGAAGTAACTCATAGGAGAAGTTCATAGTAGTTGAATGTTTTTGTGGGGTTCGACTTTTTGTTTATTTTTCTGAGAAATGAAGAAACCAAATTTATCCATTTTATCAATCTGTCACTGAGAAAGCCTATCTTCACAGATGAAAATTCATTTCAAATCATTTTGCAGGCCAGTGGAAAGCTAGACAGCTGGTTACTTAAGGCCCCTTCTCACTTTCTTAGCACTTTGTAATATGACATATTGTTCAATAAAAGCAGAGGAAATCATTTTTATTGGACTGTGCAAGAAGGGATTTCAAAAGGAAAGCTTGTGGTACTATTGCTTCTCAAAATTATATTTGATTGGGTTTAAAGAGAGTTGGGCTTGGGTGTGGGGGCCAGGGTCACCCATATTTTTCAGGAAAACATTGAAATATGAGGTATTTTCTTAGCCCACAGTGGGGCCAGTCTCACACCGCTCCTCTGTGGTCTCTTCCCATTTTCCTTCTAAACTCAACACAGAGGGAAGTTAGGTGGCTTAGTGGATTGAGAGTCAGGCCTAGAGATGGAAGATCCTATGTTCAAATCTGGCCTCATACACTTCCTAGCTGTATGATCCTGGGCAAGTCAGTGAACCCCCATTACCAAGGCTTTACTGCTCTTCTAACTTGGAACTGATACACAGTATTAATTTTAAAATGTAAGGTAAGGGTTTTGAAAACAAATAAAATAAAATAAAAAATAAATAAAATAAACTCAATACAAAGGCCTGCAAGCCATGCCTTCCCTCCTCTTCCTTGGGAGATTCCATGGACTATCTTCATAATTAGCAAAGTTCACACATCCACATATCCATTTCCTCAGCATCCTGCCATCTGATTTCATAAGGTGACAGCTCATTATTTGTCACAAAGTGCAATGGATAGAATGTCTGACCTGGAATCAGGAAAATTCATCTTCCTGAGTTCAAATATGGTCTAATCACTTAATAGCTGTAATGACCCTGGGTAAGTCACTTAACACTATTTGCCTCTGTTTCCTCATCTGTCAAATGAACTGGAGAAGAAAATGGCAAACCACTCCAGCATCTTTGCCAAGAAAACTCCAAATGATGAAGAATCAGACAGGACTATATTGACTGAACAATGACAATAAAACAAAATTTTAACACTACAATTTTTTTGTTATTACGAAGAAAAAAGATTTCTGATATTTAAAGGTAAAGAAGACTTTAATGGAAAATTATCCCATATAAGTATTATTTTGCCTACACCACAAGATCGGTTTTTGATCTCTGACTCTTACCTGAACTCTGTTCTCTGACTGAATCACAAAGCACAAATATAAAAGAACTGAAATTTCAAACAGTTTAGTGCTGAGCTGGTTGTCTCACATATATCATCTCTCATTGCTAGATTGTGGGTTTCTTGAGGACATGGATTTAGCTTTTCTCATCTTTCTGTCTTTCATAGTCTTATGAATATTTAGAGAAGGAAGGAAGACAAGGGCCATTTGACTCCATTTCTTAGCTGATGACTTCCAAGGCATTTGGCCAGTAGAATGTTGGAATTGGGCCCAAGAATGTGCAGACAAATATTAACAATGATAATAGTTATCAGGGATGAAAATGTATACATGAATCAGGTGAAAGTTTAATCTGCATTATTCATATTTTATCTATCCTTTATTTTCATTCAAACTATTTTTAAGTTTGGATAATTAACCAAACAATAAGGTTCACACTGGAAATTTAACAGTCCACAATGCATGAGCAGGCCCAAGCTGATGCCAATACAACCCTGGGTGGCCAGAATCTCAATAAGACATAAGAGAAATATACTTTTCTCAAAAGACGGAAGTTTTTAATTAAAACTAGCAAATGTGGACTTCAGGGGGAAATTCTAGCTTATATATAAGCAACATGAACATATTATATATAGTTTATATTTTTAAACCATGCAAGGGATTTCACTACCTCAACTAACCAAAGCAAATCAGAGCCTTTTCTGCAACTTTATAGTCTCATAGAATTGCCTGGAGCACTGAAACATTAAGTGAATTATCCAGCGTCATTTAACCAAGGCAATTCAATTCCCAAGATGAGACTTTGGACCTGGGTTTTTCTGACACTGAGGCCAGTTCTCTGTCCAAGTTGCCATGCTACATTTATAGAGGAGTGAGTGACCAAGAAACAGAGACAGAAACAGACATTAACAGAGACAGAGAGGGGAGAAGAGAGAGATAGACAGATAGACAGAGGGACAGAGACAAAGATAGAGAGAGACAGAGACAATCACAGAGACATAGAGAGACGGAGATGGAAAAAGGGAATTATAAGACATGACCGGGATGTATCTTTGTCACTGATATGGTCAACCATGAGAAGAAATCTTTCTTATTTTCCTTCTATTACTTCCTGTCCAGTGAGTATATTCATTGAAAAGTAAAGCAAAATAAATGAAGCCAGAATATTCCCTTTTGCTGACATTTCTATAGCATGAGTATTGAAAACCACAAACATCATATCATTTGAGTCTAACCCCTGAAACTTGTCTCTGTCAAGGAGAAACATATATTGAGGATGGATCTTTTCTAGCCAAGACTAATTTCTGCTTGTCATGATTCACAGTCTTAAGAAACTGTTTTTGTATTGTTTTGTTTTGCTTTGCTTTGCTTTGCTTTGTTTGCTTTGAAAAGACAGAATCATCTTCCCCTTCACTTGGAGAATTCCCTCAGGAGGTGAGAAGTGACTAAGCTTATAAGAGTTCAAAAAGAGTTCTGTTGGAGTAGCTATGAGGTCCAAAATAGACAACCAGGGGAGATGGGAAACTAATAGCATGGCTAGGGTGTGAGAAATTCACAATGTTCCTCCACTCCTACAACCTCTTTCCTTACAGCTTCATGAAATTTAATGAATATCCAACTGCATTGCAGTCTTGTGATTGGGCCATTTTGTTTTCCAGAGACAGAAACGTTGTTCAAGATTGCTTATATGTTTTTCCTCTTTTCCCCCCTGCATATATCTATGAACACATTGAAAGTTACCCCATAATTGAATAGAGTATTTTACTTGGAGTCAGCAAAACTTGAATTTACATTATTTCTTAAGCAACTACTAACCATCTAACCCTCAACAAGTTGCTTAAACAATATTTCCCCTAGCTTTATCATTTATAAAATTAAGGGGTTAGATGGGATCTTCTTTATGGTCCCTTCTAATTCTAAAATATATTATCCTATGAGCCCATGACCAAATATTTCACTGACCTCTGTATATTTACTAGAGAGAGAATATAGTGATTAAAAACCATGAAAGTCTTTATCTCTTGGAACATGGCAAGCCTTCATGGATTCATTCAGTATTAGACATCAGTGTACTATCTGTTCAGGGATGACTAGCATCTCTGGTAAGAGGACTTACCAAGCCCTTTTTGGGGTTGCTCATTCACCTTTGGTGTCCACCTATCACCCAACTCTCACCTCTGGTTCTAAGAAGGTATAGCTACATACTGGTAAAAATGTCTTGGCAGAAAGCTAAACCAGGTTGAGAATAGCTTCTAGGCCTTAAAGCTATTGATAATCTAGGGAGATTTCTAACTCAAACATTTGAAGACTTCTCCCACCAAAATGGACAGATGAGAACATTTGTTCCATCAGCCATGAAAGCAGCTGAAGCAGGTGCTATGGAGTGCTTAGAGCTTGGTAAGACATTGGAAACACCAAGGTGATTCACTGCACTCTGAACTATAGCCAGTTGTCCTGACTTTTGTCTTGCAACTGGACTTTGATAGCTCTGGAAGAGGGGATGAAGTTGATGAGTTTGTGCAACTTTGCATCACTAAAATCCAACCCATATGCAAGTTGAGATATGATTCAATGTGATATGATTGGTTTTCTTTTAAAATTAAGGACAAAAAACAAGATGGAGAAACCCAAGATTATATCTGGGACAGACCAATTATACAGAACTTTTCTTTGCAGAAGAGAACACAAGGAGTGAAGTGGCTATGTCTGCTGCCAATTTAATAGGGCAGGTAGGGGAAGACAGATGTTCAGTCTAAAAGTTTCCTGTTCTTTAAAGTCTGCTTATATTTGTTTAATTATTACTAATATTAGGTTAAATGAAATAACCAATCATAACTATTTGAGTGTTTTATTACTTGTGAAGTTTCAAGAGTCAGGGAAAAAAAAAATATATATATACTGGAATCGGTAGTTGATGGTCATATTGTGAAACTGGGGACCAGAGGAGAGAAAGCAAGATTCCTGCTCCTTTTTCTACCTCCCCATTTCCTATCAGCTTCACTCCTTTTGGACTTCTCTGGACCTTTCAGTCATAACTTCCTTCCCCATGAAAACTCATCATTTGGAAATCTCATTACACTATAAGATTGAATCTTCCTGGTAGTAGTTTCTCATCAGTATCTTCTGCCCCTCAGATAGGACCATGTGACTAGAGGGCAAGGTCAAGAACTGCAGAACCTCTATTTAAAGATGTTTAATATATATTTTCTCTCCATTTCCTTCCAGATACATTGCTTTTGGACTTCTCAGAGACTTGCCATCTTTTTTATTATAAATTTATTACATTTTAATTTACTATAAAGTTAAATTTATATATAATAAAAAATTATAAATTATTATAAAATATACCTATTTTAAATTCAAAGGTTTCCTGCCATATTAAAAACAAAAAGGGCCTGCTCAGAGAGTCAGAGTATTGTAAATTTTAGATTTTCTCCACCCTGCTTAGTCTTTAGAAATTCTAGCAACCAGGAATGTATACAACCTTACTTAAGAATTAAGTGTTGAGGAGCATGGCCTATGACCAATAGCAAGTGACAAATAAGAAACAACTGACAGACCCCGTGGGCTGTCCTAACTCAAGCTTAAGCTACCATTGGTACATGTGAGATGCAGGAAGTGATGAAAAGAACAGTCTATATATTTCACATCACTTCCTGTCCCAAGGGCATTCGCCATAGCTCTCACTATTGCTGTCGCTGTCTCTCGAAGACATGAAGCTCATGGCAGGGTGCTTGGCGTCTTGGCAGTTTGGTGTTTTCAGCTTGCCAGTGAGGTTACTGAGTCCTCCTTTCCTCCTTTCCTTGACCTCCAACTCCTATCTGGCTTGCCAGAGCAGTCCAATTCCTTTTCCTCTCTTCTTCTTAATCTCTTCCCTCTATTGTAATTAAACCACCATAAAACCCCAAGCTGACTTGAGTATTTCATTAGGATTGAATTAATCCCTGGCAACTACTAGTATAATATATTCAGTCAATAACCCCTCATTTTTACCCCTTACACTATCCAGCATTGCTCTTTTCTCAAAGATACCACACTTCTGGCTAGAAGTAGGGTGGTACAAACAAAGGGAAGGGAAGGTGTGTGTTATAATTCTTCTAAGTTGCTGGGGGATAACGAGATGCAAATCAATCATAAATTATTATAATATCCCCCTAAAACTAGTATTTTGCACTATATTATACTATATCATACTATACTATATATAGCACAGGAAAACTAGGAGAAATAGTGATAGAGTTCTAGGCTCAAAGCCAGGAAGATTCATCTTCCTGAGTTTAAATCTGGCCTCAAATACTTACTAGTTGTGTAACCCTAGGCAAGTCACTTAATCCTTTTTGCCTCAGTTTCCTCATCTGTGAAATGAACTGAAAAAGGAAATGGTAAACTATTCCATTACCTTTGCTAAGAAAACCCCATTTGGGTGAAGTGTTGGGCAGGATGGAAAAATTACTGAACGACAAATGTCCCCTTACTTGTAATATTCAACTTCTCTCCCCCCAAATCTACATTTATATCCTCAGTTATTAAGTTTTTAATAAAGCAAAAGCAGAATCCAAATACAATCAATAATTATGTCTCTTTGGTTTGTTTAATACCATAATCACACACATTCCTCTTTGACTCCTTTTCTCCCTACCCTAGCCATTTCTGGTGATGACATATAGGTAGGAAAACAGAAAACATTTTCCTCAGAGGTCCCCAATTTAAACTTACAGATCTTTGATTATTTTTCCTTTGCTAGATCAATGTTTTTCCATGCCAATGGAAGTCTTCCTTGACCTGGGTAGATAGCAAAGTCAAACAAGTTGCTTTAGAGACTCAGAACTAAATTGTTGGCAGGCCTAGCTTAGATCTGTCCTAAGTAACTGCTCAAAAAAATCTGGTCAAATCAAGAACATGCCAATGCTAAGAATTAGTCTTCTGGTGACTTACAGACAGATGCCAGTGTGTTTGAGAGTAGGAGAATTCTAATGGTTCATCTGCCTGGATGATCCCCAAAGAGATATCTTAGAAACAAGCAGCCCCTTGTTCCTAGAAATAGGTTCTCTTCCCGAGGCAAAGAGCAAGGCCATTCATCTCCTCACTAAACACCTGTCCTGTCCACCCTGGCTCAGCAATAAAGGCTGAGCAGTAAAATGGCAATCTTTCCCTAGCTGGGAGAGCAAGAGACTTCAGGGTGCTTCAATCCCCATTACCCAGCATCTTCCCAATGCTTAAATTAACCCCTGGGGCTAGTCAGTAAAGGGGCTGTGTGAACTACATTATTCTTATAGTGAACCAAATAATACCCTTAATGATCTGAAAAGGTTCAGAATGTGCCTCTCATAAGTATCCAACTTTTCTCCCAGTGGAATCACTCAGAGACTAGGAAAAACAAAGCTTACTGTTTTTACAAACTACCTTATCACATTTGGCTAAAAATTTCCTGGGCCCCTGAAAGAAAACTAAGCAAAAAAAGATGCATGAGACTTTTCCAAATTTGATGTACATATTTACTCTAGGAGCTTTCTTAGCACTGGACTGTTTGTATAAAGGCTGTTTTTGGGGGCTCACACAGCTGTTTAGGTGAAAGTTATAGGCCAAAATTAATCTACACTGAAATGTCAAGCAAAATTAGTGGGCACAATTCTGAAACTGGCAGTTATTTGGGGGGAAATATAATTTTGGGAAGAGATAAAGTAATGGTGAAGACTGAAGGAAAAGGTAGTATGTGTGGATAAAGTCTGAGATGACAGTAGCCAAGGGAGGAAATTATATTAACACACCAATTTATAGGCATGATTTTTCCCTATTGCACCCCTCACTCTAGTTCTTATCTTCTGTATAGATCACATCTTCTTATCCAGAAATAGAAGCACAATTGTGGCAACTCCTATAGAACATTCATGAATTTATATTGTTCTTAATTCTTGATGCAGATAATTCACCTACAAGTATTATTCACTTCTTTTATAAGAGTCTAGTGATGGATCCAATCAACTGTTTATCTATCTTTTAGTCCAGTTAAAGTAGCGATACTGATGTCTTTATTATTCATAGCCTTCACCTTTCAGGAGAATACCCATATCTATGACACCATATAATAAATTGAAGGATTAAAACCATAAGAACAGGAAAAGTGTGATGATTCTCTTTTAACCTACAACAAATGGTTCCATTATTCTTTGAGAATTGCCTTTGATTATAAGTCACAAGCTAGTTAAAGAAGAGCTTTTTTAAAAATCATTTCTTTATATGTAATTACTAATGGACTATGACAAACTATTTTTTCTTCAGACTCCAATTTTCAGTCTCTGCCATTGCTTGTCTAGGTTTTTGCAATAGCTTCAGAGATTTTCCCAAAATGATTATGCTATCATCACAGATTGAGATAAGTCTGCAGTAGGCTAATGGCATTGAACACTATTTAATGGATCCGAAGGGCTATCATATGCAGACTAAGCTGAGGAATGAGCTCAACTATTATTGTTATTAAATAACTAACAGTTGCAAGATCTAAACACTATATTGAGGAAATACAGGATTAGGTGGCTTTGTTATTTAAATCATTTAAAATTGTATACATTGAATTCCAATCTTCTCCCATCATGGTCTTTGATTTTGTGATAAATGTGCATATATTATTCTTCCCTGGGGTACATTCAGTTTAATTAAATTTTACTATTAAGAAAAGCATGAAAACCTGGTTCTTCATAATCCTTGCAAAGCTCGGCTGTGGGAAATATATTTGCTCTGTCACACATCACCAAAGGGTTTACAAAATAACCTGCTGAGATTTTTAAAATGAAATAGTCAGTTACCTACCCAGATTGGTTAAAGAGATGTACAGTGAGTAAGTCCTGAAATTTCTGCTAAACTCCTTAGTTTTACTAATAGTGATAGCATAAATATGAGGAATTCAGAAACACATGGAAGACTTTTATAAACTGATGCTCAGGAAAGCAGACCCTAGAGATCACTATAGACAACCACTATGGTAATTTACATAAAAAGAACGTTGAAACGTGACCATATTTTGATGAACCATGCCAGAAAGTAGATGACTAAAAGGTCTCTCTTCCTTTAGTTGAGAGGAGGAGAACAGTCAGGGGAGGCTACTGGTACAAAATGTAATATCTATATTGTCAGTCAGGGTTGTTTTTTTTTATCATTGTTTAGATTTCCTGCTTTCTCCCATGGGAACATTCATATACAAAGAGAGTTTTGGGGGAAATGACTGTAATATCTAAACAAAGGCATCGATATTTTTAAAAAGCATTGGCATAAAATTAGAATACTAGAATTCTGTTGCTGGTTCTCTAAGACGATCACTAAAGTCCCTTTCAACTGAAAAGTATGATATTTTTTTTGCCTCTTTTCCAAAAGGGAAATCTGCCTATATTGAGGAAATGGTAGAAGGAATCATTCAGAGAACTCAATAAATGTATTTTGCATATCAATGAATTAACACACCATCCTTCTCCACAATTACTTTTTGTGATATTTTTCAGTTTAAATCAAAGTCTGGCCCAGAGTTATGAAACAAAACAAAACTATTATCATGTAAGTTTATCTCCCTGACTTGCTCTAAGGAGTTTGGAAGAAAAGAACATGATTTTTCTTAATGCGAGAACCACAAAGACAAAACATTGAATCATAAAAAAGCAAAACATGCATGTTCTAAAATCGTTATAAGCTTCTAAGAGGCACACAATGGTTTGTATTCCCTGAAATCCTTGGGCTTGTTTCTCTGTGTGCTTGGTTGTGCATTCCCTGAATATACAGAAAACTGCAGCTCGCTGCAAAATAGCGACACAGAGCTGAAAAAAAAAAAAAGCATACAGTGACTCCAAAGTGCTAATCAGAATGCAGAAAAGTACACCAGACACCATACATTTGAAACAGAGCAGGGCTTTTTAAAACTACATTTCATGCTGTGTTGTCATTAACAGAGTGTCCATCTGTAGCTAAGTGTTTTGCCACAGGTAATAGGCTGTAGTTATTCATAATGTTCCTCAAGTGTGCTACCAAATGAATGAATGGAGCACCATGTCAGACCAAAGATGTGTTTGTTTCATTCTATAGTTGGCAATAGAGACAGTTTTGGCTTGTGAGCCTGATTGATGTGATATATTTCTAATAGTCTTGAGAAAAAAAAGGTATCTAAGTAAGGAGGAAAGTGACAGAATGGGCCCAGGGCAGCTCTAAATACATAGACCCCCATAGTGTTCCAATGCTGCTGACTTTTCCTGGCCATTGCTCAGAGGCTCAAGGGTGTTTCCTATAAAAGTTTAACCTTGAGACTTGGTATAATGTGTATAGAATTCTGTGTGTGTATATATAAATAGTTATTTCTTCTTATATCAAGCAAAAAGGCTTCAGAGAAGATTTCTGGTAAAGTTTCAAAATTCAGAAAGTGGAAGCTGAGGACAGGGGAAAGGTGATGACGTGCTTAGGAACAGAACTGAGGAAAAGTCAGTCCTATCCATTTTATGTTACAAAGTAAATTAGAGGTCTGTGGACTCATTACTAAAGTAAACTTAAAACAGTGGTTGGTCATCTTCACATTCATAGACTTAAAATATTCAGCTTCAGTTTTGCTTCCTAATTTCACTCTTTTTTTCTAACTAGTGAATACATTAAAAAGAAAAGGAAGTCCTTCTCACAATTGTCCTGGTTCTTGGAGAAGTTAGGTCCTTTCTGTCTATTGAGTTGTATCATATAGTAAGCACTATACATTCATCTATGTATAGCACATATACATCTCTATGCCTTCCTAGGCTTTTGTGTTCATATGGAAAATGAGAATGTTGGACCTGATGAACTTTACTGTCCCTTTTTGATCTAGATCATAGATGCCTTTTCTAGGTTAAAAGTTCCAGGTAACTCTTCTTAGCTGACACCTCTATCCAAGTGAGTTACTCCGTTCTCATTGTCTGCTAGGATTCTTAATGCTATCTTGTCATTCTCTTTCTGAGTCTCAATGAAATCATACTCTTTTATTCTAAGCCTAGCTTATTCTAGGAATCAGAGTAGGTAAGTGACATTTTTGACAGTGGGGAATTACAGATTTGTAGGGAGTTCCCAGAGATGACATTGGCATATGCAACTTTGAACAGTCTTTCAGGTGGGGACATCATGTGTGTGTGTGTGTGTGTGTGTTTCTATGTGTGTGTGTGTGTGTGTGTGTGTGTAAATAGAAAGTAGAGGACTGGAGAAAAGTGATGAAGTGCTGAGGAATAGAAATGAGGAAAAGTCGGTGTTTCAGAAAGAAGAAACTGGGGAAATAAGCGACTGTCTATATTAGGAAGAGAATAGAAAAAAAGGGAAGGGCATTTGCTTCCATATTTTCAAATAATTAGACATATTTGTAAAATGTCACTGAGGAAAAGCTGATCCATCAATTAACAAATATTAATGAGTAGCTATTATGTTGAAGTCTCAATGTCAGGTCTTTTGGTGCACAGAGAAGTAGGATCCACTTTCACCGAATCTTAACACTGCAGAAGAAACTTCACAGTTTCACCCAGTACCCAAATAGGAAACACCCTGTACAACATCCTTGACAAGTACTCATGCTGCCCCTGATTACACACCTCCAATGACTGGAAACTCCCAATCTCCTCAAAACAGTCCATTCCTGTTGAAGACTGTTCTAAATTGGAGAAAGTTTTTCCTCTAACAAGCTAAAATGTGCTTCTCAGCAACTTCTACACATTGTTTCTGAACCTGTCTTTTTGAACCAAATAAAATTGGTCTAATCCTTCTTTCAAGTGACAGCCTCTAAAGATCAGAAGACAGATAGCATGTGTTTTATTCTTCATAATAATGATTCCTAGTTCCTTCAACATGCCATATAGCATGATTTTCAGGCAACACACCATCTAGATTACCCTCCATTGGACACACTTCCCTTTATCAATGTCCCAGTTAAATTATGAAGCCCAGAATTGCACAAAATATTCTAGATGGCATAGGTCAGTATAAAGGAGAGTGGAACTAGAACTTCCATCATTCTTCCTACCAAGTTTCTATTACTACAGTTTTTTTTTAGGTCAGTAGATTTGGCTACTCTTTTATTAGGAAGTAATCTGTCATGTTGCTTCTAGAGTCCAAAGCAGGGGCAGGATGGGCACTCGTCAAGGATGTTGTATGGAGAGATTGCTATTCAGGTACTACGTGAAACTGTGAAGCTTCTTCTGCAGTGTTAATATTGGGTGAAAGTGGATCCAGGTTTCTGAAAAGGGAGATCATAGCTTCTGCACCATTCCTGAGCATGGCTATGCTATGTGTGACTGTGTTGGGTGTGGCATAGTACAAACTAATGGAATTGGTCCTGATGAGAAATATTTGTGCTCATTAGACCCCTGAATAGATACACCATCTGCCTGAACAGTCTCCAAACTACCACCTTCATTCTTCATATCAATGTTCTATTATTGTAACTTTTTAGTTCAGTGAGTTTGGTTATTCTGCTTTATTAGGAGGCAATTCTAGAGGCCAAAGGATGTAGATTCAAATCTTGTCCATAGGGCTGACAATTGTTTTCTTTGGGAAGTGATTTTCCAAACACATTATACATACTACTCACTGTTTCATGTGAAATCGTTATGTGATAAATATTCATATTTGTTAAGTTCTTAATAAACAACATTTTAAATTAAAAGTCACTTAATTTTTACTATGCCTCAGTTTCCTCATGCTTAAAATGAAATGGTTGGATTTAATAACTTTTAAGGTCCCTTTCAGCTCTATACATTTCTGAAACAATTTTGTCATATGTAAAATGAGGACATTAGACTATAAACACTCCAATTTTCCTTCTAACTTAAGATATATTGTTGACTAATAAATAACTATTTAAACTTCCCTTTACTGTTATTTTTACACATTTTGTTTGGAAGCAAATTATTCCATCTGTGAGAAATGAAAGTAAGCATAACTGAGACCCAGAAACTAAGGGCACCAAATATAGAGCAAGTAACTTAGAAGAAAGAAGATTAACTTGTGAGAAAGGGGATGTGAGGTCTGGGTAAAGGTGATGAAGTATTGAGGTATAGAAATAAGGAAAAAGTCATTACTTCACAGAGAAGAGAATGGGGAAATGGAAATTCATGTCTAAAACAGAAAGAGAATAGAATAAAGAAAAGGAAAGACCTTTGCCTCCATGCTTCCAAACAACTATTCATATTTGCAGAGTTTCACTGGAGAAAAGCTGACCTTAACAGCAAGGAGATTAGGGGATAAGGAGAGGTGAATACTGGGTCACTGGGTAAAACAAATTAAAATCTTCTGAATTGAAGGGCAACCTGAAACACTGAAGTTCCATTGCATTGGATAAAGCCCTTAAAGTTCAGGTGTCAATCAGTGTTTCAGCTTGTAAAATTCTAACTTTCAGGGGTCCAATGTTGACAAATTGCTGGCATTTTGTTTTTCAGGTTAGGCCAGAATGTCATTGAATCAGTTGTTTCTTGTCTTACTATAAGCTCCAACCTCAGTACTGACCAAAATCAGGACATGAAAAAAGCATAGCAAAGAAACAATGCAAGTTTTTTTTAAGGGTAAGAAAATAATGGTATATTGCACTTCTGTATTTCATTATATAGTCCAAAATGCATTCACACACATCATTTCACTCATAAAATGAAGATACACTGACATGAGGCAAACTGAAGTTTGGTGTTGTAGGGTGTGTTGGGCTAAGAAGACATACAAAAAAAAAGCTTCACAAATTGGTAGAGTTTGGAGGAAGAATAAAACCATTTCATTTGAAAGAAGAAACCAAGGATCACAGAAATTAAATAACTTATTCAAGATATATCTAATGAAAAAAAAAACAGAGAAAAAGAAAAATAGTACACATTTGTGTTCTTATGCATGAAAATTTGTATAAGAAACTGTTAAGTTCATTGTTCATAAATTTCATTCAGTTGAAGTGATTCAAGTTTTCAATATAGCATAATAAATTATTCCAAGGCAAGGGAAAGAGAACATTGCATTTCATACTTTTACATTTTAATATACTGTTGCACTGTCTTAGATCATACTCTGACACTTGAACATTTCACTAAATTCAAGATCTCAGCAATCTGGGTACTCCTTTAATCCATACACATTGCAACCCAGTCATTTCTTCTTATCCTGCATAATTCTTGTCATGATTCTTCCATAATTCCCCCAAAGCCTTTATCCCTGACATGTAATGATCCTTGCTCTAGGTCCCCTGACATTTCAGAGGCACCACTGCCACACTGACATTGGTTAGCTTGCTGCTTTCCCTTCTTCTATAATGACTCATTTCCTAGATGATCTCCTTTAAGTTGCTTTTTCATTATCACTTATTGGTAAAATGCTGCAGCCTACTTATGTTTAAGAGCACAATATTTGGGGTCAGGATGCCCTGAGTTCAAATCTAGCCTCAGCTAGGTAGCCAACCCGATAAGTCAGAGAAAATAGCCCCTTAATAAATTCAGGTACTGAGAATAACATGTAAAACAATGGGAATCAGTTTAATACAAAGCTTTATTGCAAGCAATATGGAAAGGGGATAAAGGGAAAGAGTGAACTCAAACACCCACTTTCTTTTAAACCTTTACCTTCCATTATAGGATAGATACTAATGTTGGTTCCAAGGCATTAGAGTGATAAGGGCCAGACAATTAGGATTAAGCGATTTGTCCAGGATCACACAGTTGGAAAGTTTCTGAGGCCAAATTTGAACACAGGATCTCCCATTTCCAGCCGTGGCTATCTAACCACTGGTTACCTAAGTGGCCCAAGGCACACATGTTAACCAGAGAGTATAATTCATGAGGACAACACTGCATTGTGGAGTTCAGAAACATGGGTTCTAGCAAGAAGGTGTGCGCCAATGTGTTCTTCTGACCGTACGTTTATTCTGATTTTGGATGGCTTCCTGGAGCTGGCCAATTTACAAAGCAAGCAAGGGTCAAGGAAAATATTTTGGGGGAGATTTATTATCAGGGAGAAAAAAACAAGCTGCTGATAGACAAAATGTCATTTGAGAGGAACAGCTGCATTAACCTTCAGAAATATTATTGTCAATATTTTTTCCATAAATTTACAATCTCCTTTAAGGGAAGACTTTCATGATGGCCTTAAGACCATGAAGCCTAATCTTATAGTAGTGATTTCCATGCTTAAATTATGTAAATTACAGCCTCCCTAAAGAGGAAATTGTTATGGTGGTATCAAGACCACCCAGACTTAATAGTATAACAATCCAACCATTGGTCTTTGAAACCATCTATTACTAGCATGCTGACAAGATCTATGGGGAACAGTCCCTTTCAGTAAATAGACTTTATAGAGGCAGCCATACTTGGAGAAGAAAGGAGAGTCTTAACTTATCCTAATCTAATGACCCATCCAGTGACTGAAAAGGTCCCATGGCCCACGTAGTGCCACACTCTTTTAATTTCTACCAGACACAAGATAAAGAGAATCAGAGTCTCAAAGACCCTCTAGGCCAGAGTTCCTCAGGTGCCAAGGGAGATGGAATAAATATGAATTATGAGGTCCCCAATATCACTGGACTAGGTCCACCTCATCTACTAAGTTCGCAGACCTTTTGGGGGTGGGGATGTCTATCCACATGTAACATATTTTTAGTACCATTATTTTTATGATGATACTATATGAATTAACAAGAAAAGAAGTATCTTTATAGCAGATATTTATTAGAATCATTGAACATACCATACAATTTATTTCCCAAATGCACATCATTACATTCTCTTCCTCCTATTCAATGCAATAACTGTTCAAAACAGAATTACTAATGGACTAACTCAATGGTCTTTCCTTCTTATTCTAGAGGCACTGATGTGATTTTTAATATCACATAATTGAAATGTTTCCTTTGTATGTAGTAATTTCCTCTGTCACTTATTTGTTTAGGCATTCTTTCCTTAACAATAGCTATGAAAGATGCCTCCATCTATTTTTTAAACAATTTGACATTTTATATTTGTGTAGTGTCCATTTAGAACTTACTCCATTTATATGGAAAAATATTTTGATTTAAAGCTTTATTTTTGCCACTTTCTCATATTTCCAGCAATTTTCATCCAAAAAGGAATTCTTCCCTCAGTTTATATTTTTGTCAATCTCTGAAGGAGTGCTTTTTTTCTGTTGGTTTTCCCCATTAGATTGTAAGTTCCTTGAGAATAGGGACTGTCTCTCTCTTTCTTAATTGTATCCCTGGCACTTAGAATAGGGTCTTGTACATAGTGTATTCTTAATATTGAATTTAAGTAAATTGAAATTCTTCTCTAATTAAACCTATTTTACATTCAAGCATATTTTAGGAGAGTGGGGGGCAGAAGATGATAAAGAATACCTACAGTCCTATCTATGGCATATTGATAATCAGATTTTGGAGCTTCCCTGGCTCAGACCCAGAATGCAAGCAGAACAGAATGAGTTGAATTGTCTTTTGTGGGTCAACCTGGAAACCTAACCATCATTATTACAGCATTCTTTCTAAATCAAATCATCTTCTAAATTTTGAGCAAACTACTCAATTTTGGATCACGGGCTGTTTATAATTTAGTGCCTACTTACAAGGACTATAGAGATATCATATAGACAAGAGCCAGTATAGGAAGGGAAGATACATTTTCAGGCAGATGTAAAGAGATGAAAATGAAAAGTTTCTTTCATATAAAAGGAATTGTGACATGATTAGTAAATGAGGGCCATGCAATCTAATTTGATTCAACAAGCACTTATTAAGCATCTCCTATATGAGAGTTTTGTGCTATGCCCCAGGAATGCAAAGCTCCAAACAGAAACAGATTCTGCTCCCAAGGATCTGGTAGTCTACTGTTTAAGAAACCACATGCACAGAGATAAATAAATACTAAGTAATTTTTAAAGGAGATATATGTCTTAACACCTTAATCGATCAAGAAAGATCTCCTGTAAGAGGTGGCATTAGAATTGAATCATGGAGCAGTAAGGTGGCTCAGTGGATTGAGAACAAAGCCTGGAGATAGGAGATGCTGATTTCAAATCTGACTTCAGACACAACCTATCTGGTGTGACCCTGGGCAAATCATTTAACTCCAGTTACCCAGCTTTTCTCACTCTTCTGCATTGGAACCAATACTTAGTATTGATTCCAAGAGATTAAATATTAATTATGATTAAAATAAAAGGATTAAAATTAAAAAGAATTGAATTTTTAAGGAAGTTAGAAGTTCCAAGAAAGGGAAATGAAGAAGGGAGAGCATTCTAGGCATGGAGAGTGGCTTTTGTAAAGGCACTGAGACAGGAGATGGGAACTGAAATGCTGTGTACTTGGAATGGTAAGTAGGTCAGGTTGGTTCTTGACCTTAGAATTAAAGATAAGTCTAAGGAGCAGCTACATAGCACAGTGGACAGAATGCCAGACCTGGAGTCAAGAGGACTTGGATTCAAATATGACCTCAAACCTAACCTTCTTAGCTGTATGAGTCTTTGCAAGTCACTTAACCCCCATTACCTAGCTCTTACCACTCTTCTGCCTTAGAACTCATATTTATTCTAAGGTGAAAGGTAAGGATCTTAAAAAAAATAACAAAAAAATGATACTAAAACAGAGACTAAGGATGAAAAAAAAAAGATGTCTAAAATTGTTAACAAAAAGAAATGTTCAACTGCCTACTTATCCACAGAAAGTGAAGATTATATTTTCAAACCATACTGTTTTTTAATGGATCAAAAATATTTGCTCTCTTCTTAAAAGATGGTAAAGATGCGACAAGGATATAAGATGTTTTAACAGAACTTTCAGAGGGTCAATTTAAATATTAAGGACAATATCCCTTAATAGAACAGACACAAATGTTTTGAAACTCATGTTCTGATGAAGATATTAATCAAATTCCCATACCTGGTTAATTCTTTTCCTTTTAAAATAGCTAGGTATTAATAAATAAATACTTGTTCCTGCTGTTCTCTATATTACCAAAATAAAAAGACAAAGATTTGGCAAACCAAAGACTCTTCTATTCTATATGCCCTCTACATGCCCCTCTTCTGTCCTCCAAAGAAAACTTAAACTGCAATGGAAATTTAAGAAAAAGGTGAGCACAGTAAATTCATTTCAGGCTCTGAATATGAGTTAGTCTGCTTGGTTGGAGGCAAGATTAGGTATATGAAATTGAAAGGAGTAAAATATAAACCTTTTGAACTAATTTATGAAAGATTTAAAGAAAGAAACATATGTTGAAAAAAACTTGACATGTTTCTGAAAATGAATGGGAGTTACTGGAAGCACTTGAATGTGGAATGGTGCTGTCAGTTGGTGGCAGTTACTAATCAGACCAGATTCTCTTCTAGTATATATTACATCCTGGATTTAAATAGAGAGTTTTAGAAAAGGTAATGAAAGCCACTTGGTGCATGGAGGTATTAAATTGCACCCAAACTTCTTTAAAATGTTAATTCTCCTTCTAAAAAGCTTAATTTACTCTAAGGTGATGACTTAGTTCCTAGAAGAATTTCAGTTTAATACACATAGTGTCCTGAAGGTATTCACAAAGTTTGACTTAAAAGTTGATTTTATTTCCATATTAATTTTTTTC
This sequence comes from Monodelphis domestica, assembly GCF_027887165.1. Lineage (NCBI taxonomy): Eukaryota > Metazoa > Chordata > Mammalia > Didelphimorphia > Didelphidae > Monodelphis > Monodelphis domestica. The sequence continues at coordinate 253,338,669 of NC_077229.1, forward strand.
CTGAAAAACAAGAGACAAGGAAAAGGGCATACTATACATGTACTATAACTCTTCAGACAGGAAAATGAGCTATGTTCTCTTGACATAACCCCATGAGATAATGTCCAAGACATAGTGCTCTTTTCATTCAAAAATAACTCTTGCCTCTCATGTCAGTCAGGGTAACTTCATAAAAACTTTTGCAAATATGATCCTATAAAATGGTTCATTGTGTCATGAACACAAGTGACTTTATTTGCTTCTGTAGATATCATCACTTTGAACATCTGCAAAATTTTTTACCTGAGGGTCTTAGTTCTCAGTTCCTCTCTCAGACACTTTGCACACTTGCATTGGCCACATGTGGCTTTTGTCTTTTTTATCACTGACTTTGATAAAGATACAGGATAATTACCAAGTTTTTCAGATAACATATAGTTGAGAGGAATAGCTAAAATACTGTTCAAGTGAGTCAGGATTAAAAGGGATCTGGACATTGGGCCAAAATTAATAAGATGAAATCCAATTGTAATAAATGTAAAGTTGGGTTCAGAAAATCAGCTTTGCAACTATATGATGGGAGGGGGTCTTGGCCAGATAGGGTTATTTCTCTGAAAATAAAGTTCTGAGACTTGTCAGTTTGATGGACATCAAACTCAATAGGAGCGAACTACATGATATGGGAGACAAAAAAGCTAATGCAATCATTGGCTGCATTAAGAGAGGCATAACTTCCAGGAATAGTGAGTTGATGGTGCTATTGCACTGTGCCCTCATCAACCAAATCTGGAGGAAGTATTGTGTTCATTTCTGGGAACCACTTTTTAGGATTGACATTAATGAGCTTGAGAGTGTCTGGAGTGGCTCAAGTAGGGTGTAAATGACCTCAGGTCTTGCTTTTAGAGGGTTGTTTGGAAGAACTAGGAATGTTTAGCTAAGAGAAGAGAAAACTATTTTGGAAAACATGCTAACTGTCTCCAAAAATGTTAAGAGCTGTCACCTGGAAGAAGGATCAAATTTGTTATGTTTAGCCTCAAGGACAAGACTAAGTATAATGGATAACAGTTGCTAAGAAATAATTAGATGATGTAACCCCCCCCCAACAATTAGAGCAATCTCCAAGTGGAATGTACTGCAATGGGTTCCTCCTCATAAGATATCTTCAAGCAAAGGCTGAATGGCTACATGTCTAGCGTACAGAAACAAGGGTTGTCTTTGGGTTAAATTATGCACACCAAAGTTCTTTTTCACTTGAAAATTATACCTAAAATTTTATAATTCTGTGCTTCTTAAACCCTGGAAACAGAAGGAAATAAGTAAGTTTTTTGGGGAAAAGGGTACCATACAGTTCAACCTTTGTCCCAACTACTTCTGACCTAAAAACAACTCAATATCAGCAATTCACCTACAATGATCCAGAGACTCTCTCATATCTATATAAGAGGTCTTTATGATTTTCCTATTCAATAGCAAAGGTGCTAATCCAAGGAGGTCTGAATGAAGCATGTACCTGCATAACTAATGAAAATAATCAGGCCAAGGTGTAAAGGTATTGAATATATTTTTCATGTGCTACGGGAATGAAAATTCAGTATCTTAGATAAAATAATTTACCCAAAGTGTCCCAATAATCTTAGTGCAGCTATAAGCTTTGATTTTCATAATACAACATATAATATATACTGTACAATGGATACAGAAGGCATTTTGACATATTACAGTCTTATCTTAAAGTTATGAAGAAAAGGAAATATTTCTACATATCATCTATCTACCTGTCTCAAAATTGTCATTGAAAGGATATTAAAAGAATTTTTAAAAATACCTGCTTCAAATTATTATCCCCAACTCCTTGAGACAATGGATTTAAACTATTTTTTTCTCTTTGTAATCCTATCACTTTGCTCAATGCCTAGCACATAGTGGACACTTAATAAATACTCACTAATTAGTTGATTGATGGTAAAGTGAAGTTTATTATTTTTTTCTCAAAATTCACAATGGGAGCTAGTGATAAAGGAATTGGATGGGCAGCATTTTTATTTCCTTTTTGGTATCAGATCCCTAAGCAAAGAAGACCAGCATACCTGGTCCACTGAGAGCCCTGGGGTTAGGTGGCACAACCTTTACTGTTGCTGAGGAACTCTTTTTTACTTTGAAGAGCCCTACAAGGCAAAGCTCCAATTTTCTTCTTTTTGCGTTCAATTAAATGGCATGCTATGCTTGGGTAACCTTGAGGGGGTGGAAGAGAGCCCCACAGAGTAGACATGAGCTTAGTCCACAGCTCATTACTTTATCTATTAAAGCACGCTCTTTCCTATAAAGCAAGAGAAGGCTGTCATAAAACCCAAGAAATCCTGTTGATAGTAAAACAATTGCATAGTAAGTATAATTATATGTAAAGAAAATCCTTCTTGAAAAAATGTTTCTTTTCTTTAGAATTGGAGGACTGCATTAAAAAAAGAAAAACAGAAAATTCCTATAATGCAGTCTGCCAGACATGCTTTCTTTTTCTATTAATGCCTAAAGCAACAAAAAAGATAATCCTAAATCTAGAGCTTGGTTTGGACCTATCCATGTTCACCAATGTCTTGTGTGTGTTTAACAAGCAACTATCTATCCCACACAACTTTTTGTTTCCTTGGCAGTGTTCGTGCTGTTTGATTGACAGGCTTTAGCTGTATAGAGCTGACTTTTTTAAAGAAAGGAATCATAAAACCATTGAACTAAAAGGTACCTTAGAGATCATATAAACCTCTCTTCTCATTTTTCAGATAAGGGAATTGAAGCTCAGAGGACCAAGTGATTTGCTCAGGTCACACAGCCAATTAGGGCCAGAACTGAGATTAAAATCCAAGCATTTTTCCCCTTTACACAGATGGAATGAATCGTCTGATGGCAATAGGGAATTTCTTGTCCTTAGAGGTCTTCAAACAAAGATTAAATGCCCACTCTCTGAGGAAATGTCATAAGGAAGATCTCTGCTTTGGGTAGGATGCAAACAAAATTATCCCTGATGTCTCTTCTAGCTTTTTAATTATATGAGTCTATATTGCTTGATCTAGACTTACACAGATTTGGGTGACAGTAGAAGAAACAATATATGTTCATCTCTCATCACGAAGAAGGGGGGATTAATTATTCTCTTAAAAGGAAAGTCTATCATTGGTATCAGAATCTGCTTACAGATATCCACCATGTGGATCTCCCACAATACATGAAGAAGAAAATGAGTCCCTGACACTTTGTAGCAAACGCAAGGCTTGCTACTCTTCCTCACGCTCCTATGACCAACTCCTTAAAAGGGAGTTCTTCCATTAGCCTCCATTGCCAATGCAAGAGACCATTAGTGATATGACTGGGCTGTGACAGAATGAGGAGAGGAAGGTTAGAAGGGCTTCTAGTGTAACACAAAAGTGTCAAACAGGCAGTCAGATGAATATATTATTAGGAAATATTTAACAAAATAAATAACAAATAGATGACATCACATTTTAAACTAAATCAATATGCAGCCCAAAGGGCATCTGTATATATGGGCCGGTGACTTCTCTTTCTCTTTGATTTGACATTTCAAGTAGTGGGCACTCCACACATACAGTCAGAAGACCTGCGTTTGAATGCTAACTCTTACATTTAGAATGTGGCCATCCACATTCTAGTGTGTGTGAAGTTTTGCCCTCATCTGGCCTCAATTTTCACATCTTAAAAATGAGAGAATTGGACTAGATGACCCTTAAGGCTCCTTCTATTTCTATAATTCTAGAGATTGGAGCAAGGACTAAAAGTCAAGTGAAAGCAGTTGTGATTCTCACAGTTTACTAAGTTCGAGGTCTTCCTCCATTAAACACTGAGTTTTATAAGAACAACAACACGCACGTGTTTATGGTGCTTACAGTGTGCCAGGCACTGCAATAAGTACTTTAGAAAGATTATCTCCTTTGATTCTCCCAATTTCACTGGGAAGTAGGTGCTATTGTTACTTGGTAAACATATTGGATTGGGGATTTGACCTTTGATTTTATAAGTATCATGAATTTCCAGTTTAGGGAACTCTCTCTACCAATGTGGATTGTCAACTTCTCTATAACTTACTGTCTTAAAGATTTCTCTAAAAAAATATTTCTCTAATGCACTGGGAAGCTGAGCCAGTATATATCCAATGTGATCTTTTAAACTAGGTCTTGACTTTATTTTTTAATGTAATTTTATTTTTTAAATTTTCCATGGTTACATGTTTTATGTTCTTTCCTCTCCTATTTCCTCCTCCCTTCTGGAGCTAACAAGCAATTTCAGTGGGTTACACTTGTATTATCACTCAAAATATATTGCCATGTTATTCATTTTTGTAAAAGAGTAATCTTTTAAAACCAAAACCCTAAATCATGTACCTACAAAAACAAGTGATAAATCATATCTTCTGCATTTCTACTCCCACAATTCTTACCCTATATGTGGATAGCATTCTTTCTCATAAGTACCTCAGGATTGTCCTGGATCATTGCATTGGTATTAGTAACTAAATCTGTTACAATTGATCATCCCACAATGTTTCAGTTACTGTGTATAATGTTCTCCTAAACTAGGTCCATTCCTTAATTGTCCCTAATGTAAACCCAAAGATAGATTTTTTAAAAATCTGCTTTCCAATGAATTTTGTGGTTTTTTTAAACTCTTAAAACTGATGGTAGATTGAAGCCTTTTCTCTTAGTTTTAAACATTTTCTATTATTTTCAACCTCATCAGTCATAAAAGTATGTGAATCTAGATATTTGTCCTCCTTTTCTTTGTAAATAATGCATAATACAACTTTGGTTTTCCAGGGATATATTATTCACTTGCTTTTCCTTGCTTTGACTACCTTGCTTTTCCACCTTCATGCTGCCCATCATATTTTCCACCTCACTGCCCATTAGTCACCTCTAGCAGATGGAAAGTGGGGAAAGGGGAAAGATAGTGACCTCTTTATTCTCATGTTTGTCATGAAACTTTGTAAAGGTCAAATGGAAAGAGCTTGAATTCAGTTGTTGAAATGAAGTCAAGAATTGACTGTTATAAATATAAAAAATTGTCTGTAATAAAATTAATTAGTAAAAGGGAAAATAATTTTTATCTATGATGCAAAAAAGTTCATCACTTTTCAAATTTACTTTTCTCATGCAACCTTTGTGATAATCTCAAATAGTATATTTTATTTCTGACTCTATATAATCTAATTTTACTTCTGTTTCACTGTCTAAAAGCTCCCTCTCCTGACAATACAGAGTAACATTTTCTATCATAAAGATACATAAATACATATGTATATGCACACCCACATATATTAATTCTTACAAGGAAACTTCCCAAAAATCAAACTTTTTATGCAGACTTCAATCTGAAACCACAATACATTTTAGGTTAGTAATTGAAAAATATTATCTTATTTAGCTAATTATTTTCCAGAAGGACCTCGAAAGATGATACAGTAATTAGTGCTAGTGAGAATATCAGAAACTACCATCATCATTTATGCCATCCTTTGTTTAGGAAGAGGAAGTGTGATTAACCAGTTATTAGTAGCCATAAGCTAAAAGACAACACGGCCATCCAATGCAGCTGAGGAAGTCTCCAGCTGTAACGACTTTTCGTGCCACTGGACCCAGGCTTCCAACGCCGAGAGAGTGGGACTATCTCTGTGCATCGACTTTTCCACTTAAATCTTCATGCACAAGTGTCTTTGTGCACAAAAATGCACAAAGACAATCATCATCCTCGGTTCGAGAGACAACCAACAAGTAGCCATATACAAGGAGTTATAATTCTAGTTGTGAATAAGGATTTACCTTAAGCAAGTCATATTCTTTCACCAGTTGTCTTTCTGTGCATAGCCACAATGTTGTGAAATAAATAAATTTTGGAAATTAGGATTTTAGTCTTTAATTATGTGGCAAAACATAAGCTCACTGATCAACCCAAGAGACTCTTTCCAAAATCACACTACTTCAGTAAAGATTTGAACCTAGATCTTTTTACTATAATATCAATACTTTTTCTGTTGAAGCACAGGGTTTTAAAAATCTGAAGAACAATAATATAATCTTCAACTTGGTACCCTATAACTACCATACTGAATGTTTTGGGTTTAGATAGCACTGACAGAGAGGACTACGTGCAATTATCTGTCCTAACTTTATAGAATTGCTAGAAGTCATAGAAATGGTATTTGTTCCATGATTCTGTAGGTGGATTTACAATGATGTGACTTTCCCACTCACAATCCTATACTGGTTCCTTATTGGTTTTGATGTCAGGTCCAAATTCCTCCACCTGACTTTTATGGCCCTTTATAAATAGGGCAGAGCCTACCTTACCTAACCTTATTTAACTATTCCCTAATATATAGTTTTTTCCTCCAGGTAGATTAGTATCATCACATTTCAATAGGTAGGCTATGTTCACTCCTACCTCCAAACATGTTCCCATTATTCCTTTAATCTTCACTCATTCATCCTGACTTCTGTCCACTTTTTTAAGCCCAATTAAAATTCCCACTTCCTCCCTGACACCTTTTACAACTACTGTGACTCATAGTTGGCTTTCCTATCTATTAACTCCTATTGTATTTTAAACATTGTGTGTGTGTATAATACTATATATTTATTTAAAACATTGCATGTGCATGTGTAATATTGTGTTTATAACCCAAAACATAAAGATTAAAACTTAGTCATTTTATTACTTTATGTATTTCAGTTTTGCCTAACTTGCTGATTTGGAACCTTCTTGGAATTACCAGATTACTAATTTAGGGATAGAAGGTATCCTATAGATCATGAATCCAAATATCTTCTTTTCAGATTGGGAAACTGAGTCCCAGAGATTTTAAGGGATTTGTCCGAAACAAAAATAGCAAAATAGCAGGGCAAAAATTTTGAAATAGATTTTCCAATTCCAAATTCAATACACTTTAGGTAGGTTTCATGTCTAAAACCTTTACCTATTCAACCCACAACAACTAGATAGATGAAATAATTTAACTAGTAATTTTATTCAATTAAACAAACATTTGTTAATAATCCATTAAGTATGAGCTATTAAGAATGCTCTTCACCCTGTTCTCTGCCTCTTCATTTCCATAGCTTCCTTCAAGTTCGGATATATTCCATTTTCTGTTAGAAACTTTTCATTGGTCCCCACAAGCTCAAGTGCTATATCTGTTTTTTATTGTTTAGTCATTCAGGGGTGTCTAACTCTTTGTGACCTGGTGGATCTGAACATATCAGGCCCTTTTATCCTCCACTATCTTATAAAATCTATGCAAGCTTAAGTTCATTACTGCTATGACTTTATCTGTACACTCATCCTCTGCGATTCCCTTTTCATTTTGCCTTCAATCTTTCCCAACACCAGTGTCTTTTCCAGTGCATCCTTTCTTCTCATTATGTGGCCAAAGTCTTTAAGCTTCATCTTCAATTTGGCCTTCCAGTGAATAATCTGATTAATATCCTTAAGTACTTATTAATAGATCTCCTTGCTGCCCAACAGACTCTCAAAAATCTTCTGCACCAGAATTTGAAATCAACTCTGTGGTGCTCAGCTTTCCTTAAGATCCAACTCTCACAGCCTTATATTGCTACTGAAAAAATACAGCTTTGACTATGTGGACCTTTTTTTTGGCAAGATGATATCTTTGCTTTTACTATGCTATCCAGATTTTCCATAGCTTTTCTTTCAAGAAACAAGCATCTTTGAACTTCATGACTTTAGTCATCATCTACAGCAATCTGTGAGCCCAAGAATTTAAAATCTGATACTGTTTCCAGGCCCTCTCTCTCTATTTGCCAGTAAATAACAAACCAGTTGCCACCATGTTAGTTGTTGTTTTTAATGTTAAACTTCAAGCCAGCTTTTGCACTTTCCTCTTTCTCTCTTATACAGCCTTGTCTTTCTCCTTTTCCAACCTTAAACCAATCAGTTATTCTCTACTTGTTTCTCACTCTTTACTTAGACCACATACAGGATCCTCAGTAGAAAAGTAAGGTGATTTGGTATCTCCATCTCTTCAACAATTTTCCATATTTTGTTGTGATTCACACAGTCAAAGGCCTTAGTGTAGTTAACTAAACAGAATAGATTTTTTTTTCTGAAACTCCCTTGCTTTCTCTATAATCCAACAAATAGTAATAATTTGATCTCTACTTCCTTGCCTTTACAAAAACCAACCTGATCTTCTGATAAGTCTCAGCTCACATATTGCTGAATACTAGTTTGTATACTCTTAAGCATAACCTTACTGGCATGTAAAATTAGGAGAATCATTCAATAATTTGAAGATTCTTGGGTATTGCCTTTCTTTAAGATTAGGACAAAAATTCATTTTTCTTATCCAGTGGCCACTGCTGAGTTTTCCAAATTTGCTAGTATACTGAATGCAACATTTGAACAGCATCATCTCTTAAAATTTTAAATAACTCAGCTGGAATTCCATCACCTCATATAGCTTTATTGCTAGCAATAATTCCTAAAGCCCCCTTGATTTCATTCTTTAGGTTGTCTGCCTCTAGACCAGTAACCACATCATCAGGGTTATTATTCATGTTAAGATTTTCTGTGTGTGTGTGTGTAGTTTTTCCTGTATATTATAGCCACCTCTTCTTTTTAAAAACCCTTACCTTCTGTCTTAGAACCATTGGCTCTAAGGCAAAAGAGTAGTAAGGGCTAGGCAATAGGAGTTAAATGATTTTTCTGGGTTACATAGCTAAAAAGTATCTGAAGTCAAATTTGAACACAGGACCACCCATTTCTAAGCCTGACTTTCAATCCAATGAGCCCCCTAGTGTCCCCTTGCTTCCTCTTCTTAATCTCTTCTCCTTATGTTAACTCCCTATGATTTTTGTCTTTTATAATGACCATTTTTGCATGAAATATTTATTTCCTGCCTCTAATTTTCTTGAAGTGGTCTCATCTTTTTCATTTTATTGTTATTTCTTTGCTTTGTTTACTTAGTAAAACCTTATTTCTCCTTGTTGTTCTTTGGAATTTCCATTTAGTTGAATATATTTTTATCCTCCTCCTTTCTCTTTCCTTGTTTCTTCAGGTATTTGTAAAGCCTCATCAGATAACCATTTTACTTTCTCGTTCCTTTTCTTTGGAATGTTTTTTGTTGCTGCCTCCAATACATTATTGTGAACCTGTGTCCATAATTCTTTGGGTTCTCTATCTACCAGATCTAATACCTTAAACCTCTTAATCACCTCTATTTCATATCCATAAGGGATATTATTTAGCTCGTACTTATACAGTGGGACATGTGTTCATTTTAATTCTTAATTTTGCAACAAGAAGTTGAGCCACAGTCAGATCCACATCTTGTTTTAACTCACTGTATAGAGAGTTTCTCCACATTTGGTTGCAAAGTATATAACCAATCTGATTTTGATAATAATCCTTTGATGATGTCCATGAGTTAAGTAGCCTTTTTAGATTGTGCAAAAGCTACTTGTTATGACCAGTAAGTTATCTTGACAGAAGTCTATTAGTTTCTGCCCTGTTTCATTTTGTACTGCAAGGCCAAACTTGTCTGTTATATCAGTTGTCTTCTGATTTCTTTCTTTAGCATTTTAAGCAGTTATGATGAATGGGACATCTTTGGGAAGTATTTCTAGAAGTCATGGGCCTTCATAGAACTGCTCATTCTGGCTTCTTTGGCATCAGTGGTTAGACCAAAGAGTTGTATTACTGTGATTCTGAATGGTTTTCCTGGGATTCAAACAAATCTCATTCTGTAATTTTTGAGATTACTCCCCAATACCACTTTTCTCACCCTTTTATTGACTATGAGAGCTACTCCTTTTCTTCTAAGGGGTTCTTTCTTGGTAGTATGTATAATCACCAATTGAATGAAATTTACACATTCTCATCAATTTAAGTTCACTGACACCCAAGATGTTGAGGTTTAACCTCTCTATTTGATTGCCAGCTTACCTTGGTTCATCAATCTTATAATCTTTCTCCTTTATCAAATTAAATGATATTTGTAAACTTCATAGGATAGTAACTGGCACAAAGTAGACATTAATAAATGTCTATTCCTTCTATTTTTTTGTATTTCTTCCATATATATCTTGCATGTACCCAATTATCAAGAAATCAAGTGGGCACCTGCAGACAGGATGAACCCCAAATATTCTACTTTAGGGAGGCACCACTGAATCTTATCCTTTGAGATCTTATGACCTCTTTTGTGCAATTCCAAAAGAAGGTGCTTGCTATCTTCCTGACATGTTTCCACATCTGTTGAGGTCAAGAGTAGGTCATCTACGTAGTTGATTAATTTGCTGTTTTTTAATTTTATATTATTTGTATCTTGGCTCAAAATTTGCTCAAATAAGCTCGGGCTGTCTACGAAACCTTGTGGCAGAAGACTCCAGCAGTATTAATGGCCCTGCCAGGTGAAAGCAAAGATATGTCTCGAGTTCTCATGTATGGGTATGGAAAAGAAGGCTGAGCACAAGTCTACTACTATAAAGTATGTAGCTGTGCTAGGAATAAAAGAAATAATACTATTGATATTGGAAACTACAGAGTGTCTCTTTATAACGTGATTGTTCACAGCCCTCAAATCCTGCATGAATCTATAGAGGTGTTTGCCATCAGGCCCTCTTTTTGGTTTTTTAATGGGCAGGATGGGCGTGTTGTATTCAGATTTACAAGGGATTATTATTCCCTGTGCAATTAATGAGTTAATTACTGGGGTAATTCCCTCAATTGCCCCTTTTGAGAGGGGATACTGAGGAATGGAAGGAGGTGGGCTAGATTTAGTTTTTATCTGCACAGGAACAGCTGACTTAACTAAGTCTACATCAGAAGAAGATGTGGCCCAAAGAGACTCTGGTATATCTTCAGGTATTGCAAAGGTGGGATGCTCTTTTTTCTCCTGATTCTCTGAGAGAATTACAGGGAGTAGATTTAAAGATTCCTCCGGTACTTCCAATGATAAGGAACCATCTGGGGAGCAGGTTATTGTGGCTCTGAGTTTGCATAGAAGGTCCCTCCCCAGCAAATTTAAAGGGGAGTCAGGCATCAAAAGGAAGGAATGTTGTACCTCTAGGGGTCCTACAGACACCATTCTAGGAGGAAGTCTTTTAACTCTTTGGGTTATTCCTGATACTCCCATTACATTCTCTGAGCCAACAGAATAACATTGTAAATCAGGTGTTCTCTTTAATACAGACCAGGAAGTTCCAGTGTCTAATAGACAATCATAATAGGTGTTACCCACCTTTAAGGTAACATGGGGTTCATTAGTATGGGGGGGTAGTGGAAAGGGACAACGGGTAGTAGAACATCAGGGTCTGGAAAATCAAAGGTTATATCCTCTGATTCCTGTGCCCCAGCCCCCCCCCCCCAGACACCTTCATTGTGTTTGGGAGGTTCCTTGGGCACCCCCCTGAAAAGTGCCCCCCTGAAGAGCACCCCACTGAGGGGCATTTGTGCCTCGAGTATTTTTTGGATGAGCACCATTTTTTATATTTTGTTGTGGAGTTATTTCATTTGAGTTATCATTTTCCCAATATCCATTCCTATAGTCATCATTCCTAAAGTTGTGGTTTTCATTGTCATTATATTTATTTCTATAATTATCACTTCTGTAGTTGTTATTAAACTGAGTATTCCTTCCTATAATCTTGAGAAAAGCTCTACACTGTACCATATTGTGGCCCTTCTTCCCACAGAAGTGGCAGGTAATGGATTGATAATTAGATTTCTGGAGAGGGGCAAGTGTCGTTGGTTCATTATCATGCCCACTTTCTAATTTAGTTATCCTATCTATTACACATCTCATTTTTTTCTTCCTTTCCTCCATGTCATCATTATTTTCTTCTTCCTTTTCTTTGTTTCCCTTTAAAACATATATAGCTGTTTTTCGCAATTCTTCAAGGTCCATATCTGACCATCTTGGGCATTGTGTTCTAAAATAATTCTTAATTGCTTTGCAAGAGTTATTGACAAAGATCCTTCTAACTTCTCTTAAGCTAGTTTCTTTAGTTAGGTCCCAATCCAGGTATCTGTCCCCAAACTCGATTATTCTATCCATGAATCTGGAGGGTGTTTCTTCCTCCTTTTGCTTAATTTTTTCAAGTTCCATCCACTTATCTGTATTGTCTGCACATTCCTTCATTGCTGTAAGGATGGTCTCTCTACAACGGCATAGTTGTAGATAATCCTCAGGATTGTTATAGTCCTATTCGGGATCCTGAGATGGCCAATGTGCTGCATTACGCCTCCTGGTTTTGTTGACATGAGCAATTATTTTATTTTTTTCACGCTCACTTAAAAAAGCCTGTAGCAAGTTCTCAATGTCCTTGTAAGATGGATTATACTGAAAAAATATGTCTCCCATCTTTTTTGTTACTAGAAAGGGATCTTGTTCATATGTGGGGATATTTCATGTAAATTCATTTATTTCTTGGGGAGTAAACGGTATCCTATGTCTTAAAGTCACCACATCCCCATTCCTTCCTATTTCAGGTACTTCTTTTAGAGGAAACAGGTCTCTAGTTGAATTTTGTACCTGTGGGTCAGTTCGGCAAGGACAGGTTTCTCTAGGAGGATGAGATCTCCTTTGCGTCAGAATTTGGTTTTCTGTAGGAGAGGGAACATGAGAAACTGGGATTGCAGGGGAAGGCTTTTGGGGATTAAATTCAGTCAAGATTTGCACTATACGAGAGAAGCAGTCTGTTAACTGAGCCATAGGGAAGGTTCTTTCCATCTCTATTTCAGGGAAGGAAATTTCCTCATTCAAAGGTTCAGAAACAGGTCTGTTTCTGGTAGGGTGGGTGTTTGCCAATTGATCCTGTAAGAAACATTTTAGATCTTCTAATTGGGCTTGCATTTTATCCTCAATTTTTTTTTCATTTTAGCATCTCTAAATATAGTATTGAGGAGTACAAAAATGACAGTACATATTAATATAAAAAATTGGAGGTATCCTGCATTCCTCAATGTACCTAATTCTTCAGCTACCATATAAATGTCAAAGAATGTAGTACTTATTTATATATATATATATATATATATACATATATATATATATATATATATATATTGTAATTATTTCTCTAAGAGTCTTCACAAAACATGTGGGGAGCAGGGCAAAGCAAAAAACTTTCCACAGGTTTTTTTTTCTAACCTAGGAAGTTGTTCCTTAAGGGAAAGGATATTTAGAAACAGCTCTCCCAGCCAGGACTTTAGGGTCCTGTTGCTGAGATTTAAAACAGCTGTTTTCTATCTAACTATCAGAGTCACACAGCTGGGAAGTATCTGAGGTCCTATTTGAACCTAGAACCTTCTGTCTCTAGGCCTGGCTCTCAATCCACTGAGCCACCCAGCTGCCCCTTAAGATTAAAGGGAAGAAAAAGAAAAACTGCTGATTCCAATTTAACCTAAGGAGAAAAGAGAAGAGAGAAGAAGTTTTTTATACTCACTTATTCTAGCAGCTGTGTCTTTAAGCCAAGTTAGCTGTTAAAAAGGACTAAGTGGTGAGAAGGTAGAGTAAAAAGGCAAGAAAATTCAGAAGTTTATTGAGAGAATTCTTTAGACTCCCGTGTGGTCAGCCACAATGTGAGATGGAAATCACATTAAAAGACTGATATAAATTAATTTAAGGTCACCAAGGAATTCAGCTATGCAATTCCTAAATGAAAACTCAAGTCAGCAGTCAACCTTTTATGGAATTTTTAATTACTAACAGGAGGAAGAAAGGTGAGAGAGAGAGAGAGAGAGAGAGAGAGAGAGAGAGAGAGAGAGAGAGAGAGAGAGAGAGAGAGAGAGAGAGAGGGGAGCTAAGGGAATAGGGCTTAAATACCCACTCTTCTTAGGCTGGGCCAAAGGCCCAAGGCCTTGGATAGCCTAGGCAAAGAAAAGAGATCAGTCCCTATCACTCATGTGACCAAAATGGAGAAACAGTCTGAGGGCCTGCACTCCAAGCACCAGCTCCAACAACCTCTTCTCCCTCACAAGGGAAGTTCCCAGACTCCTCAGCTGTCCTCTACATCACTTCCTTTGTCTCACCTGTGCCAATGCTGGCTCTAGCTTAACCCAGGACCTCCCAGAGGTCTGTCCCCTTTGCACATATCTGTTGAAGGTCATATTCTCAAATAATTAAATCTTGAGCTTTGCTGCAGCCCTTCCTAAATCCTGTTACCCTGAGTAGGGTGGAGATTGTAGTTTCCAAGACCTGATTCTGTCATTCCAAGTATCTCTATTGTTATTGATCAGGAAATAGCTAAATCCCATCCTCTAAAGAATGGTTTGAACAGGGTTGAGTAGTTTTGAAATTCACACTCCCCAATACCACTTTTCTCACTCTTTTATTGACTATGAGAGCTACTCCTTTTCTTCTAAGGGGTCCTTTCTTGGTAGTATGTATAATCACCAATTGAATGAAACTTACACATTCTCATCAATTTAAGTTCACTCACACCCAAGATGTTGAGGTTTAACCTCTCTATTTGATTGCCAGCTTACCTTGGTTCATCAATCTTATAATCTTTCTCCTTTATCAAATTAAATGATATTTGTAAACTTCATAGGATAGTAACTGGCACAAAGTAGAAATTAATAAATGTCTATTCCTTCTATTTTTTGTATTTCTTCCATATATATCTTGCATGTACCCAATTACTCCATCGCTGGCCTTCCCATTTTAATGTATACTCCCTAAAGGCATGGACTATCCCTCCCTTCACTATTTGAATCCTCAGTACTTAGTACAATTCTTGACACATACTAAGTACTTGATTAATGCTTGTTCATTGACTACTCTTTGCCAGGCAATGAGTCAAGCAATCACTGTGTTAAGCAATAAAAATCTGAGTGTGTAATGCTAGGTAAAACATTTTAAAATAACTGTAGACTATATAAAGAGAGCAGAACCAATGAGCATTCTTATGTTTAGTAAACTAGGTTTTACTGCTTTATTTTGTATTTTGAAATGCTAATTAAATATTCATTTTCAAATGAGGTGAACAATGAAATTAATCCTCAAATTTTATATTCTTCAGCTTCCAATTAGTTTTGGCAAAGACTTTTAGTGGTAGAGAGTTAGATTTTGAAATCAGAGGCTCATTTTGCCCTGAGTTTTCTGTTTCAATGAGCCAATGTTAAATATGCAATAGGATGCATAATAATAATATATACAACACCAATTTTGTTTCTTTTCAAATAGAACGCTCACAGCCTGATTAGATGATGAAAAATACAACTTTGCAGGATTCATTTACTGTAAATTGACTGAAATTGAGTGGAAGAAAACCCAAACCTATTTGCAGCATAGATGCTATTTCCATGTGTATAATAATTATTTCTTAGCATTGATTTGAGTAGCTCTAATTTGCTTTCACATTTAATCAATAGAGAGCAATATTTGGATCAGAAGCTTTCTTGAGTAATATCATAATTACTGAATTACACAAGCTTCTCTCCCTCTCCTTGCCACTACTAGTGATTTTAAAGCTTCAGCTCCTACCGAATTCTTTAGTCCCTTTGGAATTCATGTGACATTTTACATGGAAAGAAGTGTAAAATGCCACTTACTATGCTCCCATCCTATAAATTATTCATCTCTGCAGTTTATCAGACAGCTTTGGCTTGTAGATAAGGAGTAGCCTCTCATTTGTTGCACATATCGAATAGGCCTAAACAATAAAAAATGATGTGCAGTGGGGAGCAGGCAGGTAATCTAAGCATGCACATTTGGGGAGTGGGACATTCCCCTCTGAGAACAAACAGCCTCACCAACTTCACTGAAGCTATTGAACCCCATTGGCCTGCAAAGTGTTATAGAATGAAGAATAAACGTTTCTTAGCTGACATAGTGGACAATAAACCAAATCCCTAAGATCTTTGACTGAAAGGTACAATGATTTTGCATTAACTAATAGCATTGGATTGTAAATAAGGATATTTCTAAAATAAGACTTGGCCATACTGACAGATGCACACTCAGAGTAGGGAGGGATCTCAGACCTCAGCTGATCCAACCCAGATCTGAATAGAAATGACCTTTACAAGAAACTCTTTCAGCCTCTCTTTAAAATTTTTCATTGACCAGGAACTTTTGACCTTTTATCTCAGGGAGAATAATCCCACATTTTGACATACTCATATATGTATTTGTTTTCTCCCACATTCGAGGGAAAGGTCCCTCATCATAGTCATTGTTCTATTTTTTGTACTTGTTTCCCCAGAACCTAGCATGATGCCTGGCATGCAGTAACTGCTTCAGTGGGTGAGAGAGCTACAGTAGTCAGTAAGACCTAAATTCAAATCCCACCTCAGACACTTGCAAGCTGGGGGACCCTAAACAAGTCACTTAAACTCTCCATGCTTCCCTTTTTATTATTTCTGTAAAGTGGAGATAATGACAGCATCTACATAAGGCTTGTTGTGAATATCAAATGAGAGAATATCTGCATATCACTTCTCAAACCTTAAAGCACTATACAAATGCTAGTCCCTGCCTTTAAGTAAATCCTTGTTGATTGATTGGATACTTTCAAGATTAGATACAGAAGGTGAAAGGAAATTTAAAAAGCTATTTTATGAGGTTCAGTATCACCCAGAGCTTGTGTGGTCATAGGTAGTCTGTGAAAATACAAGAGGTTCATTTTTATAAAGTGAGGGACTTTTCAAGCGGCCCTATGCTGTCTCACAGTTACCAGAAAACTCCACAAATAAAACATTCCATGGTTTGGGAGGAAGTAGCAACATTTAGGAGGCCTTGCCCTGGAAACTTAGGTGAGCTCAGGCTCTTACCTGAAGCTCTTTGGTACCAGACATGTGGGTGATCATGTATGTCAGAACAAATTAATATGGGAGATAACCAGTTAATTTTAGAGGGAGGGTTAGGGAATTCATTTAGATATATCTGATAGGTCAACTGCCCTTGGGGTCAGAGAAGAAAATATGGATCATCAAGGCACCAAGATTTTCAAGAGAAGATAGAAAATAAGAGAACTAGGAAGGGTCAGAGAGGATTCCTAAGAAAACATTTGAGCTCAGAAATTCAGGAGATTTGTTTTTCTTTACTTTTCTGGACTATTTTAGTAACTCCTATCCTAGCAAGGGGCAGGCACTGGAATCACTGATTTCTCACATCACATGCATTGCCCTTAATTCAATTTAGTTTAAAAATATTTATTAAACATCTGTTATGTGAAAGGTCCTCCTTTCAGCTTTTCCTTCATCTTTGTATGGCTATTCCAGGGACATCTCCCCTTTTCTCCAAGCCTATGTTCTGAAATCAAGCGTGAGCATGTTGGTACACATATATAATTAAACTTTCCTGCAGTGTGAGGAGAATTATGAGAATTGAAACAATATTTAGATTTCTGTTCCTTGGCTTGACTCACTGAAATAATGCCTCTAGAAATATGACTAATATTAATGGTGATACTGATAAAAAAATATAGTACTTACAATAGCTAACATTTATATAACAGTATAAGGTTTAAAAATATTTTAAACCCGTTGTCTCATTTGATCTTAACAACAACCCTGTAAGTAGGTGTTATTATCCACATTTTATAGAAATAGGGTCTGACGGACACAAATCTCAGGCATTTTTATAGTTGTGCTTCACCACTATAGACTCCAAAGACCAAGATCTCCAGTAATGCTGATGGAGGAACTAGATAAATGAGACACCAGAGATCAGGGGAAATTGTATGTGGGTATACAGTTTTTAGGATTGCACATTGCTTCATCCTTTGCTCTTGGGAGATGGACTTCTGATCTTCCATTTTATTTGGGCACTGGCAAAAGAAAACACATATTGTATGAGGAAAAACTGCTCTCTGCCCTTGATGCAGTAAAGTAGTATTGTACTTTGGTAACTGAACTTTTTCATTGACTGACTGCATGGTCCAAATCTGTAGTGGTCAAGAACAGCGTATTTGAGACTTTAAATCCTTGCTTGGAGAAGAGACATGAACTGCTGGCTGAGACTGGTGGAAGCAGTTACCAGGGAGAATTCTGGAGTGCCAGGGACTGTATATCAGCCATTACAGAATGCAAGGTAGTCAGCAAGAAATGGGAGACAGATTTATTTTTTCCCTACTGAGTCTCTCTGAGATAATCCAGGTTTAGTATCCAGAATGCGTGTGAGCACACACACACACACACACACACACACACACATTCTCTCCCTCTCTCTCTCTCTCTCTCTCTCTCTCTCTCCCCCACCCCTTTATCCTCTTTTCCACAACCCGTTAGTGTCAGAAGGATTTGCTGTACATATGTCCAGTAGAGAAGAAAGCACTTCTGACCATGATTGACTATAGGATTGTCTTATGAATATTGTGAGTCAAAACTGTGGTGGGAAATTTCCCTGATAAAAAGGGAGGGTGACATTTTCTTTATTTGTTTTTCTGAGTTTATAGCAGCATTTCATCTTAAAGTCCTACATCAGTTGTATACCACCTATGGGCACTCCATTTACCTTCTTAGTGTTCCAGAAAGGAAAAACAAAACATTCTTCCAGATTATAAATTGCAGAGCAAGGGCCAGTCTGCACTGGTGGAGGGAGGTTCCTTAGTAGGATCAGCTTATAATAAAGGAATATCAGGTCTTCCAATTAAAAAAAAAAAACCTTAGGTAAATGCTGAATACAGATCTAGACCTTCCCTACCACAAAGATATATGTGGAGCTTGGAGAAGTAAAAGGAGAACAGTAAAAGGATATAAAGGATGAAGCCCTTTAAGGAAAATGTTTCATCTTTATACAATATAAAGGAAACTAATACAAGTAAATTAGACTCTGAAAAGCCATTTTACTAGTGGCTTGGGTATAGCATCATCTAGTGGACAAAACACATATTAAACTTCTGGTGGTTAATTAACCATCTGTGTTATAGGCTTACGGAAAGGTAGGACACAAGCTGTTGTGGGTAGGTACATAGAGCACCAACCCAATTTTACACACATCTTGTCCCACTGTCACATACTCAGTAAATGTTGGATATTGTTGACCTTAAAACAGCACATAACATTTGTTAAGCATCTACTCTTTTTAAGACCCTGAGCTAGTTGCTGAAATAATTGTGACAGTCATTCCCTTAAGGAGCTTACATTCATTCTCCTGAAGATGGCATGAAATATAAAATGTATATGAAAAACATGTAAAATGGAATATGAATTGGTAAATAAAAATATGACTGACAAATATAGTAAAATCATGAATGAAAGGGTGCCCAACTTCTGCTCTTTGGATTTCTGTGACTTCTGGAAATGCCTAAGAGATTGAAGTCTTAGATTATTTCAAGCATGAATCTGTCACCAATCTTGTAAGCCATGATAACCACTGCCCAGCCCTATAGGATGTTTGGAACTTCCAGCATCTTCCTATATTGCCCAGTTCATAAAACTTAATGAAATAAAAACAAAGAAAAATAGATACAGAAGGAAAGCCTTCCAACAAGTAGAATATTCAGTGTCACTATTTGGTATACAGAGATTGAACCTAGCCCTCTTGCTTATATTTTATCTGAAAACAAATGTTAACTCTGCAAAACAAAGGTCAGTTTAAGAAAATTACTCAAGTCTGCAAGCATTATTAAGTACCTACTATGTGCCAAGCACTCTGCTAAGCTCTGGGGATAAAAAGAAAGGCAAAGAAACAAATAATGACCAAGCAAACAGAGAGAGAGAGAGAGAGAGAGAGAGAAGAAATGACTGGATGAATTAACAAATATATGACAAAAGGAAGGAACTAACGAACAAACAAATGAATGAAAGAACGAAGGAAGTTCCTGTTCTTGAGGAGGTCACAGTCTAATAGAGGAAACAAAAGGCAAAAAACTTGTACAAACAAGACATATGGAAGACAAATTAAAGATAATCTTAGAGAAAAGAAGGCTCTCAAGAAAGGCTTCCTGTAGAAAATAAGATTTATCTGGGACCTGAAAGAAGTCAGGGAAGCCAAGAGATAGAGATAAAGAGGGAATCTTAGTTATGGGGGACAGCCAGTTAAAATGCCTGGAGCAAGGAAATGTAGTGTCATATGGGAGGAATAGCTAGCTTCGCTTTTACAAAATAACTACATTCAATTTCTCTGGAGGAAATTAGTAGGTGTCCTCATCACAGCTAATAACAAGAGCTTCTACCATTCTCATTATTATAAATCAATTGCCCTGCCTTCCTGTTCATAGTAACAATGAGATTCTAGGAATGACATTTGTCAGGGGAACATTGACAAAACTGGACATATCTACAGTATATTGGTGAAGATCCGAGAAAACATGACCTGAGAGGAATTATATATGTTTAACCTGATGGTTATCAAGAAATAGTATAGTTACTCATCTGGAGATCTTTCATGTGAAAGAAGAATTTTTCTTCTCTGATATAACCTAGAAAGCAGAGTTAGTATTGGTAACCAGAGGGATAAGACAAGAAGTTGAGGGTAGAAATTATTTTTGGGATTTTTTCAGCTAAAAGTAGAGGGAGAGCCTAATAATTAGGCCCATCCAAAAATGGAATGGTATGACTTCAAACAGTAAGCCTTCTTTCACTGTCAGTATTAAAATAAAGGATGCAAAATTTGTGTATGTTGTAAATACTGACTTTTAAAGGTTAACAGGAAGTGTGTCATAATGAATAGAGTATTGAATTTGGAGTAAAGAAAACTTACATTAAAATCTTGCCTTAATATTTACTGCATGACTATGAGCAAGTCATTTAATTTCTCAAGGGTTCATTATTCTTATTGGTAAAATGATCCTAATATGCAACACCAATAATTTGCAAGTAGGTCAGTGTAGTTGGATCACAAAGCATGTGGAAGGGAGCCAAATGTGAGAGGATAGCAAAAAAAAAAGGAAGGGGACAAATGATAAAGAGCTTTAAAGTCCAAAAGAGGAATTCAAAACTTAATTGAAAGTGAGGGAGAGTCACTGAAGCTGATTGAGCACAGGGATAACAGGTTATATCCTAAACTTTAGCAAAAATCATCCTGTAAACAGTGAATATTTCTTAGGGAGCCAAAAGATACCACCCAGTGAGAAAGTCATGCTAGACACTAGATACTCCATCAGGTTCCAACCTTCAATAAAATATATATATATATATAAATATATATATCATACTCTCCAACCAGTTTATTTCCTTTTGTTTATTACTGATGCTGGTTTGGACCCAAGAGAGTGAAACCTCTTTCTGGGTGATCCACAATTCTTTGATTTTAAGGGCTGTGACATTTTTTCAATCTCGACAACACATTTTCACCACTTGCGCTATTTAAAATCCAACATCATTTCAAGTAGTTGTCAATTTCAATAGAAGGCAATTTCAAACTGAAATTCTTTGAAGCTCTCAATGGCATGTTTAACACTGAAAATTCCTCTAGTCAAAAGGAGGTAGATTTAACAATAACTTAAATATGCAGATATTTCCATTTCACAAAGAACCATCAGTTCTATTAGCAGCAGTGATTGGGGGTGGGGGAGAGACTTGCTAATATTAGCTCAGTTTCCCCACACACACACCTTTTAGTTTGCACAAATAGAGCTTCTTTAAAAGCCTTTACTCTGTTTTTACAGCCTTTCTAATACATCCACAGAGATGAAGCATTGTGGATGGTGACTCAATAGGCATCTTGTTGTATTCTCTTTAATCTTCCTCTGGCATGACCTGTTCCTTGTACAGTTTAATCCTCACATTAATATTTTAATATGGTCTTGATTGTAGTGGGAGTGAGCAGGAAGATTCGCTTGAGTCTAGCTGAGATGATTGCTTGTGTGATTTCAATTTTGTATATTAGCATTCTAGTGCTGGATAGGAACATATTAGTGAAATATGCCTACCTCTGAATGAAATACTGCCTTGCCATAATGCAGTATGATAGCTATACTCTGTATTCATTAGGAAAGAACTAATTGGTTCAGGGTGGGGGAAGGGACCATAAATTTTTCCCAGTAAAGGCATCCACACCTATTTTAAATTTTCTTGTCTTTCAACTTCAGTACAAGCATAAATATACACACATGTACACACACACAAATCCATGCATGCATGTACATGTACCCATGATTACTGTGTCTTTATTTGGGCTTTTCCTATGTAAAATATCATGGATCATACTAAATGAACTCTATGATTCCATAAAATCGTTGTCCTTTAATTTGATATTCAATACTTACTAAGTGTATACTTATAAAAATAATAACATATAACATTAGCACAAGCACTTTAAGGTTTACCAAAGGCTTTCATTGCAATAGGTTTGTAAGGCAGAGGATGATAACTTAAAAATTTTGCAAAGTATATTTCGTGTTCTCTAATTTGATCTTTCCAACCATCTAGTATAATAAGCTGTACAGATATCATTCTCCCCACTTTAAAGCTGACAAAACTGAAGTCCAGAAAAGTTAAATAATTTGCCCACGGACACACAATTAGTAGGTGTCCATGGCAAAACTTGAGTCCAAGTCAATTCTCATTCCAAGTCCATCATGCTTTTCATTATACTATATGGTTTTTCCCAAGTTCTACAAGGATACTCTGCATTTCATTTGATAAGGCTAGTATAATTAGCTTCATTTTTGAGATTAGTAAACTAAATTTGAAAGAGATTCTAATTTAACTGGATTCACAAAGCCAATAATGAGCAGAATTGGAACTGAAATCCAAAGTTTCTGAAATCATGGTGAAGTTTAAAAAGTTATGACTTTGTTATTCAAAAACCTGCCTTTGATGGATTTTAGGTAAGGATGGCAACATCATCAGTTCAAAACAAATCCAGATTTTCTAAAACCATCTCAAGAACAATAAAAATGCCCATGTGAGATGAAGCAAAAGGTCAATAACTAAAAGAAATTATGGAAAAGAAATAACTTTAAGATAATTTCCATTTTAAAAAGCCGTAGAACATCTTATATCGCCCCCCTAAGATCACCTCTAGACCCACATTGGGCCAGAATGTGAGAGGGAAAATTCCAGAAATCAAAGTCACCTATTTCTTTTTGTCCCATCCAATAAGGAAATGGAGGAAAAAGGACCAATACATCACCTGAGTTTTTCTAGCTCCTATATTCCAGATAGAGAAGTGAGAGTTCTCTCTACCTATGCACAGAGACTGGCACTGAATTAATAGCAAAAACTGAAAAGCCAAAAGAAGCTAAATAAGAGAAAGCAGGAGAGAGGTGGTAGTGTTGGTGAAATGGATCCTCACTAATTGACATTTTCACTCCATTTGAGAACCTGAGGAAATAAGCAAACATAAGAAAACTTCTAATATAGGAGAAAATTGAGTAGCTAAAAAGAACCAAAGGATAAAACTATAGAAGAAAAGAATAATTCTGCTCTTAATTAGATGTACAATGCAAGAAAATAAACTGGATTGACAACAAAGATTATAAAAGGTAAAAGAAAGCTTTATAAAAAAATGAAAGACAATAAGAGATAAAGAATTAAATTAGGGATATTTAGGGGAAACAGGCAGGTAGGTTTCTTAGTAGATAGAGTACCAGTCCTAGAATAAGAAAGATTCATCTTTCTGAGTTCAAAACTGGCCTTAGACATTTACTAGCTATGTGACCCTGGTCAAATCATTTAACCCTATTTGCCTCAGTTTCTTCATCTGTAAAATAAGCAAGAAAAGGAAATGGCAAACTATTCCAGTATCTCTGTCAAGAAAACCCTAAATGGGATCACAAAGAGTCAGGCACAACTGAACAAAAATAACAAGGAGAAACAGAAAAGGTAAATAAATTACTTAGAAAAGAAGATGGAGAAACCTATCAAAATACTGAATATCCATAAAAAAAATGGAAGATACAGTATTCAAGACATAAACAATGCAAGAAATATTAAGAGGAAAAGATTAAAAGACAAAAATTTGGAAAAATACATGAGATGACTTTTATAAAAATGAGTGATCTAGAAGAGGGATGAGTATAGAATATTGAGTCGTGCTTTCTCCAAAGAAAATGAGATTAAAATCATGGTATTTCAAAAAGCCATTGAAGAACATTGACAGCAGGATCAAAAATCAAAATGAAAATAAATAGAATGAATTGGGAAGAAATCTCATGTTTAACAAACCCTGAAATGTTGAGCCTAAACTACAAAACTGTTAAATCCAAGAAAAATACTCCAGAGAGCTAGAAATAGATTATGTAACATGTAACTCTATTCAGAATTACATAGCAAAGAAAAGAATGAAAAGAAAATAGTTGAATATAATATGCCAAAAGATAAAAGAATGATATTTTTTGCAAAGGTAAGCTTAATTCTATGTTTTAAAAAGGAATATTTATGGAATTAATGACTTTTAAATATTCCTTTTTAGAAAATGAGAGCTAGATAGAATCTTTCATATAAAAATAGTGAAATAGTTGATAACAATACTAACTCAGGACATCTATGAACAAAACTCCATGACATTATTTGCTGGAATAAAGAAAGACTTACATGAACAATATCTGATAAACATCTGAGATGAAGCTGTGGCATTATGGATAGGAAGCTGATCTCTGAAAGATCTGAATTCAAATCCCACCCCAGGTATATAGTATCAGTATGACCTTGTAATATTTCCCTTATAAAAAATCTATTAATGATAAAAACAGGTAATTTTTAAAAAGATTCAAGCTCCCAAAAACCACATGAAAGAATGCTCAAATAATAAAAGAAAGTTTGTTAAAATTTCATTACAAAATAATAAAGGAAGGAGGAATTTGGAGGTGAAAAGTAACTGCCATCCTGCTTTTTTTTTTCAAAGAGATGGAATCTTGGAATTTTTCATTCTGTATTGTATATTATATCTTCCATATATGCTATATCTGCTTTCTGTTTGCTATTGATATTGATAAACAGATTTATTTGCTAGTTAATAAATATATACATTGAGGAACTGGTATTTCTTGAGAAGGAAGGTCAAGCCTTGAATATAGAGCTTGAGGTAATTATTTTCATGTTAAGAAATAGTGTGGGGCAATAGGTAGAGTAGTGGTTAGAGAGCCAGGCTTGGCAAACTCAAGAGGAATTAGGTTCAAATTTGGCCTTGGACATTTCCTAATTGTGTGACCCTGGCCTTATTTAGCCCCATTTGCCTAGCTCAAGCCCTTCTTCTGTCTAAGAGCTTTTACTAAGACCAAGGATTAAAAAAAAAAAGAAATAGTGATAAGCGGTTTAGTTTGAACCTAAAAGTTTCATTATTTCCTTGATTAGGTGAAGAAGTAGACGGCCAAGCTTGATGTCAGGAAGACTCATCTTCCTGGGTTCAAATCACTCCTTGGACACTTATTAGCTATGTGACACTAGACAAGTCACTTTATTCTGTTTACCTCAGTTTCTTGATCTGAAAATGAGCTGGAGAAGGAAATGACAAACTACTAAATTATCTTTTCCAAGAAAACCTACAAATGCAGTCATAGAGCCCAACACAATCAAAATGACTAAATACCAACACAAACAGACTAATAATATTTAAGAGAGAAGATAGAAATAATTGTAGCTTAGTACACTCATTTTATTCAATTTAACAGCAAAACAGAAATAGAAGAAATTATAGATATGAGAATATCTACAGACATTATAGACTGAAGAAGCTATTCCATTGGAAATGTGGAAAATCTGCTGAACTAAAGCAGGGAATTCCAGTTTTTATCCAAGGGGATAAAAGTCTCTAGAATAACAAATTAGGGATATGGACATGATGGGGATTGCTTCTTTCTCTTTTTTCAACA
The DNA here is from genome assembly GCF_027887165.1 of Monodelphis domestica. Lineage (NCBI taxonomy): Eukaryota > Metazoa > Chordata > Mammalia > Didelphimorphia > Didelphidae > Monodelphis > Monodelphis domestica. The sequence goes on from NC_077229.1 coordinate 253,364,378, forward strand.
AAGAAACTCTGGATTTCCTTTCTATCTCTAATTCTACTCTTTCCATCATAGTGACATTGGGTATTGCTCTCTCTCTCAATAAGGAGAATTCCGTATCAATGGGCTTTGGGGTTTGGATCACATAAAGAAGATATTTATGCCAGTATTTCTTTGAACTAAAATACTAGGAACTGGTGTGGTTGCTAATCACTTGTGCTCTTTTATTTTGCCTGACTATATACTTTGTGACAAGGGAAAGAGGAAACATTGTATTGGGGCCTAGGATGGAAAAAGCATTTAAAAGTTACAGTAGTGATTTTAAAAAGCAGCAATAAAACATATTTTTAAGAACTGTGTTTGGATCATGCCTTCAGCTATTGTTAACTGTCCAAAGAAAAAGTATAATTCACTTATAATCTCTAAATTCCTGATTTTTCTATATGCTAAAATAAGTATGATACTTTGTAGAATTGGTATCTGGGTCAAATAAGATTATGTCTATAAAGTTCTTCTTAAGCCTTAAAGTGATAAAAATATATCATTTGTAAGTATAATGATGATGGTGACTACAAATCCAATATTCTTTGCATATCACACTGATATGATAGTATTAGTGGGTGGGTTCAATTTTCTACCCATGAGAGTTTGATATTGTTCAAGTCTATAAAAATACAGATCAGAAGATTAATGAAGAATTAGGATGTGACTTCATTCTGTGATTTTAATAATACAGATACTTCTCAGATAAGGAAGCCCCCTCTAGCAATCTGAAATAACTGAGGAAAAAAAAAAGGTTTGAGCTCCTGAGCTTATTGATTGATTAAGTAATGCATACCAATTGCAAAAGAAAACAGTATTTGGTCTGTTCTTCTTCATGACTCTTGATTCCAAATACAAGGACAGCAGATGTTTATGCATTAAAAGAAAATAATAAATAGGATATAAACCAGGATATAAACTTTAGACATTATCTTATCTGACCTCAACCCCAGTTCTATGAAAAAGTATACCTATTTTTGCATATTAATAAATTAGGATGCAATTAATCTGATTTCTAATTGGAGGAATGATTATGGCCTTTTTGAGTTGGAACAGGGAGTGCGAATAAGTGCAATTTCCTGAAACCAGTGGAAGAGATGGATGAGTCCCCTGCAAGTGTCCCCATTCAATCAAAGAATCAAAGAAATGTAACTTGCTGATCAGAACTGGACCAGTTTTTAGATGATGGACTAGGGTCCTTTGACATGTGTAATTGTGATAAAACTCCTTACATCCATCTTCAGATATGAGTGGATTTCTGGTCAGCATAACCTTAGGTCCTACTTAAGGATCTCTAGGCAGCAGTAGTAGTGGTCCAGCTTCCCAGCCAAGAAATACTAGGTTCAAACAACACAATAACCCATTCTTACAATTCTCGTCACTGAATAAAGTTTTCTTTTGAGAGAGAAGTGGTGCAAGACCCATAACTTAATAAAGAGGGAGTAACTCAAGCTCTAAAATTGGGATACAAGATGGAGTCAGTGTGATACACTTAATTCCCATAATTTCTATCCACTGAAATCTGACAACTACTTTACAATTTATAGTCACTCTTGGCTAAGTGACTTTCCCAGAATGGCATAACTGGTATGTGTTAGAGTTGAGAAGGGAGCCCAGGTTTTCCTGGTGACCAGAGGTAGTTCTAGAGCTACAATGCCAGAGATTGCATCTCTCATAGTAACAAGCACAGAGAGAGTCCAAGTCCTCCCAATATTCATCAGGAAGTAGATAACAGATGAGTTCCAGGAAACCTGAGATCAGAAGAAGGAATTCTGCATTGCAGAAATAGTTACTCCTTCACCTCACCCCTCTTTCTGCTTGTCCAACATTCTTTGTCCCTCTAGTACATTCACACTCCACCCCGATATATATTTGCAGAGATGAAAAGATCTCTGAAAAGATTATAGGCCATTTAGTCTAGTTTCATTTTGAAGGATAGACTGAATAGAAGACACAAATTCAAATACTAGTTCCTAGTTTTGCTGAAAGTATCAGTTTCTTCATCTGTAAAATAGAGACACTAATATTTTCATTACATCATGGACATAAGTAATTTTCCTTTTTGCATAAACAAAGAAGCTACAGAGGGAGGCTCAAATCTCCTATATCACCTGTCAAAGGAAGTCCTTAAAGTAATATCAACTAGCTCCCAATTTATTAGCAATCTTTCTTAATTCTCCCTGCTCACCATGAATCAGGACCAGTCCTCAGATCCAGACTCCTCATTCCTTCTCCATCCTTCTTCCCTGACTGCCCCATCTTATTGTGAATATCTTCTCTCAATAAAGCCTGCTTTTCTTTCTCTATGCTATCTTACTTTAATTCCTTGTACTATACATACTTTAGTATCCTGGCCCTCAGATCTCATGAAGACAGCTTCATTACCTATAGAAATGTTGGGAAGAAAGTCCTCAACAAACCTTTTAGTGCTTTAGAAATGGCGTTTTTGCTAACTATAATGAGACCAATGCAGAGCCCTTGTTTTCCTGAGGAAAATAAAGTTTGGACAGTGTTTAGAGTCATTCAAGTAGTTTTGTCATAACCAAGGCTAAAAATCTTATCTTCAATTTCAATATTTTCCTAAACCACCCATTCTTTTGACAATTTAAGCCACAGAGTCAACATGAAAGCTGAAACCTTTTTAATTTTGGGTTTGCATTTTTGCTTTTCTTTCACCACTACAAAGTTCTATGATAATCTAAAAACTTGTAGAAGCATTACAGTATGGCCCCTATATTTTGGGGGGATATATTCTAAGAGGTACTTATTGGCCCCATTTGTATGTGTGCTCTCTGCTCCTATCTCTCAGCTGGGCTCTCTGCAGTCTCCATGCCCTAAACCCCAAAAAGTGAATGTGAAAGCAGAAGAGAGGAGAGCACCCTTGCTGCAGGTGCTCCTCTGCTGCTTTGTGAAACCAGGAAAAGAGAAACTAGGGACAGTGGGCCCTACTTGACTAAGTAGCGCTTCTAGAATTGTCCCATTTCTCAAGATCTGCAAACAGGCACAGCCCTTACAATTGTCTACCATGAGAATTAATGAAGGAGAATAGTTGATCCAGGCAATTCCAGACTGTTTATTCTACTGAGGATTCCTTCCCCGTTTAGAATTCCAGAAGGAACTCTGATAGTGCCTATTAATGTGCAATTTCCTTTAGGTCTATTAATTCCTACTATAGGGGAGGGCCCAGTCCCATGAGCTGTAGAGAAAAGGAATAAATATAATATGGTTCTAAACTTCAGCAATTTGCAGTTAATTGGGAAAACCAATACAACTATATGTTATACAATGCATACATTCAGAATGCACTTGTATTCACAGATAAGTAAAATGCTATAATGGCAAACAAAAAGTCATCTCAAATAGTAAAAGGATAAACTATTTCAAAGCAATAGTATAGTCAAGGTCAAGAAGCAGAATATGGTGAGTGCTGAATCAGTGATATAGACAGTACTGGCTATGGGATGGGAGGAGAGCAAAATCACTGTGAAATGAATGATCACTGATGGCTTCATGTTGAAGAAAGAACTGAGCTGTCCCATTCTCACAAAAGACTGACAAGCTCTACTCCTCCCCACCCTCTGCTATTCCACCCTTATTTCCAAAGCTTCAAGGATAATCCCTGAGATATAACTGATTAGAGGATTTCTTAGGCAAGTTCTTAGCTTTAGAACTACCACCAAAAAAAACACCTAAAAATCTCTTAAGAAGAACATCATGAGGAACTTCACTATGAACAAAAAAATGTATTTACCCCGGAAACATGATAAAATGTGAAGCAAAAAACTGCTACTAATTTTTTATTCTACCTGGCAACTAATTGAACTAAATATAAACAAAAATTAAAACTGAAACACCATTTAGTGTTTTTTGGGTTTTTTTTTTGTTTGTTTGTTTTGAGTGGCATTTGTGGAATTGTTGCCCCCGGGGGAGGCTTTAGAAAAAGATCAAAATGATTGGGCCTATCAAGTTTAGAGAGTCCCCCAAGATTAAGGAAATCAGTTTAGCTCCATTACTCCCAGATTCATGCAGGAGATAAGACATCATTCAGAGGGCTCACTTTGAGCTATTTAAAGCAGCTCCTCCAATTTAGTTGTTTAACATAATGCATTAGGCTATTGATTTTATCCTCACTCCCTAAAATAAATACCACTTTCTCCCTAGGGAGAGCAGTGTTAAGGACTTTATATTAATTCAAGTCAATTTCCTCATCCTCCCTGCCTGGGCAGTCATTCCCATCCCCATCCCTCATCTCACCAATGGGGTAAGGCTCCCAAAGCCTGTAGTGTGTGTGCACTGCTGAGTCATTTCCTCTGGCTGGTGACCTTGTCTCTCCTATGTCTCCTCTCATCATTCAATTAGAGACTTCGGATGGACTAAATATAATGTTTGGGTTTTTTGCCCCCAAAGGTGACAGTAGGTGATTTACAATATAGCACTAATGTAGGCCAGCCAGCTCAGCTCCCAGGTTTCCTGTATCTAAATTACCTCTCTGGGCACTCCCCCAGGCTGTCGATCTAGATAACTGGAAAGCTTAGATATGGATAATGTTGTATTTCTTCTGAGTCTGCAAATGATTGTCCCTCTCTCTCTTTTTTTTTATTCCCCTCCGGATTTCATGCTACTTTCTGAAGACTTGCTCATTAATCCTATACACAGACAAGGATGACTAGGATGAATAGATAGTTGGGCAAATGTGAAGCCTCTTTTTAGGCAGAGAGATAGACAAAGTAAGAAAAAAAAATTTATCTCCCAGTTTTGCTACTTTACAGACCAATGTCCGAAACCCTGTATTCTTTAGAAAGTGAGTTACTGAGAAAAGCAGGGGGAAAATGTCACTGCTCTATGGGGCATAACCTACAATATGCCAACTTGACAATACAGACACTGAAATTTGGTGGCAATAGAAGCCTAAAGGCAATTTTCTATATCAAAAAAATTGGTAGATAGAGGAATATTTTTATAGATAACATTTTCATGAAATGGTCATGCAGCTCTATAGTTGCCACAGATTTCTTAGAATTAAAGAGTCAGAATGTTGGAATGGACTTTGGGAGTCTGTCTAAAACATGACCATCTAGAAAAAAAAGAACCCTCTTCTCCCTGGCTCCCATCAGTATCATCAACATCTAGATTTTACTTCAAGATCCCCAGGAACATATAATCTATTACCTGCTGAATCAATCTGATCTACTTTTTGAAAAGCTCTAATTGTTGGCAAGTTTTTCCCCCCTTCTATTTCAATATTTGTCTAGATTTGCAATATCAGAAATTCATGTGGTACAGATCATAATCTATTCACATTCCTTTATCCTGCATTGTCTCTACATATCCTTTCATAAATCACCTATAGAGATAGCTTGGTGGCACAATGGATAGATCCATACCTGTAGTTGGAGGGGTTCAAATCTAGTCTCAGACACTTCCCACCTGTTTGACCCTGGCCAAGTCACTTAATCCCGTTTGCCTAGCCTTTGTCCTTTGGTCTTAGAGTTATTACTAAGATAGAAACTAAGGCTTTTTTTTTAAAGCCCACAGAGACATTACACAATATTGTGGGAACCTTTTGGATTTGGCGAAGTTATAAGAATATTCATGCGATCTATCGATGAGTTGTCTTTCTTTCACTATATGACCAGCCCATCCTCTTTTAGTATCATACATTTCATGACACTCTTTACATTGCTTCTCTCATACAAATTTTCATTATTTTTTGTATCTTTCTCCCACTATTCGTGTATCTTTCTGCTGAACCTTTGATTAGAACCTAAGTTCTACTGCTCAGGACAAGCAACCTTAATTCTTTAGTGTCTGAGATTCCATGATTTAGAACCATATACCTGAAGCAGAAGAATGTTATTTAAAAAGATAGCGATTAGTTTCAGAGAGAAGTATTTTCTAATTTGACATGTTTTCTACCATTCCCCATTTTTTTAAACGCTTACCTTCCATCTTAGAATCAACACTGTGTATTGGTTCCAAGGCAAAAGAGTGTTAAGGGCTAGTCAATGGAGGTTAAGTGACTCACCCAGGGTCACACAGCTGGGAAGGGTCTGAGGTCATATTCGAACTTAGGACCTCTGGTCTCTAGGCCTGGCTATCAATTCACTGAACTACCCAGCTGCCCCCCCATAAATTTTTACAAATGAGTTTATATGCTAACAAGTAGTGACTTTGGTTGTCATAGCTTTCCACATAGTAAAGAAATAAAATATTTTCTAGTTTCAACAATTGTTAGACATTTTTTGGTATCATTGTGATAAATGTTTTGTTTTTTTTTTACATTGACTAATGTAAACCTTAAAATTTCTTAGACTTATAAATGTTGGAAATTTCACCATTGGGAAATTTCATACTTGAAAAATTTCCTACTGATAGTCTATTGGAAAGTGAACCCCCTGGGCATGGGAAGGTCCTTCTCCTCCCTACTTAAGATTACTTTAGGACAGAAACCTTTTGCTGAACAATGGAAAGGGCTTTGACCTATGCTTAAGCATAGAACAGGAAGTTCTTTGAGTCATGATTGATTTTAGAATTGATACAATAGAGATACTTGGAATGACAGAACCAGGTCTTGGAATTTACAATCTCCACCCTACTCAGTCCTAACAGGATTTAGGAAGGGCTGCAGCATAGATCAAAATTTAATTATTTGAGAATATGACATTCAACAGACATGTGCAAAGCCACAGACCTCTGGGCGGTCCTGGGTTAAGCTAGAGCCACCATTGGCACGGGGAAGACATGGACAGTGATTGGTAGATGTGAGAACTGAGGGGAGGGAACTGAGATGTTTTCCTTAAAGATAGAGGGGTCTGAGGACTGAGGGGAGGTTGGAGAGGTTTTGCTCTGAGAGGTGGTGCTCTGGGAAGGCTTGCTCTGAAGGAGGTTGGAGGTGGAGGCCCCTGAGACTGTTTCTCCATTTTGGTCACGTGAGTGATAGTGACTGATCTCTTTCTTTGCCTCAGCTATCTAAGGGCTTGGGCCTTTTGGCCCAGCCTAAACAGAGAGGGTATTTAAGTATTTAAGCCCTATTCCCTTCTCTCCCCTTTCTCTCTCTCTCTCTCTCTCTCTCTCTCTCTCTCTCTCTCTCTCTCTCTCTCTCTCTCTCATACCTTTCTTCCTCCTGTTTGTAATTAAAAACTCCATAAAAGGTTGACTGCTGACTTGAGTTTTCATTTAGGAATTACATAGCTGAATTCCTTGGAGACCTAAATTAATATATATCAGTCTTTTAAAGTGATTTCCTTGTCACACTAAATATTTTCTTTATGGTTCACATCCTGAATATTTTAAATTAAATTTTATTTTTTATTCAGCAAAAATTTACCTTGTCTCCCTCCTCCAACTGAGAAAGAAAGAAAAACAAAACTTACATGATGAATAATGTTCTTTGACAAAACAAATTTGCAATTTGGATATGTTCACCTTCCAAAAAAAAAGTCTGATTCTATACTTGGAGTCCTTTGCCACTTTAATAGTAGATGGGTAATATGTTTTATCATTAGTTCTAAGAATAGAGTACTTAAATTTTTCAGAGTTATTTGTCTTTGCAATATTATCATTATATATTTTTCTCCTAGTTTTGATGATTTCATTTTGCATCAATTCATATATCTACTCACATTCCTCTGAAATTATCTCCTTTTATTTATCGTAACTCAGTAGTGTTCCATTATTTCATCTTTATGTGCCATAATTTGTTCAGCCATTTCCCAATTAAAGGGCACCCTTTACTTTCCAATTCTTTGCCACTATAAATAGCTATAAATATTTTGCATGTTTCTTGAAGTTTATTTTCCTTTATACTAATCCTTCCCTTTGCCTGGTTTCATTTTTTATTTCCTATTCTCCTTCCATTCCTTTTCCTTGTTTCCTGGTTCACCAAAATGCATAGCTATACTCAATTATGTGTATTCTTCCTACCTTTGACAGTAAAGGTTGAAGTGAGGTTCAAGCATCAGCCTCTACCCATTCATCCTTGTTTATACAGATGTCTACTTATAAACACTGATAACGTGAGATAAATTTTTCTAACCTTAATTTCCCTTTTCCCCTCTACTATATTCCTCTTCTCCTTTTCCATGCTTGCTTTAAGATGATGAAAGCATAACAAAACCATATCCCTTGATGTTGATAAGTTTCAAAGGGGAAAGAGGTAGGTATCATCTCCTCCTAACAGACTATAAGCAGGTCATTCTTGTTAGGTCCTTCACTTTCATTTTTTCATTTTTCTTTTTATTCCTCAGTTTGAACATCAAAGTTCCTTTGCTGTTCTAGTCTTTTCATCAAGAATGCTTGGATATCATCTGTTTCATTAAATATCCACTTTGTTTTTCTCCCTGTGGGTTTATATTCATTTGTGGAGGGGTTAAGTTATACTTAGCTGTAAGTCTTTATTTCTTGCCTCCTGGAATATCACATTCAAAGATTTTTAATTCTTTTTTTTGTTGTTATTAATAGAATTTATCCCCAAGTGTTACTGGCCCCTTCTCCTCCCCTCTCTGGATCACAGAACGCATCTTTTGGGAGACATTCAATGGATGTAAAATTCACAATTTATACTTCAAATATTAAATTTCTAATTATGTATTATGTTTTCTTGGTTATATATAAATTTCCATTCATTATTCTGTAGGTATATAAGTTAGGGATAGAGTGATTTCATCTAGTTCTTTCTAAGTTTTATTAAAGTTTATCATATATATATAAAGTTTATTAGTTACCCATTCAATTATTAAAATATAATAACATTATATGTAATGGAATAATACAATAAATTGATTATTACAAATACATTATTAAAGTTATATCATTTTTTTTCTAACCCCTTATCTTCCATATTGATTTTAGGGCAAAAGAGTAGTAAGGGCTAGACAGTAAGGATTAAGTGACTTGCCCAAGGGGATACAGCTAAAAAGTGTCTAAGGCCAGATTTTGAACTCAAGATCTCCTGTCTCTAGGTCTGATTCTCAGTCCACTGAACAACCTACATGCCTCCCAGTTCTCATTGTTTCTTTTGGCACAATAGTATCCTATCACAATCATACACCCCAAATTGTCTAGCCATTTCTCAATTAATGGTCATCCCTTTAATTTCCAGTTCTTTGCCACCACAAAGAGAAGTACTATACATATTTTGGAACATATATGTTCTTTTCCTTTTTCCTTGATTCCTTTGGGAAATAGGCAAAGCAAAGCAATGGTATTGTTAGGTCTAATGGAATATATAGTTTAATAACTCTCTGGCTATAATTCCAAATTTCTCTCCAAAATGGTTGAATAAGTTCATAGCACCATTTTCCCACATTTCCTAGAATATTTGTCATTTTGCACTTTTGTCATTTTACCAAATCTGATGGGTATGAGATATCTCAGTTTGCATTTCTCTAATTAGTAGATATTTAGATCATTTTTCATATGCTACACATGACTTTGATTTCTTCATTCAAAAATTGTTTTTTCATTATCTTTTGCCTATTTATCAATTGTAAGATTGCTCTTATTTTTTTTAAGTTTGACAGAATTCTTTGTAGATTTTAGATGAGACCTCTATGTGAGAAGCTATCTATAGACATTTTCCCCAGTTTTCTCCTTTTTCTTCTAATCTTGGCAACATTTCTATTATTTGTATAAATTATTTTTCAAATTAATGTACTCAGAATTATTCAGTTTACACTTCACAAAGCTCTCCCATCTCTTCTTCACTCATATATTAGTCTCCTATCTAAAAATCTGATAAGTAATATATTCCCTGTTCTAATTTACTTATGAGATCTCCTTCATGTCTAGATCATGTATCTATTTTGATTTTATCTTAGTGAATGATGTAAGATATTGCTCTATATTATATTTCTGTCAAACTACTTTCCAGTTCTCCCAACAGTTTTTACCAAATAGTGATTTCTTATCTTCCAAACCTTATTATATGTTTTTGTCAATTCCAAGGTTACTATAATTTTTTACTACTGTTTGTTGCAAGCTCCTGGCTTCTTCATAGAGGTAGTTGCTAAATTGTGTGAGATTCTGATTGGGACTCCTTAGTATGTGAATTCTTTCTGGCTAGTTGCAGTAATTTTTCTTTGACATGCAAGATCTAGATTTTGGTTATACTATTTTTTGTTATCATTCTTCAGTCATTTTTCAGTTATGTCTAACTCTTTGTGACCCCGTTTGGGATTTTTTTGACAAATATACTGGAATGGTTTGCCATTTCTTTCTTCAGTTCATGCTACTGATATGGAACTGAAGCAAAGAGGATTAAGTTACTTTTTCAAGTCACAGAGCTAGTGTCTCAGACTGGATTTGAACTCAAGTCCTCTTGACTCCAGGACCAGTGCTTAGTCCACTACACCATGGCTGCTTCAGTTATAGTGTTATTAGAAGTTTAAATTTTGGAATTTCTTTGACAAATTAGCTTATGGGTTTTCTATTGTCAGTTTGCCTTCTGTTTCTAAGAGTTCTGTATAATTTTCTTACATGATTTCTTGTAATATAATGTCTAAGCTTTTTTCATCATGGCTCTCCATTAATGTAATGATTCTTAAATTATCTCTCTATTTTTAAAAAAATTGGCAGTTGTTTTTACTTTGAGATAGCTTAATGTTTTTTTCCCCTCTTTTTCAGGGTTTTTTACTTTGTTTTCATATTTATTATTGTTTCAAAGAATTATTGCATTCTATTTTGCTGTTCATTCTTCCATGTAGTTCTTTCCAAATTGTATTAAAATTAGCCTGCATATCATTTGTTTGTTTTTTACACCCTCCCCTTCCATCTTACAACTAATATTTTGTATTGGTTCCAAGGCAGAAAAGTGGTAAGGGTGAAACAATGTATGCTTAAATGACTTGCCCAGGGTCTCAAAGCTCCTCTTCAGGAAGTTTGTTGCTTGGTTGAGGGTTTTTTTAATCTCTTGTTCTAAGTGATTTATTTTTTTAATTCTTCCATATCTCTCATTTATTTTCTAATTTTTCCTTCCAATGGTCTCATTCACACACACACACACACACACACACACACACACACACACACACACACACATGCACCCATTTTGTTTTGTTTCCTAAGAATTTTTATTGAATTAGCAATAAAACTGTTTTTTTTAATGACTTTTCTTATAAATGTTTTTTTTTCTTCTTCTGGTTTTGTGTCTTGAGCATCCCTGTCACCATAATAGCTTTTTATGATGGAGTTTGTTTGTTTGTTTTTTTAACTCATTCTTCCAGCCTACATCCTGAATTCAGACTTAATTTTAGGATCAAACTAACCCCTTTTAGAGGGAATGTTCTTGTATACTGTTGCTACAGCTTTCCTGGGATAGTAGATTGTGTGCTATTATGGGCTTTCAGGAAAAAAAACAAAAACAAAAAACTCATGCCATGAATGTTAGCTTTCTGTGCTCCCAAACAGATCTTATCTAGGGTAAATTTTCCCAACCCTACCACATACACTCTTCTGGGATCTCTAAGTTACTGAACTGCCTTTAGATCTGAGTACCAGGTATGTGGACTTGCCTCCTTTGGAGTTTCAGTAGACTCCTAAACTCGGCCACAATCAGTCAGCTAGACAGCTTTGCTAATTTCCCTTTGATTTGGGATTCTTGCTCTGGTTACTCCTCTCCAGGCTTTAAGCTGGACTTAAAGCTACAACTGAGACTCTGTTTATATGTCATATTGTTTATATGTGTTGAGTTTAATGTCTACTTTAAAAAGAGGGATTAGATATGCTCTACTTAATTTGGGAGGGTAGAATCAGAAGCAATGCATGGACATTGAAGAAAGGAAGCTTTAACCATTGATATTAAAGAGAAGTATAAACCTTTCTAAAACTTAGAACTGCCTCAAACTGGAGTAGACAATATCAAAATGTAATTCATTTTGCATTAATAGAATTCTGGCTAGTCATTTTTTTAGGGGTTTCCTAACCTTTTTTTCTTTAACCAGTTATTTTTATTTTGTTACATATATTTGCCTTATCTTTCAACTAAGCAAAAATGAGCTTTGGTACTCCTGACACTAGTCTTACTGGACCACTCTTTGTCTTCACCTTTTGTTATCTACTTTTATTTCCATCATAGATACATGCAAGAGTGCATAAATGCACATAAATACAGGTAGACACACAATGTATGTACATATGGATACAAAATATATAAACATGTGTATAATATACATTTATCTACATATATGTGTATATGCCTTTTTCCTTGTTTCAAATATAGCTTCATTTATTTCATTAAATATTTCCTAACAAAATCTAAAAGATTTTAACATTCATTCTTAAATTTAATTTTAGCATTCTCTTCTTTTTAAATTTTGAGTTCCAAATTCTTTCACTACCAGCCCCACCCACTGAGAAGGCAAACAATATGACATAAATTATATACATGAAAATATGCAAAATAAATTTCCATATTAGCCATATTTGAACTATATATATATTTCAATTTATACTCAGAATTCATCAATTCTCTCTCCCAAAGCGAATAGCAGTTTTTCATCATGAGTCCTTTGGAATTGTCTTGAATACTTTGTATTGATCAGAGTAGCCAAATCTTTCACAGGTGATCATTACAATATTGCTATTACTGTAGACAATGATTTCCCAGTTCTCTGTTCACTTTGCATTATTTCACATAAGTCTTGCCATGTTTGTTTGGTTTTTTTTTCTTCTGAAACTACCCACTTTGTCATTTCTCATAACATAATAGTATTTCAACACAATCATATACTTCAATGTTCAGTAATTCCCCAATTGATGAGGATCTCAATATCCACTCTTTTGCTACTACAAAAAAAACTGATATAAATATTTTATTTCTTTGGAATATATCCCTAAATATATATTGCTGCATCAAAGTTGTTATAGTCCTTTGGACATAGTTCTAAATTGTTCTCCAGGATGATCAGATCAGTTCACTACTCTACCAGTGGTTCAATGGGATACCTACTTTTTCCCTTTTCTTTTCCAACATTTGTCATTTCTTATAGATGCTACATGGTACATCAGATTTTTTTTAATATGCCTGTCTTTAATCAATAGTAATTTAGAAAATTTTCATATGCTTATAGAGAACTTTGCTTTTTGATGAAAACTATCCATTTATTCCCTTTGGCCATTTATCAATTAGAAAATGTCTCATTATTGTAAATTTGACTCAGTTCTGTAATTAGTATATTTTTGAGGAATGAGGGCTTTATCAAAGAAACTTGTGATAAAAAAAATTATATTACTTTATTGTCTATGCCAGCTTTTAGCAAAATGTAATTTCCCTGATTATCTCTTTAAATTAGGTTTATTTATTTTTGCTTTTGCTTTGTCTAATATCATGATTGCTACTCTTGTATTTTTTAGTTTAGCTGAAGCATAGTAGATTCTACTTGAGCCTGAAAAGCATAAATAAGATCCATATTGTAAAGAGCATCCATTTTGTGACTTACAGTTCTATATTCCTGTAAGAGCACTGTTCGTATAATCTCATAGAAATAATGCAAAATGTTCAGTGTAACTCACAGTGTCTTGTTAGAAAATAAAAATATCCTTGTTGCTCAAAATTATCTAACCTGATTTCCTCATTATTGATTATAAGGAACCATTATTATCTATTATTTGGTGTCTTTGTGTCTACTGAGGGACCTCAAATCTAATTTGCTGTGCAATAGCATGTCTTGCTAATAAATCATTTTGCTCAGATATTATTTCCTCAGTTTCTATCAATTTAACTCATAACAGTTGGCAACTCATCCAGGAATTTTAGGAAAGGATTATACCCAGCAAGATAGGCTCTTAGAAAAACTTCCTCAAGAGTTCCAGTCAATTTTTCACTAACGGACTTCTCTGTGGCGGACATATCTAAGTTCAGACTCCCCCTTGACTTTGATCTTCATTCTTCCGAACTAAGGTAAGTTTTTATATTAATAGAGAATTCCCTTAGGGGCATTATGGGACCCCATCATAAAGGGTACTCCCCTGAGAAAAATTTTCTCATATTCTGGGATCAAGGGAAGTACTCAGATCAACTGGGAATAATAACAACAAAAATAACAAAAACACACTAATTGTGTAAAACTTTGGTCTAAATCAATTAGAGATTCAGTTGATACATTATTCTGGACCATTTGACTCTTTTATTTGTTATGAAGAAATATAGATTGGTCATTGAATAACTGTACCCCTACCAAATGAAATAGTTTTGTCTGGGATGGGACTAACAGGTTATGCATGACTATAACTTCTTAAAGAGTCTTCTTCTATTTGTCCTGTCCTTCCTTTTTCCTCTTTAACTTCTCTTACTCTACCTTCTATTCCTCCACTTTACTCTTCTACTACTGTGAGAGATTTAATTTCTTTTGAATATGTGGGGCTTGCTATGATGTCTTTCCCCTCCAAGAAAGACTTATCCATGATGTAAAAACTCTACTAACCTTTTCTTCCCTCTGATCTTTCCACATGGAGGAGAGATATTCTTAAATTTGTGGCTGAAGTCCTTCATAAAGAGACTATGCCCAGGTATGATCCACCACTGAATATAGGTTTAGATAAGGGGTTGCATTTCACTGATTCAATACTTTTTAAAATTTATTCTTGCCTTGAGATAACTCCTAATTTTCATACTTCTTAATACTTCAAGAGTACAGGCCAAATTGAGTTTATGAATTAAGAAATTAAAACACTTGTTAGCAAATCATGCTATAAAACCAATTTAAAGTGGCTTGATAGGTACCCTCTTGCTTTATTTTATCTGTGGAGCAAACCAGGAAGGAATTAAATCTCTTTCCTTTTGAAATGGTATTCAGTCATTCTTCTATAAACGTGTTAACTTTCTCCATAGTCTATTCATACTTACTCAGAAAAGACACATAGGGTGTTGCTTTTATGTAGAAATTATAAAGGAGTTTGAAAGAACTTCACAAAGCAGAAACTGCAGTACAGACCAAACTCTTGGTTTTTTTCACTACATAGCTTCCACTCTGGAAATAGCATTTATATAAAGAATTTCCAGCAGACCAGTAGAACTCAGACCTCCTGGGAAGGCTCATGCCAAGTACAGCTGACCACCCCAATTGCAATCAAGACTGAAGAAACAGACTCTTGGATATATTGTGCCCAGGTAAACCCTGTTCTTACTATTGTGTATGAAAACAATGATTATAGGCATGTTCTTGTTTTACTATAATACTACACTGGCATTTCTTTCACCTTCACCAATTAAAAACTGATAGCTGTACCCGTGAACATGTAGGTTTCTAAGACTGTGAATTGCCAAAACTGTAAAGGTTTCAGCCAAACTGTAAAGATAATTTTTAGTGTCTTGATTTACATTAAAATTAAGTGGTTGCCATGGGAAAATTCCCAAATATGAAAATACCCAAGTCAGCTGGGTTTTATTGTTTTATTGAGATTTTAATTACTACAAATGAAGGAATTAAGGGAAGAGAGAGAGAGAGAGAGAGAGAGAGAGAGAGAGAGAGAGAGAGAGAGAGAGAGAGAGAGAGAGAGTGAAGAGAGAAAATAGTAGAAAGGGCCTAGGCCAAATGGCCTAGGCCTGAGCCTTAAGGAAAAGTGAGTCAGTCTTTATCACTCACCACAAGAGCGTCTCAAGCAAGCTCCCATCCTCCACTGAAATCCTCAACTCCTGAACTGAGTTCAGAGACCCTCCTCTGAAACTCCTGAACTCTATTCAGAGCTCCAATTCAGCTTCCAAACTGATCTAAAACTAAACTGAACTGAATTCTCCTTTTAAAGTAATTTTCTCTTGTGTCACCTCCCCTAAATTTTCACATCTACCAATCACAGTAGACACTTTTTCCCAGGACTGCTCATTCTTAGTTCTCACCACTTTTTAGTTCTCACCTTCTCTGGATAGACTAAAACTTCACACCTCTTTAATTAAGCTTGATTTTTGTAAGTTGTTTGACCTTTTAGTGATTAAATTTAACCTTTATAGGTACTTAGCACCCTTTTGTATTAGATCTAAAAATAGACCACCTAGTTTAGGGTTTTTGCTTCACTATGAGTATGAGTTGGGGACTTTTCATTATTCAATCAGGAATTTGCAAATTTATCTTCCCCTAAGGCACTGTCTGAGCAAGGTGGAGTAATTTTAAAGTTCTTAATACATTCCTGACCAAGTACCTCCATTGTTAAAAAGGGGGAATAGTTTAATCAAATCTTCTGAATTAGAGTCTGAGCAGTTTTAAGATTCACAAGCAATCTTGGGAATGAAAAGTTGACAAATATGGAGAAATTGATACTTTTTATTCTTTTACTTTTTTCATACTTCACAATCACACTAACATGTGTTTCAAACTTCCTGTATTACCTTGTGGTTTAATTTTGATATTTTTACTGGTTGCTTTGTCCACTTGATTTCACTCCATCCCAGGAGAATTAGAAAATTCTTAACTCAATTAACTTTCCCTTTAAGAATTCAGATGTTATCTAAAATCTAAATGAAATATATGTATATTTCATATTAACATTACTTCGTTGTAAATTTCATCTTTTATCAAGATATAATTTCCACATTTATCTCTTTTAATTAGTTATTTATTGTTTTTGCTTTATTTGAGATGGTAATAGCTTTCTCTGCCTTTTCTACTTTAGCTAAAGCATTCAGCTCAGCACCATATTTTCTTCAGTGACATTTTGTAACTCTTTTAATCAGTTCTTTTTTTAAGTTGTGATTTTCTTTAGTATTTTTGTGCCTCTTTTAGCAAGCTATTAAATTTCTTTAATCATTCTTACTACCCAAATTTTTCCTCTATCGCTCATGTTTGATTTGATCCCAGATCTTCCCAAGTCCAGGCCCAATACTCTATCCACTGAGTTACCTAGCTGCTGTGTTGAATTTTTCTTGACATCTCATAAAGTCATCAGATTTCATTTGCCTAATTCTAATTTTTAAGAAATTATTTTCTTCAATGATCTTTTTTATGTCTTTTTCCCATTTAGCCAATTCTGCTTTTTGAGAGAATTATTTTCTTCAAGGACATCTTGTAAGTCTTTTACCATTTAGTCAATTCTTTTTTTTTAAGTTGTTTTTGTATCTAGATCTCAGGGTTTTGATATTTCTAAAGTGGTATGATCAAGGGAGAAGTATAGTCATTACTCTCCTAGTCTTTGTTCTTAGTTCAGCTAAGTACTCAGTGGATTGAGAGCCAAGCCTACAGTGGTCCTAGGTTCAAATTTGGCTTCAGACACTTCCCAGCTGTGTGACCCTGGGCAAGTCAATTAACCCCCATTGCCTAGCTCTTACCACTCTTCTGCCTTGGAACCAATACACAGTATTGATTCCAAGACTGAAGGTAAGAGTTTAAAAAAAAAAGAAGAGCTCTTTATCCTTTGCAGCTATAAGCATTATTGGTACTCAGGACCCCTGCTCCCTTGCTCCCTTACAACTGCAAGCAGCCCTAGAACATTGACCCAGAAGGGGCTTTGGTTAATGGAGTTGTCAAATGGTGTCCAGGCTTGTGCTTAGCACTAACACAAAGACCTCTTTGTGACTAGTTTTACAATCCTCTTAATTCCTCTGGAATGAGAGGTCTTAAAGCTACTGCTGCTACTTTTACCACTACCTACAAGTGTCACAGTTGGTTTTGCTGCTGCATTCTGTACCGGTTACCCCCACCTCAGTGTCACAATTTCTTCCAATCTCTTACATTTATGTGGATTGGGATTATATTTCACTTTAACTTTTTGTGAGTTTTGCTACTCAATAATTCAATTTGAGATATTATTTCAAAATTGTTAGGAAGTTTTGGGAGAGTTAGACTAACTGTTTCCTTTGTTCTGTCACAATGTCTCTTCTATTAAGCATATTTTCTTTTAATGTTATTGTACTTAACTTCTCCTTTTTTTAGATTGTCATTCATTTTGGTGTATTTGCTTTCCAAATACATTCTCTTTTTTTGTTATGCTTCCCATTGCAGATTCTAGTTTTTTTTCTGTTCTGCCTGTTATTTTTACTATGAAGATCATAAATTCTAATCTAATACTTATTATTTCTTTTAAACCACTCATGAACACGTTGTGGTTTAATGTTTTCAAATTATACTAATTCTCTGTTATACCAAGAGTTGAATCTTTTTTCCTGTGTTTTGCAGTTTTTATTTATTTATTGATGTCTGAACAAATTTACTAGATCTGGAGCATAGATTTCCTTCTCTTATTATAGTTTATCTTATTGACTTCTCTCTGTTCAAGGTCTTTGAGTCTTCTTGAAACCTTTGGTAATTTCAGAGTTTGAATTCTTTACCTTTTTCCCTTATTGCTCACTTTTTTTCCTCCTTCTCCTCTGTAGTCTCTTTGGGAGACTGGATATGCTAGTGTCTCAGCTTCCTCCCATGCTAGGTGATTCACAATTCACAAGATTAGATTCTGCCCCCAAATAACTTGAAGGTGATCAGAACTGGTCCTAGCTCAATTGTGAGCTCATTTTTTTTTACCTCTGTGTATGCTGAACTGAATATGTCTTACACAATCACAAACTCTAAATATTTTATTTTAGTGAGCTATCTCACTCCTTATTCAATTTTTTTTTGGCTTAGCACTGGAAGTTCAGAGCTTTAGAGCACTGGGAATACAGGTTTACAGTGATCCCTCACCTATCCCAGGAGTTATGTTCCAGAGAAGCCTGTGATGGGTGAAAATTCACAAAGTAGTGGCATTATATTTATTTTTTTATTCTTTGATGATGGTATTCACTTCCAGAAGCCTTAGAAGGCACAGAATGTTTGGGTGGCATAAGGCTTTGTGAATCTTGAAATTTCTCAGACTTGTGAATGTTAAAAAATTCCCCATTGGGGAATTCTCCATTGGGACAATTCCCTATTGGGACCATTCCCCATTTGGACAGTGAGAACTCTACTTAGATCAGAAATGTGAAGACCTCTACTCCACCCATACTTAAGCCTGCTTTAGGGGAGAAAACTCCTTGCTGAACAATGAGAAATACTTAAACCATACTTAAGCCATGCCTATTTTTGGATATAATACAAAAGGGTGCTAAGTACCTATAAAGGTCAGGCAACTTGTAAACTTACATGGGACAAAGAGGTGAGAAACTTACTCAGAGATTCTAGCCTACTCAGGTATTGATTACTAAAAGGATTAGTCTACTCAGGTGTGAATTCAGAATGGGCTGTCCTTTGGAAAACGTCTACTGTGATTGGTAGATGGAAGAACTTAGGGGAGGTGACATAGGAGAAAACCCCCTATATAAGAAGAAGGACAGTCTGTTGAAAAGGAGAGTCTCTAAGGAGGCTGTTAGAAGGAGAGTGCACTAAGGAGGAGGCTCTGAAAGAACAGTCTCTAAGGAGTCTCTTGGGAGAGGCTCTTGAGGACAGTCAGAAGAATCTCTCTCCAGAGAAGGATGGCTGGCTGAACTGGTGTCTATATTCTTGCTTAGACAGATCTTGTGGTGAGTGATAAAAGACTGACTGATCTCTCTCTCTTAAGACTCAGGTCTAGGGCATGTTGGCTTAAGGCCCTTCATACTTATTCCTTTCTTACTCTTTCTCTCTTTCTTTAATTCCTCATTGTATTATTAATTAAATTCTCTATAAAACCCAGTTGACTTGGGTATATTCACAATTGGGAATATTTCCCAGGTGACCACCTTATATTTGATTTAAAAACAAAACACTGTAGTGAAAACATATTTTCTGCAGTCACAATTTACTCATCCAGTCTTATATATACTACAATTTATATCTTCCACTATTTTAATCACTACAGTTTATAGCCTTCAACCATTTTAATTATTACAGCTTGAAATAAATTCAAACTTTTACAAAAACTTTACAAAAACACAATACCAAAGAGCAACACTACATGCAGCGATAAGTCTTTGATATAAAGTGGACAAGGGGAGATGCTAAACTATGGGCACAATGCAGGATTGCAAATAGACATGCCACAGTTACTGAGCCCAGGATACAGAGCACAATTCTATGGCAACCTGTCTGTCACAGTCAAGACAAATTTCCACATCCCAAAGCCAAGATCTTCATGACAATAGAAAAATGGAGGTGGGGATGGGTTCTAGGGACTGTGATTCATTGTCAGCATGTTTTGTGTCCTTGGGTCTGCTAGTATAGCAGATCCCTGCTGATAGTGTAGATGGTGGGGAAAGTGATTTTAGTGATCTCAGGGTTAATGAAGATCAATCCCTTTTTTTGTTTTATTTTTTATGTACTTTTAGATTCTGGGTTTGCAAGACCAAGGACTGATATAGGACCAGTCTGCAGCAGGTGAAGTTTCTTTATCCTTGATTCATAGATTCTGTTTGAGGGAGATTTGGTTTTCTTTTTGGGGAGGGGTTGTTTATTTCTTTTTTTTTTTTTTTGTAGCAAACTGCCTTTGGAGCTTGAGGAAAGGAACCAAATGCCCTTTTCCCCTTTATTTCTTTAAGGCCATGTGGCATGAGAAACAAAAATGGGAGAGGGGGTATATTTGTCTAATTTTGTACTATAATATGTGCTATGATTTTACTCAAGTGGGAAATATCTCCAATAAAGAAGAATAAAATCTGCTTGTGCCTCCTCCACCTCTCTTCCCCATACACCTCTTGAACATGATCTATATTCTCTTTCGAGAGTCTATAAATTGTGCCTGTAATCCTCTAGATCTCACATTTATGTTTGGCACTGACTTCCCGTGGCAGATATTGGCTTCTATTACCTATATGTTTCAATCTCACTATATTACAAGCCCATCTTTTCTTTTTTCTGATGACCTCTCCAATTAAATTATTTCTGCCACTCTTAGATGGTTATTACTAATATATCGTTATCTGATCACACACAACAGGTGCCTGCTCATTGCCCTTTAGGTAATAGTTGATTTATTTTGTGACTTGTTAATTTCTCTTCTGTGAAGAGTAAGGTCACCTTATATCTGAGTCTCACTAATAAGCCAATGAAAGAGTAAGACTTCCTTCAATTCCATTCACAAATGAGGAAAGCAAATTAATCAAAGAAATTCCCCCCAGGCTCATACACTGGAATGAATAAGAAAGAGATCTAGAATTAAACTCTTGATTTCTGTCTTTCTACTGCTACTCAGAATTGTTGCCCCTTCAGATTAATGTTTCTATGTTTGGTGATAGTTCCCACTGGGAAGAATGACCTTTTCCCAGTATACTAATCAACAGAGGAAATCTGCAAAATCATAGGCTCTTAGAAGTGAAAGACTACCTAGAAGCCATCCAATTTAGCCATATCCCCACAATCCCCACCCTGCATCCCACATATTCATCCACCCTTTCTTGAAGAACTCTTAAGAAAGATGGGACATTTCCATTTAGATTAGCTCTAATTGTAAATTTTTTATTCTTCCTTTTCTTGACTTTAATATGCACAAGATGCTGACCTGTGTTGATAGGAGAAATTTTCTAATCAGGGAGTTTCCTATATCAATTAAATCATAGGCTCTAAAATTAATTCTGCATAATTCTCTAATGTCTAAACATGAGATTACTCATGAGGCAATGCCAAACTTGATACTAATACATTCACCTTATGTGACTAAAGTGCTGTATTCTAAGATACTCAGACAATCAAAACCCTATCTCCTCTATAGAGAACTCTAGGCATCAGGAATATTGCCCATAAACTCTTCTCTCAGATAACACAGGCAAATAAGTACATATTGCCATGTGCTTTTGTAGAACCATCACTCTATTTGCTACGATCTCTTTGGCCAGAACAATTTATTCTCATATTCTATGCTTCTCCATCATGCACAGAAAGCTGTGGAACTCCCCTGTATTTTTCTCTCAAAGGTACCAGTCACTTCCTCTAGGAGGAGACCATGCACTTGTATCCTCCCTGCCTTTCCCCCACTTCCACAAAAATATGGGTTCAACCTCTTCTGTTCTACACAGTTAAAAAAGGAAAAAAGGGAAAAATAAGAAAAAAGTAAATGGAATAAAAGCAATCTTCTAACTCTCTTTTGTAGTCTGTAACAGAGGAATAGCTCTCTCAACAAAGCACATTTTACCCACAATACTGGTAAATCATATTATCTTGGGGACAGCCCTGGTCTCTGAATCCTAATCCCCAGCTCTCTCCAGGCTTCTCAACAAGTTACCACTGGGCATGCTCTCACTTTCTGTAGTGATGGGTTATCTCTATCTTGAGATACTGGAAACAGAGGTTCACAACCCTGCAAGCCCATTAAGTTCATTGGGATTGTCCCTTGTTACCCTTTATAGAAAGATTGCAAAGAATTATTGACCCTTTGGAACTAATTTTATACTTATTATGTAGCTGCGTATTCTGGAAAATATTATGAAATGTCAGCCCACATTATGAAACTTGTTTTGAATCATACTCAAAAATTTGCTTCAACAATGTCCTCTGGTCACAATTCTCAGAGGTTGTAAAAAAGGTTTTAGTTAAAAGATTACTTCATGTTTCTTCTTTAAACTTATTATATTTCCTATTTAATGATCTCTCCCTCTATTCCTCCACACTAATGCTTGCATGCTATTTCTCATTCCAGTTACCCTCGGTCATTCTTATGGAAGACAAATTGCCCAGGTGGTACACGAAAATGAAATGGGATATTACATCTCTCTAGAACAGCCGTGTCCATTAAGATGAAAAAATACTGGTTTTACTCTTGGAGATTACTTTGCCCCTTAAACATGATTATTGTTATTACTGAGATTTAGGCCTTAGGCCATTGGGGAAAACATCTGTCAACAAGTACTCAAAGTTTATGATTCTATGTTCTTCCTCTATTCCAGTGAATACCTTGGCAAGCTCCTCTAGGAGCAAAATATCAGAAAGCACAGATTCTATTAGAAAGACAAATTTCTTACAACTACATATATACACTCAGCAAAATAATCAGTGGATGAAGAAAGAAGAAAATACAATTTTAACCAAGATTGTTTTAGGTCTTATTCTGAAAGTTCTTTGAATACCATTAATGGAGGCAGAAAAAAAGACACTGAAATTAATAAAAGTAATAGTTTCAGAATAGAGCTTATACCTATTAGCCACTCTTAATCATGATCAAAATTTGTTAGTCATTTAATAAACTTTTAAAAATAATTATTATGGGTTATGTATTATGTTAAGCACTGTGGAAAGAAAGAGATACAAAAACTGGGACCTATCCTCCAAACAGTTCACATTCTGATGGGGGATAGCAATTTAAAATGACAGTATATACAAAATATGTAAAGTATAAATGTTAGGCAATTTAAAGGCAAAACATGAGGTAGGGGGGTGGAGACTGGAAAGAAAACTTCCTGTAGATGAGATCTGAGATGAATCTACGGAAGACAGGAGACAGAAGTGGAGTGGAGAGGATTTTAGACATTTTAGTTAGTGAAAAAGTACAAGTGAAGAAATGGACTTTCTGGATAAGGAATAAGAAGTTGAATGAAGCTGGATCTTAGAGAGAATGGAGAAGAACCAAGTCTAAGAAACTGTGGTGTTGTTTTATCTACCTATAAATTCTAAATTTCTTGATACGAGAGATTAGTCTAACATAAATCTGGTGTCTTTCTCCAGGCTCTAGTACAATTCATCTTGCTTAGATGGAGTATCATAGTTTTTTATAACACTCTCTTACAAAAAGGTGTTTTATTTTATTTTGGAAATTTTAAGGAAATTTTAGAAGTAAAATTTGTTCAGGAATTCACAATATGTGTCAATGGTTAAAACAAATTAGTCTCTGGAGTGCTATATAAGAAAAAAATATGGACTTTACCATTAAAACATTTGGTTTCTAACCTATGATCTGCAAATTACGTTTTAAACTTCTTTTGACCTCAGTTTCCTCATCTATGAAATACAGGGATTGGTCTAGTTGATCTCTAAGGTCTCTTTCATCTATGACATTCTGTGATTCTACATTTTCTTAACTCAACTGCTTTTTGGAATTGATGTTAGAAAAAAACAATAAAGAACTAATACCTACTTGCATGCTACCTCTACTGACCACCGACATCGTACTGCCCAAAGCCACTCTGTTACTTCTCTTTTCAAATCTTTGCCTTATCCAGTAAGTGCTCTGAATTTCAATGCTTTCTGCCTTTCTTCCTAAAATAAATTGGCTTTTTTATACAGTGGGACATACTTTTATGTGACCAGTACATTCCAAGACATCTTCACATGAGTTAAAATTTACACAAAATAAGAAACTACATTATTTAATAAATATTTTATATGAACATGCATAGACACTTTATGGCTTTTATTTGGCTTATCAGAGCTGCCAGCATCACTAGTCTTATACTTTGTGGCCATTATTAATAACTAAATAGCACTAATGAAACAAAGTGAAGCACTGCTCTGACACTTAGACAACTTGTTGCAAGCAAGAACTCCAAAGTTTGGTGGGAGAGCTAATGTTTGGTGCTTAACAATGTAATGACTCACATTAATGCTTTTTAGAACAAAAAGGAGGATGAGTGGGCAAACTGCTCTGAGACTTTATGTCACTTGGGAAAATGGTGCAGATTTAGCACTTAATTAAAATGTTTGTTTCGTGTGTTTTTCTGCCTTTATTATTTTTTTATTATCAATCACATAAACCCGAATTTGTGTGTGTTGAGGTCACACAAAATGAGGTCCTACTCTACACCATTCCTTTGAGGAACTAGCTTACACATTCTAAGGTAAGGATGATAATGGCATAATACATCAACATTCCAGTGACTTTTGCATTTTAACAGGTGACTTCTGGAGGCACCCACTCCTTCAAGATACTGTGTATACCTGATACCTCAAGGAATATATTCTAAGTGATGGAATGTCAAATACAGAAGGAATAGGGAGACATTTGCAGTATCTACATGGAGAAAGTCCTTGCAGTGCCCCTTAAGTAACAATACTCATCTATGCTCTATTTCTATGTAGAAAAACAAAAATACATTTCAACAAAAGGCAAATACCAGACCCAGACCAGTTTTGTAGTGTGGTCAGAGAAAGTAATGAGATCAAGACCTCCATTAGGATACAACCTGTATGCCTACATATTTATACAGCATTTTCATTATTGCAGTACAAAGTTTTGAGCACAGAAAGTTATTTGTCTTCCAGAGTATAGTCTAATTTTAAGAGATATATATTGTAAGTCTTTGTTAAGAAGTTTATCCAAAATTCCTAATCTCCTAGCTTTAAATAAAAATCAAGGCTACCATTGGTGTTATATATTAATAAGATAACAAACAATAAAAGAAATGTAGAAATGATTATACTATATCAGCTCTGGAAAAGATCACAGGCCAAGTTACCTTTAATAATTCTAATCATTAACTACTGTTCAGTTCTGAAAATGGTCCTCCAACTTATTACTCTTAGGATAACAAAGGCTCTTCTCAAGAATTCTCTTCCTATTTCTTCACAATATATGGAAGAAGGATGAGGAGGTGGAAGAGGAAGAGGAGGAAAGAAGGAGGAGCAAGAAGAGAAAAAAGAGAGGGAAGAAGAGGAGGAGGAGGAAGGAAGGAAAGGAGGAGGGAACAAGGAAAAGGAAGGAAAGAAAGAGGGAAAGGAGGAAGGAGATAGATATAGCTCCTGTAGCTGATAAAAGAAAAGAGAACAATTTGAGAGACCTTTTCAGTACTATTAGCTTCAAATTTAAGATATTTCTTTTTTACTGAGTTCAGATTTAAAGTTTTGTATTGCTTTGAAGTGGTTAAATTTTAGATAGATCCTCTTCTCCTCTTCTCTCATTCCTTTTATACACTGCAATACTTATGGTTCAAGTATCAATCCTGATAACTATCTGTAATGCTTCCTCTTCCTTTTTCTTACCTCCTCCTGCCTGTATCTGAGAACTACACAGAATGTTTGCAAATATTTAATGAGATACTCAGAGTTGTTGAGTGAAGCAATTTAATCTGAAGAATAATGTAAATGAATTAGACATTTCCCAGTAAAATCAAAGTGCTCTTAAAATCATTTTTAATGACTTGTGTGACATGTTTCCTGTTTTCTGAACTCTGGTTCTGAATTCTTACTTAATTTTAAAGCATACCATGAATGGAGAAATGGACCTACTTGAGCAAAATATTGATAGCAGTTCATTTTGTGGTGTCAAAGAACTGGAAACTGAAGGGATATCCATCAATTAGGAAATGGCTGAACAAATTGTGCTATATGATTTTAATGGAATACTATTGTGCCATAAAAAATGACAAACAAGATGTCACAGAAAAAGAACCAGGAAAGACTTATTCAAAGTAATGGGAAGTGAAGTGAGCAAAACCAGGAGACTGTTGTAAGAGTGATGGTAATATTGTATGATAATCAGCTGTGAAGGAATTAAATATTATTATCAAGGCAGGGATCCAGGACAACTCCAGGGGACTCATTATGGAAAAGGCTATGCATTTCCATTGAAGGAATTGATGGAGTCTGAATATAGTTTGAATCATACCATTTCTCAGTTTATTTCCTTCCTCCATGAATTTTTCTCTAGTGTAAGCGATATTCATCATGCAAGTCTATAAGCTAAGTGGGTAAATGCTAGGATCTGTTTAATAGACCCTCTGGCCACAAATCTGAGCAATACCATAATAGTTCCCCTTAACCCCTTGTCCTATGGAACAAAAAAATATTTCTCTGACAAGGCCTGCTATTTTGAGTAGAGAGGTGAGAGGGAGAAAGAAAATATAGATTATAACATGTCAGAAAACTATTATTAAAATGGAATTGACATGTAAAAAGTTTAATTAAAAATACTATAGAAATACAAAATTAAAAAAATTCCTCAAAGGCAAAGATTGTATAAGAGCTATATATCCATTAGCTAGATTGTCTCTTATCTCCATTCAACTTTCAGTACAGAATCCAAGTTACTTTCAAAAGGAATCCCTCATTGCAGAGTCCAATTAGGCCAGGAGAACCTGGGACCATAAGAGAATAACAGCAACATAATGCTACATCAGCTTCTTCCTACCTTGATAGCCATCCCATATTTAAAATGTGAGGCCAAAGTTAAAGGAGGAAAATGTCTTAATAATCATAAATAGAGTTCATTTTGCAAAAAGAACACAATCTAAAAGAATTTTCTTGGAATTTAGGCTTTAGAATGGGTTCTGTAGCAATTAGTGGGGTGTTTCTTTTTCCGGCTATGTTTCCCACTACTTTCTCAGCACTGTCACAACAGGATATTCTACAGAGAAATCATGCTTTGCATAGTCTTCATTTTTCCAAGTAGAGGTCGAAGAGTCCAGCTTCCTCATGAAAGTTTCAACCTTTTAATTCAGATGAGGCAAAGCTAAATTTATTTTGTTGGTGAATTCGTATTGGTCTGTGAGGCATGAAGTTCAAGAGTTCAGGAAAACTGTAATTAACTGTCAAATAAGATTCTAGGGGTAAGCAGAGAATTGTAACTGGGGTCAACTTCAGGAGGATTTAGACTCCGATGAAGTTTTCCAAATGGCTTGGCCTATCATTGACATATTCTTCACAGTTAATAGTTCAAGGCATAAACAACAATGGGCTCAGGTCTTTCTGAGAAGCTCTGCTTGAACTCTCATCAGTATTACACAGCCATGTCCAGTTATCATTTCAGCTCCTCCCCTATTAGCTGAGTGTATCTAGTTTATGCTACTGCTGACAGGTTTTTTCACTAAAACTGCTACACAAAAATAGGCTAGAGCTCTACATATCTTAGGAAAAGGGGAAGGGCATCAATAATTTTACAGCCCTTTCTTGTGTTAACCCATAAGCTACACATTTTTGGCAGCAAAAGACAATTTTTGGCTCCTTTACTTGACTGGCAGAATACTCCTGCTCTCTTGCATGAACTGCTGAACCTTTCTGGGATCTCTGGCTCATGGAAGTCTATAAACTGAGTGAGTAAATGCTAGGATCTATTTCAAAGACTTTCTGACAACAAATCTGAGCACAATCATGATGGTTTCCCTTGGCCCGTTGGCCCCTTTCCCTAAGAAACAAAAAAAAAATATTTCTGTAACAATATGAAGTTTTTTTCCATTGTAGAAATACAAGGAGCAGACACCTCTAATCTCCTGGCATTTACAGCCATAGTGTATAAGGTGGCAGCCTGAAAAAACAATTTGCCTGCCTGACACCATGGATCTCACGGGAAATCTTCAAGTTATGTATTCTCACTTACTATAAAGGGGAAATGGGTTGCAAAGTTCACTCTTTTTAGGATGGAGACAATGCAAAAAAATGACATGCAAAAAAATGTTCCAAAGACATGAAGCTAGAAGGAACTCTAAGTCCATTTAGTTCAATCTCATTTTACATATGAGGAAAGTAAGGATGAGGGATGAAGGAAATAAATCCAAGGTTACACTAAGAGTAAACACTGGAAGTATGATTTGAACTCATTCCCTATTCAGAATCAGAGTATCACTTTGGTGTGAACAGAGAAACCCTTTTCACTAAAAATACAAACCAAAAATTATGATTAAATTCTCCTAATAGCTCAGTTGCAACAGAGCATTGTTCTCATTCTGTTATGACCAGCTTTGACATGACTAATGGATAAACCCTTCTCCCATTCTTAACTTCCACTGGCCTTAGGTACCAAAAGTCACTTTATATTCCCTGGGACATTGATGCTGCATTGGCTCTGGAGCTCAGACTCTGGGATGCCAGAATAATACCAAGGCATGCTCTGGAACTTATAAACTCACATTATCTGGAATGTTTATTTTTTTTTCACCTGGAATGAAAAAGAAGAAATTAAACTACTAAGGACTGTAGTTTTTTTTTGTTTGTTTGTTTGTTTTTTTGCCAGGATATATGGCCTTAGAGTAGAAGATCCCAAGACCTTTATTCTTTCAGTATGTTCTCTCACCAGATGCAAGGAATGAAAGAATTACCAAAATCTCCAAGAGTGACTCAAAAAGGGAAGATGCTGAGCTGATAGACCTTTTTGAATAACTTGGCCAATCCAAGATCTTCTTCTTCATCATATCATTAGCCAACCAAGATTAGATGTGGGCTGTCTACACATGTTCAAAAAGTCTCTCCAAGGCACATCATTACAGTTCTCCTGGAAACAAACTCCCATATTCTCTGGGTGGGGAAATTGCATTAGTGAATAAGTTACTCATGTCTGCATATTTGTCAGACCATGGTTACATATTCACTGAGGGAGGTGAGAGATTATGTAGTCCAGTTTCTTAATTTTACAACTGAAGGAGTTAAAATAAATCAGAAAGTAAAAATAACAACAAAATACATGTCAAATCAATGACAAATATTTATTAAGTGCCTACTGTGTGCCAAGCACTATGTTAAACTCTGTATAAAAATACAAAACCAAGGCAGTTTCTGTTTTCATTGGCCTTGAAGACAATGCCAGCCAGAGAAAGAAGGTGAACTCTGGGGCTTTACAAAAAATTATGTTCCCTTCCTAGTGGCAGCAGTAATTTTAATTTGACTAAAATTCTCAGAGGAGAGATGTGTGTATGATTGTGGTAGGGGATGAAGTGGTAAGGCATCAGAGCAGAAAGTGGCCAGAGTGAAAAGGAGGCTTCCAAGGTCTTGAGGGAATGCAGAATCGCATGGCTCATGCTCTCACCATCAGCAGCACTTGAAGCAAAGTCAGGCCACCAATGGTTCTAGAACCTGAAGAAAAATGTAGGTAGAAAAGATGATTTTAATAAAGCAAAGATAGGGGTTATGAAGGACAGAGCTGAAGGTTACCATTGACTACTTAAATCTGTCATCTGGTTGCTTTAGCATATCAGAAGGCTAAACAAATCAAATGCACACCTTCATATTTACATGAAACAAAGCTATTAAATATTTCTCTTAGTGGAAAGTTGTGACTGGGCCAAGCCAGGAATTGTGAACTCTTCCATTTCCTTGAGAGCTCACAGGTTGAATGGATGTGAGCAGCTGCTTAGCTTGTATGTAAACCTTCTCGTTCTCTCTCTCTCCCTCACCTTCCCTGACACCTATCTAAAAGAGATTGGATTTACAAGAAGGTGAAGTGGACTCTCACCAGATTTCTTTGTAAGGTAAAAACAGATGCAGAGAAAACAATGTTCATCTAATTCCTCTTGAGCTATTTCCCAGGACCGCGTATCTCTTGACATCTAACGGTTGAAATGTTTTGGTTTTGCATTTTTTTATTTTACCATTCTCCTGGAGTGATTTAGGTCTCCAAGAAAAATTACATTAACTCTTTACAGTCATTTTTGTAAATGAAATCTGCAAAGCACTAAGTTACTGCAAATCTTCCCAATGCCCAGCTCATTCCCCTGGAATCATTCACAAACCAGGAAAACCTCCCTTGATTTGTTGTAAGTGATTAGATGCCTATGAAACAGGACCTATGGCAGTACATCATAACCTAAAAGGCTCTCTGTTGCTTTTTATACCAGTGAAAGTAACTCAAACTCTCAGTAACTTGTACCTGTGTAACCTTGCATGGCAGTGGAGAATGTGAAAAATACATTCTGCTGCCTGCTGAATATTTACATCTTTATACAGTTTATAATAACTTTGTTTTCAGTAACCTTTACTATTACTTATGTATACTTCTCGATCCAATACTTAAAAGACCCTAAGGCTACCCAATAACACAGTGTAATGTTCTTCACTTCAGTCAATGAACTTTAACAGAAACCAATGCATTTTAACTGAATTTTTGTTTATCTCAAGGAGCACATTTTAATGAAATCAATACATTCTTGCTGAAAGCCACATGAATCCATTGGAAAGAATACATTGTTACAGAAACCAATATACAGTTTTATAATGTCTGTATGTTTTAGTGAAAGCATAGCAATACATTTTAACTGAAACCAATATATTTCTACGGGGCTGAGACCAAAGAAGCCTTATTTCATAGTGAAACCAATTCATTCTTACAGAAACTAATACTGTATTCCATATTCCTGATCTAGCAGTGCCAGTCTAAATGAAAGCTTTGTTTTATTTGGCTAAGGAATTTAACTGCTTCCAGAATTGACAATTAAATAGGCATTTTGGTCTTTTAAGATTTCATTAATAAAGGAAATGAAAAAACTTTGGGTCTGAAAAAGGAATGCTATTATCTTAATTTTATTTTTTAATTTGAATCATCTATGTTCATAAGTAAATATATAAACAGATTGCATATTTATATATGTGAGTAGACTCTGTCCATCTGACAATGTAGATGGCCCCTTTGTCATTCCCTGGAGTGAAATGAAGGAGAGAAAATAATAGGTTTCAATTGCTGGAAATAAAAAAAAAACTTAAAATAGCTATAGATATAGATGAAATAGAGATAGATATATAAATACATTTGGAGAAAAAGAAATAGAGAGAGAGAGAAGAGGAAAAAGAGGAGAAGAAGAGAAAGAAGAGCCATTGTATTAAAAGAAATAGGATATTAAGTTCCTTAAAACAGGGCCTGCTTTATGTTTTCTTTAACTTTTCTTTATTTTTTTGTATCTCAAGCTCTATCCAAAGTATTTTATATTCAGCAGGACACTTAGAAAATTTTGAAGGAAAATTAATAAAGGATCATGGTAAACAAAAAAATGACAATAATGAATGAATTCTGAGATACATTAATCATTTAAAAAATTAACAGGTAAGTTATAGGGCAAAGTTCATACTTTCAATAATAACTACATTCAAGGAAGATGTGTATTGTGAAGATTGGATTTGGCTCTCCCCTGATTGTAACAATAAAGGTTCTTAGCTCTTCCTTGATTATGAAGATTAAATTGTAATTCCCCTGTCTATTTTTAGATTTTAATCCCCAAAGTGTAAAGCACAGTACTTAAAGTTGAGTATGGAGATCTACCCATTTTGGATTTTAACCACAAAAAGGTATGAACACCCATTTCATACATTGAGTGGGAGGTCTGTGACCCACTTGTAAAATACTGGGCAGTCCTGGAATGGAGCATCAACTGTGATTGGTAGACATAAAAATTTAGGGGAAGTGACACAATAGAAAAAGGTCTTTAATAGTGGAAACAGAGAGACTTGGAGTAAAGAGACACTTGGGTTGAAGGGAGTCATTTAGAGTGAAGACACTTGGAGTGAAGAGAGACTTGGAGTGAAGAGGGACACTTGGACTTTGAAGGAGACACACCTAGAGTAGACCCTGCTGGAGTTGAGGCTGATAAAAGAATCTGCTGATTGAACTGACAATGTGGTGAGTGTGAATACTGACTTCCTTCTTTGGCCTTCTGGAGGTGTCAACCTCCAGGAAAG
Source organism: Monodelphis domestica (assembly GCF_027887165.1). Taxonomy (NCBI): domain Eukaryota; kingdom Metazoa; phylum Chordata; class Mammalia; order Didelphimorphia; family Didelphidae; genus Monodelphis; species Monodelphis domestica. The sequence continues at coordinate 253,396,564 of NC_077229.1, forward strand.
ACCCATTGTCTTGAGACTCCTTTCCCCTGGCTGGGGCCTAGAATTGCTACCTGGCTCAGAGGACATCAGAGCTCTCCCTCTGTCTCTCTCCCTTTTCTCTCTTCCTTAGTATCTTCCCTCAATTGTAAAATAAACTACCATGAATTTCATTTTACTTTAGAAATTCATTTTGGGATTTAGAAATTAAATCCCTGGTGACCAATTAAATAATCAGTACAACCATAAATTTAACAGTATCTATGTGGAACTCTTTGGAGTAGAAAGGAATTGAGGCAGTCATTTACTGAAACATGAATTCTGTCTACAACATTGCCAATAAAGGGTCATCCAAATGCAATTTGAATGCCTTTAATGATAGGCATTCACTGTCTCCTAAGTTAATACATAATATTTGAAGGTTGCTTTGTTATTTAGTAAGTTTCTCTTCTTTTTAAAGTAAATCCTGCCTCCCAGTAACTTTCAAATTCCCTCATCATCCTACTTAATATCTTCTGGACATATTGTCAATAAAATTTCTAAAATATGACATTCAGAATTGAAAACAGTACTCCCGACAAGGCCTAATATTGGCAGACAGTGTAACTCTCAAATCTTTCATTCTGAATACTATGCTTTTATAAAACCATTCTTTAATTGGAATTACCTTTTTTGGTTGCCACATCACCCAATATATTGACCCATGTTGAGTATGCAAAACACTGAAACTCCCAAGTGTATCTTATGTGAATTGCTTTCATACTTCCCCTGCCCCCTTTTTAAGGACTTACATATATGTATTTTAAAAAATGCCTAGGAACCTTCATTTTTTGAATGAATTTTATTTTATTAGTTTTTTACAATCATTCTAAATATTTTACAAAAATGTGACTAATACAGAACAATATTTTGCATGATTGCACATATAAAATCTATATCAGATTGCTTACCATCTCAGGGTTGGGTGTAAAATATAAAATGGTTTTTTTGTTGCATTGAATTGAAAAGTTTTTTGTACAAATAAAACAAAAGTAGCCAAGATTAGAAGGAAAGCAATAAGTTTGGGGAAATTTTTTAACAGATTCTCAGAAAGAGGCCACAATATTCAAAATATGCTAAGAACTTTACCAAATATCTAAAAATATGTGCCATTTGTCAATTGAAAAATGGTCAAAAGATATGAATATAAGGTTTTTGGATGAAGAAATAATATATACATATATGTATGTGTGTAGCTACATGAAAAATGCTCTAAATCATTATTAATTAGAGAAGTGTGCATTAAAACAGCTCTGAGATACTATCTCACAACTAGAAGATTGGCTAAAATGATAAAAGGTTAAAATGATGGGTTGGAGGGGATGTAGAAAAATAGGAACACTAATACATTGTTGTTGGAGCTGTGAACTGATCCTATCACTTTTGAGAGCAATCTGGAATTAAACTCAAAGTTTTATAAAACTATGTATATCTTTTGACCCAGTAATGTCACTGCTATTTTTATTTCCTAAGGTGATCACAGAAAAAGGAAAAGCAACTGTATCTCTAAAATATTTATAGCAGCTCTTTTGTGGTGGCAAAGAACTGGAAACTGAAGTAATGTCCATCAACTGGGATGAATAAGTTGCAGCACATGATTGTGATGAAACACTACTGTGCCATAAGACATGACAAATTAGATGATAAAAAAATCCTGAAAAGACTTATCTGAAGTGATGCAAAGTGAAGTAACCAGAACCAAGAGAACAATGTAGACAGTAATAACAATAATGCATGATGGTCAACTGTGAATGAAAACTATTATTAACAAGGTAAAGGATTCAGTCCAATTCCAAAGGACTCATGATAAAAAAAAGAGGTTATCTACCACCATGGAAGCAACATATGGAAAGAAAATTAAAAGAAACCATTCTTAATGTTATTTCCTCCATGAATTTTTCTTTAATATAAGCAATATGTCTTGCTTCACAACATGATGAATGAGGAAAAAGTGTTATATGATAATATATGTGCAACCAATGGTCAGAGGTGGAGGAGGGAGCATTTCTGGACATAGCTAATATAAGAATTAGTTTCCCTTGGATAAGCATATTTATTATATTTTATTAAATATGTATAACAAATATGTTATATTATTTCTCTGTTACATGTTATATATTAAAAATTAAAATAAAAAACTAACCTAGGGTCCACCAGCCAAAATGTAGAGGTATTATTTGAACCTGGGGTTCAGAAACTCACTCTATGTACTATGCAATGCTATCTTTCATGTGTATACATATCACACACATTCACACACATACTCCATCTTTCCTAGAAACATATTCACCAAGTCTCTATGTAAATTAGTAACAGGAAACATGTAATGTACATGTTTTTAGGACTGTGTCCTTATTGGCAAGTCTCCTCTTACACTCTTCCCACCATTTAAAATTTAATCATCTATGGTAAATCATCTAAGCATATCTTGAACATATTACCCATATTTCCCATCCATAACAGTCCTCTGGGATTGGGGGACAGGTGGATGAGCATTGTTCTTCAGCCTGCTTCCCCTGGACCATGGAAATAGACTCTTAAAGGAGTTAATGTCTTCAGATCTGATATGGCCCCACTTTTTGTTATTCAAATGGCATTTATTAAGTATGACTCTGTGGCAGGCACTATTCTAAACTACTGTACACAAAATTAAAATTATTTTAAATCTAAGAAATTGAGATTCTAAAATTTTGGATGGAGAATCTCTCTTCTAGGTCCTTGTATTTGCAAAGGGATCAATGTTTATCCCAGATAAACCCTTATATATATATATATATATATATATATATATATATATATATATATATATACCATCAGAAATATGTATTATATATAATACATATCATTTTTGATCTAACACTTCAAACCCCTTTTGCATTTGCAGTTTGGAGCCCAGAGTGCACCTGCCACTGTGTTCAAGGTTCTGAAGGTACAGGTTTTCTCTGCTATTATCACTCCCAAGTTCCTCCCATTATTATCAATAGTTAATATATCCTCAATACTATCTAATCAGTTTATTGTTGCCCAAATGCCATTTTGACCCACTGATGTCTAAATTTCAATTAACCAATTTGCACTAGATTTTTACCAAAATGTTTTGACAAACTGGATCCAGTCTTGACTTCAGTGCCATCAGTCATTATGTCAAACCATTATATATATATATATATATATATATACATATATATGTATATATGTACATACATATATATATAATGTATATTTGTGTACATTTTTATTTAGCAAGCATCATTTCTGGGATAAGTTTAAAGTAATTTCCCCAAAACAAGATTAGTTATATTTTCCCCTGAGGATTCTATGATTGCCGCTGAGAGGTTTGGGATATTTCCTCTTAATCTTAAACTCTAATTATGATCTCTCTAATTATAGTCTCCCCACCATTAGCTACCAGTCACTAGTTTCATTTAGTAAACTAGCATGACAGTTAGGAAAGAATTATGCCATCATTCAACTAGGAAAAAGTACTTAGGACCAGACTTTTGAGGACATCCATGGGTAGGGAGTGGGAGAATAAAGAAGTCAGCCTTCTTCCAAACAAAACCAAAAAAGAACAGTCAGGCAGATTAGAACTCATATAAGTGATCAGTCACAAAATCTAAAGGATATAGAAGTATCTACAAGGAAAAGAGTCGAAGATGTCAATATTAGAGAGGATAAAGTCAAGATATTTAACAGCAATGACTTGTGTCTAGAAAATTACATGAATGACAGGATTTAGAGGTGAAAAAAGTCTTGGAAAACAACCTCCTTATTTAACAAATGAACAAACTGTGGCTAACAAATATTTATCAAAAATCGAATGGGAGAACTAGGGTTTGAACCTACATTCTCTGACATTTCCAAAGACCTACATTACTTTAGAAGAAATAGAGTGGTCAAGTTCCCAATATAAGGTGTAACAGATGAATAGCTGATGTTCTGTACTCGAAATTAATTACATAAAAGAATTAGAGGAATACTTCTAAAATATCATTATATGAGTATCCTCTGTAATACATTTATGAAAAGTCAGGGGACAGAACCAATATGGGAAGAGAAGGTACAGATTACAATTTATAATGGTAGAGAAATTACTTAATGGATGATCAGGTAATTTTTGGAATTTTACTAGGAATTGATGTCAAGCTTATTGTGTGAAATTATTATTATTCACATTCTTCTTCTTTTAAAAACTAGGAAAGTATTTGCTTATCTCTAATCCTGCACCATATCTCCTATTCTCAGCAGTCCTTTAATGGTTGCTAGAAAGTGGTTCAACAATCACAACTGCTTATCTCATGTATTTACACATGCACACACACACATGCATATACACACAGAATACACAATAATCTTAACAGAGATAAAACACGAAACCCCTCTTAAATTAGATAACATTTTAACATTCAAATATTGTTGTGCAACAAAAATGACTTCTTACCTGCCCAGCTGTCATCTCATTGAAGAGTAACCTTGTTGCATAATTTTTCAAGAAGGAAGAAAGGGGACAGTTTGTTTCCTCAGACATATCCTGTTGTCTTTTTAGTTTTTGCTACTAATTAAATGTGTGATATAATGAATAAAATGTGAGGGGAAATTATACTACAGTAGATGTAATAAAGTCAAAATGAAAAATTCAACTTTCAGGAAAATACACATGTTATTTAAAGTAACATGCATAAAAAAGACTTCTAATACAATATTCCTAATAAAATCAACCAGAAATTTCTCATACCTTAATAACTCCCTGAAACTCAAAGCCTACTAGTTTTCTTCTAGGAAGAAATTGAACAAAATACCAATATATACAAATACTTTTGCTAACAATGAAACAGAAACAAAACCTATTGCAATATAGTAGAATTCTTTGTATTAAATAATGCAGATATAGTCTTTCTCTTTTTTTTGTTTTGAGAAAGAGATTGAATTTTATTTATTTTTTTTAATCCTTACCTTCTGTCCTAGAAGCAGTTCTTTTTTTAAATATTATAATATTTTATTTAATCATTTCCAAGCATTATTCATTAAAGACAAAGATCATTTTCTTTTCCTTCCCCCCACTCCCCATAGGCGACGCATGATTCCACTGGGTATCACATGTGTTTTTGATTCGAACCCATTGCCATGTTGTTAATATTTGCATTAGAGTGTTCCTTTAGAGTCTCTCCTCAGACATGTCCCCTCAAACACTGTAGTCAGGCAATTGCTTTTCCTCAGTGTTTCTACTCCCACAGTTTATCCTCTGCTTATGAATAGTGTTTTTTCTCCTAGATCCCTGCAGATTGTTCAGTGACATTACATCGCCACTAATGGAGAAGTCCATTACGTTCGATTATACCACAGTGTATTAGTCTCTGTGTACAATGTTCTCCTGGTTCTGCTCCTTTCGCTCTGCATCACTTCCTGGAGGTTGTTCCAGTCTCCATGGAATTCCTCCACTTTATTATTCCTTTTAGCACAATAGTATTCCATCACCAACATGTACCACAATTTGTTCAGCAATTCCCCAATTGATGGGCATCCCCTTGTTTTCCAATTTTTGGCCACCACAAAGAGCGCAGCTATGAATATTCTTGTACAAGTCTTTTTCCCCATTATCTCTTTGGGGTACAGACCCAGCAGTGCTATGGCTGGATCAAAGGGTAAACAGTCTTTTATCGCCCTTTGGGCATATTTCCAAATTGCCCTCCAGAATGGTTGGATCAGTTCACAACTCCACCAGCAATGAATTAATGCCCCTACTTTGCAACATCCCCTCCAGCATTCATTACTTTCCTTTGCTATTGCTTTGTTAGCCAATCTGCTAGGTGTGAGGTGATACCTCAGAGTTGTTTTGATTTGCATCTCTCTGATTATAAGAGATTTAGAACACTTCTTCATGTGCTTCTTAATAGTTTTGATTTCTTTATCTGACAACTGCCTATCCATGTTCCTTGCCCATTTATCAATTGGAGAATGGCTTCATTTTTTGTACAATTGATTTAGCTCTTTGTAAATTTGAGTAATTAAACCTTTGTCAGAGGTTTCTATGAAGATATTTTCCCAATTTATTGTTTCCCTTCGGATTTTAGTTACATTGGTTTTGTTTGTACAAAAGCTTTTTAATTTGATGTAGTCAAAATTATTTATTTTACATTTTGTGATTCTTTCTATGTCTTGCTTGGTTTTAAAGTCTTTCCCCTCCCAAAGGACTGACATGTATACTATTCTGTGCTTACCCAATTTACTTATGGTTCCCTTCTTTATGTTTCAGTCATTCACCCATTTTGAATTTATCTTGGTGTAGGGTATGAGGTGTTGATCAATTCCTAATCTCTCCCACACTGTCTTCCAATTTTCCCAGCAGTTTTTATCAAATAGTGGATTTTTTTCCCAAAAGCTGGGATCTTTGGGTTTGTCATATACTGTCTTGATGAGGTCACTTACCCCGAGTCTATTCCACTGATCCTCCTTTCTGTCTCTTAGCCAGTACCAAATTGTTTTGATGACTGCTGCTTTGTAATATAGTTAAAGGTCTGGGACTGCAAGGCCCCCATCATTTGTGTTTTTTTTTTTTCATTATTGCCCTGGATATCCTTGATCTTTTGTTATTCCAAATGAACTTTGTTAATGGTTTTTTCTAAATCAGTAAAGAAAATTTTTGGGAGTTCAATGGGTATGGCACTAAATAGATAAATAAGTTTGGGTAGGATGGTCATTTTTATTATATTGTCTCGTTCTATCCATGAGCAGTTAATGTTTTTCCAATTGCTCAAGTCTAGTTTTAGTTGTGTGGAGAATGTTTTGTAGTTCTGTTCATATAGTTCCTGTGTTTGTGTCAGGAGATAGATTACTAGGTATTTTACTTTGTCTAAGGTGATTTTGAATGGGATTTCTCTTTCTAGTTTTTGCTGCTGAACTGTGTTGGAGATATTGATGGCTGATGTGGGTTTATTTTGTATCCTGCAACTTTACTAAAGTTGTTGATTATTTCGATTAGCTTTTCAGTTGAATCTCTAGGATTCTTTAAGTAGACCATCATGTCATCCACAAAGAGTGATTACTTGGCCTCCTCATTACCAATTTTAATGCCTTCAATTTCTTTTTCTTCTCTAATTGCTACTGCTAGTGTTTCTAGTAAAATGTCAAATAATAGAGGTGATAATGGGCATCCTTGTTTCACTCCTGATCTTATTGGGAATGCATCTAGTTTATCCCCATTGCAGATGATATTAGCTGATGGTTTTAGATATATACCATTTATTATTTTTAGGAATGACCCTTCTATTCCTATACTTTCTAGTGTTTTTAATAGGAATGGGTGTTGTATTTTATCAAAGGCTTTTTCTGCGTCTATTCAGATAATCATGTGGTTCTTATTGGTTTGCTTATTGTTGTGGTCAATTATGTGGATGGTTTTCCTAATATTGAACCAGCCCTGCATCCCTGGTATAAATCCTACTTGATCATGGTAGATGACCCTTCTGATCACTTGCTGGAGTCTTTTTGCTAGTATCCTATTTAAGATTTTTGCATCTATATTCATTAGGGAGATTGGTCTATAGTTTTCTTTCTCTATTTTTGGCCTGCCTGGTTTTGGAATCAGTACCATGTTTGTGTCATAAAAGGAGTTTGGTAGAACTCCCTCTTTGCTTATTATGTCAAATAGTTTGTATAGTATTGGCATTAACTGTTCTCTGAATGTTTGATAGAATTCACTTGTGAATCCATCAGGCCCTGGGGATTTTTTCTTAGGAAGTTCTTTGATGGCTTGGTGGATTTCATTTTCTGATATGGGATTATTTAAGAAATCTATTTCTTCTTCTGTTCATCTAGGCAGTTTGTATTTTTGTATATATTCATCCATATCACCTAAATTGGTGTATTTATAGCCATATAATTGTGCAAAGTAATTTTTAATGATTGCCTTAATTTCCTCTTCATCGGAGGTGATATCCCCCTTTTCATCTTTGATGATGTTAATTTGCTTTTCTTCCTTCCTTTTTTAAATTAGATGACAAGTACTTTGTCTATTTTGTTTGTTTTTTCAAAGTACCAGCTTATTGTCTTATTTATTAAATCAATGGTTCTATCACTTTCGATTTTATTAATTTCTCCCTTAATTTCTAGGATTTCTAGTTTGGTTTTCTGCTGGGGTTTTTTAATTTGATCTCTTTTGAGTTTTTTTTATTTACATTTTCAATTGATTGATCACTGCTCTCCCTAGTTTGTTAATATATGCACTCAGGAATATGAATTTACCTCTGATTACCACTTTGGCTGCATCCAAAAAGCTTTGAAAGGATGTCTCGCCATTGTCATTTTCCTTGATGAAATTATTAATTGTTTAATTGTTTCTATGATTTCTTCTCTAACTAAACGATTTTAGAGTATCATATTGTTTAATTTCCAATTAGTTTTTTATTTGGTTTTCCATGTACAATTAGTGATCATTATTTTTATTGCCTTGTGATCTAAAAAGGTAGCATTTATTATTTCTGCTTTTCTGCATTTGTGTGCCATGTTTCTGTGACCTAATGTATGGTCAATCTTTGTGAATATGCCAAGTGGTGCTGAGAAGAAGGGGTATTCCTTTTTATCCCTATTTATTTTTCTCCATATGTCTATTAATTCTAATTTTTCTAAGATTTCATTCACTTCTTTTACCTCTTTCTTATTTATTCTTTGATTTGATTTATCTAAATTTGATAATGGTTGGTTTAAGTCTCCCACTAATATGGTTTTACTGTCTATTTCTTCTTCAATTCTCCTAGTTTCTCCATTAGAAATTTGGGTGCTATATTATTTGGTGCATACATGTTGATTAGTGACATTTCCTCATTATTTTTTAACAAAATATAATTACCTTCCCTATCCCTTTTGATCAGGTCTATTTTTGCTTTGGCTTTATCAGATATCATGATTACCACTCCTGCCTTCTTTCTATCAGTTGAGGCCCAGAAGGTCTTACTCCATCCTTTAATTCTGACCTTGTGGGTGTCTACCCACCTCATGCGTGTTTCTTGAAGACAACATATGGTAGGGTTTTGGCTTCTAATCCATTCTTCTATTCATCTACGTTTTATGGTGAGTTCATCCCATTCACGTTCAAAGTTATGACTGTCACTTGTGGACTCCTTGGCATTTTGATATCCTTCCCTAATTCTAACCTTTCTTCTTCAGCTCTACCTTTTAGTCCAGTGATTTATTTTAAATCAGTCCCCCTTTTCCCCTCCCTGGATATATTTCCCTTTCTAGTCCCTCCCTTTTTGTTCCCTCCCTCTCCCCCCTTTTCTTCCCTCCCTTTTTTGTGTTCCCTCCCCCTTATCCCCCTTGGTTTTCCCTTCTCCCTTCCCTTGTTGGTTAAGATAGAATTCAAGATCCCAATGGATCTGGATGTTCTTCCCTCTCAGAGTTGATTTCCCTGAGAGTAAGGTATAAGTAAAAACTCTCTTCCTCTCCTTCTTATAGGAGTTTTCTTCCCCTCCCCTTCCCATGTAAATCTTTGTGTGAGAAAGATTATTCTATTTGGTCTTTCTTTTCCCCCTATTTACACATTACATTTTCCCCACATGTTAGTATACATAGATTGATATAAATGTAGTCCTTATAGAAGAGAGTTTGAGTAAAAGAAAAAGATGACATTTTTCTCCTTTTCTCTTTCCTTCATATACCTTCAATACCTTTTCAGGTATTCCATGCTCTTTGTTTTTCGATATCGAACTTTCCACAGACCTCTGGTCTTTTCTTTGCAAAAACTTGGAAATATTCTATTTTGTTGAATGCCCATACTTTCCCTTGGAAGTATATAGTCAGTTTTGCTGTATAGCTGATTCTTGGTTGAAGACCCAGCTCTCTTGCCTTTCTGAAAATCATGTTCCATGCCTTACGATCATTCAGAGTGGAACTTGCAAGGTCTTGTGTGACCCTGATTGGCATTCCATTATATCTAAATTGTCTTTTTCTGGCTTCTTGTAGGATTTTTTTCTTTTGTTTGAAAGCTTTGGAATTTGGCAATTACATTCCTGGGTTTTGTCTTTTGGGGGATTTAGTGTAGAGGATGTTCTGTGAGCTCTGTCAGTGACTGTTTTGGCCCCTTGTTCTAGAATCTCTGGGCAATTTTCTTTGATTATATCTTGTATTACGATGTCAAGTTTGCTGTTTATTTCTGACTTTTCTGGAAGTCCAATTATTCTTAAATTATCTCTTCTCCCTTTACTTTCCAAGTCTGTCACCTTGTCAGTGAGATATTTTATGTTCTCTTCTAATTTCTTGGTCTTTTGGCTTTGCTTTATTAATTCTTACTAGTTGTCTTCGAGTTGCCTGATTCTGACTTTTAAAGCCTGGTTTTCCTTTTCACTTTGGTCAAACTGGTTTTGTAGATGCGTGAATTTCTTTTGCATTATTGCCCACTTTTCCTCCCAGAGGGCTTCCATCTTTTTGATCCTTTCTGATTCAAATTCTTCATGGGTTTGTGGAGAGTTTCCATTTCCTTTGGAAGGTTTTGGTGCATTTGCTTGTGTTTACTCTTCTATCTCCTCTGTATTTTGCATTTTTGCTCCATAGAATGTGTCCAAATCCACCTCCATCTTCTTGTTTTTCTTGGAATTTGGGGGCTTTTGTGCTTCTGTGGAGTTTGCCATCTCTATCTGAGTGGGGAGGACTAGCTTTTCTTATCTCTGTCTGGTTTTCAGAGGTTTTAGCAATAGGCAGATTGTCCGTTCTATGCAGTTGTTGTTCTGTCTTCCCAGGGAAGCCAGGAATTGCTGGTGTTTCCATGTTAGTGCCCTCCTTGGTTCCCTCCCGATGCTTCTCCATTGCCTTACACGCTTTGAGCCTGGCTTGGCACTCTCCATGAGGTGTTTCACTGCCTTTGCCAGCCAGCCGAGGCTGCACTCTGAGGGGGAGGGGCCGTAGCTTCCTGGAGCTCTGAGGGCTCCTGATAAGATTAGCTTTTGCTGGGTTAAACTGAGTATGCCTTGAGGCAGGGACCTTCAGTGAGACTCAGATGGAGGGATCCAGCCAGGGGGTTACAGGCTCCTCCATCTCTCTCTGTTTCCCTGCTGTCTGGGTGCCCCCACAACTGAGTGAGGTTGTTTTCAGGAAATGGCCTTCAGAATAGCCGGCCCTGAGGCTCTGAGGTTCCCTCTGCTGCCTTGGACTCTGGCACTCTGGGTTGGGGGGGATGGGTCCTGGGACCTTGCTTCTGCCTACCCCTTAGGTCCGAGTGATCTCGGGTTCTGGCTTTTGGGGATGCTGTACATTTTGATCCAGGTCCAGGAGGAGTGTTCCCGGGGTCTACGCTGTTGATCGTTTTGAATTTTGGTGCCCTAGGAGTATATAGTTTGAGTTCAGTAGGGAAGGGTTTCCGGAGATCTGAACTTTAGCTTTCTCTAAGCTGCCATCTTGACCGGAAGAGTCTTTGTCTTTTAAATAAAACTGTCAGCTCCAAAGAAGGTAAGAACATATTTGCAGCAATATTAAAATTTAAGAATAATCCAAACCATTCATGTCATATTATAAATTAAAAATAAAAGCTGAATCCCAACAAAACTAAATGTTGCATCCAAGATTGCATGAGCTTTGAGGGACAGTTCCAGCATTTGACTCCAGGTCTTTTGACTCTAAATCAGGGTACAGTCATAATTACTTTCAATTCAATTTAATTCAAACTTATTGCGTATTTTCTAAGTTCAAGGGACAAAAGATGATACAGAAGTGAAGAAAACAGTAGTTTCTGTTCAAAAGAAACTGGCACTCATGACATATGCTCAAATATATTTCATTTAGTATATTTTAAGTGCCCAAGAAAAAAGAAAATTAAGAGGATTCAGAGGAAGGAGAGATCACTTCTAATAGGGACATTGGGGTGGAGAGATTTAGGGAGGAGGCATGTCAGAAAAAGTTCCATAGTAGAGGAAACATTTGAGCCATCCCCTGACAAGATAGTATGATTTCACAGATAGAAATGAGGGAGTGGGGAACAAGAAAAGCATTTCAAGTATCACAATTAAAATTCACTGTACACTTCTTCCTATTAAGCTTTGCCTCTATTACTTCATGGAAGGTTTCAGGTTTTTAACTGATTTTGTCATAGACCATTTTGTGACAAGGAAGAAAGAGAACTAATAGACAAGCATGTGTTGTAGAATTAATTCAATACTTGATATTTTTTGTGTAATCTATCTAAGAGGTTTTAATTGTGTATAAGAAAAAACTGTAACCCTAATACAGAATTAGTTATGCTGTAGCCATATTCTTTGACCAAGCTGAGAATGGCTGACTGAATTAAGGCATCATTTGAGCCACCTCCTGACAGGTAGTACAGTTTCCACAAATGGACATGAGGGAGTAAGGATGAAGGGAAGTATCTCAAGTATCACAACTAAAATCCACTTTATATTTCTTACTATCAAGCTGTGACTCTGTTTCAGCAAGGAAGCCTTCAGGTTTTTGAACTGCATGCATGCCTTTATGAATATGTATGAGTGTGTTATATATACTTAAATATAAATTTGTATATAAATGCAAGATATACAGTAGGACCTTGTTTTTTGCAAACACTATGTTCCAAGACCCTTCACGTAACTTGAAAATTCTGCATAATAGCGAACCCCAGGATTTAATAAAGATTTCTTTATATGAGCATTCCTAGGCACTTAACAACTTTATTAGACTTATCAGAGCTTCCAGTATCTCCACTCGTGCTTTGGGACCATTATTAATAACTACATAGCATTAATGAAACAAAGAGAAGCACTACTCTTATGGAGACACAGATTGTTTTAAGTGAGAACTACATACAGAGACTAACATAGGAGCTAGTATTTGATGCAAAACAATGTAATGGCTCACACTAACACTTCTCAGAGAGAGAATGAATGTGATTGGGTAAACACCTGTGAGACAACATTGCTTAAAGAAATTACTCAGATTTAGCACATAATTAAAATTTTATTTTATCTATTTTTCTGGATTTATTTTTTAATTACTAATTGTGTATGTCTGAATTTGAATCTGATGAGTTTAAGTAAAATAAGATCCTATTGTATACAAAATAAATACATGATAATTTTGTGGGATGGCACTAATGGCTGAAGGTCAAAGAACCATAAAAGACACATTGGTGGCTTGAAGGAAACTAGGAACACAAAAAGGTAAAACTGCACCCAGTACTGAATATTTGAAATTTACATAGCAAAATGATATTTGTACACAACTAAGTATGTCATTTTAAATTCGGCTTTGGTCATCATTCTCACTATAATTTGGGGGAACATCAAATATTCACTGACTGCCCAGCCCTAAATTAAGTGCCCTTATCTGACTTTAGTCACATCCGACTCACTGATCCCTTCCAAATATACTTTAATAATGATAGCTGGGGGGTCTAGTACAATGCTGAGAGGTGGAAGTACAAGAAAGGACGTTGACAAAGGTATTGTTAGCAGTATGCAGTGACTCAATATGTGGCTGAAGTCTTATAAATACATACACACGTATGCATACATATAGACAGAGGTGCATAGATACATCTTGTGTGTATGCTATCCCCCTTGGTAGTGTTACAAGGGAATCACTTTAAAAGACTGATATATATTAATTTAAGGTCGCCAAGGAATCAGCTATGTAATTCCTAAATGAAAAACTCAAGTCAGCCGTCAGCCTTTTTTGGAGTTTAATTACAATAGGAGCAAGAAAGGAATTAGAGATATATATAGAGAGAGAAAGGGGAGAGAAGGGAATAGGGCTTAAATACCCCTTCTGTTTAGGCTGGGCCAAAGGCCCAAGCCCTTAGATAGCTGGGGCAAAGAAAAGAGATCAGTCCCTATTACTCACGTGTCCAAAATGGAGAAACAGTCTCAGAGGCCCCCACCTTCAGCTTCCTTCAGCGCAAGCTTCCTCAGAGTCCCAGGAACCACCGACCAAAAACTCAACCACCTTCTCCAGTCTCCAGACCCTCCTATCTTTAAGGACACCATCCAAGTTGCCTCCCCTCAGTCCTCACATCTACCAATCACTCTTCATCAATTTCCCTGTCAATGGAGGCTCTCGCTTAACCCAGGACCGCCCAGAGGTTTCTGACTTTTTTGCACATGTCTGTTGAAGGTCATATTTTCCAATGATTAAATCTATACTCCTTTGCTACAGCCCTTTCTAAATCCTGTTAACTTGAGTATGGTAGAGATTGGAATAATTAAATTTTGATCTAGGCTGCAGCCCTTACTCAATCCTATTAGGACTGAATAGGGTGGAGATTTATTCCAAGTATCTCCATTGTATCAATTCTAAATCAATCAAGACTCAAAGAAATTCCTGTTCTATGCTTAAGCATAGGTCAAAGTCCTTTCCATTGTTCAGCAAAGGGTTTCTGTCCTAAAGTAATCTTAAGAAGGGAAGAGAAGGAACCTCCCATGCCAATGGAGTTCCCATTCCAATAGACTATCAGTAAGAAATTTTCCAAGTATGAAATATCCCAATGGTGAATTTTCCAACATTTATAAGTCTAAGGAAATTTGAGGTTTACAATCCCCCCTGATGATCATTGGGAGACTAGTCTCCCCATTGATCATTTAACATAATCATTTTGTAGTTCTAAATTCACTTCTAACTAAAGATATACACAATATTCAATTTTCTAAGAGAAATTAGAATAGTGAGAGAGGAAATAGAAAAGAAAAGAAAGCAAAACCAATGTTTGCTAGGCGCATTGACAGAAAGCCAAATTAGGGGCAGTCCCTTTTGGCATAAATGTTACAATAAATGTTCAATCAAAAGTTCAGTCCAATCAATCACATCCAAAGTTCATTCTTGATCTTCTTGATGAAGTGTAGGTTTTTGGCATCTTTCTGCAACAGTTCATTCTCTGGATATAAAAGTTTCAAGCTTCTTTCTTGAAGATCTTTTCTTGAACAAAATCAAAATCTTTGAATTTTTTATAAAAGTAAAATCTTAAACAAAAGTCTTGGATTTTTATAAAAATAAAATCTCAAACAAAAAAAATTCAAAAATTCTTAGATTTTAAATTAAAATACAATCCCCCCTGAAGTAAGTATTAAAAAAAAATATCAAGTTTAGCTCAGAATGCAATGTTCAGTTATGGGGGTGTATGTGTCAATTATCAAAAGAATAGAAAAATAATCAAAAACATAAGAAAAATTCAAAATAGGCCTTGTATAGGTCCAGTTTAAAGTAATTTCTATCCCACAAGTATGTAGGACAGAATGCAGTAATATTTCACTTAGCCATTTGTAGCCAAGACTACAGGAAGTTGCCATAATATAAGAAGAAAAGAATTAGAATTCTATTTTGATGGGGAAATGTCATTCCCTTGTCTGATTTTTTTTTTCTTCAGAGATATAGGGAGCCAGCATGATAGTCAAGCTTTGTACTTGTTTGAGTACTTCAAAAGGAGTGTAGATACAAGGAAGTCCTACGACTTAAACATAAGTTAAGTGTCGCAACCTTGAGTCTCACTTTAATATTTCATGTGTGCTCTATTGGCACTATTCAGGTTTAGTCTGTGCTCCTTGTTTTTATCCCTTTTCCTGGAATCAGACACAAACATTAATCACAGTCCTATAATATTTTATCAATAAATGGCAGGTTCCCATAGTTTAAAGCTTTTAGGCATATATTGATATTATAGCAAGAGTATATATATTAACTTGTATTACTGCAGGGAAAAAAATAATATTAATATTAATTATGTGTACCTTCAGTACAAAAAAATGAGAAAAAAATCAAATATTCTGATCAAAAAATAAAAAGAAATAAGAAAAAATAAGGAAAAAAATCAGTAATTCAATATATTCTTGAAAAAAAAAACAGCATCCATTTGTCTATGGATTATTATCTCCAATTCTTATGATAAGATAGAGTCACAATTCATATGATAAGATAGAGTTAATCAGTCTCAGCAGAAGATGCTTTCTTCACATGTGAGCAGTGAATCCAAGAGTCTCTTTCTCCAATCTTTATAGATGTTGGAGTAGTTAATAATATTTGGAATGGTCCTTCCCATGAAGGTTCAGTTGCTCCAGTTCGCTTGAAATTCTTGATATAAACTTTATCTCCTGGGTTCAGGTCATGCAGAGAAAAGTCTAATGGACCAGCTTGTACTGCAGCTCCGGATTCATGAAGTTCACGTAGTTTGTGCTGTAACTCCTGTATATAGGAAGCAATAGTAATATCTCCCCCTAATAGCGATGTATAAGCCGGGGAGAAAGGCTTAGCCTGTATAGGCGGATGTCCAAAAAGCATCTCAAATGGTGAAATATGTAAGTCTCCTCTAGGCCTGCTTCTAAGATAAAATAGGGCCAGAGGGAGAATTTCAGGCCATTTTAAATGGGTCTCAGTGCATAATTTGCCAATCATAGTCTTAAGTTCTTTATTCATCCTCTCCACTTGGCCTGAGCTCTGGGGGTGATATGGAACATGGAATTTTGGAGTTATCCCCAAGCAAGAATATATTTGATTTAAGACAGAATCGGTAAAATGACTCCCTCTATCGGAGTCAATACGTGCTGGTAGGCCAAAACGAGGGATAATTTCTTTTAAAAGTATCTTTGCAACAAAATCTGCTGTGGCTCGGGTTGTAGGAAATGCTTCCGGCCATCTGGTTAGTTGATCTACAATTACTAGACAAAATTTATAACGTCCAGCCTTTGGCATTGTTATGAAATCTATCTGTAGATGTTCAAAAGGTGTGTAAGCCAGAGGACGTCCCCCAAAGGCTTTTCCACGATATGCATGTTGGTTATATGCCTGGCAAATAGGGCAGGCTGAACATACTTTAGAGGCTATAGTAGTTATACCAGGGGCTATCCATACTCTCTTGACAGAGTCCACAATGCCCTGGGTGCCAAAATGACCATTTTTATGAATAGATTGGCAAATTTGGTTATAGAAACTTCTAGGGAGCAGGGGTTTTCCTTCAGATGACACCCATACTCCATTAATTTGTTTTGCTTTAAATTTTTGTTTCCATTTTTCCACTTCCTTTTCATTATAGGAGAGTGATAAATTTAAATTATCAGTGGTTGTTAATGTTAAAATTAATCCAGGTCCTTCTATGGCTGCTAGTTTTGCAGCGGCATCTGCTCGGTCATTTCCTCTAGAGACAGGGTCAGAGCCACCTGTATGGGCAGAGCAATGAACTACAGCTAGGGCTTTAGGCAGTTTGAGAGCAGAAAGAACTTCATTAATAATTTCTGCATTAGCTATGGATTTTCCAGCTGAGGTTAAAAATCCTCTTTGGAGCCATAGCATCCCGACTGAGTGACAAATGCCGAAAGCATATCTAGAATCCGTATAAATTGTTGCCTTTTTATCCTTGGCAATTATACAAGCTTGTTTTAGAGCTATGAGTTCTGCTCCTTGAGCGCTAATGTTAGAAGGTAGTGAAGCTGACCATTCAGTGGCAAATTCTGAGACTACGGCAGCTCCAGTGTAACGTATGCCATCCCTCATAAAAGAGGAACCATCGGTAAATAAAATCAGATCTGCATTGTCTAAGGGAGTGTCCAAGAGATTATCTCGAGGCTTTTCTGCCATGGACACTAATGTTTCACAGTTATGTAGTGGTTCTCCTGAAGTGGGTAAATCTGGAAGCAAGGTGGCAGGGTTAAGAGTTGAACAGCGTTTCAAGGTAATATTTTCACTATTTAATAAGGTTATTTCATACCTTGTAATTCTCTGATCCGAGAATGCCTGTGTTCTATGTTTTACCAATAATGCTTCAATCTCATGTGGGCACATTATTGTTAATGGACATCCCAATACTAAATCAACGGTTTTTGTTACTAGTAAGGCTGTAGCAGCTACTCCTCTAAGGCATGGTGGTGCTCCTGCTGCTACTGGGTCTAGTTGGGCAGAATAATAAGCAATTGGGCGCTGAGAAGGTCCCAAAGTCTGAGTTAACACACCAGAGGCTACTCCTCTTCGCTCATGCACATATAAAGTAAATGGCTTGTTGTAATCTGGGATGCCTAGAGCAGGGGCAGACATGATAGCCTTTTTCAGATCTGTTAGAGCTGACAAGTGTTCAGGCTCTAATTTGAGGGGTTCAGGAACCGAATCCTTTGTTAATGCTATAAGGGGTTTAGTGATTTCCCCATAGCAAGGAATCCACTGTCTACAAAACCCTGTTGCTCCTAAAATTGCTCTCAGCTGTTTCTTAGTGGTAGGAGCACTCAATTTTTGAATGTTCTCAATTCGTTTTGGAGAAATATAACGAGCACCCGCAGTCAAGATGAATCCCAAATATTCTACTTTTTGGAGACACCATTGAACTTTATCCTTAGAGATTTTATGTCCTCTTTTGTGCAATTCCAAAAGAAGGTGTTTGCTATCTTCTTGACATGTTTCTGCATCTGTTGAAGCCAAGAGTAGATCATCTACATATTTGATTAATTTGCTATTTTTAAATGTTATATTGTCTGTGTCTTGGCTCAAAATTTGCTCAAATAAGCTCGGACTTTCGACATAACCCTGTGGCAGCCGACACCAGGTATATTGTGAGCCCTTCCAGGTGAAAGCAAAAATATGCCTGGAGTTTTCATGTATTGGTATGGAAAAGAAAGCTGAACACAAGTCTACTACTGTAAAGTATGTAGCTGTGCTAGGAATAGATGAAATAATAGTATGTATGTTAGAAACTACGGAGTGTCTCTTTATAACATGATTATTCACTGCCCTTAGATCCTGTACGAATCTATAGATGTGCTTGCCATCGGGTCCTTTTTTTGGTTTTTTAATTGGCAGGATGGGCGTGTTGTATTCAGATTTGCAAGGGATTATTATTCCCTGTTCTATTAATGAGTTAATAACTGGTGTAATACCCTCAATTGCCTCCTTTGAGAGGGGATACTGAGGGATAGAAGGAGGTGGGCTAGATTTAGTTTTTATCTGCACAGGAACAGCAGATTTAAGTAAGCCTACATCAGAAGAAGATGTGGCCCAAAGAGACTCTGGTATATCTTTAGGTATTTCAAAAATGGAAGGTTCTTTTGCCTCCTGGTTTTCCGAGAGAAGTACAGGGAGTAAATTTAAAGATTCCTCTGGTACTTCTAATGATAATGAGCCATCTGGGGAGCAGGTTATTGTGGCTCTGAGTTTGCATAGAAGGTCCCTCCCCAGCAAATTTAAAGGGGAGTCAGGCATCAAAAGGAAGGAGTGTTGTACCTCTAGGGGTCCTACAGACACCATTCTAGGAGGAAGTCTTTTAACTCTTTGGGTTATTCCTGATACTCCCATTACATTCTCTGAGCCAATAGAATAACATTGTAAATCAGGTGTTCTCTTTAATACAGACCAGGAAGCTCCGGTGTCTAATAGACAATCATAATAGGTGTTACCCACTTTTAAGGTAACATGGGGTTCATTAGTATGGGGAGGGCAGTGGATAGGGACAACGGGTAGTAGGACATCAGGGTCTGGGAAATCAAAGGTTGTATCCTCTGATTCCTGTGCCCCAGCCCCCCCCGGGCACCATCATTGTGTTTGGGATATTCCTTGGGCACCCCCCTGAAGGGCACCTCTCTGAGGGTCATTAGTACCTCGAGTAATTTTTGGACGAGCGCCATTTCTCATATATTGTTGAGTATTATCATTAAAATTTTCTTCAATTTGAGCATTGTCATTAAATTCCCAATTCCTATTTCTATAATTCTGGTTTCTAAAGTTCTTATTTCTATATTCATTATAGTTATTTCCATAGTCATTATTATAATTTCTAGAATTCTGGTTTCTATAACCATTATCATAATTTCTATAGTTATTATTTCTAAAACCATTATTAAACTGTGTATTCCTTCCAAACATCTTAAGAAAGGTTCTACATTCCATCATTTTGTGGCCCTTCTTCTCACAGAAGTGGCAAGTAATGGATTGATAATTGGATTTCTGGAGAGGGGCAATTGTCGTTGGTTCATTATCATGCCCACTTTCTAATTTAGTTATCCTATCTATTACACATCTCATTTTTTTCTTCATTTCCTCCATGTCATCATTATTCTCTTTCTCCTTTTCTTCGTTTCCCTTAAAAACATATATAGCTGTTTTTCGCAATTCTTCAAGGTCCATATCTGACCATCTTGGGCATTGTGTTTTAAAATAATTTTTAATTACTTTGCATGAATTATTTACAAAGATTCTTCTAACTTGTCTTAAACTATTCTCTTTATTTAAGTCCCAATCTAAGTATCTGTCCCCAAACTCGATAATTCTGTCCATAAATCTGGAGGGTGTTTCGTTTTCCTTTTGCTTAATTTTTTCCAGTTCCATCCACTTATCTGTACTGTCCGCACATTCCTTCATGGCTGTGAGGATGGCCTCTCTACAACGGTATAGTTGTAGATAGTCCTCAGGATTATTATAGTCCCATTCGGGATCCTGAGATGGCCAATGTGCTGCATTACGCCCCCGGGTTTTGTTGACATGAGCAATTATTTTATTTTTTTCACGTTCACTTAAAAAAGCCTGTAGTAAGCTCTCAACGTCCTTGTAAGACGGATTATATTGAAAAAATATGTCTCCCATCTTTTTTGTTACTAGAAAAGGATCTTGTTCATATGTGGGGATATTTCGTGTAAATTCATTTATTTCTTGGGGAGTAAACGGTATCCTATGTCTTAAAGTCACCACATCCCCATTTCGTCCTATTTCAGGTACTTCTCTTAGAGGAAACAGGCCTCTAGTTGAATTTTGCACCTGTGGGTCAGTTTGACAAGGACAGGTTTCTCTAGGAGGACAAGATCTCCCTTGCATTGGAATTTGGTTTTCTGTAGGAGAAGGAACATGAGAAGCTGGGATTGCAGGGGAAGGGTTTTGGGGATTAAATTCAGACAAGATTTGCACTGCACGAGAGAAGCAGTCTGTTAACTGGGCTATAGGGAAGGTGTTTTCCATCTCTATTTCAGGGAAGGAAATTTCCTCATTCAAAGGTTCAGAAACAGGTCTGTTTCTGGTAGAGTGGGTGTTTGCCCATTGATCCTGTAAGAAACATTTTAGATCTTCTAATTGGGCTTGCATTTTTTCCTCAATTTTTCCTATTTTATCTTCCATATCTCCCATTTTATCCTCAATATTTCCTATTTTATTCTCAATATTTCCTATTTTATCCTCAAGTTTTTCTATTTTATTATCAATATTTCCTATTTTATCCTCAATTTTTTCTATTGTATCCTCAATTTTTTCTATTTTATCCTCAATATTTTCTATTTTATCCTCAATATTTTCTATTTTATCCTCATTTTTTTCTATTTTATCCTCAACATTTTCTATTTTATCCTCAATATTTTCTATTTTATCCTCATTTTGTTTTATTTTATCCTCATTTTGTTTTATTTTATCCTCATTTTGTTTTATTTTATCCTCATTTTGTTTTATTTTATCCTCAATATTTTTTATTTTTTCATCTCTAAATATAGTATTGAGGAGTACAAAAATGACAGTACCTATTAATATAAAAATTTGGAGGTATCCTTCATTCCTCAATGCCCCTACTTCTTCAGCTGCCATATAATTGTCAAAGAATGTAGTACTCATTTTTATATGTATATTTTGTAATTTCACAAAACACGTGGCTCCCAGGAACCACCGACCAAAAACTCAACCACCTTCTCCAGTCTCCAGACCCTCCTATCTTTAAGGACACCATCCAAGTTGCCTCCCCTCAGTCCTCACATCTACCAATCACTCTTCATCAATTTCCCTGTCAATGGAGGCTCTCGCTTAACCCAGGACCGCCCAGAGGTTTCTGACTTTTTTGCACATGTCTGTTGAAGGTCATATTTTCCAATGATTATATTATATTATATTATCCAACGAAATCCACAGAGGTTCCAGGCTTTCAGCATGCTAGAGAATTTACAGAATTCAAATCCAGTAATCATTTATTAAATCAGAATACTGTGGATGTCTGTTAGAAAAGGTTAAAAGTGTCATGAAGAAACAGCCACCACCTTCTAGGGGAAAGTCTAGTCATTGGGGATCAATAGAAAAGACCTCAAGTGTCTTATCTGTAGGTTGATCTCTAGAAGCAGTAAGAAGGATTAGAGTGGTGACCATATGAAATAATATGACACCAAAATGAAACTAACATAGAACCTACTTCTTTTCCTTCCTTGAGAATAATAATCCTCTCCTGGTTTACCACAGGTTATGAGACATGAAATCAAGTAACATAAATTGATGATGGGGACTGGGAATGACATGGGAGCTTTATCCAAGAGAAAAGAAGGCAAAATATACAAGGTCGTGGATGAGCAATATTCGAAACACAGTCAATCACTTTCATAATAAATCATTAGGGTCCCTGAAGATAAGAGGTAGTTTTTCTATGGTCATCTTTAGCCAGCTAACTGAGTTGCATAAACAGAAAAGAAAAAACTGTTTTCAGGTTTAAGATAGAGGGAAAAAAGAGAATTTAGGGACAAATAATAATAAATGGCATTTATAGAGGACTTTTGAGATTGTGAAGCACTGTACAGTTATCCTTTCTCCATCACAAGTTTCAATATATTATAGGTCAGCATAAGAAATTAAATGGAAAATTTTGGGGAATGTTATAGAAGTCACAGATGATATGCAAAGGCCAGTAGATGACACAGAAAAAACTTTTGAAACTCAGAAATTTATGCTTGCTACCAAATTTACAACAAAATAATTTAAATATCCCACAAAAGAAAAAAAAAAGATAAAATCCAGACTTCTCTTGTATGATGAGAGGGCCTAAATAATTTTACATGAATTTTCCAGATTAAAGGAGCATCAAGCCTCTAACCTCCATGATGTGGAAAGGACAATTGTACACACATTATCTCTGATGATACCATCAGTCTCACAACTGTCTTGTGAGGTAAATAATTCAGTATATTTTTTTTAGTTTCACATATGTCAAAATAGGCTGGGAATGATCATAGCTTCCTGAAGGTGAATAGCTAATAAGTGGCAAAGGCAGAATTAAAACTCAAATCTCTTCTGATTCAAGGCCCAGTCCTCTTTCTGCTACACTAAAAGCAAAAATTTATAACATCCCTTCCATGAGAAGCAAAGGATGCCATTGAGATCCATACTAGAGGCTGAATCAAGATAAAGTTGTAGAGGTAGCGAAAGTTCAGACCTCTGAAAACTCTTCCTTACCAATTACAAACCAAATGCTCCTACGGGATTGAAAATCAAATCTGACAACAGGACAGAGCCAAGGAACCCTCCTGCTGGACTCAACTTAAAAGGTACACCCCTAAAAAGCCTGAATAAGAAAAAATTCAGGTTTAAGGGGAAGGAAGAAGGAAGGACCTAGGACCCATCCTCCAACTAGAGTGCTGAGTCTCTAGTGGTAGCTGGAATATCTGGGAAGGCAAAGGTTTTGGTGTGGAGTGAGTACCTTGTGGGCAAAGCTGTTCCAGGCTCAGAGTGTCAAACACAGGCTGTGGGGAAGCAGATGGAGAAGAAGTACAGAGAGGGCAGCCTAGTTGCAACAGCATAAACACTCCATATTGCCCCCCCTTCCAGAAAGTGTTGGCCTCAGGACCCATCCAGCTCTGCAACTCAGATGGAATTGATGCCATCAAAGCTTTTAGAGGGCCTGGAAGCTCAATTTCCAAAGTTACTCCCCAACAGACTAGGCTCCAAGGATGAAGACAGACAGAAATACGCCAAACCAGAGACACAACACAAAATGAAAGGAGCAAAAGCTCAGGCAACTACAGGAAGTAAAGAAGGGGTAAATGTGAGCAAACAAAAGAAAAAAGAAATTGCAATCGACAGCTTGTATACAGGCAATGAACAAAGAACAAATGGAACAGAGAAGGTTGAAGGAACAGGAAGCAATAAAAGAGAAACTCCAGCAAATTGGATACAGGCTTTGGAAGAACTCAAAATACAATTCAAAACACAATTAAGAGAGGCTGAAGGACTTCCGGTCAAGATGGCAGCTTAGAAGCAGCAAAAGTTCAGACCTTGGAAACCCTTCCTTACCAATCGCAAACTGAGTACTCCTAGGACACCAAAATTCAAGCTGAACAACAGGACAGACCCGGGGAACTCTCCTCCTAGACCTGGATCAAAAGGTATGGCCCCACAAAAGCCAGAACCCTAGATCACTCTGATCTAAGGGGTAGGCAGAAGGAAGGTCTCAGGACCCATTACCCCCAACCCAGAGTGCTGAGCCCACGGCAGCAGCGGGAACCTCAGGGCCGGCAAAAGGGCCTCAGGGCTGGCTACTCTGAAGGACTCACCTTGAAAGCAACCTGAGCCAGTCTCCAGTGAGCCTAACTCATTGAACTTAATCCCATCAGGAGCCCTCAGAACCCAGGGAGGTCAGGACCCCTCCCCATGTAAAGAGCAGGGTCTTTGGAAAGAACAGGGCAGGCAGAGGGGTTTCTCCAAAGGGCATTCCTTGAAAGCAACCATGGCCAGTCTCCGGGCATTCAAAACAGATTGTGGAGGAGGAGATTGTTGGCTTCAGGGAGCATTCAGCCCAAACCAGATGAATATAATCCCATCAGGAGCCCTCAAAGCCCAGGGATGCCATGACCCCTTGCCCCTTACAGAGCAGGGTCTTCTGAAAAAAACAGAAACTTAGAGGCTGAGTCAAGATGGCAGCCTAGAAGGAGCATAGACCTGGCAGCCTGGCCAGAGCTTTGAAGATCCCCATATTTGCTCCAGCTGTCCAGGAAGTTTAAAACTCAGAGTAAACCCAGCCCAACTAAGCTGAACTCAATTCCATCAAAAGTCTCCAGAACGCAGGGAAGCCCAGGCTCCCCACCCATCCTCATTGACTGCTGAATTTTAAGCCAATCAAAAGCCTCCAGAGGACAGGGAAGCTCAAACCCCCAACAACTCTCCCCCAGAGACTACACCAAGAGATCTTCTGTTAAAGCTCCAAGAGGGGAGACTGATAGAAGTCCCCAAAAAACAAAAACATGAGAGGAACAAGAGCACAGACAAATACAGGGAGAAAAGAAGGTGTGAATTTGAGCAAACAACAGAAAAAGAAGAAAAAACTACAATAGACAGCTACTCTTCAGCAAATGGAACAGAGAGGGAGAGATCAGCAAACAATAAACCAGAAATCCCAGCTAATTGCATACAGGCTGTAGAAGAACTCAAAACACAACTAAGAGAGGCTGAAGACAATTGGAAAAAGAATTTAAAAAATAAGATAAGTCATCTGGAAACAGAGGCACTTGAACTAAAATGAGAAAATAGTGTCTTGAAAGCCAAAATCAACCAGCTGGAAAATGAGGCAAAGGAGATGAAAGATGAGGCAAAGGAGATGAAAAATGAGGTAAAGAGGATGAAAGATGATCTTCAAAGAAAATCAGACCAGAAGGAAAAAGATGACCAAAAAGCCAGAGATGAAATCCAATCTTTAAGAACCAGAATAAAACAACTAGAATCAAGTGACCTCACAAGGCAGCAGAACACTATAAAACAAAACAAAAAGAATGAAAAAAATTGAGGAAAATGTGAAGAATCTCATTTGCAAAACAGATGATTTAGAAAATCGTTCAAGAAGAGACAATTTAACAATAATTGGACTTCCAGAAGACCACGACAAAAGAAAAAGCCTAGACATAATACTAGAGGAAATTATCGAGGAAAACTGTCACGAGATCTGAGAACAAGAGGGAAAAATGGATATTGAAAGAATCCACAGCTCACCCCTTGTATTTAATACCCAACTGGCAACACCAAGAAATGTTGTAGCCAAATTCAAAAACAATCAGATGAAAGAAAAGATATTACAAGCTGCCAAGAAGAAGCCATTCAGATACCATGGAAACACGGTGAGGTTAACACAGGATCTGGCTGCATCCATACCGAAGGACCAAAAGGCATGTAATACAGTATTCCAGAAAGCAGGGGAACTAGGTCTACAACCAAGAATAAAATATCCATCAAAAATGACTATATTCTTACAGGGGAAAGTATGGTTATTCAACACAACAGAAGAGTTCCAAGCTTTCATGAATAAAAGACCAGACCTGAACAGAAAATTTGATGTCCAACCACAGAACTCAAGAGAATCTTCAAAAGGTAATTTAAAAAGAGGGGGGGGGGAAATAAAACAACAACAAAAAATTTTTGAAGAGACTCAATAAGTTAAAATGATATGTATCCCTATAAGAAAAGAGGTCACTGGTAATTCTTAAAAACTGTTGCTATCACCTGAGCAGCTAGAAGAACTACACTCAGAGGGAACAGTGACAAACTGTATAGGATGAAAGGTCAAGACATAAACAGGTATATACATATATGCATGCATAAATACATAAACATGTGTATGTATATATATATATATATATATATATATACATGACGAGCTAAAAAAAGAGGTTATGACTAAAAGAAATGGGAAAAAAAAACAAATGGCGGTAAATTTATATGTCACAAAAAAGCTCATGATGGGAGGGGGGAGAACATCGATACACTGGAAGGGTAAAGAGGTTGGAGATAGGAAATACTCAACTCTTACATACTTTGAAACTCACCCAAAGAGGAAAGAACAATCCAATCCATTGGGAAAGAGAATAGACTTGTACCCTATAGGGGAATAGAAGGGTAAAAAATGGACTGGTGGGGAGGGAAGCAGTACAAGGGAGGGAGAGGGGGGGGATTTTAAAAAGACTACCGGGGAAAATAAGGGAGGGAATAAGAAGGGAGGGGGGTGGAAAGGGAAGTAAAATAAGGGGGGAACAAGGGGGACTGACTAGAAACAAACATTGGTATAGAAGGAAATAGTGAAAGAAGAAAAGTCAGGACCAGAGTAGAAGTCAAAATGCTGGGAAATACACAGGTAGTAATTATAACTCTGAATGTGAATGGAATGAACTCACCCATAAAAGGCAAGTAAATAGCAGAGTGGATAAGAATCCAAAACCATACCATATTCTGTCTGCAAGAAACACACATGAGGAAGGTAGATATGCATAGGATGAAAATAAGAGGATGCAACCAAATCTATTGGGCATCAAATAATAAAAAGAAGGCAGGAGTAGCAATCATGATTTCTGACAAAGCCAAAGTAAAAATAAATCTAGTTAAAAGAGATAGGGAAGGTAATTACATCCTGATAAAAGGCAGTATAGACAACGAGGAAATATCTGTACTCAATATGTATGCACCAAATGGCAGAGCATCCAAATTTTTAAAGGAGAAACTAGAGGAGCTCAAGGATGAAATAGATAGAAAAACAATATTAGTGGGAGATCTGAACCTTCCCCTATCCAAACTAGATAAATCAAATAAAAAAATAAATAAGAAAGAGGTGAGAGAAGCAAATGAAATATTGGAAAAATTAGAGTTAGTAGACATCTGGAGAAAAATAAATAGGGACAAAAAGGAATACACCTTCTTTTCAGCTGTACATGGTACATTCACAAAAAAATGACCATGTACTACGGCACAAAATCATTGCAAACAAGTGAAAAAGGACAGAAATAATAAATTCAACCTTCTCAGACCACAATGCAATAAAAATAATAATTAGTAAGGGTTCATGGATAGATAAATCAAAAATTAATTAGAAATTAAACAATATGATTCTCCAAAACCAACTAGTTAAAGAACAAGTCATAGAAACAATTAATAACTTCCTTGAATAAAATGAGAATGGTGAGATATCCTTTCAAAACCTATGGGATGCAGCCAAAGCAGTACTCAGGGGGGATTTTTTATCCTTGAGTTCATATATAAACAAATTAAGAAAGGCAGAGGTCAATGATTTGGGCATGCAAATTAAAAAAATAGAAAGTGAACAAATTAAAAACCCTCAGATGAAGACTAAATTAGAGATCCTAAAAATCAAAGGAGAAATTAATAAAATTGAAAGTCAAAGAACTATTGATTTAATAAATAAGACTAGAAGCTGGTACTTTGAAAAAGCAAATAAAATTGACAAAGTACTGGTCAGTCTAATTAAAAAAAGGAAAGAAAAAAACCAAATTGACAGTATCCAAGATGAAAAGGGAGACATCATCTCTAATGAAGAGGAAATCAAGGTAATCATTAAAAATGACTATGCCCAATTATATGGCAAAAAATATGGCAATCTAAGTGATATGGATGAATACTTACAAAAATATAAATTGCCTAGACTAAAAGAAGAAACAAATTACCTAAACAACCCCATATCAGAAAAAGAAATTGAACAAGCCATTAAAGAACTCCCTAAGGAAAAATCCCCAGGTACAGAAGGATTCACAAATGAATTCTTTTTTTTTTCACTTTAAATATTATTTTATTTGGTCATTTCCAAACATTATTCATTGGAAATAAAGATCATTTTCTTTTCCTCCCACCCCCACCCCCAACTGATCCCCTCTGCCTAATTTTCTTATAGTTTCCTTCTTTATGTTCAAGTCATTCACCCATTTTGAATTTATCTTGGTGTAGGGTGTGAGGTGTTGATCTAAACCTAATCTTTCCCACACTGTCCTTCAATTTTCCCAGCAATTTTTATCAAATACTGGATTTTTGTCCCAAAAGCTGGGATCTTTGGGTTTGTCATATACTGTCTTGATGAGGTCATTTACCCTGAGTCTATTCCACTGATCCTCCTTTCTGTCTCTTAGCCAGTACCAAATTGTTTTGATGACTGCTGCTTTATAATATAGTCTGAGATCTGGGACTGCAAGGCCCCCTTCCTTTGTATTTTTTTCATTATTTCCCTGGATATCCTTGATCCTTTGTTCTTCCAAATGAACTTTGTTAATGTTTTTTTCTAAATCAGTAAAAAAATTTTTTGGAAGTTCAATGAGTATGGCACTAAATAGATAAATAAGTTTGGGTAGGATGGTCATTTTTGTTATATTGGCTCATCCTATCCAGGAGCAGTTAATGTTTTTCCAATTGTTCAAGTCTACTTTTAGTTGTGCAGAGAGTGTTTTGTAGTTGTGTTCATACAGTTCCTGTGTTTGTCTCAGGAGATAGATTCCTAATTACTTTATTTTGTCTAAGGTAATTTTGAATGGGATTTCTCTTTCTAGTTCTTGCTGCTGAGCTGTGTTGGGAATATATAGAAATGCTGATGACTTCTGTGGGTTTATTTTGTATCCTGCAACTTTAGTAAAGTTGTTGATTATTTTGATTAGCTTTTCGGTTGAATCTCTAGGATTATTTAAGTAGACCATCATGTCATCCACAAAGAGTGATAACTTGGCCTCCTCATTACCAATTTTAATGCCTTCAATTTCTTTTTCTTCTCTAATTGCTACTGCTAGTGTTTCTAGTAAAATGTCAAATAATAGAGGTGATAATGGGCATCCTTGTTTCACTCCTGATCTTATTGGGAATGCATCTAGTTTATCCCCATTGCAGATGATATTAGCTGATGGTTTTAGATATATACCATTTATTATTTTTAGGAAAGGCCCTTCTATTCCTATGCTTTCTAGTGTTTTTAATAAGAATGGTTGTTGTATTTTATCAAAGGCTTTTTCTGCGTCTATTGAAATAATCATGTGATTTTTGTTGGTTTGCTTGTTGATGTGGTCAATTATGTGGATGGTTTTCCTAATATTGAACCAGCCCTGCATCCCTGGTATAATTCCTACTTGATCATGGTGAATGACTCTTCTGATCACTTGCTGGAGTCTTTTTGCTAGTATCCTATTTAAGATTTTTGCATCTATATTCATTAGGGAGATTGGTCTATTCACAAATAAATTCTATCAAACAATTAACAGGTAACCCCAATACTATACAAACTATTTGACAGAATAAGCCAAGAAGGGGTTCTACCAAATTCTTTTTATGACACAAACATGGTACTGATCCCAAAGCTATAGGCCAATCTCCCTAATGAATATAGATGCAAAAAATCTTAAATAGGATACTAGCAAAAAGACTCCAGCAAGTCATCACAAGGGCTATCCATTATGATCAGGTAGAATTCATACCAGGAATGCAAGGATGTTTCAAAATTAAACTAGATAAAATTAAACAATTAAAACTAGATCTAAACAATTGGAAAAACTTTGATTGCTCAAGGGGGGAAAGACCTAACTTAATAAAAATGACCATCCTACCCAAACTTATCAATCTATTTAGTGCCATTCCCATTGAACTACCTAAAAACTATTTTACTGATTTAGAGAAAACCATAACAAAGTTCATTTGGAAGAATAAAGGATCAAGGATATCCAGAAAAATAATGAAAAAAAATACAAAGGAAGGTGGCCTTGCAGTCCCAGATCTCAAACTATATTACAAAGCAGTGGTCATCAAAACAATTTGCTACTGGCTAAGAGACAGAAAGGAGGATCAGTGGAATAGACTTGGGGTAAATGACCTCAGTAAGACAGTCTTTGACAAACCCAAAGACCCCAGCTTTTGGGACAAAAATCCAGTATTTGATAAAAACTGCTGGGAAAATTGGAAGACTGTGTGGGAGAGATTAGATTTAGATCAACACCTCACACCCTACACCAAGATAAACCCAGAATGGGTGAATGACTTGAACATAAAGAAGGAAAGTATAAGAAAATTATATGAACACAGAATAGTATACATGTCAGACCTTTGGGAAGGGAGAGGCTTTAAAACCAAGCAAGACTTAGAAATAGTCACAAAATGCAAAATGAATAATCTGGAATACATCAAATTAAAATGTTTTTGTACAAACAAAACCAATGTAACTAAAATCAGAAGGGAAGCAACAAATTGGGAAACAATCTTCATAACAAAAACCTCTGACAAAGGTCTAATTACTCAAATCTATAAAGAGCTAAACCAGTTGTACAAAAAATCAAGCCATTCTCCAATTGAAAAATGGGCAAGGGACATGAATAGACAATTTTAAGTTAAAGAAATCAAGACTTTTAATAAGCACATGAAAAAGTGTTCTAGATCTCTTATAATCAGAGAGTTGCAAATCAAAACAACCCTGAGGTATCACCTCACATCTAACAGATTGTTCAATATGACAGCAAAGGAAAGTAATGAATGCTGGAGGGGATGTGGCAAAGTAGGGACATTAATTCATTGCTGGTGGAAGTGTGAATTGATCCAACCATTCTGGAGAGGAATTTGGAACTATGCCCAACGGGTGATAAAAGACTGTCTGCCCTTTGATCCAGCCATAGCACTGTTGGATTTGTACTCCAAAGAGATAATAAGGGAAAAGACTTGTGCAAGAATATTCATAGCTGAGCTCTTTGCGGTGGCCAAAAATTGGAAAATGAGGGGATGCCCTTCAATTGGGTAATTGCTGAACAAATTGTGGTATATGTTGTTGATGGAATACTATTGTGCTAAAAGAAATAATAAAGTGGAGGAATTCCATGGAGACTGGAACAACTTCCAGG
Organism: Monodelphis domestica; assembly: GCF_027887165.1. Lineage (NCBI taxonomy): Eukaryota > Metazoa > Chordata > Mammalia > Didelphimorphia > Didelphidae > Monodelphis > Monodelphis domestica. The sequence goes on from NC_077229.1 coordinate 253,427,874, forward strand.
AAGTGATGCAGAGTGATAGGAGCAGAACCAGGAGAACATTGTACACAGAGACTGATACATTGTGGTACAAGAGAACATAAAGGACTTTTCCAGTAATGGCTTTACAATGTCCCTAAACAGTCTGCAATGGTCTACAAGAATAAAAACAAAACTATCCTCAATAAGTGGACAAACTGAGGGAATAAAAACACTGAGGAAAAGCAACTGCTTGACTACAGAGGTTGAGGGGACATGATTGAGGAAAGATGCTAAATGAGCACCCTAATGCAAATACCAACAACAAGGAAATGGGTTCACAGCAAGGACACATGTGATACCCAGACAAATATCCTGTCGGCTAGGGAAAGGGTGGCAGGGGGTTGGGGGGGGGGAGGAAAAGAACATGATCTGTTTCCAATGAACAATGTATGAAAATGTACAAATAAAATAATGTTTTAAAAACGAGAGAGAGAGAGAGAGAGAGAGAGAGAGAGAGAGACAGAGAGAGACAGAGAGAGAGAGAGAGAGAGAGAGAGAGAGAGAGAGAGAGAGAAAGAGAGAGAGGCTGAAGACAACTGGGAAAAGAACTTACAAAGCATGATAAATCATCTGAATATAGAAAACAGTGTCTTGAAAGCCAAAATTAATCAGCTTGAAAATGAGGCAAAGGAGATGAAAGATCAGAAGGAGAAGGATGACCAAAAAGCCAGGGATAAAATCTAGTCTTTAAAAACCAGAATACAACAATTGGAAGCAAGCGAATTCACAAGGCAGCAGGACACTATAAAACAAAATCAAAAGAATGAAAAAATTGAGGAAAATTTGAAGCACCTCATTCACAAAATGGAAGATTTAGAAAATCGTTCCAGAAAAGACAATTTAAGAATCATTGGTCTACCAGAAAACCGTGACAAAAGAAAAAGGCTGGACATTGTCCTACAGGAAATTATCCAACAAAACTGCTCTGACATTCTAGAACAAGAGGGAAAAGTAGAGATTGAAACAATCCACAGATCTCCTCCTGTATGTAATCCTCAACTGACAACACCCAGGAATGTAATAGTCAAATTTGAGAACTACAATACCAGCGAAAAAATATTAAGAGGTGCTATGAAGAAGTCATTCAGATACCATGGAAATATATTGAGGATAATGCAGGATCTGGCTGCATCTACACTAAAGAACCTAATGGCATAGAATATGATATTCCAGAAAGCAAGGGAACTATGTCTAAAACTAAGAATCAAGTACCCAGCAAAACTAACTTTATTCTTACAGGGGAAAGTATGGTCTTTTAAAAAATAGAAGCATTCCAAGAATTTCTAAGGAAAAGACCAGACCTGAACAGAAAATCTGATGCCCAAGCACAGAACTCAAGAGAATCATTAAAATATAATTTAAAAAAGAGGGGAAAATACCAAAAAAAAAGTTTTTTTAAGAGACCCAATAAGTTAAAATGATATGAACCCATATAAGAAAAGAAGTCATTGGTAACTCTTAAAAATTGTTATTATCACCTGGGTAGCTAGAAGAATTATACTTAGAGGGAGCAGTGACAAACTATATAGGATGAAATGACAAAACATAAATAGGTATATAGAAATATGTATGCATAAATACATATATATATATGTATATACGAAAGCTAAAAAAGAAGTTAATACTAAAAGAATTGGGAAAAGAAACAAAATAGGTTAAATTTATATGTCACAAAGAAGCACATGGGAGAATGGGTGGAGAACATCAATACACTGGAAGGATAAAGAAGTTGGAGATAGGAAATACTAAATGCTTAGGTGCATTGATATTGACTCAGTGACAGAATAACAATCAAATACATTGGGGCAGAAAATTGATTTGTGCCCTATAGGGAAGTAGAAGGGTAATAAACTGACTGGTGGGGAAGGAAGCAGTAAAAGGGAGGGAGAGAGTAGGGGTGTAGTTTAAAAAGACTGTAAAGAAAATAAGAGGGGAATGAGAAGGGAGGGGTAGAAAGGGAAGTAAAATAGGGTGGAAATTAGGAGGACTGATTAAAAACAAAGCATTGGTGTGGATGTAAAAAGTAAAAGAAGAAAATGATGGACTAGGAATAGAAATCAAAATGCTGGGAAATACACAGATGGTAATCATAACGCGGAATGTGAAAGGAATGAATGCATCCATAAAATGCAAGAGAATAGCAGAGTGGATTAGAATACAAAACCCCACCATATGCTGTCTAAAAGGAACACACATAAGGAAGGTAGACATGCATAGGGCAAAAGTAAGAGGATGGATCAAAATCTATTGGGCATCAACTGATAAAAAGAAGGCAGGGGTTACAATTATGATATCTGACAAAGCCAAAGTAAAAATAGATCTAGTCAAAAGATATAGGGAAGGTAATTACATCCTGATAAAAGGCAGTATAGACAATGAGGAAATATCAGTACTCAACATGTATGCACCAAATGGCATAGCATCCAGATTTCTAAAGGAGAAACTAGTGAAGCTCAAGGATGAAATAGATAGAAAAACTATGCTAGTGGGAGACCTGAACCTTCCTCTTTCAGAACTACATAAATCAATCCAAAAAATAAATAAGAAAGTGGTAAGTGAAGTGAATGAAATCTTAGAATATTTAGAGTTAGTAGATATATGGAGAAAAAGGAATACACCTTCTTTTCAGCAGCATATGGTACATTCACAAAAATTGACCATGTATTATGGCATATAAATATTGCAAGCAAGTGCAAAAGAGAAGAAATAATAAATGCAACCTTCTAAGATCACAATGCAATGAAAATAATAATTAGTAAGGATACACATAGAGGCAAATCAAAAATTAATTGGAAGTTAAACAATACAATTCTCCAAAATTAGTTAGCTAAAGAACAAATTATATAAACAATTAATAATTTCATTGCAGAAAATGGCAATGATTAGACATCCTTTCAAAATCAATGGGATACAGCCAAAGCAGTACTCAAGGGGAAATTTATATCCTAGAGTTCAGATATTAATAAATTAGGAAGGACAGAGGTCAATGAATTAGGCAGGCAAATAAAAAAAAACTATCAAGTGAACAAATTAAAAATCCATGACACCAAAAAAAAACCATCCATACCATATCATCTACCAATAACTTTGTATCTATATCAATTTCTACATGTCTATCTTCATATGTGCATTTATATTTTTCAAGGTTTTTTTAGGATATAGTAAGCTAAAAAGTAGGGGGAAAACTGGCTAGGTTGGGAGTGAAAACTGGTTAACATATACACAAATAAGTAAATACAAAAAATACAAGATATAGTTTAATTTGTTGTTTTATTTTGCTAGAGTGGTGATTTGATTTGTAAAAGGAGCTCCAAGGGAAGAAATTCCTCTATCAAGGGAGACCAGCACCTTTGCCACAAAATAAAATTTTAAGGAGTTGGCCAGGACACTCAGGATAAGAGAATTACTTAGGATCACTCAGAAATCAAGTAGCAGAGGCACAAATGGGACCCAAGTTTTCCTGAATCTAGACCACCTCACACTGTCTCTCACAGTGTAATTATGCAAGTTTAAGGCATTTTTAGGCATTTTCAAAAAAGGATAGTGATGGTGAGTTGTTGGAGACATTCATCAAAACTGCTACTGTTGAAGTTAAATGAAACTCTTCTTTCATGTGTAAGAGAAAAACAAGTGTTGAGAGAGATGCTTGCTAATCAAGAAAAGCCCGCAGAGGTGCCCAGCAGAAGGATTCATTATCATTAAAGAGTAAATATAGAGCATTCAAAATATGAAAAAAAATTGAGATTGACATTCCCTGAAATAGTAGAATGTCAAAATTATAAAATATATTTTAAAGAAAAACAAGATGTCAAGTTAGAGAGGTGGGGGGGGGGGGATGTGGGAGGAAAGCACAGCTTCCTACATAGATGCTATAATGGCTAAATCTAGTTCCTTGAGTTTATCATTAAGATTATGGGCAGTGGTTATCAATGATTCAATTTGTGTTCTTATGTTCAAACAACTGCAAATATATGCTGAACAAATAGGGTTATATTTTAATAACTAGAAAGATGCCAACAAGGCAGACAGAAGTAGTTATGTAATCACCCAGCTGTTAATCTGAGTATAGAGGCTATTTTCTATTTGTTCCCAAAATAAATTTTAAAAATCTTTTGCTGTTATTTTGCTGATAATAAATATAACAATAGCACACATTTATAAAGAAAGTGCTTTATTGATGAAATCTGGTAGTTATTGTTCAATTAATTTGAATCCCTTTTTAAAAAAAATACTTGACAGATCTCTTGAAAAGGCCATTGCTTGTGACAGAAATAAGGGAAAATGAAATATTCAAAAACCAAACCAGGGAAGTGTTTTCAGCTCTTTTACTTACTTCCAACATTCCATTAGGTAAATCTTATGTCATGATGCAATGTTATGTTATGATTTGAAACCTGAATTTAAGATCTTCATAATCAATGAGTTTGAATCCTGTTCAAATCTTGCATGGACACATAGATAAATTGTTTAAGTTGTCAAGCCTCAGTTTTCTATGTGGCACCAGAAATGTTAACCAATAAATAAAATGAGATCATTTCTCTGAGTGCAGTATAGTTAATTAATAGGGGCATGTGATCAATTTTAAAAGGATAGGTCAATGGTCTACCTCCATTTGTGCCAAAATACCCAGAGAACGGACCTGATATCTTCTATAACCAAGTGTGTCTTTCTTCTAAATGACAAAGCAATCTATCATTTGGGCCTTCTCTGACAGTCTGTATTGTTGGATGTTTTAATAAGGAGGTATGCTTAAAGTTCTCATCTCCTAGCCTATTATTTCATCAAAAAGAGGAAAAATGACTTCTCAGGGGGGTAGATCCCTCCAGATTCAATAAATATGAGAATGTGTTTGACCCACACCTCTTTTGCATTTAAGCACACCTCTTTTGCATTTAAGAAATGGAAAGTGGATTAATCCTGCAAGATGGAGGTGGAGAGGCAGCGAAAGTTCATACCTCTGAAAACCCTTCCTTACCAATTACAAACTAAATGCTTCTAGGGGACTAAAAATCAAACCTAACAACAAGATAGAGACAAGGAACCCTCCTGCTGGACTCAATTTACAAGGTATGCCACCCAAAAGCTGGAATTCGAGAACACTCCAGTTTAAAGGGAAAGGAGAAGGAGGGTCCCAGTACCTCTCCCCCACCTAGAGCACTCAGCCTCCAGTGGCAGCTGGAACTTATGAGTGGGCAAAGACACTGGTCTGGAGGGAATACATTGTGGGCAAAACTGTTCCAGGCCAGAGTGTAGAACACAGGTGGTGGGGAAGGAGTTAGAGAAGGGGAGCAGAGCGGGCAGCCTAGTTGCAAAGGTGGAGACCCTTTATATTGCTCCCCCCTTCCAGAAGATTTTGGCCTCAGGGCACATCTAGCTCAACCCAGCTGAACTTAATCCCATCAAAAGTCTTCAGAGGGCAGGGAAGTTCAAGCTCCAACACCCCTGCCCCATAGACTGCTGTGTTTAATCCAATCAAAGCCTCAAGAATTCAGGGCAGCTCAAGCTCTAATACCCCTTCCCCACAGACTGCACTGAGAGATTTGCTGACAAACCTCCAAGAAGGAAGACTGACAGAAAAGTCAAAAACAAAACACACAAAAAAAAGAGAGAGAGAGAGGAGTAAGAGCAGACAACTGCACAAAGAAAAGAAGGGGTAAATATGAACGAACAACAGAAAAAGAAAAAAAAATTACAATTGGCAGCTTCTATACAGGCAATGAACAAAGAGCAAATGGAACAGAGGAGGAAGGAACACCAAGCAATAAAACAGAAAACCCAGTGAATTAGATACAGTTTTTGGAAGAACTCAAAATACAATTAAAAAAACAATTAAGAGAGGTTGAAGACAATTTAGAAAAGAACTTAAAAACTAAGATAAATTAATTGGAAGCAGAGGCACTTGAACTAAAATGAGAACATAGTGTCTTGAAAGCCAAAATCAACCAGCTTGAAAATGAGGCAAAGGAGAAGAAGGAAGAGGTAAAGAAGATGAAAGATGACCTCCAAAGAAATTCATAGCAGAAGGAGAAGGATGACCAAAAAGCCAGGGATGAAATCTAGTCTTTAAGATCCAGAATACTACAATTGGAAGCAAACAACTTCATAAGGCAGCAGGACACTATAAAACAAAAATCAAAAGAATGAAAAACTTGAGGAAATTATGAAGCACCTCATTCACAAAATAGAATATTTAGAAAATTGTTCCAGGAGAGATAATTTAAGAATCATTGGTCTACCAGAAGACAGTGACAAAAGAAAAAGTCTGAGCATCATCCTACAGGATGTTATCAAACAAAACTGCCCTAAAATTCTAGAACAAGAAGGAAAAGTAGAGATTGAAACAATCCCCGGATCACCTCCTATACTTAATCCTTAAGTGACAACACCCAGGAAGGCTATAGACAAATTCAAGAACTATGAGATGAAGGGGAAAAAAATATTACAAGCTCCTAAGAAGAAGTCATTCAGATACCATGGAACTACAGTGAGGATAACACAGGATCTGGCTTCATCTACACTGAAGGACCTAAAGGCATGGAATATGATAATCCAGAAAGCAAGGGAACTAAGCCTATAACCAAGAATCAAGTACCCAGCAAAACTGACTGTATTCTTATAGTGGAAAGTATGGTCATTTAACAAAATAGAAGAATTCCAAGCATTTCTAAAGTAAAGACCAGACTTGAACAGAAAATTTGATGCCGAAGCACAAAACTCAAGAGAATCATCAAAAGGTAATTAAAAAAGAGGAAAAAAAGAAAAACAAAATAAAAGAACTTTTTTAAGAGACCCAATAAGTTAAGAAAAGATATCATTGATATATATATATAATATATATAAATTTATATATAAATATATAAATATATCTATATGAAAAGATATCATTGATAACTTTTCAAAATTGTTATTATCACCCAGGTAACTAGAAGAAGTATAGTTAGAGGGAACTGTGAAAAACTATAGGATGAAATGACAAAACATAAATATGTATATAGATATATGTATGCATATATACATATATATGTATATACACAACAAGAGCTAAAAAAGAGGTTAATACTAAAAGAAATGAACAAAGAAACTGAAGGGGGTAAATGTATATGTCACAAAGAAGCACATGGGAGAATGGGTGGAGAACATCAATACACTGGAAGGGTAAAGAGATTGGTGATTGGAAATACCCAACCTTATGTGCATTGAAATTGGCCTAAAGAGGGAAGAGCAATCAAAAACATTGGGGCAGAGAATTGATTTGCACCCTATAGAGAAGTAGAATTGTAAGAAACAGACTGGTGGAGAGGGAAACAGTACAAGTGAGGGAGAGGGTATGGGGTGTAGTTTTAAAAGACTGTAAAATAAATAAGGGGGGAATAAGACGGGAAGGGGTAGAAAGGGAAGTAAAATAGAGGTAGGAATAAGGGGGACTGATTAAATACAAAACATTGGTGTAGAAGGAAATAGTGAAAGCAGAAAAGAGAGGTCTAGGAGTAGAAATCAAAATGCTGTTAATCATAACATGGAATGTGAATGGAATGAACACACCCAAAAAATGCAAGTGAATAGCAGAGTGGATTAGAAACCAAAACCCTACCAGTGCTGTCTACAAGAAACACTCATGAGGAAGATAGAGATGCAATGGGCAAAAGTAAGAGGATGGAGTCAAATCAATTGGGCATCATCTGATAAAAAAAGAAGGCAGAAGTCACAATCATGATATCTGACAAAGCCAAAGTAAAAATAGATATAGTCAAATGAGATAGGGATAAAAGGCAGTATAGACAATGAGGAAATATCAGTATTCAACATGTATACACCAAATGGCATAGTATCCAGATGTCTAAAGGAGAAACTAGGGGAGCTCAAGGATGAAATAGATAGAAAAACTATACTAGTGGGAGACCTGAACCTTCCTCTTTCAGAACTACATAAATCAATCCAAAAAATAAATAAGAAAGTGGTAAGTGAAGTGAATGAAATCTTAGAATATTTAGAGTTAGTAGATATAGGGAGAAAAAGGAATACACCTTCTTTTCAGCAGCACATGGTACATTCACAAAGATTGACAATGTATGAAGGCATAAAACATTGCAAACAACTGCAAAAGAGAAGAAATAATGAATGCAACCTTATCAGATCATAATGCAATGAAAATAATAATTAGTAAGGGTACATGGAGAGGCAAATAAAAAATTAATTGGAAATTAACAATATGATTCTCCCTAATCAGTTAGTTAAAGAACAAATCATAAAAACAATTAATAATTTCTTTGCAGAAAAAGACAATGATGAGACATCCTTTGAAAATCTATGGGATGCAGCCAAAGCAGTACTCAGGGGGAAATTTATATCCTTGAATTCATAGATTAACAAATTAGGGAGCTCAGAGGTCAATGAATTGGGCTTACAAATTTAAAAAGTAAAAAGTAAACAAATTAAAAATCCTCAGATGAAAACTAAATTATAGATCAGCAAACATCATCTGCAATGGGGAAAAATTAGATGCATTCCCAATAAGATCAGGAGTGAAATAAGGATGCCCATTATCACCTCTATTATTTAACCTTGTACTGGAAACACTAGCAGTAGCAATTAGAGAAGAAACAGAAATTGTAGGTATTAAAATAGGCAATGAGGAGACCAAGCTATCATTTTTTGTAGATGATATGATGGTCTACATAAAGAATCCTAGAGAATCAACTAAAAATTAGTAGAAATAATCAACAACTTCAGCAAAGTTGCACGATACAAAATAAAATCACATAATTCATGATCATTTCTATATATTTCCAACACATCTCAACAGCAAGAATTAAAAAGAGAAATTCCATTTGAAATCACCCTAGACAATCTAAAATATTTAGGAATCTATCTGCTGAGACAAATATGGGAACTTTATAAACACTACTACAAAACACTTTCCACACAATTAAAACTAGATTTAACAACTGGAAAAACATTGACTGCTCATGGGTAGGATGAGCTAATATAATAAAATATAATAAAAATGACAATCCTACCCAAATTAATTTATTTATTCAGTGCCATACCCACTGCATTGCCAAAAAACTTTTTAATTAATTAGAAAAAAACCGTAACAAAGTTCATTTGGAAAAATGAAAGATCAAGGATATCCAGGGAAATAATGAAAAAAATACAAAGGAAGGGGGCCTTGTAGTCCCAGATCTCAGACTATATTATAAAGCAGCGGTCATCAAAACAATATGGTACTGACTAAGAGACAGAAGGGAGGATGAGTGGAATAGACTTGGGGTAAGTGACCTCACCAAGACTGTCTATGATAAGCCCAAAGATATCAGCTTTGGTGACCAAAATCCTCTATTTGATAAAAACTGCTGGGAAAACTAGAAGACAGTATGGGAGAGATTTGGTTTGGATAAATACCTTACACCCTACATCAAGATAAACTCAGAATGGGCGAATTAATTGAATATAAAGAAGGAAACTATAAGTAAATTAGGTAAACCTAGAATAGTATACTTGTCAGATATTTGGGAAAGGAAAGATTTTAAGACCAAGCAAGAGTTAGAAAAAATAAAAAAATGTAAAATAATGAATTGTTATTATATTAAATTAAAAAGGGTTTGTACAAACAAAACCAGTGCAACCAAAATTAGAAGGTAATCAACAAACTGAGGGAAAATCTTCATAACAAAAACCTCCAACAAAGGTCTAATTACTCAGATTTATAAAGAGTTAAATCAATTGTACAAAAAATCAAGCCATTCTCCAATTGATAAATGGGCAAGGGACATGACTAGGCAATTTTCAGTAAAAAAATCAAAACTATTAATATGCATATGAAAAAGTATTCTAAATCTCTTATAATCCAAGAGATGCAAATCAAAACAACTTTGAGGTATCACTTCACACCTAGAAGATGTGGAATGCGGAAAAATCAATGTAGAAAAATCAAGAAAAGCTAAAGCTGATGCTTAGTAACTATAAGCCTCTCTTCAGTAGTCTGTAGTGAAGTAAAATTGGGGATGAAAATTCTTTAGTGTGAACTTTTCTTTTGGATGTTTAAAAAAGTTAGTTTAAAAAAAGGAATGTAATAACTACTGAAGGGGATGTGGCAAAGTTGGGACATTACTGCATTGCTGGTGGAGTTGTGAATTGATCCAACCATTCTAGAGGGCAATTTGGAACTAGGCCGGCGCTAAAAGCCTGTCTGCCCTTTGATCCAGCCATAGCACTACTGGGTTCATAATCCAAAGAGATAATAAGGAAAAAGACTTGTACAAGAATATTCATAGCTGCACTCTTTGTGGTGGCCAAAAATTGGAAAATGAGGGGATACCCTTCAGTTGGGGAATGGCTGAACAAATTGTGGTGTATGTTGGTGATGGCATACTATTGTGCTCAAAGGAATAATAAACTGGAGGAATTCCATGTGAACTGAATGACCTCCAGGAATTGATGCAGAGTGAAAGGAGCAGAACCAGGAGAACATTATACACAGAGACTGATACAATCTGGTACAATCAAATGTAATGGACTTCTCCATTAGTGGCAATGCAGTGATCCTGAACAATTTGGAGGGATTTACGAGAAAGAGCATTATCCACATTCAGAGGAAAAACTGTGTTAGTAGAAACATAGAAGAAAAACAACTGCTTGATTACATGGGTTGAGTGGATATGATTAGGGATAGAGACTCTAAATGATCATCCTAGTGCAAACATCAACAACATGGAAATTGGTTCTGATCAAGGACACATGTAATACCCAGTGAAATTGCATATTGGCTATGGCAAGGGGTGTGGAGAGGGGAGGGAGGAAAAGAAATACAAGTCTTATAACCAGGGAATAATGTTCTAAATTGACTAAATAAAATTTTCCACAAAATAAAAAAGAATAATTGCTTACCAACCTTAAATGATTGTTGTGAGGAAAGCAATTTGTTGATCTTAAAATATGATTGTACATCTACAAGATTAAACAAATGCATGGCCTCCTAATTTCAGGGAAATGTTATAAAGGCCCAGAAGCTTTATGAGAATATCAAAAAGAGGGCAGCATCATTATTAAAAAGGGATTCCTCTATATTTTTATTGGTGGTTTCCTGAAAAATCAAACAAACAAACAAACAAAAAAACAGTTGAAAGTTTTGTTTCAGTTCTCCTTAAGTCCAAGGAGTACATGGGGGATATTGAAGAGAGATTAAACAGTAACCCATGCAAACTCAAGCCTTTTATTTAGTTCTATAATTTTCAGATGCAGTAGGTCTTGGTGACCCTCTTAAACAAGACTATCAATATCTAGATTATTTAAATGCATAAAAATGACTGTTGATCATCTATTAGCTGTTTACTCTAGAGTTGTAATCAAGGTTAGAAGTGCCTTAGAACATTTTAATCACAACATTCTAAACAAAATAATGGACCATGGATTCATACACAGTTTGGTCTATTTAAAATTCAAGTCAACTCAACATACATGTATTAAATACCATATACTAAACACCATTTTAGGAATTATACTCTGTGCATATAAAGAACATTTCTATAATAGAATAATTATATGTGCATAAAGGAAATTAAATGTATTATGTCTGACTTTTTTGATGATATAGATCAGAGATTCACAGAAAAAAATAGTTTTTCAATTCTACCTTGAAATACAGGAGGATTTGTATATGAATTTGCTTGTTACATTATTTCATACCACATATATACATACATACATATATATTGCCCACCTATTTGCCAATTTCTAAGACTATTGGCTGAGCAAATATGGATCTATATTAGTAGGGGTTTCCTCAAGATGAGTTCTGATGTTTAAAATCACAGGTCCATTCCAATGCATGCATAAATACTCTTATATTGATGCAAACACAAACATATGTATATGTACTTTTCTTTTTCCTTCTATGCCTAGTGCTCATTTCTACATCAGGATTTTCCTGATATTCCCCTCCAAACCCCCAATCTATTACTTCCTTTTCCAAAAAAAAATGACTTTTCATTTATTTTATAGATTAAAAAGTCCTTTTGCTGGACATGTGGAGTAAGCTAGAGCCAGGTTCCATTCAGCCGATTGTGACAATTTCAGTGTGAGGATTTATATCTTTGAAACTGGCAAGCTCTACAAATCGATTCTTGATTTATTCTTTTGTTCATATCTAAATTTAAGAAAGTGTTAGAGATAATGTTAAAAATGCATATTAAGGGGGGGGGGGGTTAAGGGATTCAGTGGATTGTGAGCCAGGCTTAAAGACAGAAAGTCCTGGCTTCAAAATTGGCCTCAGACAAAACTGGCTACAGACACATCCCAGCTGTTTTACCCTGGGCAAGTCACTTAACCCCCATTGCCTAGCCCTTACCACTTTTCTGCCTTGAAACCAATACACAATATTGATTCTAAGATGGATGGCAAGGGTCTTTTTAAAATACATATTAAACTGGAAAGTATATATATATTCTGTTTTTTTTTTTCCTCCTCTCTTGGCAGGGGAGTGGGTTGTTTCGCTTTTACTATCACTTCTGCATATTGTCATCCTCCTCCCCGCTACTATCTTCTGTATTCTAAGCTTCCCATATCTACACAGTGCTTGGCACATAGAAGGTGCTTGTTGATACCATGTGCTGTACACTGTCAGTCCCTAGAAATTCAAAAGCAAGAGTAAAAATTATCCCTGCCATTGAGGAATTTAAATCTAGCTATAAAGACAACATGCACAACTAGAATTTATACAAGAAATTCACAAAATTAACCTATATGAAATTATTTTAGAGGAAAGAGAATGACAGTTGAGAAGGGGCCAGGCAGTGGCCTGAGGGCACTCCATCCTATCTGAGAGTCTGATAATTCAATTCCCCCCAGAATTCTTAGTCTGCTGCTATTGCCAAATAGCCTTTTGTGCAGGGATATTCTTCATAGCTTCAAAGCTCTCTTCTCTTAACTAATTCCTAGCAAGAGGAACCCTCCCAGTCTACATGTTCCAAATTTCTACTTCCCTGACTACCTGGTGATGCTAATCTAAAATACCATGCCTCTCCTGCAAATGAACTCCTCCCTAACAGAGAATTTCCCTTTGTTTAAGAGGTGCTTAATTAACTCCTCAGGGAGCATGCATGCCACAGGTGTATATATCAATCAACTAACTAATCAACAAACATTTCTTAAGCATCTTCTTTGTACCCTGTAATTTGTCAGGTACCGAAATAAAAAGACAAAAGTGAGATACTCTGTCTACAAGGAGTTTACACTGTATTGAGAAAACAGTATTTTCAGAGTCAGGGAAATACAGGATATTTATAAAAAAAAATACATAGAAATACAAATTAAAATAACTTTGAGTTTACTGGCTAACAAAAAAAAATGGGAGTGATAAATGTTGGAGGGGATGTGGAAAAATCAGGACACTAATACACTCCTGATCACGCTGTGAATTGATAACCGTTCTGGAGAGCAATCTGGAACCATGCCAAAAGGGCTATCATATTGTGCATACCCTTTGACCCAGGAATAGAATTTCTAGGTCTGTAGCCCAAAGAGATTAAAGATACGGAGAAAGAATCTATCTGTACAAAAATATTTATAGTAGCTGTTTTTGTTGTAGCAAAGAACTGGAAACTGAAAGGATATACATCAATTGGGGAATGGCTGAACAATTTATGGTATATCCTTGTAATGGAATATTATTGCGCCATAAGAAATAACAAACAAGATAACCACAAAAAACTCTGGAAAGATTTACATGAAGTGATGGAAAGTGAAGTACAGAACCAGGGGGACATTGTACACAGTAACAAAAATAAAGTATGGAAAATAAAAATTGAAACATACATTTCCTTCAGAAATATTTCTCTAGTGTAACATGTGTCTTCTTTTATGATATGTTGAACATGGAAAAATGTCATATGAAAATGAAATTTTTAAAAAGATGTAAACCAGATTTTATCAAAAATGAAAAATGAGAATTGACAAAAATTGAGGATGCAATAAAAGAAATTATCAATATATTTTCCCAATTTTAGGCCATAAAAGCTGCTATCCTAGATGAAATAGATGAATATTTAGAAAACCATGAAATATTCAGATTAAAATAATAAAAATGATTATTTAAAATACTCAATATCAGAAAAATAAATTAAACAAGACAAAAATAAGTTCCCAAGAGTGGAAAATATCTCAGGACCAGAAGGATTAATAAGTAAATTCAGTCAAGCATTCAAAGAACAATTCATTTGAATAATAATGCTACTTTATTTCCCACAAACATGATAATCTGTGCCTAATCCTAAAAAAAAAAAATTAAAAACCTGCTTGAGATTATTCTTGGAGGAAGCTAGGAATTCCAAAAGTGAAAGATAGCACTTGAGATATGAAGAGAGCCTCTGCAAACAGAGAGACTGAAGATGGAATGCTATGTACAAGCAACAGCAAGTAGACAAATTTGGATGGAGCTAAGAACATAAAAGGGGTAGTAATGTATAACAACAATGCTATGAGTGTTATTCTTCTTTTATAATTATCTTGTATTCATTTGTCTTTGTATATATGCTACATCTCTCAGTAGATAGAAAAAGTTCTTTAAAAGTCTTATGAGGACTTTTCTTTTCTCATTCCTAGAAACTTAACATAGTGACTTGCATATGGTAAACATAAGTTTTTGCAATTGAGTGAATGTGTGCATATACATATATATAAATATGTACTAATTTTTACTATATATGTGTGTGTATGTAGATATTTACACCTTTAAATCCTCTCTTCCTCTCAGTAAGTCCTTCAAAAAATTTTTACCTCTGTAATAATGTCAGTAGTGAAATAATTCCTTTAGACTGAGCATAAGTTGTTAAAATTGCCTCCTCACTAATCATTATAATCTTTCTGAACAATATCCTTTTTTGCTCAAAGTAATAACTGGGAACATATCACTATCAATAACTGCTTTCTTTTTTAAAAAGCATAGTTGACAAAAATCTTGGACTCAACTCACTTTTAAAGCATTTTAATAGATCTGTAAGTTCTCTCCAAAAGTAAATAATAGATGAAGGTCACTCACATCAACTTAATTTAATTCGGTTAATATGGAATCAATTTACACTTTGTATAAGAAATTTTGTTAGACCTTATTAATGCAAAAACAAAAATGAAATACTCCTTACTCCCTGCCCCTAGGAACTTCACATCTATTGGTTGGTGTTAGAATCGATAATTAAATATTATTTCATTTGCATAATCTACTATTTGAGATAGATGCTTCAGGTCTTTACATTTGTAAGATCAAGGTAAGAGATAGCAGGCCTGAGTTTTAATATTAAAGAAACTCAATTTACTCTGATTTATTTTGTAAAAAGATTGCTTGAACATTCTGATACGTGTCAATGGAAATACTTGCAATATTACATATTCCATAGCTCCCAAGCTATCAGTTTCAAAGACTTGGCCATATTCCCTATAAACAAAAATCCCCTACTTGAAATGCCCTTGTCAGTTAGTTTGGTTTTCCATTATGTCATCTGTGAAAATGTCCTGCTCAGAAGAATTGCTTGCTGGCTAAGCCTGGTGACAACCAAATCAATGGCTTCATTTTGTTCTTGGCATTTCTGTTGGAAAATGCAAGCTTTGCATGTCACATTCTTATTATGCTGAGTTTATTGATCTAGTCTATCTGGGGTTACTTAAAAAGTCATCCCTCATGTTTTGAACAATATCAACAATGGTTTGTAATCCAAGGCTGCATTGAACTCAAAAGTGCTACTTGTTTATGATTACCTTTAGTAAACTCAGAGACAGCTCCTTAGTTAAAAGAACAATCTGTTATAGCAAAACTCCAAACAAGGATGTTCTTCTGATGACTATTCCTAGCAATGAGACAACAAAGAGCAATCTGTCTGAATTCAACATCATACTAAAGAACCAAATGTTTAGAACTAGAAGGGACTTTAGAGGTTATCTACTCCAAGGTCCTCATCTACTCTCTTTGTAGGACCATTATTTTTAGGACATATCCCAGTTATCTTTTACTCATTCTGAATTTTCCTTATGGTATTTTTTTGTCCTTCTCCATAGCTAAAATCCTTGAGGAAGAAGACTGTCTAGTTTGCTTGTGTTTATATCCCTGATGCTTAGTGACTGGAACATAGTAAGTGTCTCATCTATCTATCTATCTATCTATCTATCTATCTATCTATCTATCTATCTATCTATCTATCTATCCATCCATCCATCCATCCATCTATCTATCTATCTATCTATCTATCTATCTATCTATCTATCTATCTATCTATCTATCTATCTATCTGCCTGCCTCTCTGTCTATTAACCTATCATACATTTATTCCTATATCTTTACTTATAGAACTTATATAATTATAGACCCTTAGACTTTGAAGGTACTTCACTGATCATTTCCTCCAAGTATGTATCCAAACAACATACTCTAGAAATGATTAGTCTCAGAATGAAAACTC
The DNA here is from genome assembly GCF_027887165.1 of Monodelphis domestica. NCBI lineage: Eukaryota > Metazoa > Chordata > Mammalia > Didelphimorphia > Didelphidae > Monodelphis > Monodelphis domestica. Next base: position 253,444,337 of record NC_077229.1, read on the forward strand.
CATGAAAGTCAGCATCTATTGAGGCTGCCCATGTCAGGTTTGTATGTCTTGTCAGGAAGATTTTCCTGAAATTCAACTCAATTTAGATTTCAAAGGAGAAAGTCTTCACTTTAATTTTTATCTGATCATGAACATTGTTTTGTTATGCCACTCTAAAAATTGAAAATTTGATGGCACAGTAGGTCTGCCATATTGCCTCATTTTGGCACATGAATGTCCTGAGGTTCCAGAGAAGGCATACACCAGCACACCCTACCAAACTGGAAAGTCTTCAAGCACAGAGCCAATGGTGAACAACCTACCTCATGCCTGAAGTCCAGATTCAAAAAGTACGGAGAGGCTAATCATCAAAGAGATGGTCAAGATATGGTTAATTTGACCCCATAAAATGTAGAAATCTACAAACTAAAACTTGGGAAGGTTTTTTCATCTCTGTCAATAGACCAAGCCAAGATATTTTGAATGATTAGTCTATTGAAATAAAAGGAATAGTTAGGTTTCCTTTTGAATATTTGGTGGTAATTGTGTGTGTAGACTTGGGATTCTAATCCATTATGAAACCACCAAAAAGGAAATTCTCTCTATTTGTAAGTTCTACTTTTATTATTAACTTAATTATTATTAATAAACACAAAAGTTTGATTATGTGCAGAAACAAATAAAGGATTGTATGTAAAATGATGTTTTTGTAATGTAAAGGTTATTTTTTAAAGTATGTATTAAATTTGACATCATACTAAAAATATGCATTTACTTTCTCTTCTGAGTCTCTTTGTATTTTGTTTTTATATATTGTTTTATATATTAGTGTTGCTTTTTTCTTTTAACATGTGTGCCATTTTTGGCTAATTCCCTCTTCCCCCTCATAGAAATCCTACATTTTAATATTTTTGTTACCATTTCTATGTTTATTTATACATAAAATATATAACAATATATGTAATATAATTATATAATAAATATGATTTTATGAAAATGTAATAAATTATAATGAATATGCCAAGGTGACTTCCTTTAAATATTTGGTATCATTATGAAATTTTTCTTCTGGTCCTTCTCCTTTCCTTCTGCATTAATTCATGCAAATCTTTCCAATTGTTTTTTGAAGTTTTCATATTCATTATTTTTATGGCAAATTATCATTTCATTGCATTTGTAGAACAGACTTTGTTTAATCACTGTCTATATATTGAGAAATTGTTTCATTTCTGGTTCTTTGTTTTGATAGAAAGTGTTTCTCTCAATATTATCTATATATATTACTCCTTTCCCTGTGTCTTTATACTCTGGAATATTTGTCTAGTGAAACCAACTTCTACTGATATAGAACAGCAACTACTGTACAACTTTAAACCTGAAAGATTTTCTTGGAGTTCAAAGATTCTTACTGAGGGTCACACATCCAATTTATCAGAGGGGGAACTTAAAAACAAGTCTCCCTGACTATAGGGGTGATTCTTCAGTCATTATTCCATGCTGCCTCTCCTTTTCACTTAACATAGAGAATTGAAAAGTATGTTGAAAAAAAGAAAATAAAAAGAAATTGCCAGACTTACAGCAAAATAAATATGGGGAACAGGTTTATTGGTATATGGCTAGATTTCATCAATATGTGGAGCCATTAGATTTTGTCAAACATTTTCACATCTATTTTCTTGTTAAACCATCATGATAATCTTGTGAATTAGTGTACATATCATATTTCTATATCATAGCAAGTACTATGGAAAGACTTTTCCTGCCCCTTCTCCTGCCCCTGCCTCACCTGACCCAACACTCAGATCCAACAAAGTCTCAGATGACTCCATGAAAAAGAAATTTCAGAGAACACTCCTCCCCACCAAACTTCCTGCTAATGTTTCCTTCTCATTTTCCCTTCTTGGCTAGATATTAACCCTCAGTACCCAATCATATGAAAAGGAATCCAGAACTCTCAGGTGAAATAATTTTTTAAAAACAGTGTTTGCCAATTGTAATAATTAAAAATTAAATTATGGGGCTGTTAGTAGGTTTAGCAATTTAGCATAATTAAAATAGAGATTGTAAAGGGAGGGAAATGTAGGAAGTAGGTAGAGAATTGTCTAGCCAAATACCTTAATTGCCATTCTGATGGAATCCAACTCACCACTAACAAAAAGCTCAATTTCCAGTCAGAAGAACACGGGGTAGTCTTTTCAGCAAGAGTCCCCAGAGTAAGTGTTTCCCTTCATGCCGAGTCCTCAATGCAGGAATCCAAATCTGAGCCTTAGAGTCCCTTCAACAAGGACCACCAGCAAGGAGAGAGTCCCTTTAGTCAGCATGTCACCAATCCAAGTAAGAATGTCTCCAGCCAGAGTGTCATCAACCCAACAGTCACAAAAGCAAAAGAGACAGAGCAGTCCCTGGGCCCCATTTATACACAATTTTCTCCATTCATCAGCTATCTCCCATCTCATGTCACACCTAAGTAATCAATCATAGTTCCTTAATTTGTCTGGCATTGCCCAGGGGGCACCTGGGATCAACTTCTTCTCTTTGAAGATGTGAACTTCCCTGCAATCATTGCTAAAGTATCTTCAAGTTCCTTACTGATTAAGTTAAAAAAAAAACAGGAAGATGATTCCATTTTCACACAGCTCTATTTCAAACCTGTACCAAGTCTCTATTTCACAAAAGTTTGCCCTCATCCCAGAAAGGACATGATTGTTCCCACTAATTGAATAAGAAAGGAGTTACTAACTTCAACACTTCTAATGAAAAAATACCACTATACTTTAAAACCTTCCCTACCACTGTAACACAGACAATTGGATTTTAACATTTGCCCCCTCTGAAATCTCTATACATACCTGGATCTAGCCATTTTCCTTATACCTGTATCCTATGGATCTCCATAGTTTTCCTTCTACTCTGCATCTGTATCCTATTATATGAATTACCTCTCCCTAACTAATGTGTGAGAATTTTGAGAATAGAACTGTCAAAATTTTCTATTTTTGTTCTCAGAGCTTAGCATAATGCTTGCAATATACTAAGCACATGAAATGAATTTTCCCTCATTTATTGATTTTTTTAGTTGAGAAATTTGAGTCTTTGAGAAATAAAGTGAATTATTCATATAACTCAATAGAAAGTAGGAGAAAGACCTAACCTGTATAATAAATATGCTCATCTCAGAGAAACAAATTGTCACATTAGTTATGTCCAAAAATCTGCCTCATTCTTTTTTCTCTCCTCTCATAACTCAGCAGAATGAGTTTTGTTTTGTTTTACTTTATTTGAGCTAATTCACCTTAACACCTCCTATAAAAGTTAACTTTCTTAATCTTTGATATTGGCTCCAATGAAAAGGATATATGTATCCATAATAGAAAGCAAGAGTAGTTTCCTTGTCCTTGAATATTCTTGCTCTACCTTGTTCTCCCTGTAAAGAAGAAGAGATTATAAGGCTAACTATTAATTGAAGCCATGGTCTACACAGGAAATGCCTTTCCTCATGAGATACCTAAACTCCCTCCTTTTACAGTTTTGAAGTTGTTTCAATTCAATACACATTTATTAAGGGTTGTGCCTAGAACTATACAATATAAAAAACAAAGTTTAAATGGAAACTGATATTAGTTATTATATGGCATTTGAGTTGGGTTCTTAAATTCCAGTAGGTAATAGTCCAGTAGTAATAAGGAAGAGAAAGGGAGATCACAGCATAAGAAGCCATGTGAGAAAAAGGTAAAAGAATCCAGAGTGTTTTTGTTGGTTAGATAATGGCCTAGACTAGAGGCCTGACTAGAACATGGTTGCCCTCTACATGGAAATAAGTAATATGAATTGCCTAAAAAGATAGAATAGTATCAGATTGGGAGGGTCTTAAATATCAAGCAAAGGGGATTGAAATGGTCTCAGTTGGCAATAATAAACAAGAGAAGATTTTTAAGCAGAAGTTAGTCAGGATGTAATTCTTATATATGAATGATAAATCTGTCAAAAGCCTGAAGGAGAGATTACATAAATAGAAAATGGAGTTGGGTCGCCCTTAAAGAGGCTATTGTCCAGACAGGTGCTACCAAAGCCCTGCTAAAACCATTGCCTTGGTCTGGAAAAGGATGGGAGGGAATTCGGTCAGGGAAGAGGCATCTTATGTAAAACCCCCTTCAAATTTCAAGTCATCTCTCATTATGAATGGTCATATATACCGAGGAATCACTCAGCATCTAGTGCTACATATTCATCACTTTCCAAATTAACTGCAGATCTTCCCTTTCCCATGGTTGTAAAAAAGATAGATGTTCATCTTGACCCTCTGCCATTTAGATGGAAGAATTTAGGGAATGGCATAATTAAAAATAATGACTCATAGGTAAGAAAAATTAGCTTCCATCTTTTCATCTTCTTGCTATATTATATGAATTTATCCTTCAATCACTGAGATTATGCCAGGCTATATCCTAATTCTTTCTCCCTGAAATATATTTGAGGATGGTCCAAGAATAATTTCAAGGAAAGTTAGATGGACAAGGAGGCAGCTGAACTGTAGAAAAAACCGATATGATCCCCAGGCAATGACTCTACAGACCATAGGAGATAGTCTTGGTAATTCTGTGCCTGTTCTGCCCAGAAGCTATCTAGGAGGATGTTCTCTGGAAACCTCTTCCAACTTTCTCCATCTGGTTCTCGGTTGTTCAGGGGCTAAATGGACTAAGGACTAGAGACTTGGAAATATACTGTTCATGTCTTGCCAGTGGAATGTTGCTTAACTACTATGTATATGTATATTTTTTTGAGTGTGTAGAAACTGGGGTCTCAAGAGTCATCCTGTTTTGTCTTTTTCTCTTGTGATGTCATGGTTCTCTGATGATGGCATTGCACATGGGTTTTCATTTAAAACTGAGATGCTATAATGAGCACACTTCTTTTAGCTAGAGAATGAGCAATAACAGCAGATGGATGCTGTTGAAATAAAGATTTATTTTTCATGCGAATGTCTTTAGCAATTAAAATGAAGGGAACAAAACATAACAAGCATGCTATGTATGTATTATCCTTCCCTTTTGTCTTATAGGCATATTAGAGGACAAGGGGAAGGCAGTGATATTTTCCTATAAACTTGTTTCAGTCTAATGAATAAAAGAAGTTGAGGATCAGAGCCAAAACTAACCACTCTGGAAAGGCTGAAAATGTACATATATTTTGGAGATGGCCAATGAGGACATTTGTTTTGCTTATCTATGGATATCTGTGAGAAGGGTTTTGGTTTTGTTCTTTCCAATTGTTGGTGGATTGGGTGAGAGTTATATAAAATAAATTCCTATTAATTGAAAAAATTAATAATAATAATAATAAATAAATTTTAAAGTGGAAAGAATGAGGGTTTATATAGAACATAATATGTGGCAGACACTTGTTAAGTGTTTATATTATATATTATTTATTAATTAATAGATATTATATAATTACTATATTAATTATTAATTATTAGTAGTAAATGATAATAAATTAATTGATTGATGATTAATTATTGTTATTAATTTTAATAATGATAATTAATATTAATTATAGTTAAATTAATTACATAAAATATTGTACCAGTATTAATGTATTTGATTCTCACACCATCCCTTGGATATAGGTCTTATTGTTATCACCATTTTACTGTTGAGAATATTGAGGCAAACAGAAGTGAAGTGTCTTGCCCAGGGTAACACACCCAGGAGGTCTCAAGCTAAACTTTGTACTGTATTTCCTTCAGCACTTAGGGCAGCTATCACTTCATAATGCTGACCAGAATGTAATGAGATAATGAGAAAATGGGTTTCTGTGTCTCTGTTGTTGGGTAGCTTTGCATGTGTGAAGTTTCCTGTTTTAAAGAATTGAAAATCTATCTGTATTCTTTTGATAAAGAGTGGAATTTCCTATTCATGCACAAGGGTATAACCAAGATAAATGAAGGATATAGAGAAACAGTTTCCAACTCCAAGCATAAATGCATAAGTTAAATCTATACATTCTTTCCTGGAGCACCTCCGTGGGAGGAAGGCATAATCATTGCCTTAAAAGGGCCAGAAAATATTCTAGCTTTTGATGTCCTGGCATAATCACTCCAATTTCTCCTGTTCACATTTGATATTCTTTCCATGAACACAAAATCAGTAAGGAGAGACATCTATATATTGCTTAAGATCCCAGTGGCAAGAACATATGTCTAAGCATAGACTAGACATTATCTCTTCCACTCAGGTTTAAGTCTATATCAATTCAGAGATAGGAGTAGAAGATACCTAGGGTGCATATGTGCCCATTTCAAAGGATAAAATCAGGTGATAGTGTAACAGAACAAGGGAAGGTTGGAGACCAAAGTCCTAGTCAAGCCACTAACTAGTTATATGGAATTGAGCAATTTACTTAACTTTTTTGACCATTAATTTCTTTAGCTATAAAACTGAGGCAATATTGCAAAATGGATAGAGAAGTGGCCTTGAAGCCAACAATGTCTGAGTTCAAATTTTACCTCAGAAATGTATTAACCATGTCACTCTGGAAAATCACTTAATGTCTGGGTTTAGGACTATATAGGTTACAGATAAGTTGTCAACCTTCACTGGTAAAAGGAACTTTCTCACCTGGTAGTTCCCTCATCCAATGAAATGATAAATCCAGCTTATATCTTTATTTCTATCAAAATAAAAGGATAGACTAGATATTTTCTAAGGTCTTTCCAGCAGTAAAATTCAACAGACAATCAGGTTTTCAGTGAAGGTAATTATGGCAAAGGAATATTGAGGCTACCACAACCTATAGACAAACAGGACAGGAACCTTGTCTGCCTCTTATGAAAGAGGTATCTTGAAATGTATTTTTTAAATTTATAAATGAATATATTTTAACACTAGGAAATTATGATGTCTATTGCACATGTATGTTTATGTAGTACAATATATATATAATGTAATATTATAGTGAAGGCTCAAAGGTAAAACATGGAACACACTTTTCAGATTGATTATGAGGGAGAGTGATTTTCTAAAATTTTTTATTGATTTCTTATTTTTTAAATCATTATAGCCTTCCCCAGCCACAGGATATCTTTTCCTTCCCCTACGCTTAAAGCCATCCCATTGATCAAAGTAGTAGTTTAAGATAAAAAATAAAAAAGGAGGAAAATTCAGAATAATTGATCAATTCATAGAAAAATCTCAAAACATGAGAAATGTATATCATTTACAAAGGAGTAACTTGGGAGCATCTTCTCATATTTATTATTTTGGACATGCTTATTCTTTATAATTTAACTTTTGATTTCTGTATTTGTGTGCACTTATTTTTTAATTTAAATTTTTTATTTTAGTTTCATTCATGTTATACATTGTACATATTATTTTCTTGGCTCTGCCTACTTGACTCTGTATCAGTTGATGTAGATATTTCCATGCTTCTTTTTATTCATCACATTTACAATTTCTTACAGTAATGTTACATTACATTCATGAAGCACAATTTGTCTAGCCAGTCCCTAATCAATGTGAATCAATTTTGTTTTCTATTCTTTGCTATCACAAAAAGCTGCTATAAATAATTTGGTCTATATGGGGACTTTATTCTTTTCAATGGCTTTCTTGAGGTATAACATCAATAACATAATATTTGTGTCAAAGAATATGGATGCTAGGATCATGCTATTTTCATAATTCTAAGTTGCTTTCCAGTATGATTTTACCATTTCATAGCTCCACCTGAAATGTAACAATATATCTATCTTGTCACAATCCATGGTGAGCAATTTTTAAAACTCATTTACAGTGTCCAAATACCTAATCCAGATTCTGAGGATTCTAGTAGCTAAAGGTCCTCAAAAGAGTTTCTTTCATTTACTTCTACTAGGTCACATTCAGATAAACATAGCTGGCTAATTCAGACTACTAGCCAACTCACAAAGGATCAGTATTTTCTATTCTGAAGAAACAAGTGACTCACATTGGAAGAGAATTATCTTTCTCCAATGGCAAAAAGCATAAAGAGCTTTGTGTTATGGACTTTTGTCCTCCCCTTACTTCTCTGACCATTGAGTCTGTGTAGGTCATAGATAGAGCCTTCTCTGAGTCCATACATGTTTGGATCTAATATATACTAATCATTGGGCTTAGTCATATGCATTGCAGGTAGTTTATATTCTTTAAAAATGTAGTGATTTTTATGTAAAATTTCTGTTTTTAAAATATAATGAAGGAAATTATTTTCATGGAATTAAAAAAAAATAAGACCTCTCTAAGTTCCATGGTTACAAGAGATTCTTCTTCCCCTTCCCCTGTGCCTGAGGAAGTAGAAGTTATCTAATATTTCTAAAGTACTTCATATTTTAAAAGTACTTCAGTGTAATTTTTATGGCTGCACATTAAAATGGAATTCAGAGAGGGAGGTAATGTTATGATTTTAGTCGATTTTCAAGTGCAGAATAATCAAGAATCTCAAGGGTCATTTTATCACTTACATGTAAGTTGGCTTCCTTAGCAAATACTATAATGGGAGGGAAATTTTAGGAATTAAATTACTTCAAGTGTTTTATCTGATAGCACATAATTTGAAGCAAAAAAAATGGAAAAATGAATCTAATAGGGGCTCAATTCTTTGTTGCCTCAACTGGCTTGAACTTTGCCTCCTTTCCTGTGTAATTCTCCATTGCTAACAGGGGTTGTCTACTTAAAGGCATCATTTACATCCCAAAAGGTGGCAGAGGGTAAAAAGCATACCTATCCTATTGCCAAACTTGTGGTAGCTATAAAAAGAATACATCAGCTAGCCACTCTATGATATTAAGAGCAATCAACAGATTACTTTCAATGCCACTTGAGACATCTTGTTATTTATGAACAGATAGCTATTACAGGTTATAGAGGTCAGGCAGTCCTCCCTACTGTCAGTGAAGAATTGCTCTTACACCCAATACCCTGATTGCATCTGTGAAGCCCTGAGACCTAGAGATTAGACCCTCATTGTTATGTGACCTTGAGTAGACAAATAAGTAAACCTCAGTACCATCAAGTGACAGTATTAAGAACCACCTACTCTACTGGAGCATTGTTAACTCCCTAACTAATGGTCCTGATGTGACATAAATACATGTAAAGTATCATCTTGTATTTCTGGTTTCACATTTTCAAAACAAATTGAGAAAGTGAGCAAGTCAGGCAAGCCATAAGCAGCAGTTATGTCAGGGACACAGTCATATACCACCTGTTACTGAAAAATCTCAATGGAATGAATGTTGTGAGGGGAATGGAAAAGCAAGCCAAGTGGGATTGGGAACAGCAAGACTAAAGAAGAACAAATGATGTTTGATTCAAGTTTATAGCGAATTGTTCAAATTGGGGACAAGTGAAGGGAGAAATGATTTCCTCTTCAATCTGCAACAGAAAATGGTTTCAACAGCAGTTTATTAGCATTAAATTTAAAAATCAAAAGTGCCAGACTACATTAAAACCTTTGAAAGCAAAACATTTCTAAAGAAATTCATTCAGATATTCATTTCAGGTGAAGAATGGAAGGATGGAGCCAAAGCTGATTGGGGAAGCAGAACAGAGTAGGATTCAAATTCAGCCTCTATAATTGATTGTCTCTGTCACCCTGAGGATGCCATGTACCTTGTCTGAGTCTTAATTTCATCATCTATAAAAAGTGGTATAATAATACTTCTAATGTCTACTTCATGAGCTTCTTATGAGGTTCAAATATGATCAAATAAGAAATAGACATAAAATATATGTATATTTTAAGAGCTCTGCCTACACATATATATTTTAATGGACCAGTAACTTTGTCAATGTAGGGATCCTCTATGATCAATTCTATAAACTGAGACCAATTCCTTCTCTGCACATTTATAGCCTTAGAGTTTTACCTGGAGCTTTTCAAGGGTTATATAGACATTGTGTCAGAAGCAGGATCTGACTCCAAAGAGCTGAGGCCTATATGTGCTATATTACATTGCTTTTCTTAATTTCATTATATTTATAAGTGATACATCAAGGGCCTCTTGGGGACTGTATTTCTTAACAATGATACAAAAGATAAATGACAAAAGGTTCCAAAAAAGGTGACTCCTATGCAGGGAAGGGGACCCCTAAACTGGACTGACCAGGCTTCTGATGCCTGTAGATGGAGGCAATGAGGTAGAAAAAGGCTTTTTAGTGAAAACTATGGGATGAAAGAGAACATCTAGTACAGAATCAGAGTCTTTTTCACTAGGAAAGCCTTCAAAGTGAAGACAAGATAAAAAGAATGTAGAAATTTTAGAGTTACAGGATAGTGAGAACACATATACTTATGTGGAAGAGTAGAACATTTCTACAGCTAGTAGAAATTAAACTAGAAGCTTAGTGACTTTAGACCAAAAAAAAGATAAGTCAAATATTTTTTTTTGCAAGCAGAAAGACACAGTCAAGTTGGTGAGATAGGAAGTACTGACCAAATAATATTCTGACTTAAAAATTTATGATGATGATGGTAATGCACATTTGCATAGCATTTAAAGTTTAAAAAAACATAAGCAAAAGTTTCTAGAAACAGAATCTTCTTCAGCAGTAGCCTAAGGTCATAAAGAGGACTTAACCTGTTACTTTTTCTGAAGAGATGGGGTGAGGAGAGAGAAGGAGAAAGGGAATGGCTAAGTTAGATTGGCAAGAATAACAGTTCTTAAACGAAATGGAATTTCCAGAAGGGCCTTGGTGACTTGAAAGGAGAATAATGGGAAGTGGCAAGAAAGATTGCACCATGCTAAATAATTTGCATAAAATGGCATATAAGTGGCCTAAATCCCTGCACACTGTGGTAAGATTAATTTTATACCTGAATGGATGAGATATGCATGAAATACAAAACTAACACAGGTAACTGAAGGCCATTTATGGCTCAATCTCATCAAAGAATCCGAGATTACAATGACAAGTCTGATCTTAGTGAATCACAACCTCAAAGCGTCTTTGGTTTATTACCTCACCCTGGGAAAATCTCCAAAATAAAGTTTATTGATTATGTATAATTTTCTTATTTGGGAATAACAAGGTCTCCACTCCCACACAGGTTCTCAAAGTATAATATGTGTCTACTGGGCAAGGGACAACTTTTATTTTGCTCATCATATGATAGGCATAAAATATAAAGGAGTCATAAAATTCTAGGAACAAATATTGAAATATAAAATCAAATATATTATTAGAATAATTAGACTTTCCCAAAAGGTAGAGATAATTTGTGGGTCTACTAAAATATGTTTTCATCCACTCCATATATTTACTATTGCAATAACTCATATCAAAAAATTTAACATATCAATTTTATAGAATACAGAATTAAAAAAAAAAACAGAAAAAACCTTAAGTCTTCTAACTTTTAGTTTCCATTTATCTCATGTGTCTAGCCATTGACAACCAATCAGGAATGCCTTGTTTCCTCTCAACAATGTGTACTCCTATGGGATATGCCTTTTTGAACAAGTTCCATGCCCTAATAATCCCATCAATGTGATTGGGGAAGCTCATAATTGATCATGGGGTCCCCTAACTACTCATAATATAGGAAGTCAAATAGAAAGGATCAGTAAGATCCTTTTAGAACAGTGTCAGGAGCCTTAGAGCCTAGAATAATATGAAGAGGAACACAATGGGAAGGAGAAAGGCATTTTGTAGTTACATCAGAGGTAAAAGGAAGCTCAGGAGAATTATAAGGCTACTGTTCATGAGTGTAATGATAACAGATAATGGTGGGGAGGATGAATTATTTTGGTCTCATTTTTCTTACAGGAAAATAATCTTCACTTGGGCAAAAATAGTATGATGTTTGCAAGAAATTAAGTCAATGATAATTGAGGAGCTGGTAGTAAAGTACTTCGCTACTTTCAGTAAGTTCATGTTTTCCAAGCCTGATCAGGTAACCTGCAAGGTCTCTTCTGAACATTTGTCTCTGCATGTACCCCCAACAGAAGACAGGTTGGTTAAGGTGGTAAAAAGGAAAGTTTAGTGGAGGAGAGTAAGGTGTAAGGTCAAACCACAATGATTGATCCTTCATAAAATGAATCTTCTCTTTTTTTAACTTCTAGACAGTGGCAAGGGAAAATTAAAGAGTGATCAGTAATTTGATTGTGATAGAGTTAGCATTAAATCTCTGGCAGTAACCTCTGCACTAACTTTAATGAAAGGAGTGAAAATAAGCAGTGAGAACTGGGTTAGAGAATGGGCCATTTTTAAATCAAAGAAAAAAACAATTTTTAACAAATTTAGTGCATTGTTTCTAGGCAAGATAATAGCTAGTCATCATGAAATCAAAGCATTTTCTTGGATAAATTATCACCAGCTAGTTTTTGTTGTGTTCTTATTATAATTCAATTATTTCTTTTAGAATATTCTGATTATATTTTCCTAGATTTTTTCTACTGCTAACTGGCCACTGAGACAGAACATTGCATGGGAATTTAAAAATTATTTAGTCTAAGATTCATTTAACAGATAAAGAAACTGAGGCCTGGAGGGTTAGGTAATTTTTTAAAGACCACCAAGGTTGCAGAGAAAGTATTTCCAACCATTAATTTTATTTTATAACAGATACAGTCATCTAATACTAAACTTTTGAGTTTGGTGAGCTCTTCTGTGTTTGCATGCATTTGAAAGGAAATATTAAAATTCAGAGATATAGGCAGAATCTGTAAGCATCACAATTAGAGTACTCTAGGTTAGGAATCCTGTGGAGAAGAAAAATTGTCTGGGCAATTTCTTTTAAAGAAAAAAATTAAAGTAGTTTGCTAAGAATGAAATCAGATGAGCAAAGAGCAAGCAAATCTGGAAATTACACAGGATCATGGGAGGCATATAAGAAGATATTGCACCCTTTTGACCAGGAGAAGAAATACTATTAAAACTGCTGCTACTGCTATTACTACTAATGAGAGAAGGGGCTTTTTGTGTACTTATTTTTTTTTCCTTTTTTGGTATCCCCAGTGTGCCTGACACTCTGCCTGGCACCCAGTAAGTGCTTAATAAATGTTTCTTAACTGATTGATTGTTCTTAATAAGTTCTCACATAGATATAATAATGCTTTAAAGATACAAATACATTTACATACATTATTTCATTCCAGAGAATGGGTTAAATTAACCATTTAGCTGCTAAGATTTATTTTAAAATATTATGTAATAAGTATCCAAGCTTTTTGATAAACAGTCTAGGCAAACAAACCAGAAAAGGCAAATTCTCAAAAGAGAAAAGGCAGATATTAAGGAGGACTGAGAAAAGTAAAAATGTAAGGACTTTTGGGGTATCTTATTTTAAAACCAAGGGTAAAACAATTTAGAGACTGTCCAGGTTCTGCAATAAACCAAAGAGGCTATGAAATTGATGATGACTTCAAAAGAGCAAAGAAAATTAACCCATTTTTACATTGACATTTAGCCCAAGTAATGAAGTAGGCAAATTTGAATAATTAGGAAGTAATTAAGACCTTGCAGAAATGGCTATTTACAAGAAACTAGTAAGGGTGTACAATGCTAAGAAAATCTGAATATATACTGATTAGTAGGCCTCTTCCAGGACAAACACCCTAAGCTGTTAAGGGAATTTGTCAAAGAATTTAATTAACTTACAGTGATTTTTGGAAGTCCTTGGGAAAGACTAGATGAAAAGAAATATCATATCTATCTTTAGAAGAGGTTAAGAAACACATGCCTAGAAATTGCCAGATGGTAACTTTTCAATCAATTAGCCAAAATGTCAATCATTTGTTAAAATAAAATGGAAAATTTAGAAAGGAAATTTACGAAGATCAAAAAGTTCATGTCATTAGGAAAGAAAATAGGCTCAAATGAAATGATGTGTGTAAGGCATTTTCCAGACTCTGAAGCATCATATAAATGTCTGTTATTATTGTCTTTGTTATTATTAATAAGAATAAAGGGTTTACTGAAGAATAGTATACAAAATAAAATTTTACTTTCTTGAATTTGTTTCAATGATAGGTATAAGAAGATAAATAATATTGTTGATCAGATGTGTACATAATACACATGAGATCTCAAACCTTCATTTGCAAATTTTATTCTGAATTGATTTACTTAAATGTTCTATGATGTGACTAAAATTGAGATACAATAGTGTAATGTAAGTACTGAAGTGAACACAGGGAAGATGGAGGGAAAGAGGGAAAGAGCTGAGAGGGTTGAGAGGGTGAAGAGATTGTCCTTCTCCTCTCCTTCTTTGGAAGGAAGGTAACCAAGTCTTGTCTCCCTGAGAGAGGGGGTGTGTCTCTTCAGAGAAAGGTTCTGGGAGATGGAGAACAAGAACTAGAGGGAAGAGCTTTGGTAAGATGACACACTGCCCCCCCCTTTGGCCCCAGCTATTCTTGAGAGGCAGGATGAACTCCTCTGCCTCTGGATCCCTCAGGAATACCAACTGCTACTCCCTCTGTGGAAGTGAGAAATTGCAAATGATTCTGTAGCAGGAGTTTGGGGCAGCTGAGTGATGACCTGTCAGTCAAATGAGAGTGCTCTATTTGGAATGTTACTGGGAAAGGCAGTTGGAAGCCAGAACAACTATTGGCTGAACCTTGTTAGCTTGAAAGAGGGAAGAAGGCTGTTCTCTCTTGGTTTTAGAGACTGAAGAAAGGAAGGTGGGTGTTCTTTGATTTTGAAGACAGAAGAAAGGACAAAAGTCCAGATATCTCTCTCTCTCTCTCTGACTTGATCTGTTATGATAGTGACTGAACTTCCAGACCTATCAGCCATTTCTCCCAATTGAACTATATTCCATCATCCTCCAATCTAAGACTCATCCTAGTGACTCACCCCAGAAACCTCTTTCCTTCCATTTCCTTATCCTTCCCTGTCTTTCCCAATAAACCCTTTGTTTAAGATAGAGAAGAGAAAGTCTTTCATTTGAACCATCATAAACTCACCCCTGAGTTGATTTAGAGAAACCAGAAAGAGAATCACCAGGAAGGGAGGAAGCAAGAGAGAAGGGAAAGGAGGAAGAGGGAGGAAGGGAGGAAGGGAGGAAGAAGAAGAAAGAAGATAACTACCTGATTTTTAGTTATCAATTACCAATCAAAATAGTCCCTTATTACAATTTGGCACCCAGACTGACTGAATTCACAATTCCTGAAGGCAAAGATGTTTAAGCAAGTGATCTGTGGGGTAGTAGTGCTGGCAGCTATTCAGGCTATTGGCTTTATAATATCTTATATAGCAAAATGACAAATATGATTGCAGATTCTGTAGAATACATAAGCAACACCACTATGTTTCTACTCAACATGCCATTTCAAAACGAAACCATTCTCTGGCAAATTCTGACACAAATCTATGTCATTTTCATGGCTGCAATACAGACTGTGACCTACCTTACATTTACAGATGTGTGATTCCTAAAACAACAGCACAGATCATGATAGTGGATACAAACTTGGAGACTCTTGTTAAGAACATGCTTGAAGAATTCCTGAAGGCAAAAGGGCTAGATCAGATAAAGGATAAGGGAAATAGTCAGGCAGACAATGCAACTAAAGATAAAGACAGAAAGGCCAAGAAAGCAAAACCCAGTTGCCAGGGCAATGACAGTGACAAGGACACTAAGGCAAATAGTGAAGCTAAGAGATTTTTTCCACTCAAAGACATTTCCAAGATATCTAGTACAGCTGGTGTGCTGCATTCAAAGGTTAATAGGCAATTTACTACCCAGGAGTTAGATTCTATGAAAAGGTTCCCAAAGTTTATCAACGAGCCCCAGAGGACTCATAATCAGCTAAAACACACTTTCCAATTTTTGAACATATTTTTGAGGATGTGGAATTTCTTTTGGCAGAATTTTTTAGCCCCCATGAGGGTCACCAATTTATTTCTTATTTTTTTTTTTGTAGATTACCGATGTATTTTTCTTTTTCTTTTTTCACCAATTTATTGAAAAACTAGGTCAGAAAGTGCCCTGATAAGTTGGCCTATAGAGGAACAAAGAGAAGACTTTGATTTCTCTAATTCCATCAGCATGACCTACCTGAGGAAATGCATGGAGGATTTGTGCCAGGCCATAAAAATGTGTTGCTCAAAACCAAATGCTTGGGGAAAATTTGAAGATTGGTGCAAAATAAAGGAGAACATCCAGCTTCCTTTATTTATCACCTTTCTGAGACAGCTGGAGCTATAATGGGTAGAGAAAGGGACACAGAAGAGTCTATAAGCCTCTTACATAAGGAGACAATTTCTGAAAGGATGCACCCCACACTTAAATTTTTTTTCAAACATCATTTTCCTAGATATGAAACAGTGAGTTTAATTGAAGTAAGAGATGCTGTGACATATATATTTGACAGTCACACAGATCAAAGTAAACATGTGGCAGACTTACAGCAAAAATTGGAAGAATCACAGAAAAATTTAAGAGACAAGGAAATTGAGGAAATTAAGAATTTGAATACTGTTAAAACATACCCCAAACCTGTTTATAAGCCAAGAAATGTGCAGAGAAAAACAAGGCAATGTTTTTTCTTCCACAAGACAGGACACTTTATCAAAGACTGCTTTCTAAAAAAGAAGTATGAAGTGAAGAACAACAAAAATACACAAGTGAAATAAATACAAAAAGCAAAACCCTACTTGTTGTGTTCACTGTACATTGAAATCCTCTCAACATGCAACATATTGACAGGGAATGAGAGAAGCTATGAAGTCAGGAACCAAGCCCAAATATGCAGACATGGTTAGGTGAGAATTATGGAGCCAGGACTATAATGAATTTAGTTTGGTGCATGGAGATAGAGGAAATAGTGAAAGACAGACTGTTGTTAAACTTAGGAGAAAACAGATAAGAACCAGTGAAAAGTTGGTGCAAGAAATGAAATCTGTGAGTGATGAGGAATGCAAAACAAGTAACAAACCAGATGACAGGCAGAGACTAGTAGTATAGCTTATTGAAGAAGTTTAAGACATCATTTCTCAAATAACAACAGAGATAAGAGACTTAGAGAAAAACCGTATAGTAACCACACATGAAAAAAGTAGAACTCAAGTCAAAACATTCTTGGAAAACTTTTCAGTGCAGATTGGGCATAGGGATTGGATTTTGTAAAAGAAAAAGTCAGAAAAAGTCACATAAACTCAAGCAGGAGTTAATGAGAGATTCAGAGAAACAAAATTTCAATTCCCTGCAGCAAAATGACTGTAGCAGAAAATCAAAGCATGAGTTTACTATTACCAATGAGGTTACTGTTAATGGAGATGAAAATGATTTGGAAATATTTACAGATTTGCACAAGAGACCACAAAACTCAGTTAATTCTTCAAAATGCAATATGGCACAGATCTCCTTAGAAAAAAGATATAATTAGAATACTGAAGCTGAAAGTTTCCATCCTACAATAACTAAGTTTAAAAAGAAAAAAAAGACCTTGGGTTACTCCACAGCCCAATGGAAATGGTTGCTCTTTGGGTCTGATAGTTTGGATCACTGGGATCCTGGGCTAACTCCCCTTTTTGGGGAGAGGTATGACCCTCCCCAAATCTAGCCAGACCTAATTCTAAAGTAGTAGATAATTTATTTGGGCTCAAAAAAGGAAGGATGGCGGGTTCCTTGACTGGGTGTGGCAGCATAGGTGAATAATGAGTGATGGGAGACAGTTGGGAGTGTCAGCCTGGGTCAGGCTTTGCAAGGAACTACTCCTGCTAGGCCCAGGGTTGGTTTTATTTTTATACCACAATGATTACATACTTTCTTGGCACACAGTTGCATTTTTCAACACGCATGTTCAAATGCAAATAATTGGATAAGTGATACATTAACTTTTAGCAAATTGTTTGATTAACATTCAGTGATCATGCTATATACTTATATTGTTACTATTGATTCTAAAAACCTACACAAAGCTTTTGCAAAAGATAAATGATTTTGTTACAGGTGGCATAGCTAGAGGATGTTTTTTTTCATCAACCTGTGAGGTGCTTTGGACTTGTGGACCATCAAAGAAAAGCATTTGTTACTTTTAATAAAATAGATAATCAACCAGAAGTTCTACAAGGCAATCAATAAACACCATGGCCAAGTTGAGGGATCAAAGGGGTAATGGAAACACAATTCAGTGTTAATATTAGGCTAATCATTTTTCAGTGTTTCAAGGGGAGTTTCTGAGATGGTTTGTAGTTAGTAAATCAAGTCACTGAGGCAGGATATACCAACCTCTCATAGGGTGATTAATACTGGCTTAGAAGAACTTGTTCCAGGCCTGTACATTGGGTGGAAAATTTTGAGTACAGCTCTTGTTAGAAGTTAATCCATAAGAGTCTTTTATGTTTGATTTCATAAGTTTGATCTTTTAGTGATATTCTGGGGGGATGATGTGGAATATTAGTATTAATCCTACAAGTATTTTTCTCTCATATTATTTTTCCTGAAGCTAGGGAGAGAACAATGATGACAGCAATTCCAATCGTAAGGCATGTTAGTGAGAGAGGTCACACAGAGGGGTGCTAAGTGGATGTCTCCATCCATCCAAGGATCCATTTTGTGACCTCCTGATTTCCACAAGTGACCATGTCAAAATATCATGGCTTGACAGTCCCCAGCAGAAGAGGGAGAAGGGGTGAATAGGAAGTCCTGTTGACTAGTCCCCTCTGGCATACTGACCCACCAAGGTTTTGAGGTTCAAGGTTCTTGTCCTTGATCCCTCTTCTGGCCAGCTGGTGGTTGGTCCCTACTCCTAAGCTAACTAGCTTGAACACTGGAATTCTGAAACAAGTTAAGGAGAGAGATGGAGAATGAGATCTTTGAAAAGGGAATATCAGTGGACAGCTTTCTTCAAGTCTTAGTTCACAATATTCACTGATAGATCTGTGCTATTGTTGAGAGCTGAATGAGAGGTATCCAGGGGTTCACAGGAAAATAGTTGATCTCCAGAGGGATCCAAGCTTCTTCCTAGTCTGAGAGACCTGCTTCTTCTCTGGCTCCCAGCTGGAAGTGAGGTAAAGTCTCCAGTTGGAGATCTTCAAGCTTCAGTTTTTTTTTTTCTTCTTGCACCTGCCCCCCCTTCAGCTCTCCAGCTGATTTCTGTCAGAGATTGCTCCTAGTACAAATTGAACTAACTTCTCTCTAACAATAGGCAAGTAATTTAATTGGATTGGTCTGTGGTGAAGGATATGCTATTAGTTGTCTCTGGCAGAACATGACAATGCTTGACCAGAGATTTAATTTTAATTCTCTTTATAATTATGATTGAATTTAATGCAGTCAGTTGGATTTAACAAATGCATATTAAAACCAAACAAAAGTAGTCCCTGCCCTCAGCAAGTTGTATTCTACTGGAAGAAATAAATCAATTGTGATATTTGGATATATTACAACTGTATATTATTAAGTGATTTGATTATCAGTTGCCTTATTTGGTAATATAGATAAAGGCAACAACAGAATAGCAATTAGTTTAATGAAATTATTAATCTCAAAGCATAAAGGGAAAAATGAGGAACTTCAAATAGCTTCAAACAGAAAAAAAATGAAGACAGATATCTAAAAATGGGAGAATCTTTAATGAGACACTGTAGTGGATGGTACTTACTATCTGATGTAAAGCTTGTCTGTGTCAGTTAGGTTCACCCTTAGGTAAGAGGAAAGGCAATCCCTACCTGGGACATAGAAAGCAGGACCCCAGTTGTGAGAAGGCAAATGCACTATAAAGTGAAAAGCCAGACTAGATTGGTACCTGGGTACCTGCAGAATAAAAAGCAGTAATCTGAAGAAACCAAGACTTTTAATAGTTTTCCAGAACAAAGATTCAGAGATGACTAATCTGTATTAAGTCATGAAGCTGAATGTCCAAGTATGCCTAGAAGTTCATTGGTTTTCCTATAGAAACTGATTTTCTAAAACATCAATATTTTCAATTCTGATTGCTTACATTTCCTAACATGAGCTAGCTTTCACTGGCACGATTGTGCACAAAATCCTAAATTAGACTGGGATACTATGGATGGACATAAAGTGATGCATGTTCCCCTGCACCACAAAACCAAACCAAATAAAACAAGCAATAGTAATAAAAAATTTCTCTTTTCTAGACTAAATTTCCTGTGTTTCACCTATCCTCATATGCCACAGAGTCAGGAACATCATGATTATTCCATATCTCCATTTCCCTTCTTAAGTTATTTTTATGAACCTAACTCTAAGATTATACATACTTATTAAAGTTAATCTCATGATATTTGACTCAATTTTCTAGGTCATAAAGAACTTTTTGACTCTCCCACTCTGTCATCCAGTGATAGCTATGCCTCCCAATTTTGAGGAGGCAGCAACTTGTCTTGATTCAAGTCATTGACAAAAAATGTCTAATAGTCCAAGGCCAACCACAGAACCCTGGGACACTCTCCTGGAGGCTTCCTTCCACTTACATATAAGATTATTCTTCCCTATTCTTTGAGTTTGGCTATTCAACCAGTTTTAAATTCTTGTAATTGCACTATCTTCTGGCTCTAAACTAACCATATCTGAGACTAAAATATTGAGAGATATGTTCTTTTAATATCTTATTTTCAAAAAGGTTAATTAAAATGCTATCATGCACATAATCTGCCAGTCTAGCCTTCTGGTCCTCATAATTATTAAAAACTTCCCCATCCCATGTATATATATATATATACATATATATATATATATGTACATATATATATACACCCCCAAAACACAGGAACATATGCATGCATATGGGTATATACATACAATATAAATATATGTATATATGCATAGAAGAAAATATATGTATTTGTGTGTGTATATTTTTTTTTTCTTCATCTTTTGTTCCTGCAAGTAAA
The DNA here is from genome assembly GCF_027887165.1 of Monodelphis domestica. Taxonomy (NCBI): domain Eukaryota; kingdom Metazoa; phylum Chordata; class Mammalia; order Didelphimorphia; family Didelphidae; genus Monodelphis; species Monodelphis domestica. Next base: position 253,465,144 of record NC_077229.1, read on the forward strand.
ATGAGAACTCTTCAGTGTGGTTAGCTTTTGTCTCCATGTTTTGAATGTGTTCTTCTGTCTTTATATTGTAATATAGGAAGTTAATAAATATTTACTGAATATCCTTGACATTTCCAGCTTTATATCCCAATAATTAATTTTGCACACCATCCCCTTTATCAGATGGACCAACATGATATGTGCATTTCATCTCAGCACCTTGGCTTACTTGTATGGTTCCTTTTAGCAACAATATCCTCTCTTTTTTTCTCTGCCTATCCCCATTCTACCTATGATTAAAGGCTTTTTTCAAGATCTATCTCCCCTGATGAAAACATCCCCAACAGTTCCTCAAATGTACTTCTCCCTGCTTTGAATTTCTATGGCAATATCTGTACCACACATCCAACATTTGATCTTTTGCATTGTCAAATTTCCTGTATTATAATTCACCTTATCTACATCACAACCTTCTTGAGTCTAGGGACTGTGTATTCCCATGCCTACAATGTTCTTCCACCTCATCTTGAATGTCTCTTCATTCCCTTTTCTTTCTTCAAGACTCAGTATCTATCCCATCTTTTGTAGGAAGTCTTTCTCATCCCCCCCACCCCCGACTACTAGTGAATTTCCCTCTGAGATTACCTTCCATTTACTCTGTAAATGACTTGTTTTTGCCTAGTTATTTATGTTGTTTCCTGGATTAGTGTATGAGTTCCTTGAGGGCAAGGATCTTTTTTGCCTTTCTTTGTATGCCCAGAATTTAGTGCAGCTGGTCCCTGCGTTCCAGGCACCCTGCTAAATCTCCTATGAGAAGATAGAGAATCCTCTGGAACTCTGAAACCTGAAAAATCCTCCTCTGGCTAAGGCAGTGGTGAGGGGACTTCTGCTTTAGCCTTCTCCTCCTCATTGCCAGATAATTCTTGTAATGGGTGATTCTCTCCTTGACACCACCAGAAACCTGCTCCACAGTCTGAATTGGATTCATAATTGACAGATGATAACTAGAGCATTAGTGAGCTTCATCAGTCAGGCTAATTATTCTTGTGCATTGTCACTTCAGTTCATCCAATAGCTCATCAGAGATATCAAAATCAATCATGACTTTGTCATATTTCCATAGACTGTGTCTGATTCATTTGAATCAGTTGCCTATCTTGGCACCTTTGGCACCTTCCACCTGACTCTAGTATCTATTCTCTAATCTATTCTCTACACACTTTCTAAATTGGTATTTTAAAAACACCAATCTAGACCCCTCCCTCACATGCCCTATGAAAAACAAAACAAAATAACCCCCTCAGTGGTTTTCTAATGTCTTTCTTTTTTTTTAATCATTTTTTAAACCTTTACTTTCCATCTTAGAATCAATACTGGGTACTGGTTCCAAGGCAGAAGAGCAGTAAGAGCTAGGCAATGGGGGTGAAGTGACTTGCACAGGGTCACACAGCTAGGAAATGTCTGAGGTCAAATCTGAACCCAGGGCCTCCTGTCTCTCGGTCTGACTCTCAGTCCACTAAAGTTGCCCCCATTCTAATGCCTTGCTAATAAGATAAAAAATTGTTTTCTTGACATTTAACATTCTCCATGAACATACTCTGACTTACCTTTTAATCTTATTTGATATTACTTCCAAACGTGCACTCTTAATTCTCTTCAAGTTGCCTGCTAGCTTTTTCCCATGCATGACATTTCATCTCCCAGCTGATGCCTTTGTACAGGTCCAGTCCTGACCCCTGTGTCTACATGTAAACTTCCTCCCCACCTCTGCTTGGTGTAATATTGAACATGGCTTAGATGGCTTTCTCCTACGGAAGTCCTGTAAGAGGGAAAAGAAAGAAATTAGGACTTTTGGAAAGGAGGCTAAAGGCAAGGGTTTGCAGAGAGGGTCTGGGTGCATGCATGGAACTGAGGGACCCTATTCTAGAATCTGGGGACTTCTTAAAACTGGACACCCTGAAATGGTTGGGATCCATTGTTCCTGTCCTTCCAGGGGAGAGGAGAGGTAACTTCCTTTTGGCAATTATGTCTAAGCCTGAAAGAAGGTGACATACCTGTTCCCAGGGAACTGAAGGTATCCTGCTTTCCAGCTATCCAAAGATCCTAAAATCCAGTCCATACCTATCTCTACCTGTGTTCCTATAAGATCCTGTATCTTGAGAGTTTCTGACTACGGTGAGAGACAGCTGCCAGTACCCAGTGAAACCCTGTCAGTGAGAACAGCCTAGCTATCTTGGCCTTTGGCCTGGAAGGGTGATCACACCAAGAGGTCAAACTATCAAAAATCTGATGAACTTTAACTTGCCTACCACCAATTTGAAGAACCGATTAGGTTAGAGTATATAGATAGTATTGGTGTTTACAGATAGATAGAGTAGAAAAAGGTAGCCTGAAGAACTTGAAGATGGCTTCATGAGAAGCCTGGAGAAAGAGGGAAGAGTATCCAGATTTTAAAGCTTAGGGATTCCTTTCCCTGGTCCCCCTTCCTTTCTCTTTTCCTTAAACCTAATTTAATGTTTTAACAAGCTGCAAAATAGTCAGATAGTGGTTGGCCCACAACCTACTTCTCAGACCTACACAGGCCTGTCAGCTCAGTCTCTGAGTGGTATACCAACAAGTCTACAAACCTTTCCACCCATTTTATCAACCTATTTCAGTCCTTAATGTTACTACATCATTCCCCATTATTAGAACTCTTCCTATGGAAACTGCTCTGTAATTTATATCATTTTCTTGTGTGCCTGTTATATCCTGTAAGGACTAATATGTCATTATATCATTAATAGAATACTTTAAACACATTCTAAAACAAAGACTGCTGGTCGAATTGAATTGGGAACATGGAAGGAGGAATGGAAAACAAATTTGTGGCAGTATTCTTCATGCAGGGAAAAGTTATTCTTTCAGCAAGTCTACCTATACACATTCAGATGTGGACAGACACAAATAACAATCTTTTTTTTTAATTTTTATTTTTAATTTCAAACATTGTTCCTTGGTTACAAAAATAATTTTCTTCGCTCCCCCTTCCCCCACCCCTCCCATAGTCGATGTGCAGTTTGACTAGGTATCACCTGTGTTCTTGATCAGAACCTCTTTCCATGTTGTTGGTATTTGTACTAGGATGTTCATTTAGAGTCCATTTCCCCATTCATATCCCTTTCGACCCATGTCATTAAGCAGTAGTTTTTCTTTAGTGTTTTTACTCCCACAGTTTTTCCTCTGGATGTGGATAGTGTTTTTTCTGGCTTGTTCAGGATCAATGCATTGCCAGCAAGAAGTCCATTACCCTCGATTGTACCACAGCGTATCAGTCTCTGTGTACAATGTTCTCCTGGTTCTGTTCCTTTCACTCTGCATCAATTCCTGGAGGTCATTCCAGTTCACATGGAATTCCTCCACTTTATTATTCCTTTGAGCACAATAGTATTCCATCACCAACATATACCACAATTTGTTCAGAATAAGAATCTTTTTCAATCAATACATTACGAGTGAATTAGATTGGTAAGAATAGGTGATGTTGGCTTCTGCAGAATAAAATATGTGAACTTTGTGACAGCTTTTCTAGTCACTTATTAATATATCATTATCATTTATAAATTCAGCACCATATTATATATGGTGAAGCTTAATTGGCGTCTAACTACCAAATAAATTGTTTGTTACTGTATTCTTTGAGTGAGAAAAGATTGATATGTTAGTAGTAACAAGAGGTACTCCTAAATTCTTTTTAGAATGGGAAAATTAAAAAAAAACCCTTTGGGAGATCTGTATTACAGGGAAACAAATGGTGAAATCCCCATTACATGGGATATCTAAAACTAGACTTAATGCATTCAGCACTGAGCAAGTTACCCTCTGCTAAAAAGAGGCAAGGAAATAGGTCACCTCTCATAGGTCTTCTTTCTTCATTTTCTAAGATTTTCTCTGATGCAAAGATGACTCATGGCCATTGAAAGCTCCATACAAGTGCCTTTTGTATCTCATATGTGGTTTCCAGAAAATAGATCAATGAAGTTAGACTTTCAATAGACCAATGAGTATACAGAAAAAAAATTAGAAGTCAAAAATAGGTCAGGAAAAAAGACATATGTCTCAGCTTCTCTGGCATTTGAAGTTCTAGAAACATTTCCTTCTGAAAGTTCTTTTTGTCTCTCTTTTTTCTCTTTTCAACTTTTAGATTTGATGGGGAAAAAATAGGAGGATTGTATAAATTGCTATAATTTTGCTCACATCCAGGGACAATATTCAACATCCATAAGATGGGAAGGAGTTTCTAAATGTGCCACACATACATATGCATTTAAATATATGTTATATTTTGTGAAAGTTGTAAACCATTTTCATGACTCCAAGCGATTTGCTTGGATTCAAAACCCAAAACAAATATTCTGAGACAAAATTCAGTATCTTCTTATTTGTTTAGTAACATGATAAATTGAGTCATTAAACCTTTCACAGAAAAGTTCACTTGGAGATAGAAGATAAGGAAAGTCTATCTAAGGTATCTATTAATCTGGTATGTAAATAATAATTAGGAAGGAGATCTGTATGAACTTTTTTAAAAAATTAGCCTGACTTTTTAATTGGTACATGAGAATATGTTATTCTCTCTCTCTCCAACATTCCTATAAGCACAACATTTTTTGTTAATATGAGCAGTAAATCATAATTCAATTCATACCAAAAATCAATATTTGTCCACTAGGTACAAGGCGAAGTTAGGCACTGAAGATACAAGGAAAGACAGATAGTAAAGAAGGAAGAAAGGAAGGAAAGAATCTCTGTCCTCTTGGAAGGTCTTTCCTTCTAATAAGGAAGTGAAGTTGTGTGTGTGTACATATGTGTGTACATGTATATATACAAATATATGAAAATATGTATATTAAGTGTTACATATAGACATAGTATGTGTATAATAGGTATATATAAACACACATACAAAATATATAAATAAGTTAAAGTATAAAAAGGAATGCAAAGCAATATCAAGAGGGAGAGAGATAATAATGACAATTTAAAAAAAATATTATGAAGTATTTTGACAGGCAGGCAACCTACGTAGGTCTGACTTCTCACAGATGGAGGAAGGTATTATTACTTAGTCACAACTAAAAAGGCTGAATAGTGTGTAAACATTGAGTAAAAAAAGGTAATTTTAGCAACCTATTTGTACATTTTCCTCTAATCTCCTCTTGACTGGTGAATGCAAAGATACTTCTTACATTAAGGTACCAACTCCCTTTGTTCTGTTGGCAAGATATTACCACCTTCAATGTGAAAAAAGCCTTTGGTTTACAGTCTGCACTCCTGGTAAAACTGATTAAATTATTTGCCTGGCATATGCCATGGCATTTTCTGAGTAAAAACAAAATAGGTCTGAAAGAGTATATCTTCAACAGGTATGGAATCTCCTGTGCCTTTTGTAAAAGCATAAATAAATAAATGTATATATACTGATATATTTATTTATTTAATATTTATATATTACATAATATATAAATATATGTCCATTATGTATAACTATGTAAGTTCCTTCTGATTTCTTTTCCTTAAATTCAAGTAAATCATTACAATACTAATGTATCTTATATATAATATTTTAGAGGAGAGCATATTTACAACTGTGGGGACAAATGGTATTACTTTAATTCTTTCATTTTATTTTTCTCCACTTTTTCTCAATGATGGGTAAAAGTTTTAATGTTAGTTTTTTAAGTTTTGAATTCCAAATTCTCTCCTTCTATCCTCCTCCTCCTTGATGAGGCAATCAATTCAATATAGATTATACATGTGTGATCATGCAAAAATCTGTTTCCATGTCATCCGTGCTCTAAAAAAAATTACAGACAAAAAAAAAAGAAAAAAAGTAAAAAATATACTTCTATTTGCATTCAGACTCCATGATTTTTTTCTTTCTCTGAATATGGATCGCATCATCATTCCTTCAGAATTGTTTTGGATCATTGTATTGATCACAACAACAAAATCATTCAAAATTAGTCAAGTTTTTTCTGAAAGCATCCTGCTTATAATTTATTACAGCATAGGATGACATTTTAGATGTAATACAATAGTGTTCTATCACAATCATATATGACAGCTTGTTTATCCATCTCACAATTGATGGACATACCCCCACATTTGCTAATTCTTTTCCACCAAAAAAAAGGATTGTTATGAATATTTTTATACAAATTGGTCCATTTCCATTTTCTTTGATCTGACTGGGATATTGTGGTATTGCTGGGTCAAAGGGTAAGCACGTTTTTATAGCCTTTGAGGCATAGTTCCAAATTGCTCTCCAGAAAGGCTGGATCAATTCCTACATCCACCAATAGCACTTTGGTATGTATTTTTCCATATCTCTTCCAACATTTGCCATTTCCTTTTTCTGTGATATTAGCTAATTTAGTAAGTGTGAGGTGGCACTTCAGAGATGTTTTAATATGTATTGCTCTAAATAATAGTGATTTAAAGCATTTTATCATATGCCTATGAATACCTTTAATTTCTTCTTCTGATATCTGGGACTGTTTAGATCTTTTGTTATTTATCAGTAAGGAAATATCTCATATTCTTATAAAACTGACTCAGTTATCTACATATTTAGCAAAGAGTCCTCTAACAGATAAACAATTATTTCGCAGTTTTAGGCTTTTCTTTTAATTTTAGCTGAATAGATTTTGTTGGTAAAAACCCTTTTAATTTAATCTAATCAAAATATTATTTTTATAACCCATTTATCGTGGTTCAATCATTTTAGTCATGTCAACTCTCATGACTCAAGTTAGAGTTTTCTTGACAAAGACATTGGAATGGTTTGTCATTTCTTTCTCTAATTCATTTTCAGATGAAGAACTGAGGCAAACAGGGTCAAACAGCTATTAAGTGAGGTCAGATTTGAACTTAAAAATATGAATCTTCCTGACTTCAGGTGCAGTCCTAAGGCTTTCTATCTCTTCTTTAGTCATTAATTCTTCTCATCCATAAATCTGATAGGCAAACTATTCCATGTTCCCATAATTTGCTTATGATATCATACTTTATGTATGAATAATGCACCATTTTGACCTTATCTAGGGATAAGATATTGGTCTATACCTAGTTTCTGCCAATCTACTTTGCAGTTTTCCCAGCAATGTTTGCCAAATAGTGAGTTCTTGTCTCAAAAGTTTGGATCTTTGGGTTTATCAAACATTTGATTGCTATGGTCATTTACTACTGTATTGTATACCAAATTTTCCCACTGATCAGCCACTAATTTTTAGCCAGTAGCCAGTAGTGAATTGTTTTGATGACTAATATGATTTGAGATCTGATACTCCTAGACTACCTTTCTACACATTTTTAAATTAATTCCCTTGATAATCCTGATCTTTTGTTTTTCTAACTGAATTTGTTATTATTTCTAGTTCTGTAAAATATTTTTGGAAGTTTGGTAGGATACTGAATATATAATTTAATTTAGGGTAGCATTGTAATTTTTTTTTATATTGGCTCAGGCTATGCAAGAGCAATTGATATTTCTCCAAATGTTTACATCTAATGTTATTTGTATGTAAAGAGTTTTGTAACTGTATTTATATAAATCCTATTTGTCTGAGTAGGTAGACTTCCAAATATTTCTCATTGTCTGTATTTGTTTTAAACTGAATTTCTCTTTCTATCTCTTCTAGCTGGACTTAGCTGGTAATAAATAGAAATGTTCATGATTCATGTGGATTTATTTTCTATACTGCAACTTTGCTGAAATTATTTCAACTAGTTTTTTTAGTTTATTCTCTAGATATTCCAACATATCATGTTCTAAGAGTGATAATTTAATTTCCTCAACGTCAAGTAATTCCTTCCATTTATTTTTTTCTCTTATTGTTATAACTAGCATTTTTAGTAAAACATTGAATAATACTGGTGATTATGACAGAGGCTGGCACATAAGAAGAGTGTGTGAAACTGATTACCTTGACGGGGGTGGGGGATTGGGGGGGTCCCAAAGGAATTGGAATCTGGAGGAGAAGTTTCTGGCTGGAAGAGCAGGTGTTCTCTCAGTTGGGAGAAGCAGAAGAGAGAAGGTTGAAAAAGACTTTCTCCTGAGGGTTACCCATTTTTCCTGCTTGTGACTGGAAATCCTTCCCCACAACAATTACCAATTGAAGAGGAAACCCGAGAAGGACATTTTAAATATCTATCAGACTTTACCTCAGCTCCTGTTGCCCTGAGTTTGAGCTATGGCCAAGGGGCCAAACCTACGATAAGTCAACCTGACTTTCTCTCAGGGGGCTCAAGCTGCCGAGGCCTGAGTTCCCCCCAAACTCGAGGAGAGAAGGAAAAGGGTTTTAGATAGAGACAGGAACCCCCTTTTCCCCACTTTCTTCTCCCATTTTTCCATGCTAGTTATTCCTTTGTATTACTTTAATATAGTTGACATTAAAATAGTTATCTTTTCCCCAAGCTGTGTGTGAGTCAAGTGTGAGTGAAAAGATCAAGGGAAGACCCTTTGGTCTCAACTAGTGGAGGGGGGACAAGATTGAGTCTGGGGGAGCAGTCTTAGCTAAAGAGGGAAGGCAGAAGGGGGAAATCTTCAAACCTTTTCTCTCCTCTCTCTGAGCCAACCTTAAATATCAGCTGTCTCCCCTGAACTCCACTTTGAGAAAGGAGATCTCCACTATTTCCCCTTCTCTATATTGAAAGTCTTAACCCCTTGGTTACAAATTAACCTCCACTTTGAATACATGATAATGGGCACTTTTGTTTCATCCCCATTTATTGAGAAGACATCTAGCTTGTCCCCATTACAAACAAGTCTTGCTGATGGTTTTATATAAATACTACTAATCATATTAAGGAAAGCTCCATTCATTTCTTTGCTTTTTAGTGTCTTTTTAAAAATATGAATGGGTGTTGTATTTTATCAAAAGCTTTTTCTGCATCTATTCAGATGTTCATTTTATTTTTGTTTTGCTTGGTAATTTCTTAAATATGTCTAAGCTGTATTTTTTATCATGGTTTTCAAGTAGTTGTAAAATTTTAAAATAATCTTTCCTTGATTTTTTTTTTCAGGACAGTTGGTTTGTTTTTATTTCCCCCTTGAGACATTTCACATTTCCTATATTTTTTCATTCCTTTGATTGTTTTTATTCTTCTTTGAGACCATAGAGCCATTAGCTTCAAGTTTTTGAATTTTAATTTTTAAGAAATTATTTTCTTCAGTGAGCTTTTTTACCTTTTTTTTTTAATTTGGCCAATTATGCTTTTTAAGGTATTTTCTTCAGTACTTTTTGTATCTCTTTAACAGAGGTGTTGACTCTCTTTTCATAATTTTATGTCACTTTCATTTTTTTTCTGCAATTATTCCTCTACCTCTCATTTCATTTCAAAAATCCTTTTCAAAATGTTCTGGGGTCATTTGTTGACTTGTTTTCTTTAAGCTTTTCTTGATGTTTTCACATAATTATTTTCTTCTAAGATTAAGTTTTGATCTTCTCTGTCACCAGAGTAACTTTTTATGGACAGGTCTTTTCTTGTCTGCTCAGTCTTGCAGAATATTCCTTGGCTTTAACTTTAAATTAGACCTTGCTCTGGGGCAGCGGGAACCCTGTCCCAAACTTCAGAATTTTTTGTTCTTTTGTTTTCAGAGCTAGTTTGGGGTGTGTAGTTGTAAGTTTTTGTTGCTTCCAAGGTGGTGGGAACTAACAGGAAGTGTGATCACGGCTCTCCTGACCTGTGCTCTCGTCTTTACCCAGTAAGATTTTAATTTTTTTTTTTTTTTGTGGTGCGACTGAATATTTATACAGGTTGTTGCCAGGGATTTCATTTCTAAATCCCAAAATGAATTACTAGAGTAAATGGAATTTATGGTAGTTTATTTACAATATTTACAATAGAAGGAAGATATTAAGGAATCAGAGAGAGAGACAGAGACAGAGACAGAGAGAGAGAGAGAGAGAGAGAGAGAGAGAGAGAGAGAGAGAGAGAGAGAGAGAGAGAGACAGAGACAGAGACAGAGAGAGAGAGAGAGAGAGAGAGAGAGAGAGAGAGAGAGAGAGAGAGAGAGAGAGAGAGAGAGAGAGAACTCTGGCTTCTTCTGATGTCAGTTAGACTTTCTAAGTCCCAGCCAGGGGAAGAGAAAAGCAGGGTCACTAAGCCAGCCTTTTACTCACCAACAGTGACAGTCGAAAAAGAAGTCTGGGTCTCTGTCTTCCAGTTACTCCTCAAGGGTCTGCCTTCAAGTCTCTCCTCTGAGTAAGCACCTCCAACTTGAAACTCACTCAAAATCAATCTTCTTCTCGCCTTTGGTCCTCTTAAAGATCTTATTCTCTTATTTCACCTCCCTTAAATTTCACATCTACCAATCATAGCAGACGCTTTTCTCCAGGACTACCCACTCTTTAGTTCTTACCTTCTTTGGTTAGATTATATCTTTTTGGGTTACTTAACACTGTTTTTGGTAAGTTCACCTTTTATAGTTACTTAACACCCTTTTATGCTTAAAAATGGGTAGATGTATTTAAATACTGAGTTATCACCTTTTTTGTAGATTAAAATATAAAAATAGATTGTGGATTATAATTCTAGCTTCACTGTAAACGAAGAGCTAAGTACCTTCATTGTTACAATCAGGAGATAGCTAAATCCAATCTTCACAAAGGGTTTTATTCCTTTGTAGCAATAAATCATGGTCTTGGAAGATTGTTTAATTTCTTCCTTTTATTCGTTCTGCCACTCAAGAATTTGAATTGAGACCTTATTTAAAGTTTATTGGAGGGGAATTTGGGAGAGTTCATGTGGGTCACTGCTCATACTCCACTATTTTATCTCTACTCTCAGTATTACTTTATTTCTTTGTTTAATATTTTATTCTCTGAATTACATGCTATAATAATCATTTACATATATTTCCTGAGATTATAATATCCAGACTCTGTACATTCCTCTGTTCCTTCCCTTCTCCATGAGATGTAAACAATTTGATCTGGATAATACATGTATGATCCTGCAAAACATATTTTCATATTGGTCATGTAAGAGAATACTCATAGAAAATCAAAATCTGAAAATAAAAACACAATAAAGTAAAAATTAGTAGGCTTCAATCCGCATTCAAACTATCAGTTCTTTCTCTGGAGGTGAACAGCATTATTTTAGAACTCATTTCAGATTTTCTTTTTATCACTCAAACTGTCTTTCACAGTTGATCATCATACAATATTGCTATTATTATGTACAATGTTCCTCTGGTTCTGCTTACTTTGCTGTATTCATGTAGGTCTTACCAGATATTTCTGTGATCATCCTGTTCATCATTTCTTATAGTTCAATAGTGTTCTTTACAACTATATGCCTCAATTTGTTCAACCATTCTCCAATTAATGGATATTTCCTAAATTTCCATTTTTTGCCACCTCAAAAAGAGTTGCTTTAAATCTTTTTATACAAATATGTCCTTTTCAATTTATTCATCACTTTAGTATACAGAGCTATTACTGGATCAAAGGGTTTGCACAGTTTTATAGTACTTTGGTCATAGTTCCTAATTGCCTTCCAGAATGTTTGGATGAATAAGCAACTCCATCAATAATGCATTTGTCCCAATTTTTCCCTTATCATCTCCAACACTTATAATTTTCTTTTACTGTCAAAATAGCCAATCTGATAAGTATTCAGTGGTACCAGAGATTTGTTTTCATTTGCATTTCTCTAATCAATAGTGATTTTAAAGGCTTTTCATATGACTGTAGACAGCTTTAGTTTCTTTATCTTAAAACTGCCTGGTCATATCCTTTGATAATTTGTCCATTGGGGTATGATTTGTATTCTTATAAATTTGCCTCAGTTCCCTAAATATTTTAAAAACAATGTCTTTAAAAGAGAAGTTTGCTATAAAAAAAATTTAATTTTTATGTTCCCTTCTAATCTTGGTTGCATTGGTCTTATTTGTAAAAAAAAAATTTTTAATTAGATATGATCAAAATTATTCATTTCACACCTTATGCTAATTGTGTATTCCTCTCCACCCTATTTTCCCCCTTTGTTCCTGCTCTTTCTTTCTCCTTTCACTCTGTCTCTCCTAACAAGTGTTTATTTCTAACTACTGCCAACCCAAATCACTCTCCCATATTTTAGTCACTACTCTTTTCTTATTCATCCCCTACCATTGGGTGACCTAGATTTATATACCCACCTTGGTAAGCATGTTATTCTCTCTCTGAAATAATTCTGGAAAAAAATATGTTTTAAGCATTGCTTGTCATCACCCTCATCCTCCCTTACTCTTTAATAGTTTTTTTTTTTCCCACACCTCTTTAGGTGATACAATTTTCTTCCCTCTACATCCTCCTTCCCTCTTCTCTCAGTAAAATCCTCTTTTTCAGCACATAAATTTTGGGGGAATATCATGTCATCATAGTCAATTTATGTCCACACCTTCTATATATGATCCTTCTAACTGCCCTAATGATAATAAAACAAGTATCTTCCCATATAGAAATGTAAAGAGTTTGACCTCATTGAATATCTTAAGCTTTCCATTTTCTATTTACTATTTTATACTTCTCTTGAGTCTTGTATTTGAGCATCAAATTTTCTATTTTGTCTGATCTTTTCAACAGGAATGCTTGGGAATCCTCTACTTCACTAACTGATCATTTTCCCCTGATAAGACATGATAAGTTTTGCTGCATAGATGATTCTTGAGTATAAACCTAGATCCTTTGCCTTATGGAACATCATTTCCCAAGTCTCCCAATCTTTTAAGCAGAAGCTTCTAAATACTTTATAAGCTTGATTGTGACTCCATGACATTCGAATTATTTCTATCTGGCTAGTTTTTTCTCCGCAATAGGGGAGCCTGAGAACTTGGCAATAACATTCCTGGGAGTATTTTTTTGCAATCTTAAGGAGGTGATTGGTGGAGTCTTTCAATTTCTATTTTGAGCTCTTGTTAAAGAATATCAGGTCAGTTTTCTTTTATAATTTCTTGTAACAGAATGTCTAAACTCATTGGTTTGTTGTTTGTTTTTGTTTTAAAACATGATTTTCAGGTAGTCTAATAATTATTAAATTACCACTTTTGATCTATTTCCATGTTATTTGTTTTTCCAATGAGATATTTCATATTCCCTTCTACTTTCCATTCTTCTGAATTTTTTTTATTTCTTAATGTCTTATAAAGTCTTTAGCTTCCACTTTCCCAATTCAATTTTTAAAAGAAATTATTATCTTCCATGAGATTTTGAACCTCTTCTTTTATTTGGCCAATTCTATCTTTTAAGAAGTTCTTTTCTTCATTGGACTTTTGCACCTTTTTTTCCATTTGTCCAGTTTTGCTTTTGAAAGAATTCTCTTCAGTGACCTTTTGTGCTTCCTTTATTATTTTGTCAATTCTACTTTTTAAGGTGTTATTTTCTTTTTGCATATCTTTCATGTAGTTCTCCAATTATCTTTTGCCTCTCTTATTTGATTTTTGAAATCCTTTTTGAGTTCTTCCAAAACCTGAAACAAATTTCCATTTTTCTTTGAAGTTTTGATCATAGCTGCTTTGACCTCACTGCCCCCTTCTGAATTTGTGCCCTGCTCTTCTTTGTCTCCAGAATAATTTTCTTTCATTATGTGTTTTTAATTTTATGTGTGCTCATTTTCCTAAACGTTTTGTTGACTTATGCTTTTAGCTTAAAGGTGGGTTTTGTTCTCAAAGTAGGATGGAAACTCTCTTGAACATCAATATTTTATTGTTGCTACCTCAGGTCCAGTTTTGGTTTTTCGCAAGTTTCTATTCTTTTAAGGTGGGGTACAATAGACTGCTCTGAGATCTCTGGAGGCCACTTCCCACTGCTGATTCAGTTTCCCTCAGGGTCAGATATTGGTTTTCAAGGCCAAGCATACTACTAAGTTTTGGGGACCAACCATGGGTTTTACCTAAAGATGCACCAGCCAGATGCGCTGGGACTTGGGACCCCAATAAAGACCTCATTTCTGGCTTCTACTGGCCAAGAGCACTGGAGCTGGGAACTTTGAGGAGTGAGTGTGAGAGAGCTCTGCTATTGAGACTTAGACAGGTTTTCAGGGTCTTGATGCTGGCCTCAGCCCAGGTTCAGAACCTTGAGCATTGGGAAAGTGTGGGCCTTGCTATTGGCCTATGTTATTGGTATAATCTTCATGAGGATTGTGTTCCCATCTTACTCTAGTGAAAACAACCTTCTCTCCCTAGTTCCAAATTATCTCCTATAGGAAAATTCCCTCACCGTGTCCCTTTGTTAGTTCTGCTGCTATAATATTAATTTTGAAGCTTTAAAGACTTTAAGGTTGGTTAGAGTGGGTTTTCAGAGAGATTTGGGCACTCCCATCCCTACTCCACTATCTTGGCTCCACCTTTTCTTTAAGGATCTGGCAATGATTTTTTAACTTGTGGTATCATTACCTAAACATTTTAGGGTGCATTATAGTCTTATCCTCCAGGAACTCAAAGCTGGTTCATATTGAGGAATTTCTTAGCCTAGATTCTAGGAAAGCCCAGTGAGAATCTCTCAGTATTTTTATTTACATGAAAGGAACTGAAGTTAATTGATAAAACCAAGTATACCCAAGAAATCTGGGATCAAGTCATGATAAGATAGGCACATGGGCTTTAAAGATGCTTCTCTAAGCAAAATCTCAAATTGGTCAAAATTTGAAGCTGAAACCTCCCACATACCTTTTCAGATCTGTGCCTTATCCTTAATACTGTTTCCTTTTTTAATGAATATTTTCACTGGACATGAATTAATTTCATTTAAAATGAATCTCGCACAGAACCTGGCACATAGTAAGTAGTTACTTAAATATTCATTGGCTGTTTAGTTGGTTAATTTACTGAAGAGAGCCAGAGTACTTTAATGAAAAAGTATAGGAATAAGAGTTAGGAGACCAAATTTCTTTCTCCACTTTTGCCTCAAATGCCTATGATGCTTAGCAGATCATTTCACTCCTCCAGAGCTTGATATTCTCAGCTGTAATAGGAGACACTTAATGTCCTGATCTCTAAGGCATCTTGAAGCCCTAAAGCCTAAAGCAAGAGGACCCTCCAGGAATATTTAGGTTTCAATAGAAACTCTCAAGACACATGAAATGAAGTTTTAATGATGGAAATGGGATAAAAAATCATTGGTCTGATATCACACACACACACACACACACACACACACACACACACACACACACACACATACAATTGTTTGTCCAATAAATATCAAGTTCTCTGCTTAGCCATGCTAAAATTCCTTCTGAGTGGACTAATGGCTCAGGTTCTTATAATTTGAAAAATGGAGAATAACTATTTTTTTCAGTGTTACTTAAATGTAGTAAACTATTATACTATTCACTGGCTATCTGGTAAACACATATACAACCAATAACATGATGTTTTCTAATACTTGGTGTCTCATTTATCATAAAATCTCTCAATATGATTTTTCTTCTCTCTTTGTTCCATTTAATTTTCATGATATTCTTCTTTGCTAATTATGGTATATTCACCAAATATAAATGAATTTTGGAGTACCCTAATTCTTATTATTAACATAGTTTAAATTTATATGCACAGAAATTAAAAGTATCCTTAAAGTAATATCAATGATAATTCTGTCACAGGCCTATTGGTAACTAATTTTTAAGGGATTTTTCAAGTGTCTTTTTTTCCCATTCAATAGAGTAGCAGGGGGTAGGCAGGAGGAATTGATGATAAAAATAGTTTTTCTTCTTTTTAAGGAGATATGAATTTAAAATTAAAATTTGATTTAAAATGTCCTTTAAATTTTTTTTAAAAGGAATGAGTTTAAAGATTCTTATAAAGTTTTATTGCTGACTTTTTTAATGGCATATTGCCAAGTTTACCTTTTAGATTAAAAGAAAAAATGTGTAAGGGAGGAATGTCAGCTGAATTCTGAAAGCTCTATACCAGCTTAATTCAACATACCCTTCTTCACAAGAAGTTATAATTCCATCTAGGACAAGTCAAAAGAAAATGCCTATCTATCAGAGATATGCAGACTAATAGTGACCTCAAGTGGTGTAATAGTTAATTTTTTTTTCTTTCACACCAGAAGACAGGGTTAACATTGGAATTCAAGAAAAAGAGAAAGCAAAGTTATTGCTGCCAAGTATATCTTATTATCTTGCTGAAAATTCTACAGAGCTTTTAAAAATAGAATTAAAATCAATTTACCTATAATAGCGGTTCTAATTCCAGCTAAGATCCAAAGTCAATTGTAAAATAACATCAAGAAGAACCATGAATATGTATGTAGTACATATGTGTATGTAATTATCTCATTTCTCTCCTGGCTATATGACTGAGATTTCTCTGACTTCTCCATCATGTCCCTCCCACCCCTACTCCCACATACTTCAACTTCCTTTTGTGTGTTGATTTCCCAATTAAGTTGTAAAAAAGAAAATTTCTTGTAAACATTCATTGCAATCTCAGAGTACAACAGTTAAGCAAAACCAACCACCAAAGTCTCTAGCAGCATAAACAACATTCCACCCATAGAATTACATGAATTTTAAAATTATAAGTTATATAAAGTTCAATTACTGACCTCTTCTCCTGGGTCAAAATTAATTACAATAAAGTTTAGTTTCATTTAAGTGTCCTTTTCAGTTAATTATTGTAGTCATCAGAAAGGTAATGTGGCATAATGAATAAGAGACTGACTTCTAAACTGGGAAGACCAGTGTTCAAATCCTATCTCTGAAACAGACTGGTTATGTTACCTTGGGCAAGTCCCTTAACCTCCAGGTGACCTTGGTAATCCTCTAAGACTATACCTTAGAAAGGTGTTGACCTGAACTGGTATAGAGTTTCCCCACCTAAGAGTTCCCAGTACTAATAAAATCAGAGATCCAATTCCTACTGGAGTAATTGTATATTTCATTTTCCTGGGTTTGGTTTTTACTCTTTAATAGTTCCAGAATGCCCTTCCATGTTTCTCTGAATTTCTCATGTTCACAATTTCTTTTTACACAATAATGAAACGTTACAATATTTTACATAATTATACAACATTACAATATATTACACAGCCATAACCCAATAAAGGGACATTCATTTTGTTTCAGGATTTTTTTTTCCTATCACGAAACATAACTTTATGGATATTTTGGTTTGTATGGACCTTTATTCCTGTCTCTTACATCTTTCATATATGCCCAAGAATGAGACCTCTGTGTAAAACGATATGTAAAATTGAGTGACTTTTCTTGCAGAGCTGAACATTTTGGTATATATTAACATTTATAGCTATATTTTACTTTTTTTCAGATATATGCACAGGAATGAAATCTCTGGGTAAAAAGAAAGTTTGTAAAACTTGGTGACTAACAATGCAGTGGTGTGATGTCATACCTTTTAGCATTGACTACATTTTTAATTATCTTTGCTGTAAGGATAATTTGGTTGATGGTAGAAAATGGTCTTGAGAAAGCTATTACTTGTGGACAGATGAGTGAGAAAAGGTAGGAGTCGAGGTGGAGTGACTCCTATTCTCTCACTCTCTCTTCCTGGGCTGTGATAACAGTGGGTATAACTCAGGAAAATGTAGATCCCCAGTGGTAAGTCAGTGTTGGTGAGTTGAAGGGTAGTCTCCTGTATTGAATGATGGAGAGGGTACCCCCAGAATACCCGAGCACAAAGCGCCCAGGAAGACAAGCCTGTCTCCTGTCCACTGACTCAGCAGGGAGCTTTGACCAGCACTTTGCAAAGACTGATGGGTAATTTAGATGTTGTTTCCTCAAAGCTTCTTAAATAAACCCCTTCCTTCCAATCTGACTAAGGTTTGAATTGTTTTAACAAACACAGGATATCTGAAAGTAGGGGGTGGGTGGGTTTGAGGTTAGCGGTGTCCCTATCTTTATACCCCCACGAGGTCTTGCTTTCTGAGTGCTTTCTGAGTGCACGTCAGAAATTCACCTTCCCCTCCCTTCAATCTCTCAATCAAATTAAATTATTTAGGATTATGGTAAGAGTAAGGCAAGTGCTATTAGATGGGGGAGGGGGGAGCTCAGCCACACTGCCATAGAGACCCGCTGGTCCGACGGGACCGGAATCCCTCTTCAGATGTTGTCAGACGTATATGGATGTTGTGAAACTCTTTTGAAAAGTCCCAAAGCTGTTTCTCTTGGATATCTATCAACTGGCTCCTGGCTGATCTCCAGCAAGGCAAAAAAAAACTCCTCTCACCTCGAGATCAAATCTACAAAGCCTAGACTTCCTCTGGGAATTCTCCCAGCTCACCATTCTTCTCCCATGCTCCTCCTCTTTCAACTGTCTTTGTCAATGATGTTTTCTTGCAATGTTACATCCTTACTTTTGCATGTTGCTCTTACATTGCCAATTTGAAAGAAGAGAGAAAGAGCAGGAACAAAGAGGGGAAATAGGGGGTAGAAAGGAATATATAATTAGTACAAGATGTAAAATGAATAGGTTTTATCATATTAAATTTAAAATGTTTTGTATAAGGCTGATGCCACTAAGATTAGAAGAGAAAAATTGGGAAGAGTTCTTTACAATAAATTTCTCTTTTAAAAAACCTTGTTTTTCAAATATTTAGGTAACTGAGCCAAATTTATAATACAACTCTGGTTATGAGCTGAAACCTTAGAGTTATTTTCATTTACATGCTACAATATTTCACATAGTCATTGATAATTTGCAATTATTATTTTAAAATTTATTCATATTTATTAATCATTTTTATCTTATTTGGAATGATCTTTGATCTTTTATATTTATATTAATATATAGATGTCTTGAATAAACAAGTTATCAAAGGAATGAGAAAACATAAGCAACTGGACAGATGAGGAAAGTCTTCAAACACAAGATAATATCTGGGCTGATCTTTGAAGAAAGGCAAAGATTCTAAGGTGTGGAGGAGAGAATTCTCTCCAGGCGTGGTGGATTCCTAGTATGGAAGCAAAAGCTCTATGTCTATATGAGAATTAAAGGGTAGAAGATAAAGTGCTGAATTAAGGACACAGCTAGTATTCCTAATTTGTCTGGAAGGTAGAGGTTGTGTAGGTGAGTAATGTGAAATAAGGCTGGACTTTCACAATATGAAGAATATGAAAATATGTATTGTATAATAATACATGTACAATCTATGTCATATTACCTGCTGTCTTAGAATGGTTAAGAGGGGAGGGAAGGAATATAATTGGAAAAATGTGAGAAAACGATTTTATATCCAAATGAAAAATATTAATTAATTAAAAATTAATTTTAAAAAGAAATGGAGATGGAAAGGAAGAGCAGAGGAGGATTGTTAAAGTTTGTAAATTCTAGGTTAAGGTGTTTACACTTTATCTTTGATATATTAAAGAACCATTAGGGAGTGTTGAGCAGTAGAGTTACATTTTCACAACTGTGTGAAAGAAGGATTATTTTTACATTTGTAAGAAGGATAGATTAGAGAAGTGAAAGACTAGTTGCAGGGAAACTAATTATGAGAGAATGTATCCAAGATATTAAGATAATTAAGAGAAGTATATGAGACTAAGAACCAGTTCCAAGTACATAAGTGGTCAAAGGATATGAATGGTTATCAAAAAGTATTGCAACCTGTTAATAAACATAATCATACTAAAGTATGTTCCAAAGCATCAATAATATGATAAATGCAAAACAAAATAATCAAGAAACTTCACCTCATGCCCAGAAATTTGGCAAAGATGTGTAATAGATGCTCCTCACTAGGATATTTAAGGTAAGAGAAGTACTGGAGCGGTGACACTAAGAAATAGGTTAGAAGAGAAGCTGGGGTTCTCACTCCTTCCTCCCACCCACTTCTTGTGTCTCTCTCAGTTGGTTTTAACAGCTCTTCTCAGATGGTAAGTTAACAGCAGCTTTCAATGGTCTAATTTCACAGTATATTACTTCCTAAAAGGGATTTATAGTAAAGAAGGAAAGTTAGGGAGTTGGGAGAGGAAAGAGGGAATTTATGGTTTCTCTAATCTCTATGAAATTCAATACAAGAAAGTAAAGTTGATTTGTCTCTGAGTCAATATTGTTGATAAATTGACAAGGATCTTCAGAGCTAATGCTCCAATCTTTCAATGTTAAGTCACTAGCTAGGAATCCAGAGCAGTAGCTTGCTAGCTCTTTCTCCACAGTTCAGGAGAGAAGTGACCAGTTTCAGATGCTGACTTTCTTAACTGTCTCCTTAACCAGATTCTTCTTTGGAATCTTCTTTCCTTCTCTCCTTGATTGACAGTCCTTCAAGCTTCCATTTCTTTACATTTGCTTGCCAATATCACTGATGTTGTAATCTCTTCTTCACTGATGGTAATAAATGGGAAATAGTGAGTGCTGTAAGGATCATGGAAAGCTGAGCACACCAATGCATTATTGACATAGTTAGGAATTGCTCTGATAATTTTGGAAAGCTTCTTGAATATCATAATAATAATTTCAAACATTTATATAGTATTTACTATGTTCCAGGCACACTGCTAAGTGCTTTATATTATTATCTCATTTTTTTATCCTCACAAAAAACCTTGACGGTAAATCCTATTATTATTCCCAATTTATAGTTAAATAAACTGAGGCATTTAAATAGAGGTTATGATTTATACAAGGTTACACATCTAATAACTCTGAAACTGGATTTCAAATTGTCTTCCTGACACCCGGTCCTGAAATCTATCTACTGTACTACCCAACTGCCTTCAAATTATACAAAGAAAGAGATTTAAATGGCCATACATTTCGATCCAGCAATTCCACTGTTAGGCACAAATCCCAAGAAGGTCAATACAACAATAGAGAGTTCAGATCAAACCTTTTAAAGTAATACTTTATGTGTTAGCAAAGAAATAGGAAAAAATGTAGATGTTCACAAATAGATAACCACTTTATGGTATATGAATGTCATAGAATATTATTGTTTTAAAAAATGACAAATGTATGAATAATGAATGATATTCTCAACTAAAAAGATAATGGGGAGAAGTGGTGGAAGTATAAGCAGCCTGGTAAGAGAAAAGAATTATAAGAACAGATACCAAAAGAAGTGTGATAGAGAACTTAGTCTGGAATTATGTCACCAATAAGATATTACAGATACTATCCACAGATATAAGGAACCTAAAGTTTCCACTTCCATCCTATAAATTGGCAAGAATGTAAAAAAATGAGAGCAGTAAATATTGGAGGTGCTATGAAAATACAGGAACACCAATACTGTGTGGATGATGTGAATTGGCAAAACTATTCTTGAGATCAATTTGGAATTCTTCAAGTAAAGTGGCTAAAATGTCCACACTTTTTAAATCCAGACATGTTGCTTCTCTAAATGCACTCCAGTGAAGTCATTAACAAAAAGAAAGATCCTATGTCTCCCAAAATATTCTTAGAAGTTTGTGGGGTTTTTTTAAATAGTAACAAAGCCCCATAAAAATGGAATGAAATATTATTGGACTCATGTTATGCTGGGGAAGGCATTTATAAATTTAAGCAAAGTGAAGTAAATAGAACACACACACACACATATATGTACATATATACACACAATTATTACAACAATTTAAATGAAAAAATTCAAACTGAATGCTATTAAATTCCAATGACTAAATATGGACAAATAAAAGAGATATGAAGTTGTACCTTATCCCACTTCTTTGCAGAGATGAGAGACTAGCCTTGTTTATAATGTTATGTTGGTTAACACTGAAGAAGTTTCTGTATTCCTCATTATAGGGTCTGGTTCTCCAGAAGGTGTTGTCTGGTAAATATAGATAATGAAAAAACAAAATGTATCAATAAAATAATCATTTTAATTATTAGGCAATTATAGTTGTATATTTAGACATTTTTGAACCCCTAAAACTACATTACCCAAAATTTCTTTCTGTATTACCTAGAATCATTTTCTCTTTTTCTGTGTCCTCATGTTTTACATGATTGCATTTAAGTTGGCTGTAACTCCTCCCACCTCTCCCTTTTACTGGTGACCAGGCAAGATTCAGGTTGTTCTTTTATTTAATTATTATTAATAAAACTTTTAAAATATAATAGTTATTGAATATTAACTTTAAAATTCACTTAGTAGTCCTATCATAGTCAGGTCAAGTGATGAAGTCCTGTTGCAGCATTGTAGACATATGGAGAGGAGAAATATGATAGGTATCTTTAGAGTTATTCAGATATGTCCTTTAAAAATAAACAGGTAATTTGTACTACTGAAATAGAATTATACTCAACAGGTCTCTGAGAACATAATTGGCATAGTAAAACAATGGAGTTTAATTTGAATTCTCTACTCTGGATGAAAATCTGCCATATGGATTACTTCTCCTCTTTCCCCTCTCAACAATTACTATAGTGAAACATTACCAGCATTCAAGGAGAAATGTCTTTAAGACTAGCCTGTAAAAGTACAATTGCTCCAATTTTTCGTCTTTTCAAGAAAATTGAAGGGTTTTTTTTTTCCCCTCACGTTTTACCTTGGTGCTCCTTTTCTCACTAGAAGTGAGCAATGATTCTTCCTATGATGAACCTAGAGAAAGTGGTAACTAATGAAGAATACACTTTAAGTGGACTTATAGCTGCTCTTCTAACCCAAAGTCCTTTTTCACATTTCACTGAATAAAACTTCCTGGGCTTTATCTACCTCAAAGTCTGTTCCCCATTATTTCCCATATCTTATAGAATAAGGGACTCACAGAATCTTAAGAGTTTTTAGAAAAGACATCAGGGAATGACTGGTTTAAACCTATTTGAATTGAGTTATCATTTTAACCAACACTCATAATTCATTTAGAACAGCAACAGATCTCAGAGGTTGAAATCTGATGAAACCCATTTGTCTGGTTTGGCTTCAGCCTTCAGGGTTCATGTACACTAAAGTTTAAATGACTTAATGTTCATCTCCTCTCCTTTCTCAATCTCATTTAAGCTATAGCATAGTTAGAGTTCATTTTTTTTTTATTCCCTGTAAGAACATATCCTCTTTTCAGTGATCCACCACTGTTTATTTCCCACTAATAGCTTCCTATCTGTGCTGTCAAGACACTGTCTAAAAATTCAAGTTTGGATCATGAGTATCAAGGGACTTATAACTAAAGGACTTATCATGTATGTCCAAGTTACCAGTGTGTTCCCAGTTGGTCTCTATTAACTGCTGTCCCTGTATGTAAAGGTAACTTTCAAAGAATAGCTCCTTCCCCTTTTGCTCTACAGAAGTCACCTGGTCCACTCTCTCTCCACTTGACAGATGAAGAAATTCCAGGCTAAAGTGAGTTTAAATGATTTGCTCAAGGACATACAGGAAGTGTTTTAACTCAGGTTTTTTAACTCCAGATCAAGTGCACTGTACTTTCATTTCTCCTCTGCAACAGGATGACCAATTATCATCTATTCTCTTCTAAGAGATGTTTGTTGATGAGATCAACTCTAATTACTAAGAAAATATGTCTTTCTATTGAGTTAGAAGTGTCTTTCCTTTTAATTTCTACTCATTGGTCCCAGCTCTGCATTCTGGGTCAAAAGAACAATCCAGAGTCAGGGCTTACTTCTGTATGGATTTTGTTAATTCTTTTTTTGGAGATTAGAAAGTAAGCTAGCAAAAAATGGTCATAAACTGTAACTATAACATTATATGTTAAAAGCTGAAAAGGACTTAAAAGGCTAGATAGTCTACAAGCCTCCGTTTATTGTTGAAGAAATTCAGGCATATCTCCGAACATGTATTATCCCTGTAGTAGAATTCCTTGAAAACAGGGATTATCTTCACTTGGGCATTCTCAGTGTCTAGCAAATATCGGATGCTTACTACATAATAATAATAATAATAACAATAACTAGTATATGTGTATGTATGTGTATCTTCACACATGATTAACTGAATGTGCATTGTGATGATCAAAAAATAAACAGTAAAGAAAGTCAAGAGAAAAAAAGTCCTTATTATAGAAAAATAACCTTCCTTCTGGACAAAAACCCCTGCTCTCCCTCCCTTCCACCACTCACCAGCTGTAAATCCAAATTCCAGGGTCCTTCCCTGGCACAGGATTGATCCATTCATAGACTAATCCCACACTAGGAAGTAGGGGGAAGGGAACCCAATGCTGGGGAATGTAGTTCCAGCATGCTGTCTTTTCAAAACCCACACTTCTCCCTGTGATCCTATGGGAAGCTAGTTTCCCCCAATGGATCATTTCAAACATAACTAAAGATATATACATTTTTTAAAAGTAGAATATACAATAACAGGGAAAATAAGGAAACAAAAGAGAAAAAAGAACAAAACCAATTAGGTTCAGTCCCCTTTGGTACAACATACAAAGTACATATAAAACAAATGTATTCAACCCCCCAAAGGTCAATTTTGTACATAAAAGATTTTGCTCAGGATCTCTTGGAGCAGTGTACGTTCTCCACAGGCATCTTTATGGTATCCTCTGCAAGGAGTTTGATTTGTGGATTCTGAGAGGCAGCAGATTTCTTACCCCAAATTTACTTTAAAATAACTTAAACTATATGTACTTACATATATTTGTTTTTATTTAATAATTTTCAGTCATGTCTGATTCTTCTTGACCCCAGTTGGCAAAGATACTGGAATGGTTTGCCATTATCCTTCTACAGATCATTTTACAGATGAGAAAATGAATACTAAATGGCCTGAGTGACATGCTAGGGTCATAAAGCTAATAAGTCATTTGTTTAAGGCCTGATTTTAATTTATGAGGATAAGGCTCCATGGGTAGTGTTCTAATCACTGTACCACCAAACTGCAAGTGTATGTGTGTGTTTATATGTATACATATGCATATGTGTATATATACATATATATATATATATATACCTCACACACCCTCACCCACTCACATACACCATCCCTGATTATTTGAAAATATGTGTATTGAGCGTGTATGTATATATGTTTGTATGTGTAGAAGGATATATGCACACATATATTGTTGTTTAGTCATGTTTCTTTGTGACTCCATTTTTGGATATATTTGGCAAACATACCAGAATGAATTGCCATTTCCTTCTCCAGCCCATTTTACAATTGAGTAAATTGAAGCAAAGAGGGTTTTAAGTGACTGGCGCAAGTTTTATACAGCTAGGAAGTTTCTGAGGCTAGATTTAATTTTAGGACTTCTTGCCCAGTGCTCTATTCATTTTGTCTCCTAGCTAACCCTTTTTAAATATCTATATTTATATCTATGTCTATATATCACCTAAACATTTACAAAGCACTTTATAACTATTATTTTATTTCATCCATAAAACAATCATCAGAGATGGATATTTTATCCCTATTTTATAGATCAGAAAACTGAGTTAACCAGAGGTTAAGTAACTTGACAAGGATCACACAGCTAGTAAGTGTCAGAATCAAAAGTTGAACTCCAGTCTTCCTGACTCAGAATCTAGTACTCTATCCACTTGTTTGCCCAACCATCTAATAATATTTACTTGTTTATTTTTACTCATGTGGTTTGTGGTGATAATGATGATGACATGAAAATGGATTAGAGATCCCATCTAAATATCTTCTAATCCTCCAATTCCATATGTTCAAAGATATAACAATTCATCTCCTTCTGTTATTTTTTTGATAGATATAGAAATTTATACTTCACCTGTTTTGGCTGTGTGACTTTGAGTAAGTCACTTAATCTTTCTGACAACTCTCAGTTTCCTCATCTGAAATGAATAACTGTATTGGCAGTACGTCATAATGTGGTGATGAGAAAAGCATTTTGTAAACCATCAGGAACTACAGAAATGTAAATGATTATTATCTTATTTCACTCTGTGGTTTTCTAAGAAAATAAAGGTGGTTAAAATTATTGTTTGGTGAAAGCGCATTTTGTTTTTATGTTCCTATTAGCCTTTAAATGTATTTAACATTTAGATCAGATGCCAATAGGAAAATATTAAGTGATTAACTATAATGAAAATTAGGAATCAAAGCTGCCATTTGATTAGCACATATAGCCGTTATCTCTGTTAGTGATGGGAAAGAAGAAACTAGGCATTTGAACCACAGAAAATACATTTTTATTAACTTATATAAATAGAGCTGAAGGCAGCTATAGAGATAATCTATTAAAATCCCTTCATTTTGAGGATACTGAAGTTAGAGATCCTGAAAGTCAATCTACTTTGTCCAAGAATATATATATATATATATATATATATATATATATATAGAGAGAGAGAGAGAGAGAGAGAGAGAGAGAGAGAGAGAGAGAGAGAGAGAGAGAGAGAGAGAGAGAGAGAGAGAGAGAGAGAGAGAGAGAGAGAGAGAGAGAGAGAGATAGTAACAGTTCAGACTGAGGATTTAAACACTGATCCCCTTACTCCAGATTCAAAACCTTTTTCTACAATACTATAATTGTCTCTACAATTAATTGAATTAAAAATTAAAGCAAACCACAAGTAAGATATGGGTGTTTTATGTCTAGAAGACTTCATTTGGGGATAGATTTTAGAATTTTAGTGCATTATAAACTCATTATGAATCGAAAAATATGACATGACATTCCTCAAAACTGATAGAATTTTAAGCTATGTTAAGAAGCATAATGTGCAGAATGAGGAAGGGAATAATCCTACTATATTTTCCCCAGCTATACCAAAACCTCTGATGAATTATGTTAAGGAAGAACATTGATACAATGGAGGTCATCCAGAAGAGAAGTGCCAGACTATTAAGAGGACTGGAAATAATTCTTGGAGAGCACTGGGTGAAAGAACTGGAGATGATTAGTCTAGAAAAATGAAGTCTTAGTACATTTGTGATAGCTGTCCTCAAGTACCTATGCAGGGCAATTGGTGTGTAATTTGTTCTGATTGAACCTAGAAGGCAAAAATAGGAGCAATGGATATTAATAACAAAGAGGCTAATTCATATTTAAAAAAAGAGAAAAACTCCCAACAATCTAAACTATCCAAAAGTGCAATGCACTTCTGTTTTGGGATTAGAAGATAGTGGGTTTCTCCTCTTATTAAAGTAGAGATGGTTGTGAAAGGGAATCTCCATCCAAATGTGACTTTTTCAAGATGGCCTCAGAGGACTCTTCTAGCTCCCTAACTTTGTAACTCATGGAAAAGTTTATGTGGGTGATAAGGAATAGAAGAATGGGGATAGATTGAGATCACATAGAGTCAAGAGTCCTCAAAATGGTTGTTTGTAGTATCATCACAATACTCTGTCTCTGCATGAAGCCCTCCTCCTAGTCCTGAAACTACCATAACCTCAGTTCTGCCACTAACTAGTTGGGTAAATGTATGCAAGTACCTTTAACACTAAGCTTTCATTCCCTGATGTATAAAATATAGAGTTTAGACCAGATAATTTTAGTGCTTTCTTCCTGCTCTAAAAATCTGTTCTTGCCAAAGTCTATAACTATCTCACTGAAACCAATTCATTTACTCCTCCTACACTTCTATCCTTGCTCCTTATCACTTTGATCACCTTTTAAACTTGTTATTTTGCCTAGTGTTCCCTTCTTCCTCTCATTCCACAGAAACAACTTTCCTGAGTCAATTTTAAGGAAATCTCTTCATACTTATTTTACTATTCTCCCCAATTTGGGAATTCTAACATGTATTTTGAAGGCAAAGGGTGAAATGGAGTACAAGGAACCATTAGAACCCATAGGATAAATAGGGGTTAAAATGTGGTACTACAAGTCTAACTAGATGACATCTCCATGTCCCTTCCAGCTCAGTGATTATATGACAGGCAGACTCTAGGGAGGTACATACAGTGCCTGACTATTCCAAATTGGGCTTGTTAATAAATAGCAGCATAGACCTATCTTCAGCCATCATGCCTTGAGGCTCTTTTCTTTTTCTTCCTTTTTTATTTTTTTTTTCCCTACAGAATTCTGGTGCTCTAATTGAATGTTTCTCTTGCTATGAGGAAGGTAATGAGATTGCCCAGAGACCTTGCTTAACCCTTAAGTTGGCTATGACTAAAATGCTTCCTTCAACAAGAAACTGCTTTGGGGAACTATCAGCAAAGGTTTGATCTTTGATGAAAGCAACTTCCAAAGCCCTAGATGAGGAAAGAAGCGTGACTGAAAGCACCTGAAAACACAGCAATTACAAATAGTAAATATCAGTTGACAAAAGCCCAAAGATTAAGATGAAAGTAATGGAAGGCCAAGAAACATACTTTCATTTTTCTTTCTTTCACTAAAAACTATCATCAATAAAATAAAATAAGGGATCAACTTATCAAGCCTTTTAGAACCATCATCAATGTACAAATATTTTTTAATTTAAATAAGTCTAAATCAGCAATTCTCAACCTCTCAATTTGTAGAAATACATATGCTTATCAGGTCTTTACATTCCAAATCATAACTGTAGCAAAATGACAGTTTTGAAGTAGCCACCAAAATATTTTTTTGGTTTGGGGTCACTGCAACATGAGGAACTGTATTGCAGGGTCATGGCTTTAGAAAAGGTGAGAACCACTGGTCTAAATAGAACTGGAAGCAGCAACGTTTATGGTCAGAAGTAACTATTAGAGGACAAGTTTGTTTCTCTTTGCCATTGTATCAACAGTATTCAGTACAACACTTACACATAGTTGGAGTTTAATGAATAGTTATTGAATGGGTTAAATCATTGCATCACAGATTTTGACCTGGATATTAAAGTCCAATCTTTTCACTTTATAGAGAAGGGGTGATTTTCCTCAGATCACAAATAGCTCAGATTATTTAACCCAGATCATCTAAATCCAAACCTAGAATTCATCTACCATATTTCCCTGCCTTTAGGCACAAAATGGAATGGAATGAAACAACACCACTCATAGATTTTTAAGTTGGAAGATACCCTAGATATCAAGTTGTGTACCATTACTAGGATTTTTTTTGGGGGGGGACATATTGAGGGTCTGGGACAAGTACCAGTTTAGTCTTATTGGATTAGAAGTTGAACCACATATTAAATTGAAGCCACATGCTAAGACTCACAGACTAGAAGAACTGGAAGGACCTTTAGAGATTACTTGTCCAAACTCCTCATTTCAAACACATAAGTCTAGAAGTTAAGGCCAATAAAAGCCAAGATCTAGATCTCTTAACCTCCTCTGATCCAGCATGGTTTCAGACAAGTTGTCAAAATATAACATCTAGATAATAAAGCCAAGGTTCACTCTGGACTCTCTGTCAATTGAAGGGGTAATTTGCTCTCCAATGAAGAGGTGTTAGAATCCTGACTAGGGTGGTTCTGATTCTATCCAAAATTAGATACAAGTGAGTCTCATAAAGCTATTGCCATTGTTGTTGCTCAGACTTTTCAGTCATGTCTGACTCTTTATGACTCCATGGACTTTTGTCCATGAAGTTTCCTTGACAAAGATAACAGAGGGGCTTATCCAATGGCCAACAGAAGTTAAATGACTTGTTCAAAGTAACACATCTAGGACATTTCTTAAGGCTGCATTTGAACGCTGTTCTTCCTGACTCCAAGCACAGCCCTCTGTCCACTGTACCACATAGCTGCCTTTAATTGTCAGAGAAGGGAGTGATCAGCCACACCTTAAGGGCAGCCCATTTTTCCCAGCTACAGCTAATCATAATACTTTTCTATTACCCTACCTGTCCTCCTTTGTGGTCTCAATTAACCTGATCTCTTCAACCCATTAGGATCACTGACCCACAGAAGAAAAATAATATGACTCTTTTTCCTTGTTTTTCAGAGTAATTGAAGAGTTAATTTATAAAATAATAATAAATATAACATTTGCATAATACAAAATGCCAGGCACTTTGCTAAGCACTTTACAAATATTTTATTATTTGATCCTCACAAAAAACTCTGATAGATAGATTTATTTTTTCCCTCTTTTCCAGCTGAGGAAACTGAGATAAATAAAGATTAGGTGATTTTTTCCCCAATGTCACAATGCTAGCAAATGTCTGAAATGGGATTTGAACTCATCTTCCTGATAAAGCCCAATGTTTCATCCACTATTCCTGTAACTGCTTCAATATAAGCAATACAAGAAAAAAAATTATACAGTTCACTTTTTTCTCCTAAAATAAACTTAATGAGTGGCTGTGATAAGATGAAATGATAAGTATAACCTGTGACCTTTTACCATCACCACCAGAAATATGGTTACCCTTTATGAAAATCCACTAAAATTCACCAGGGCATTTTCCTACTGACTACAACAACCTTTTAGTTGTATTTCTCAGGTCAAATTAATGGCTTTAATTGTAAACCATTATCATTCATTAACATATGCTGTAGATATTTTCCCAGGATAGTAAGTCACTTTGTAAAAAAAGTCAGGAGAAAGCAATTTGTACATAGTATAGTCAAAGTCTAATGTTATGTTAATGAACTTCAGATTCATAAAAACTTCCCTGTAACTCTTATGACCTGGCTTATTGCAAAATAAATATGCAAGTGCCATTGAGTGGGGAAATTGTCTACTATTTAAATTACATGAAATGTAATATTTTAAAGTGTCCCTAATTTCATCTTCCTTGTCTTTTGATGTTGGTACTATAGGCAACTATTTATCAGGCCCAAGTTAAATTTTTCCCTTTACCCCCACATTCCCAAAAAGATGAAAAAAGCAAGTGAAAGAACAAAGGTCAATTAAATTTAATGGCAGTTAAGAAATAGAGGAAAGATGGCAAATTGAGAAATTGATCTGGGGAATGTCCTGGTTGCATAGTTTCCTAGATAGGTGACTGGTCTTAGAATCCTGACAGCTTGGGTTCAAATTCTGCCTCAGAAACTTTCTAGTTGTATGGTACTGGGAGTATCACTTAGCATTTCTGTACTTTAGATTCCTCACCTGTTCAATGAAGAGGTGGGACTCCATGGTCTTTAAATTCTCCTCCATTTCTAAATTCAGGATTTTATAACCCTTGTCACTCTAGGAATTTTGATAGCATCAAATACCAGGGAAAATTGGGACAAAAAAAGAAAGAAATTTTGGGGTTTTGGTTCTATAAGATTATTTGCTTACAAAAATGAATAACATGGAAACATGTTTTGTGTGATAATACACGTACAACCCAGAATGAATTGCTTGTCAGCTCTGGGAGGAGGGAGGGAAGATGGGAGGGAGACAGTATAGATCATATGACTTTGGAAAACTTATGTGGAAATTTGGTATTAAAATAAACAAATAAATGAATGAATGAATGAACAAATAACTAAACGAGTAAGCAAATAAGAAATAAAAGAAAAAAGGATAATGGGAGAAATAAAGAGAAATGAGAGTTCCTAGACAACTTTTCTTAGCTTAACTTTACTTAGGGCTCATCCAACTTCTGTCGCTGACTTTTTGAGTCAGATCACCAACAGACACGTGTCATGCATTTAACTATGTGCTAGGCAATGTGCTAAGTGGTATGGATAAGAAAAAAGAGAAAAATGCAAACAAAAAACAGACCCTGCTCTCAAGAATTGTAAATTCTAATGATAGGGGCAACAGGTAAATAATTAGGTCTATAGATAATACAAACAGAGTAGATGTAGGTAATGTGAAAAAGTAATAATTACTAGATAAGAAGACCATGAAAGGCATCCTGAAGCAGGTGGTATTTGAGCTAAGTCTCAAAAGAAACCAAGAAAACCTAGGCATATATAATAGGATAGCACATTTCAGGAATAGTGGACAGCCAATGAAAAGACATGGAAAAGAGAAATGGAATTCCTTAATCAAGAAATTCCAAGTAGACCAATATTATGGGGTCATAGAGTATGAGAAAGGAAACAAAATACAAAACGCCTAGAAAAGGAGGAAGGAGAAAATTTAAGAAAGGACAGCAAAAGATCATAGCATCATAATATGCTAGAATTCTGGATCTAGAGCTTGGATGGAAATGTGAAGGCCATCTAAGCCAACCACACCATTTTACAACTTAAAACAGTAACTTCCCTGGTGTGAGATGGTTAATACAAGATAGTATTGCAGCGATGGAATTGTGGAACTTCTCCTGTTCAGATCCTATAGAGGGCGACATTGATCTAAAAACTCACAGGAATGACCAAAGGCTCATAAGTTTATTTTAATGCTATATTTTTGTGTTTCTATTTTCTCCCTTCCTTCTTCTGCTTATCATTTGGCAATTTCTTTGAAAAGTATTCTAAAATGACTATAAAATAAAACATTGTAGTTTCTGGTTTCTATGAGCTGACATTTTACTTTCCCATTTTTGTAGACTGGGTTGTTTGTGTAACTACCTTTTCTCCCAAGCAGATTGCAATCAAGTCAAAAAAAACTGTTGTTTTGGCAGATAGGATGATTTAGGTGTGTAGTTTTAGGAAGTGTTCTCTCTTAAGTAGGCCCTTTTCTATGGCAATTTCATAATGCCTTATTCTCTACTTTGCAATTTAAGTCATGAAATTTTTAAGACAATTAACCTTTAGAAATACAGAAAAGAGAGAAATAAATATAACATTACAGGAAATAGAAAATGACAATTTTACTTTAGTCTGGAGATCTATGAAGGATCATGTTACTGATCAATTAAAGCTTACAAAACAAATTCTTTTCAATACTTCTAGTAATAAATTTCCTGGGAGCTAGTACCAAATAGGGGCCTTCTTATACTGAATCCCATACTCTAGTAAATCAAGTGTAATTTGTAGCATTTTTTCACTAAATTCAGCCTTACCCTCAATACACACTAACATAAGATATTTTAATAGATTAAAAGGATTTTCATTCCTAAATCAAATATTCTAACTGTGCATTCAATTCACTAGATGGCACCTTTCTCCTTTTGGTTTCAAGAAATCTTACAGATTCTGAGTCTTAGAGCTAGAAGGGACCATAAAAGCATGGGGAATTAGATATAGCATTAGAAAGACACATCTTTAACCAAGTTCTTAGCCAGACATGATGAGGAAACAGGTTTAGAATTAAATTACTTGTACTGAAGTCAGAGTAAATTATAAAGCCAGTATTGTAACCACTGCTTCCTATTTCAAAGCTTTTCCCATTATGCTATGCTGCTGTCTGAAAACCAGTTTGTGTTTGAAAGATTTTTGTTTTTATATATCTGAAAAACAGCAACAGTGAAAACTGTCTTGTTTTCTATAAGGCATAAGTGTTAAGTATTGAGATTATTATTTATTTTCAGATATATCGGAATCTTCCCATGCAAATGACTAAAAACCAAAGCAGTAACATTGTGAGGTTTATTCCAATGACTGACATTTTTCAAAATACAAGTCAGTTTACAAATTGTCCAAGGAAATCAATATCTTTCATTGAAAGTGTTAGATTAAACCAATATAGCCTTTTTAGCATAACAAAGAACTGATACCAAAGCATTTCTTCTTTGGAGAAAGATGAAATAAGTGTTTACATGTAGATATGATGGAATATTCTTGCACCTTAAAAATTGTGAATATGAAAATATGAGAAAACATATAAGGCTATAAAAATAAGAAAGATCTGGCAAACTGTTTATACAAAGACTACAAAAATTTAAATGGAAAGAAAAACAGCAAAAAGAGTTGTGAAACCATTTCTTTGACCCGCAAAAGAAAAATAGGAGAAGACACATTCCATCTCCTTCCTGTAAGTGTGTGGAAACAGGAGTGATTCGTGGTTCTTTTAAATTTTAGACTTTTAAAAATATGTTAATTATTGAATTTGGATGAATTTTTATTTATTCTTCATTATAAGAGATGAGTCTCTATAAAGGGAATTAATTAGGGATATAATTGAAGAGATATAAAAACCAAATCTATCAATAAAATTTATTATAAAAAGAAAATCAACATCACTATTCTATAGCACCTTAGACATTCTGAATTATTATACTGTTTGTATTGATTAAATTGGACATATATCAAAGAAGTAAATTTTACTTCATATTGCAAGATGATAAGTTTTCAGACTATCGGGAATGTCTATCTGTAATTATCCTTTTTGGATAGAACAGTCCCAATTCAAGATTTTAATAGCTTAGGGAATTCCCACTATACTCCTCTATCAGTGTACCTCAGCAACGAATCAGTAACTTATAGTTTTATAAAGAAACCTTCAGCACTGAAAAGTCAATTGATTTACCCATAGTCACCCAGGATGCGTAAGAATCAGAACTCAAATTCTGATCTACCTAAAACCAAGGCCAGGCCATTATACCATACTGCCTTTGAACCATAAAATACTCTCAATTTAATGTGAAAACATTCAAAGAAAACTATACTCTTAAAACAACTGAACAATATTTCTTCATATGCGTTCTTTTCTCCATTCTTTTTTTTTAATGAAAGGTCGGTTTTTTAAATTTTTTTTTCCATTTGAATAAGTTTATTTATTCAATTTAGACATTATTCCTTGGTTATAATAATCACATTATTTCCCTACCTCCCCTCCACCCACTCTTCTCACAGCCAATACATAATTTCATTGGATATTACTTGTGTCCTTGATCAGAACCTATTTCCATGTTGTTTGCACTAGGATGTTCATTTAGAGTCTACATCCCCAACCATATCCCTTTGACCCATGTATTCAAGCAGTTGTTTTTCTTCAGTGTTTTTACTCCCACTGTGTTTCCTCTGGATGTGGATAGTGGTTTTTCTCGTAGGTTCCTCCAAGTTGTTTAGGGTCATTAGAAATCTGTTCTAGATTTAGATTCTAGGATTCTAGAAAATCCGTATTAGAAATACATTCGATTGTACCACAGTGTATCAGTCTCTGTGTATAATGTTCTCCTGGTTCTGCTCCTCTCATTCTGCATCACTTCCTGGAGGCTGTTCCAGTCCCCATTGAATTACTCTACTTTATTATTCCTTTGAGCACAATAGTATTCCATCACCAACATATACCACAATTTATTCAACCATTCCCCAATTGAAGGGTATCTCCCCATTTTCTAATTCTTTTCTCCATTCTGAGTAGGTTGTTACTCATTTTTGAAGACAACCAAAGACATCATGGAATTTAAGTGACACAGAGTTGCACAATGTCATCCCTCTCCCAGAGTCATTAAAGTCCCATGGCAAGATGAAAGTAAAGATGACTGGCAATGGCCCAGGATGCTGTGGATGATCTTGAGGTCTTTGATGATTATTGAGGCTCTTAACACTGCAAAGTGCCTATTTCAACCAATTTGAGGGCTTCCCCATTCTATTGGGGAAGTCTTCAAATGCTTAGGGTAGATGTCCCTCTCACTCCCCAATGAGTTTGAGGTCAGTCTTTTAACCCCAACCTTGTAGCTCACTCTTTTGCTAGAGTGTAACCACTGTTTAGGCTACAATTTCCTCAAACCACAGGTCAGAATTGGGTGAAAGGTGGACATTAAAGATAAATGAGTAGCCCTGAAAAGGACTCAGCAAGCAATACCATTCTCATTTGTATATATCTTGTCTCTAAATCTAAACTTTAAACTTCATATATTACCTAAGGAGGGACAACCCATTCCACATTGGAAATGGAGCAGGTTCAAGTTCCTGGGCAAGCAGAGTAGGATTGGACTTGTGAGCAGTTCTTTAGTTTAGAAATTTGTTAAGAGAGAGGAGATTTCTGGGTAAGCATGGTAGCAGATTAGATGTGACTCGCTTCCCTTCCTCAGACCAAACAATACAGACAACCCCAAAGTACTCCCAAAAAAATCCTCATAAGAACTGAGTGACTCTATAGTAGGGCTGAGAAATGAAGGTACTTGGGATTCGGGCATTTCCACACTATAAGGGAAGGAAAAAACTCCCACCCAAACTCGAGCTGACCTACCCTCCCCCACCACACCTATGGAGCCAGAGATAAAATCAGCATGTGCCAGAACCAATGAGTGAGGGAGGGGCACATCAGGAGTGAGCAACTGGCAGCCCCAGGTCTTGGGAGCTGAATAAGACCACCAAGGAATTACCCCTGAGAGCAGTAACACCTGAAACCCTGGCAGGCAGGCAAGGGGAGCTCAGAACTTGGGTGCTCAGAACCAGTGCTTCATAAACAACAAGTGTGCGAAGGGCACCCCTGAAGTGAGCAAGGGGCACCTCGAGGTCTTGGGAGTTGACTAAGACCACCAAGAACTTACCTTGAGAGCAGAAACACCCAAAACACCAACAGGCAAGGGAGGACAGACCTCGGGGTCCCACGGGAAGATAGCCGAGCTGCAGAGAATTGAGAGCTTGGCTGAGGCAAAAAGCCTTGATCATTCGATCCATACACAGAGAGCCAGCCCTCCTAACACAGATTTCTGACAGGAAAGGGAAGGAAAAACCATAGAGATGGCAAACAGTGCCCAGGAACAACTTCCCAACACCAAGAAAAGCAAGAAGAAGGGGTTGAGTTTAGATAGTTTTTATGGAAGAAAAATACAGACTACAGAGGAAATACCAGAAGAGGAAACCCAAATAAATGTCCCAAAACATTCCAAAAGAAATGGAAATTGACTTCCAGGTAAGCATGGCGGCCAACTAAACATGGCTTACTCACCCTCCCTGACATACACCGACAAGGATCACCCCAAAAGACCTTAAGAATCTTTATCAGAGGAGCAGAGGATCTGTAGAGCAGGGTGCAGCAGTGAAGGTGCATGGGATTGGGGCTTTATCAGCCTATAAGAGGGGGAAAAGGCTTCCACCCAAGTATGAGCAGATCCACCCCCACCTATAGAGCCAGAGCTAGGGCCAGGGCATGCCAAGACGAATGAGCAAGGGGCACCTCTGAAGTGAGGATAGGGCACTTCTGCACCCTTGGGAGCTGACTAAGACAGCATTGGAACCCCCCCCCCAAAGGCAGTTAGGCAGAAAACGTCAAGACATGAGAGAGTACAGACTTCAGGTAATCAGAGCCAGTGCACCTGCTGGAGCCAGGGAGTGAGACAGGAGTGCCTCTGGAATGAACAAGGAGTGTTTTTGGGTCCTTGGGAATTGACTAGGACTCCAGGGGACCCACCCCTGAAAGTAGCTAAACCGGAAAACCAGGCAGGTAAGAGAGCACTGACACTGAGCATCCCCTGGAGGAAGGTACTGACAAAAGCCTCAAAGGACTGAGGAAAATCGAGAGCCTTCTCATTAACTCCATACACAAAAAACTTGCTCAGCAGACTCTGATTTCTGACCAAAGAGGGAACTGAAAACATCCAGAAATAATGGCTAACTGTGCACAGGAGCCTCAAAATTCCACCAGGAAATCAAAAAAGAAAGCTGTCACCCTCAAAAATTCTATGGAGGAAAAACCCAGGCTACAGAGGAAATACTGGACAAAACTAAAACAAAGGCAAAACCGAAAAAAAAAATGAAAATTGTCCACAAGACCTGGAAGAGACTCAAATGGAGCTTATCATCTGAAAGATGGAAGCCCTCTGGAAAGAGAAGTGAGAAATAGTTCAAAAAAGAAAATCAACAAATTATATT
This sequence comes from Monodelphis domestica, assembly GCF_027887165.1. Lineage (NCBI taxonomy): Eukaryota > Metazoa > Chordata > Mammalia > Didelphimorphia > Didelphidae > Monodelphis > Monodelphis domestica. The sequence continues at coordinate 253,502,489 of NC_077229.1, forward strand.
AGAGAACCAAAAACTTACAGCTGAATGAAAAAATATTAAAGCAGAAAACCAGGCCTTAAAGACCAGAATTGAGCAACTGGAAACCAATGATCTTGCAAAACAGCAAGAATTAATAAAGCGAAGTCAAAAAATTAATGAATTAGAAGAAAACATAAAATATCCCACTGACAAGGTGACAGACCAGGAAAATAGAGGAAGGAGAGACCATTTGAGAATAATTGGTCTACCTGAAAAATCAGAGATTAACACAAATCTCGATGCCATACTACAAGAAATCACTGAAGAGAATTGCCCTGATATTCTCAAATGAGGAGGAAAAATAGAAATAGAAAGGGTTAAGAGAATACCCTCTGCTAAATCCCCAAAAGACAATACCCAGGAATATAATCACCAAATTCAAGAGCTTCCAAGCTAAGGAAAAAATCTTACAAGAATCCAAAATGAGAAACTTCAAATACAGAGGAACACCAATAAGGATTACACATGACCTAGCAGTGGCTATGCTAAAAGACAGCAAAGCCATAACACAATATTCAGAAAGGCAAGAGAACTGGGTATTCAACCAAGAATCAGCTACCCATCAAAACTGACTATATACTTGCAGGGGAAAGTATGGGTATTCAACAAAATAAAAGATTTCCAAATATTTGTAAAGAAAAGACCAGAACTCAGTGGAAAGTTTGATATCCAAACACAAAGAGCAAGAGAAACATAAAAAGGTAAATATGAAAGGGAAAAGAAGATAAGTGGGGGTTTTTTCTCTTTTATTCAAACTCCCTTCTATAAGGGCTACAATTACATCAAATTATATATACTAACATGTGGGGGAAATATTAAGTGTAACTTTCAAAAATCGTATGCAACAATAGAGTAATCAGAAGAATCACTCATAGGGAAAGATCAGGGAATTAACATGATTTGGAGGAAAAAAACAAAAAGAAAGAAAAAATGATGGGTGGAATCAATGATGGTACTAATATATACTTGAAAAAATAGAAATAAATTAAATTGAATAGTCTTTGTCACACAAAGATAAAAATAGGAAGGGGAGGGGAAGAATTCTCTTATAAGAATGAGAGGAAAAGAGTGCTAATTGGTATTAATTAAACCTTACTCTCAGTGAAATCAAGTCTGAGAGAGAAGAGCATATAGATCCATTGGGATTTTGAATTCTATCTTATCCAACAGGGTAAGGGAGAAGGGAAACCTAAGGGTGGCTGATGAGAAGGACATACAAAAAGGAAGGGAAGGAGAGGGGTCAGGGGGAGGGGAAAAAAGGTAGGAACCAGAAAGGGAAGCATAAAAAGGGAGGGAACTAGGGGGACTGATTTAAAGTAAACCACTGGTTTAAAAGGTTATAGCAAAAGAAGAAAGGCCAGAATTAGGGGAGGATAACAAAATGCTGGGTAATTCACAAATGACAATCATAACTTTGGACATGAATGGGATGAACTCACCCATAAAACATAGAAAAATAGCAGAATGGATTAGATTCCAAAACCCTACCATATGTTGCCTTCAAGAAACACACATGAGGCGGGTAGATATTCATAAGGTCAAAATTAAAAGGTGGAGCAAGATCTATCAGACCTCAACTGACAGAAAGAAGGCAGGAGTAGCAATCATGATATCTGACAAAGCCAAAGCAAAAGTAGACCTGATTAAAAGGGATAGGGAAAGTAAATACATTCTGATAAAAGGGAGTATAGACAAAGATGAAATTTCACTAATCAACATGTATGCACCAAATGATATAACACCCAAATTTCTAATGGAGAAACTAGGAGAATGGAAGGAGGAAATAGATAATAAAACTATACTAGTGGGAGAGCTGAACCAACCACTCTCAAATTTAGATAAATAAAATAAAAAAATAAATAAAAAGAGGTAAAAGAGGTAAATGAAATCTTAGAAAAATTAGAGTTAATACATATATGGAGAAAAATAAATAGGGACAAAAAGGAATACACCTTCTTTTCAGCAGTACATGGCACATACAAAAATATTGACCATACACTAAATCATTAAAACATGGCATACAAATTCAGAAAAGCAGAAATAATTAATGCAAACTTTTCAGATCATAAGGCAATAAAAATGATCAGTGAGGGTACAAGGAGAGCAAAATCAAAAATGAATTGGAAATTAAATAATATGATGCTCCAAAATCTGTTAGATAGAGAACAAATCATAGAAACAATTAATTTCATTGAAGAAAATGACAATGGTGAGACATCCTTTCAAACCTTATGGGATGCAGCCAAAACAGTACTCAGAGGAAAATCCACATCCCTGAGTCCATATACCAACAAATTAGGGAGGGCAGAAATCAATGAATTGGACATACAAATCAAAAAATCTTGAAAGTGAACAAATTAAAAACCCCCAGAAGAAAAACAAATTAGAAATCCTAAAAACTGAGGCAGAAATGAATAGAATTCAAAGTGATAGAACTATTGAACTTATAAATAAGACAAGAAGCTGGTACTTTGAAAAAACAAACGAAATAGACAAAGTACTGGTCAATCTAATTAAAAAAAGGAGAGAAGAAAAGCAAATTAACAGTACCATAGATGAAAAGGGGGGCCTCACCTGCAATGAAGAGGAAATTAAGGCAATCATTAAAAATTTCTTTGCCCAATTACATGGCAATAAATATGCCAATCTAGGGGATATGGACGAATATTTACAAAAATATAAATTGCCTAGACTAACAGAAGAAGAAATAGAAATATTAAATAATCTCATATCAGAAAAAGAAATCCAACAGGCCATCAAAGAACTCCCTAAGGAAAAATCCCCAGGGCCTGATGGATTCACAAGTGAATTCTATCAAGCATTCAAAGAACAGCTAATCCCAATACTATACAAACTATTTGACAAAATAAGGAAAGAGGGAGTTATACCAAATTCCTTTTATGACACAAACATGGTACTGATTCCAAAGCCAGGCAGGTCAAAAATGGAGAAAGAAAACTATAGACCAATCTCCCTAATGAACATAGATGCAAAAAGTTTAAACAGGATACTAGCAAAACGACTCCAGCAAGTGATCAGGAGGGTCATTCCCTATGATCAAGTAGAATTCATACCAGGAATGCAAAGATGGATCAATATTAGGAAAACCATCCACATAATTGACCATATCAACAAGCAAACCAACAAAAATCACATAATTATTTCAATAGACACAGAAAAAGCCTTTGATAAAATACAACACTCATTCCTATTAAAAACACTAGAAAGCATAGGAATAGAAGGGCCTTTCCTAAAAATAATAAATAGTATATATCTAAAACCAATAGCAAACATCATCTGCAATGGGGATAAACTATATGCATTTCCAATAATATCAGGAATGAAACAAGGATGCCCATTATCACCTCTATTATTTAACATTGTACTATAAAAACTAGCAGTAGCATTTAGAGAAGAAAAATTAATTGAAGCTATTAAAATTGACAATGAGGAGACCAAGCTGTCACTCTTTGAGGAAGATTATTATGGTCTACTTAAAGAATCCTAGAGAATAAATACAAAAGCTAGTGGAAATAATCAATAACTTTAGCAAAGTAACAGGATACAAAATAAACCCACATATGTCATCAGCATTTCTATATATCTCCAACACATCTCAGCAGCAAGAACTAGAAAGAGAAATTCCATTCAAAATCACCTTAGACAATATAAAATATTTAGGAATCTATCTGCCGAGATAAACACAGAAACTTTATGAACACAACTACAAAACACTCTCCACACAACTAAAACTAGACTTGAACAATTGGAAAACCATTAACTGCTCATGGGTAGTAGTAGTAGTAGTAGTCTCTCGGTAACCGAGGATGACGATTGTCTTTGTGAGTTTTCATCTATGGTGTATAGATGAGTGTGCACAAAGACACTTGTGCATGAAGGAGATTTAGGTGGAAAAGTCGATGCACAGAGACAGTCCCACTCTCTGGCGTTGGAAGCCTGGGTCCAGTGGCACGAAAAGTCGTTACACCTAAAGACTTCCTCAGCTGCATCGGATGGCCGTGTTGTCCTTTGTGCTCCAACAGGCCCTGAGCACTCCACAGTGCTTTGCTGCATCACTCTCTCAGCTGCTGAACCATCTTGTTGGTTTCTTCCACCTGTTCCACCAAAGCAGTCTTCACATGCTGGGTGAGCAAAGCCCTGGTTCACCAGGGGTCGATGACCCGATGGCTACCCTCACAAGGTTTAGCTGGCCTATCAAAGCTGTTGCCTGGGGTGTGGCCACTGCCTCATGCTAGCAGCTACTAGGAGCCACAAGTGAGAGCTGGGTGTCAGGTGGGGGTCAGAGGCTGGAGAGCTGCCCTAGGAGGGCAAGACAAGCCCTCCATACCAGAGATACTACCCCTCCCTGAGCACCCCATACACCCCATGGGTAGGACGAGCTAATATAATAAAAATGACCATCCTATCCAAACTTATCTATCTATTTAGTGCCATCCCATTGAACTCCCAAAAAAAAGTTTTTGCTGAATTAGAAAAAAAAAACATAACAAAGTTCATTTGGAAGAACAAAAGATCAAGGATATCCAGGGAAATAATGGGGAAAAAAATACAAAGGAAGGGGGTCTTGCAGTCCCAGATCTCAGACTATATTATAAAGCAGCAGTCATCAAAACAATTTTGGTACTGGCTAAGAGACAGAAAGGAGGATCAGTGGAATAGACTGGGGGCAAGCAACCTCAGCAAGACAGTATATGACAAACCCAAAGATCCCAGCTTTTGGGACAAAAATCCACTATTTCATAAAAACTGCTGGGAAAATTGGAGGACAGTGTGGGAGAGATTAGGTTTGGATCAACACCTCACACCCTACACCAAGATAAACTCAGAATGGGTGAATGACTTGAACATAAAGAAGGAAAGAATAAGTAAACTAGGTGAACACAGAATAGTATACATGTCAAACCTTTGGGAAGTTAAAGATTTTAAAATGAAGAAGACTTAAAAAGAGTCACAAAATGTAAAATATAGAATTTTGACTACATCAAATTAAAAAGGTTTTGTACAAACAAAACCAATGTAACTAAAATCAGAAGAGAAGCAACAAATTGGGAAACAATCTTCATAACAAAATCTTCTAATAAAGGTTTAATTACTCAAATTTACAAAGTGCTAAATCAATTGTACAAAAATCAACCCATTCTCCAATTGACAAATAGCCTAGGAACATGAATAGACAGTTTTCAGTTAAAGAAATCAAAACTATTAATAAGCACATGAAAAAAGTGTTCTAAATCTCTTACAATCAAAGAGATGCAAATCAAAACAACTCTGAAGTGTCACCTCACACCTAGCAGATTGGATAACATGACAGCAAAGGAAAATAATGAATGCTAGAGGGGATGTGGCAAATTTGGGACATTAATTCACTCTTGGTGGAGCTGGGAATTGATCCAATCATTCTGGAGGGCAATTTAGAACTATGCCCAAAGGGCAATAAAGACTATCTGCCCTTTGATCCAGCCATAGCACTGCTGGGTTTATACCCCAAAGAGATAATAAGGAAAAAGACTTGTACAAGAATATTCATAGCTGAGCTACTTGTGGTGTGTAAATGTTAAAAACTATAAATGTCAAAACTGTAAAAGTTTTGACCAAACTAGTAAAGATAAATTTTAATGTTTTGACTTAAAATCTAAAATATGTGGCCGCCATGGGAAATTCTCAAATATGAAAAATACCCAAGTCAGCTTGGTATTTATGGAGATTTTAATTAATATAAATGAAGGAATTAAGGGAAGGAGAGAGAGAGATAAAGAGAATAGCCAAGCTCTAGAAAAGGGCTTTATCACTTTATCACTCACCACAAGATCATCTCCAAGCAAGCTCCAGTCCTCACTTCAACTCTGACTCCAACTATTTTGAACTCCAACTATACTCCAATCTAAACTCCATTACCTAAACGGATTTCTCCTTTTAAAGAAATTTTCTCTTATGTCACCTCCCCTAAATTTTCATGTCTACCAATCACAGTAGACCCTTTTCCCCAGGACTGCCCATTTTTAGTTTTCATCTTCTTTTGTTCTCACCTTCTCTGGTTTGATTAAATCCTCTGAGTACTTCATACCTCTTTTGTTAAGCTTGCCTTTTGTAAGTTGCTTGACATTTTAGTGATTAATTTAACCTTCATAGGTATTTAGCACCTTTTTGTATTAGATCTAAAAATAGACCTAGCTTAAGGTTCTAGCTTTACTACAAGTATGAGTTAGGAACTTTTCATTGTTAAATCAGGAGTTTGCAACTTATCTTCCCCTAAGGCACTGTCTGAGTAGGGTGGAGTAATTTTAAAAGTTCTGAATACATTCCTGACCAAGTACCTCCATTGTTAAAAATGGGGAATAGCTTAATGAAATCTTTTGATGTAGAGTCTGAGCAGTTTTAAAATTCACAGGTGGCAAAAAATTGAAAAATGAGGGGATGCCCTTCAATTGGAGAATGGCGGAACAAACTGTGATATATGTTGGTGATAGAATATTGTTGTGCTCAAAGGATTAATAAAGTGGAGGAGTTCCATGGAGACTGGAACAACCTCCAGGAAGTGATGCAGAGTGAGAGGAGCAGAACCAGGAGAACATTGTACACAGAGACTGATTCACTGTGGTACAATCATACATAATGAACTTCTCCATTAGTGTCAATGCAATATCCCTGAACAATCTGCAGGGATCTATGAGAAAAAAAAAACTATCCACAAACAGAGGACAAACTGCGGGAGTAAAAACACCGAGGAAAGGCAACTGCTTGACTACAGGTGTTGAGGGGATATGATTGTGGAGAGACTCTAAATGAACACCCTAATGCAAATACCAACAACATTGAAATGGGTTCAGATTAAGGACACATGTGATACCCAGTGGAATTGTGTGTCAGCTATGGGAGGAGTGGCGAGGGGAGGGGAAGAAAATGATCCTTTTTTCCAATGAGTAATGTTTGAAAATGACCAAATAAAATAATGTTTAAAAGGAAAAATAAAAGGAATTTGTTAAGAAAATAAACAAGTAAATATCTAACACAATGATAACTGGTTGGATGATTGGAATCCAATAGTAGTTGTTAGTTGTTCAATGTCAGTTAGGGAGAAGGTCTCAGGTACACTATCTAGGAACTGTTGAAATTCAAGAGCTTAACATGAAAAATCTTAACAAAAAGTCACCTTCACAAATGCAAGGTGGGGAAGGCATAGTTTGAAAACCAGTTGTTCTGAAAAGGATCTGGGGATTTAGAGGACTACAAGATCAATATGAATCATCAGGATAATGTGGCAGCCAAAGAAAACTAATATGATGGTGAGCAACATCAAGTGGGACCTATTCTAGGAATATGGAGGTGATAGTCACAGTCTGCTCTGCCCTTAGCAGACCTCTTGAGAAAGAAAAGATTTATTTCTGAGCACCATGGTCTAAAAGTGACAATAAAGTAGAGATAGTTCAAAAGAGGACAACCAGGGTGATGCTGGGCCTTGTGACTATAACATGACAATCAAGTGAAGCAACTAAGCATATTTAAGAAAGGACTTGGAGAACGAACAAGCTATATTCAAGCATTTGAAGTACTCTCATATGGAAGAGAAATTAAATTTGTTCTGTTTATCTCCATAGGCAGAACTTGGAACAAGAATTACAAAGAGATGTTGTAAAGCCAGGCCTGAAGATGAGAGGTCCTGAGTTTTAATTTGACCTCAAACATTTCCTACCTGTGTGACTGAGCAAGTCATTTAACCTCAGTTGCCCAGTCTTTATGATTCCTCTGCCTTAGAACTGATACTTATTGTTGATGCTAAGACGGAAAATAAGGATTTATTTTAAATTGCAAAAAGACCAATATAGGATTGAGGACCAAAGGGGAAAATCTCCCTAATAATTTGAACTATTCCATGAAAATAGAATTGGGCTAACTGGAGAGGCAATAGGTATCCCCTTTAAAGTATTTAAGCAAAGTTGGATGACCTCTTATTAGGGATGTTATACTAAGATTTTTAAAATATATTTTGTTGAACTAGATTTGCTTTAAATTCCCTTCCAGCTTTCATATTCTATATTTCTGTGAAACTAGATAAAATTCTTTTCAATTTTCCAAAGTAAATTTTTTTCAATTTGTCTCTAAAAGATTTCCAAGTACTATACTGGACTATTATGCAAATGTAATACTAGCAACTATGGTTATGACTGTGCAAGGTTACATTGGCCAGTTTCTCTTTAACTTCCTTTGTCTCTGGGGACATAAATCAGCCATACTCTATTAAAAAATTAGTCTTTGTTGGGGGTAGGGAGGATAGAGCAAAATAATGGGGCCTCAGATTTTGGGGGTCTCTCCTTTCCTGCTTTATGCAATTTATATTAAATTAAATGTTAGGAGTATAATCACAAGATCTCAAAGCGAGCAAAGCCACTGTTATTTAGATAGGTGCTACTCTCATCACTAATTAAAATGGATGTTTTTCTGTAGTTAACCCCTTGCAGTTATATGGTTGAGGCAAAATTCAAAACACTGAAATATTTGACTAAATAAGTGAAGACAGTTTACTATATTACCTGTTGATGGACAGACACAAGGAAAGAAGTTGAGGAAGGAACAGATTTTGTCTTGGAATTCTCCCCAGTCTTTAAAGAGGTGAATATTCTTGATGGCTCTAGCCTGAATCTTCTACTTAAAGATGTCTTTAGGGTTGGTAGTCCTTACTGAGCTCTTCCTTCTAGGCTCAGTCATTTTTTTATTTCAAACAGTGAAGTGGTTTAGTGGATAGAGTTCTCCTTATCCTGAGTCCAAATCTGGCCTCAGACACTAGTTATGTGATCCTAAGCAAGCCACTTAATCCTGTTTGCCTCAGTTTCCTCATCTGTAAAATGAGCTTGAAAAGGAAATCACAAACCTCTTCAGTAGTTTTGCCAAGGAAACCCCAAAAGGGGTCATGAAGAGTCAAACACAACAAGGCAATATTTTGTTACTCATTTTACATGCTACTACTATGCCATTGATTTTTTTTCCAACTCAGCTAATCAAGTCCTGAAGAAGGAAGTACTGATCAAGTTGGCCCCCTTGCTGAAGTGGCACAGTTTAGGGTTCTCCTTTTCCTTACAGTATGTCTCTGAAAGATTATATATGTCTCTTTAACAACCCAAAGTGTGACTCAGTTCTACATGCTAGCCCAAAGATTGCTATTGTAATAGGTAGTAATTTAGGGTGTATATATTGATTGACACTGGATAACTAATGGATCAAGTTTTCCTATCCTCCTCCCAGTTTCCTCCCTCTCTTCAGAAGTCTTTAAGCCTCCCCCTCATCCCTTTTCTTCACTCACTCAGTGTGAGCTATGCGATTTCAGAAGAAATACTCTTTTCTCTTCTTTTCACAGCAAGGGTTTATTTGGGAAAGACAGGACAAGGATGGAGGATAAGGTAAGAGGAGTAGGATATCCCTATTCTCTGCAGGGAGCCTTGGTTAGGAGGATATTGAAGGAAATGGCAATCAGTCACTCTTGTGAAACAGACTCAGTCAGAGAGATATGAGGACAACTGTCTTTCTTCTTCTTCTTCTGCTAATCATCCAGGTCAGTACCAGAGATAGAATTAGCTTCTTTCCTTCACCTCAGCAAGCCAGCCCCATCACCACCATTAGGCAACAGCCAAAAGCCCAGTTCAGCCAGTTCAGTCATTGGCTTGACTCCAACTGTTTTTCCCAGTGACATTCCAAGAGGAATTTTCACTTGACTGACAGATGATGTCCTTTGCATGCATGCCTCCTACACACTATATATAATCCCAAATCATTCATTAGCAATTGCTCATTATCAGTGTGACAGAGGTCAGTGTTCACGTCAATGGGCAGTTCAATAGAATCTTATTTTTAAACTCTGATAATTTAATAGAAATAATGCCTTTGATGTCCATCAATTGGGGAATGATTGAACAGATTGGGGAATATGATTGCAATGGAGCAGTATTGTGTTTTATGAAATAATGAGCAGGATGATCTCAGAAAAACCTGGAAAGATGTCCATGAACTACTGCAGAATGAAGTGAGCAGAACTAGGAGAGCATTGCCTGAAATGACAATACTGTACTATGATCAACTGTGAATGACTTAGCTATTCTCAACAATACATTATTAATTTCCAGAGAAAGAACTGATGAAATCTGAAAGATGATTGAAGCATACTATATGTTGCTTTGTTTTATTTGTCTGTGTTTTTATTTGGGTGTTTTGGTTTAAAAGGTATACTCTCTCACAACATGACCAAAATGGAAATATATTTTGTATGATCATACTTATATAAGCTAGATAATATTGTTTACTACTTCAGGGAGGGGAAAGGGAAGGAAAGGAAGGGAGAAAATTTGGAACTTATAATTTCAGAAAACATGTTAAAATTGTCATTACATGAAATTTAAAAAATATATTATTTAAAAAATTTTAAACTAAAGGATAAGAAAGAACCCCTTTAATATCACATTGAGTAGTTGAATTTGGCAAGGGAGGACAGTAAGTATTTAGTAAGCTCTTATTTTGTGACCGGCATGGTTTTAACAGTGGGGAAATATAAATACAAGTAAAAAGAAAGACAATTTCTATTCCTGGTGGCTTATATTTTAATGAAGAAAATGTGTAAAATAAGGAGCTAAGAAGAGTGGGAGGAAATAATGTTGAGAAGAAAAATAACTGATTTGGGACATGATGCTAATATTTGGAAAATCAGAAGCACTGGCCTTGTCCTTTTCCCAAAATGGAGATCCTGGGAAGAACTCACCAATGGGAGAAGATTGACTTTGTAAAAGGTATTCCATTGTTAGAAGGTCAGGGAAGATGGAGATTCCAGGATGAGGAGACCTCACTGAGGGAGGTTCCAGGGTGAGACTACATGTGAGTCATGGTGTTAAAGTGAAAGGAAACAGAAGTTCAACTGTGAGAGGAATCTAATTCTAACTGCTCCCTGGCAACAGATATGGAACGTGTGTTACTTCTGTGAAGGTTCTTGATGCTTCTCCAGATATCATGCTTATGAAGGAATGTCTGGACAAGCTTCAGGACTATTCCCTTGGTCCCTTGCACTGGAGTTCACTTGATCTACCATGAAGGCAGGTTTAATTAGCAGCAATTTTCTTTTGTAATCTGACCATGTCATACAAGCTCCCTGGGTCTTTCCAACTGCTCAGATAGATCCAGAGTAATAGCACCATTTCCAAGACATTCCTCCCTTCCCAGTAACACATAGATATCACGCAACCTTACCCCAATGGGAAGGCTCCACACTGACTCAAACAAATAAGGTAAAATATTTGAACGCTCAGGTCAGAGACTAGTTTTCTTCCAACTAGTTTTTATAGGTTCACTTTTATTGCAAGAACATCTGACCCAGCTGCCTGAGTATAGCTGTTTTTCTATTTCTTAATGATCATTCTCCTTACAAATATTCCTTTACCCCTGATGAATAGATTGGCAGCCACATCCTCTGTACATCATTGTATGAGTGGCATGATCCTCCCCACGTTAATACAGTCTTATTTCTCCCTTCTTTGAATCAATCAGCTGTATTGTCCTGACAATATGTCAATCTGACTTTCCATTTCTTTGGCTCAAGTTGGGCAAGGGTAAACATTGCAAAGTTGTCTCCAAAGAGGGGCTAATGTCAAAATGTATTGGAACATTAAAAAAAAAAACCTTTAGGTGTCACATATATAACAGATAAGAACTTCTATACATGGGAAGAATACTCACTGAAATGAAGAAGGTACTCCATTAATAAATATCTTAAATAAAAATCAAGTTTACATTCTCAGGATCTATTCATTCTTTTTAAAACGTCGCAATCCACATCATTCATTTCTCCAAACCTGCCCTAAGAACTGCATATTTGTTTTGTTTTGTTTTTTAACTTAATTTAATTTTCCCCCCATGGTTACCTGATTGTTGTTGTCTCCCTCCTCTCTCTCCCCCTCCCCCTTCTCAGAGCTGACAAGCAATTTTACTGGGTTATGCATATCACTCAAATTCTATTTCCATATTATTCATTTTTGTAATAGTCATCTTTTTAAGCCAAAACCCCAAATCATATACCCATATAAACAAATGATAAATCACACATTTACTTCTGGATTTCTGCTCCCATTGTTCTTTCTCTACACATGGATAGCATTCTTTCTCATAAGTCCCTCATTTTTAATAGGAATGAAGCCCAAATATTTTCATCTTCCTCTATCAAACATCACTCCCATTAGATTTACCGTGAGCATAAAACATCAGGGCCTGGGACACAGTGAGTACATTCCAAGGGGAAAAGGAGAAAACAAAACCAATGGAAGGAGCTTAGTTTCCCAAAGTTAAGGAATTATGTTAGTCATTCAAGAACAGCATCTACAGTTCTTATAAACAGGTTATGCCATCTAACCCAACCACCCTCCAAACCAAATCTTTAATAATTCTATTTTAAATTTCTTGCAGTGCCAATAATCTGCAGTCTATTTTTTCTCTCTGTGAATGTATTGACTTCATGAATAGCAGAGACAGATATGCTGATTTTTAGAAAGAGTGGTTTCCTAAGCAACAGTAGCTTGTAGTCTTTTCTCTAATATTTTCTGTACCTCAAAAAATAAATGCATTTATTTTTAATTTCTCTGATTTTTTTTGTTCTTTGCTAATCTTGCCTGAAGCTGACAGATGTGAACATTTTGTCATCCTGGCTTTCCTAAATGCATTACCTCTATAAATGAACTTTAGAATCATAATGTGATTATGGACAGCGACCACTCTGGCCCACCATTGCCTGAGAGACAGATATAGTTTATAGTGCACCTCGCCTTTTGGGTTATCTAGTATTTTAAAGAGGGTTGGGAGAGTGTCGAATCTCTAGCATTGACTCCATTCCCCATGGACTTTCCTCTTGATTTTAAGAGTCCACACCATATGAGTTCCATTTAACTATTTATCAGCTTTTACAAAGGATTATTTACTTCAAAAGCATAGCAAGAATAAATCAGCAAACACTAACTCTACTGTCTGGGGAGAAGAGGGAGATATATAATCTCCAATGAACTTTCTTCTTCATCTCTGAAGAGAGGTAAATGAGGCTCACAGTTTAATTTGGTTCCTATATAGCATAAGTCAGCCGCGGCATGATTAGCACTAAGTTCCAAGTTCGGAAGCCCTTGGACTTGTAACCCAATTCCTTGGGTTGATAAGGCTTTCTTGTTGGAATGGCAGCTACACTTCATGCTCCCCACAGAGTGAGTTCCTAGATCCAAGAACTCTTCCTTGTGCACCTAGAAGCTGAAAAGGAAAACCGATACAGATAGTTCAGTCTTTACAGAAGCATACAACTCTGTAAATTTCTTCATAAAGTGATTTTTACCCATAATGTGAATTTGCCCAATGAGGTGGAAAAAGGAGGGAGGGAGGAAATGGGATAATCACCCATTAGGGGAGGGGACAGGCACAGGGTTCAAGGACCTATGGGACCCAGGGAAAGAGGAGCAAGAACAGGAGGAGGGAGGGGAAAGGTATAAAAACATGTTACCTGAATGTGGAAAGAAGGAAGGTAGCGGGCCTGAGAGGCAGACAGGTGGGTGGAGGAAAACAAAGATCTCTCTCAGTGCTAGCAGTCTCAAGCCCAGCCCCAGATCCAACTGCAGGTGGTAGGTAGGGTCTTTCCAACAAGTCCCTTCTTCACTTTCACTTAGAGGGTTTCTTTTTAGGCTTTGGCTTTTTGGTCTTTTTTGGTAAGGGGTAGGGAGGTTAAAGGCGGCAGTACCATCACCAAGTCAAGTGCCCGATGCACAATTAGCATTTACTACATGCTTGTTGATCAATTAATTGATTATATATAGTCCAATTTCCTTTACACTTTTCTCTGAATTCTCAGGACAACTGACTTTGAAAATGACATTGGTAGGCAATATGTAAACAGTTATACATATAAAAATAGATGATTTGAAATATGATAGCAAAGTTAGTGTCTGCCTGAATAACAAAAGAAACTGCAATATTCAGTAACACTAGAGAATTACAAATTTTCATCACTATTCTTTTGGCAAAATGGAAATATTTCAGAAACAGTGATAGGAAAAAAGCAACCAAATTGAAGAGACATTAGTTGTTATTGGTTCGCTTGATGCCTAGACACAGCATTAAGTAGAGCACCCCAAGGATTTGTTCCAGGATAATTAAAATTCAATGAATAGTATAGTGAATACACTAACCAAATTACAAAACCACACAGGGGTCACTAATGTCCAGAGAAGATGGAATTTAAAAGGAGGACTTTATCTTGGCAAATGAGCTTGTAGGTGAGAATCAAAATAAAATCATCTTCTTTGAAATCAACCTTCTCCATCAATTTCAATATGACGTCCTTAGGCAAGAGTCTCAAATAAGTATGCAAGTCTCATCTTATGGTCAAATTAATGCATAATCAAATTTTAAATGGTTATTTTTTTGTTCAAAAAGCTTTAGATGCCAATGCCAGAAATCTTTTTAAAATAGAATTTGCTAATCCTCCTCTCATAAGGATTTTCATCCTCAGCCTTCATAGAGAACATTTTGTTCTCTACCTCTGTAGGCAGATAAATAGCACAGAGGTCTGAAATCAGAAAGATCTAAGTTCAAATAGAGCCTAGATACTTGCTAGCTATATGAGCTTGGGTGAGTCATTTAGACTTTCTTTGTCTCAGTTTCATCAAATGTAAAATGGAGATAATAAGAGCAGCTATCTCACAGGAATGTTGTAAAAGCTCAAATGGGATAATATTTATAAAGCACTTGGCACATATTAGATGCTATATAAATGCTAGTTATAATGATGTTTCTATTACTTGTATTTATGATTTTATAGAATCCCTTTCCAGTTTTTGAACTTCATGTGGGGAGAGCTATAAATTTAATATTCCCCCTAGAGACAAACGGTACTTCATAAATGTTTATTGAATGGAATATCAAATAATGTACATTATCACTATGGGATGACACACTTTTTTATCATTTGGTAACTTGGAAGAAAAAAAAGTAAGAAAAATCAAATCTATTTCAAGACTGTTTATAAAGACATCAACATATACCTGTATTTAGGACAAGGATGGATCATTTCCCATGTAGATGAACACATGCTTTGTCCTCATCTGGTAGAACACATATTCTGATCTTTAGTTAAAAGGCATACACAAGGAAGAGCTTCTGTTTGGTCCTTTAATCTCTGTAGCGGGAGTGTGATAATGAAAGTGATTATTATGTAGGCTGGAGATGGAGTACCATGTGTAAGAAAAAAGTAAATCAATTTGACTGAAACAAATGTATATAGAAGAATAAGGCAAATTAAGTTTATAAAGGTAGGTATCAAATAGTGAAGATCTATATAACAATATCTATATTTTTCATAGTTTCTTCTACATTACTATTACTTCCTGTTATTTTTTTTTAATTTTATAGGTTTGAAGTTAGTATTTTACAGCATTGCTTTTATGGTTGTAGATTGGTTTCATGCCATCTTTTCAAAACTGGTAATTCATATCATTGAAAATTTATGTTTTTATTTATTTGAAAATGTCCTTGGTTTTATAGA